>NC_084717.1:20855236-21485040 GCF_033807575.1 Cydia pomonella | reverse complement strand
TTTTTCCCCAGCGCGCTGACGGCCTACCGGACAGTCCGAAAAAATGGAGACAAAGGGAGTCACCACACAAATTCTCACAGGGCACGGTGGGTTCTCTGAGTACTTAAACCGTTTCAAGTGCAAAGATAACCCATCGTGCAGGCGCGAAGATGGAGTGGTGGAATCGATCCCACACATATTGCTGGAGTGCCCGGTATACGGCTATGACCGGTTCTGCATCGAAGGTGAACTGGAAATAAAATTAACAGCTGAAAAATATTAGTGGCATCATGGAAAGTGAACAGAGAGAGAAATTCTTAAAGTACTGCGAGAGAGTAGCTAAACGAACAATCGAGAGCAATAAAACTAGAGTATAAATGTATGCTAACATAATATGTATATATATTAGAGAATTAGCATAAATGAAATAGATGTAAACAAATGTAAAATAAGAAAATGTATAAAAGTTAAAACCATGAAATCTGTAAGAGCCATAAAAAGATGCAATGTAAACATATAGTATGTACATCATAGCAACCTGAAAATAAAACCCTGTGTACACCTTTATTTTCCCCGAAGATAAGAAATGAGAAAATTATAAAAGATAGATAGTTGGGCAACCCACCCAAATAAAGCAATGAAAGATATGACGGATGAAAGAAAGACACAGTATGAAGAATGGAAGTACGAGAAGCATATAAGCGAGAAATTGTATGAAAGCGTTCGTTCGAAACCACTGGCTCCGACCACGTTGGAGGTTACTGTAAAAAAAAAAAAAAAAAAAAAAAAAAAAAAAAAAAAAAAAAAAAAAAACCTAACCTAACCTAACCTAACCTAACCTAACCTAACCTAACCTAACCTAACCTAACCTAACCTAACCTAACCTAACCTAACCTAACCTAACCTAACCTAACCTAACCTAACCTAACCTAACCTAACCTAACCTAACCTAACCTAACCTAACCTAACCTAACCTAACCTAACCTAACCTAACCTAACCTAACCTAACCTAACCTAACCTAACCTAACCTAACCTAACCTAACCTAACCTAACCTAACCTAACCTAACCTAACCTAACCTAACCTAACCTAACCTAACCTAACCTAACCTAACCTAACCTAACCTAACCTAACCTAACCTAACCTAACCTAACCTAACCTAACCTAACCTAACCTAACCTAACCTAACCTAACCTAACCTAACCTAACCTAACCTAACCTAACCTAACCTAACCTAACCTAACCTAACCTAACCTAACCTAACCTAACCTAACCTAACCTAACCTAACCTAACCTAACCTAACCTAACCTAACCTAACCTAACCTAACCTAACCTAACCTAACCTAACCTAACCTAACCTAACCTAACCTAACCTAACCTAACCTAACCTAACCTAACCTAACCTAACCTAACCTAACCTAACCTAACCTAACCTAACCTAACCTAACCTAACCTAACCTAACCTAACCTAACCTAACCTAACCTAACCTAACCTAACCTAACCTAACCTAACCTAACCTAACCTAACCTAACCTAACCTAACCTAACCTAACCTAACCGGAAATCAGCGGGCACTACTCCGGGTGAGGAGAAACTTTTCAGAGGCCTTCAGGACATTTCAGGAAACTGAAAATCTGAAAAAATTTTCCGCCTGAAAGTGCCCCCATTAGATAGAGCTAGTCGAGCCCAGAAAAACGAGCCCAAGCGCGGACCTGTAGGACCAGCGGATCCGGAGTTACAGACAGATACCCAATCCAGAAACCGGTTTCTGGAACGATACCAAAAACTTCAAGCCCTTGTAGCTCCGGAACCAGAAGGAATAGCGGGACCGTGCTTGGTATCATTGGAAAGGGCTCGAGGAGAGCTATCTACTGGACACAACAATTCGGCTCTACATAGAGTCAATAAAATTTTGGTACGTGCGAGTGACCTTTTCTTAGATTTAAGTGATTGCTGTATCTATATACAGTGTTTAGGCAGTAATCTGATAGTAGAGTCCGCGACTCTACACTTGTACCACAATAATATTTGACCTTTAGAATAAAATTACTGTGTTTACTCTTATTCTACAACTCTTCCTTACAATCTGACGGCGAATACGATCGCCAGACGGCCACCTCCCCTTTACAGAGGCGTCAAACTTTTTGCTTCGTGACTCTACGTGACTGGCTCTATATTGTTATATCCATTTTAAATTACTTTCTATCTTTCTCTCTCCTATATCTTCTCTACAAACTCCTCTTTATTTCCCAACATCTCCTTCTTTACAATAATAGCGGACACAGCTTAAGGAAAAACAGTCACAAAAGGTAACAAGGGCTATCTAAGGTTAAGGCACCATCACCACAAAAGAAGGAGTAGATGTTTGGATTCCGCACTCCTGTAAAAATGGCCGAGAACCAGGCGAACGATGGTGGCGAACCGTCGAAGGTGAGGCGCAGCATCGGCGAGTGGGAGGCCTCAGGAAAACAAAAACAGGGGCAGAGCCCTACAGCGCCCCCCCCCGCCGGCCAAGGAAGCCTTGGAGGTCCCTGGCAAAGACCTCCTAAGACTGAAAAGCCCCCAAGGGCAACAACGAACCGCACAAGTGAAAGTTGGAGAGGCAAAAACCTCACCCATCACTTGCACAAAAACCGCCGAGGCCAGGAGGCTAATGGAAAAAGCCAAAAATCAACTAGACCTCTCTGGTAATATTAAAAAGGAAATGAAGGCCTCGGTGAAAGAAATTGTGGAAAAGCTCTACAAGTTGGTGAAGGACTTGGAGCTCGAGAAAAAACGCCTAGAGATACCCCGACTCAGTTCGGCGGCAACCCCAAAGCTAACCAACACTGCTAACGCCACATTCACAGTAACCCCGGAGCCGGACCAAAGCTTTCCTAAAGACTTTCTGTCAAAGTTGGAAGAGCAAACCAAGCTCATAGAAGAGAATGGTAGGAAAATGGACGAGCTGAGGGCCTCGATGGAGACCCAAAAGGAGACCCTTGGGAGGATGGCGACGACCGCGACTTACGCAAGTGTAGCGGCGGCGTCCCCATACTCGGCTACCAGTGCAGGATCGACCTTGAGAAGAGGGACCCTGCACTCGGTAGTCGTAACCTCAAAGGATGAAACTGAAACGGGAGACGAGGTCCTCAACAAAATTAGGAAAGCGGTGGACGCGAAGGATGGGTGGATCACGGTTGAAAGAGTCAGAAAGGCGAAGGATAGGAAAGTTATAATGGGACTAGCAACTAAGGAAGAAAGAGACAAAATAAAGGACAGACTAACCAAAGAGGGGGCCAACCTCATGGTCGAGGACGCGGAGAATAAGGACCCACTTCTGATCCTTAGGAACGTCCTCACTATAAACTCTGATGAGGACATAGTGAGGGCCTTAAGGAACCAGAACAGGAACATTTTCCGTGACCTCGACGACAGAGAAATCAGGGTAGAGATCAAGTACAGAAGGAGGACGCGGAACCCGCACACCTGTCATGTAGTGGCTAGCGTCTCTCCCATAATATGGCAAAGGGCGACGGGTGTGGGAACCGTCCACGTGGACCTCCAACGCATAAAAGTCGAAGATCAGACGCCGTTGGTGCAGTGCACACGCTGCCTGGGCTTTGGCCATGGCAAGCGATACTGCACTGCAACAGCGGACTTGTGTAGCCATTGTGGCGGGCCCCACCTGCGTGCTGAATGTGCCGATTGGCTCGCGAAAGTGCCACCGAAGTGCCGGAACTGCTCTAAAGCAGACTTGAGTGACACGGAGCACAACACGTTTAGCCTGGTGTGCCCGACACGTAAGAGATGGGACGAAATAGCAAGATCTAGTGTGGCATATTGCTAAAGGCGCCCCAGGCAACCCAATATATTACCAGCTCGCGCAAGCTAACCTGCAGCGGAAAAAACTTGCCACTGAGGAGCTGTATGTGGAGGCCAAGCGGCGAGGCATTGCCGTCGCGCTTCTGCAGGAGCCTTACGTGGGGGGGGCGAAAACAACAAGAAGCTACAATGGAGTACGGATCTTCCAGGGCACTGGCGCGGGGGAGAGACCAGTTAAGGCTGTAATCGCCGTCTTTGACGATGACATTAAGATAACCCAATACCCCAAACTCACCACCGACAATGTTGCGGTGGTGAGCGTCCAAACCAGTGCCTGGGAAGTTATACTTGTCTCCTTGTACCTCGAGCCTGACCAACCCATGGAACCCCACCTCGAGCAGCTAGAGAAAATAGCAAAAGAATTAGAACCGCGCAGATGGATAATAGGCGGTGACTTCAACGCAAAAAGCACCTGGTGGGGTAGCCCTGTAGTGGATGGCAGGGGCGAACAGCTGTCCAACACACTCGACGAACTTGGCTTGCACATTTTAAACAGGGGAGATACTCCAACATTTGCCACTACCAGGGGCGGTAAATACCTTTCAAGTTACATAGATGTGACGGCCTGCTCCATTGATATATTGGACCTGGTAGACGATTGGAAAGTAGACCAAGGACTAACAAGCTCGGACCACAACGGCATCCTATTCAAAGTAAAGCTCACCAAACTGGCCGGCATAACGATACACAGGACGACAAGAAAATTTAACACCAAGAAAGCCAATTGGTCTGAGTTTCGTGCGAAACTCAAACAATTGCTGCTAGAATACAAAATCGGAAAATCTGAAATAGAAAATATAGACAATAACACCCAAATAGAGAAAACAGTACATGAACTCAATATTGCAATAAGTGAGGCCTGTGAATCGTCTATGCCCAAAAAGAAAATAGTACAGCGACTTACCTTGCCGTGGTGGTCCGAGACACTCGCGAAAATGAAGAAAGAGGTCGCTACTAGGAAGCGCAGGATAAGGTGCGCCGCCCCCGTTCGGAGGTCCAAAGTGGTCGCAGAATATGCAAAATACAAGGAGGAATACGAACAGGCAGCGGCTAAAGCTCAGGTAGATAGCTGGAAAGAGTTTTGTCACAAACAAAGCAGGGAAGGGGTCTGGGAAGGCATTTACCGGGTAATTGGGAGGACCGCACGTAGAGAAGAGGACTCACCGCTAGAGAGGGACGGGGTGGTACTTGACGCGAAAAACTCGGTGCGCTTGCTGGCGGAAACCTTTTACCCAAAGGACTGCACAGACAGCGACAATGCCTACCATCGCATAGTGAGGGAGAGAGCCAGCGTTGCGAACAACGGCGAACAGAATAAAACAACATGCGAACCGTCCTTCACTGTGACGGAACTCAAACGGGCCTGTGACTCTTTCAACCCAAAGAAAGCCCCTGGGGAGGATGGTTTTACTGCAGACATTTGCCGTCATGCCATAGAAGTCGACCCGCACGCCTTCAAGGCACTACTTAACAAATGCCTTAAACAAGGATATTTCCCAGAAGCTTGGAAAACTGCAACAGTAGTCGTCCTCCGTAAACCCGGCAAAGGAGATTACGCGACGCCTAAAGCATACAGGCCAATAGGATTGCTGCCGATCCTGGGCAAAGTCTTCGAAAAGATGGTGGTGGCCAGGCTTAAATTCCACCTACTACCTCGAATGAGTAACCACCAGTACGGGTTCATGCCACAGCGCAGCACCGAGGACTCTCTTTATGTATTAATGAAATATATAAGAAGCAAACTACATCAAAAGAAGATAATTACACTAATATCACTCGACATAGAGGGAGCCTTCGATGGTGCCTGGTGGCCGGCCATAAGGACCCGTCTGGCGGAAGAAAACTGTCCAGTCGAACTAAGACGCGTAATTGATAGTTACCTCACAAACCGAAGGGTGACTGTCAGATATGCGGGGGAGCAGTACAGCCTGGACACCACCAAAGGATGCGTACAGGGGTCGATAGCGGGCCCCATCCTTTGGAACCTGCTTCTGGACCCACTGCTAAAAAGCTACGAGCAAAAGGGATACTACTGTCAGGCATTTGCGGACGACGTCGTGCTTGTCGTTGATGGGGACACCGCCCTAGAAATAGAAATGCATGCAAACGCTGCTCTGCGCCATGCTCAGGAGTGGGGTGTCAGAAATAAGCTTAGATTTGCACCGCATAAAACAAACGCTATGGTAATCACGCGGAAGCTTAAATATGACACCCCTCGACTGTGCATGGGTGGGACCAGCATTGCCATGACAAAAGAATTAAAAATACTAGGGGTAACCATCGACGACAAGCTGACGTTCAACAGCCACGTCTCGAATGTCTGCAGAAAGGCAATAGCGGTACACAAGCAACTGTCGAGGGCTGCAAAGACGGAATGGGGGCTCCATCCCGAAGTGGTCAAGACAATATATGTGGCAACTGTAGAACCGATAGTGCTGTATGCCGCTAGTGTATGGGCGCACGCTGCAAATAAACTGGGTATACAAAAGCAGTTGGCAGTAGTACAACGTGGAGTGGCACAGAAAATCTGCAAAGCCTACCGTACTGTCTCCCTGAACTCCGCGCTGATTCTGGCAGGGATACTCCCTCTAGACCTCCGAGTACACGAGGCGGCTCTATTGTATGAAGCCAAGCGAGGCGAGTATCTGCCGGACTCCGTGCCGGACGACAGGGAGATTGAACGGATGGCACCGGCAACAGAAATGCCCCATCCCGCAGAGCGTGAAGAGTTAGAAGTGACTCGCCTGGTGAACCTAGACGATGTGAACTCGAATAGCGAATTCGACATACGAATTTTCACCGACGGTAGTAAAAGTGGGGGCGGTGTCGGGGCCTCACTTTCTATATGGAAGGGAGAAACCGAAACCAAAGCCCACAAGTTTGCCCTGTCGAGATACTGCACAGTTTACCAGGCAGAACTACTCGCTCTCTGTATAGCCACAAGGGAAGTGAAGAAATATGCCGAAAAATCGTTTGGAATCTACAGCGACTCCATGGCGGCCCTTCAAACATTACAAAACCACAGTTGCCTTCACCCCCTTGCAGTGGAGGCCAGAGAGAATTTAAAATCCATGTCTCTCCAGGGTAAAGTAGTTACTCTACACTGGATTAAAGCCCATGCAGGGTTAGAAGGCAACGAACGGGCAGACGAGCTGGCGAAGGGAGCAGCTGTAGGCTCCAAACGAAAGCCGGACTACGACCAGTGTCCGGTCTCGTTCGTCAAGCGTAGCATTCGCATGTCAACGCTTGACGAGTGGAACCGGAGGTACAAGTCTGGCGAAACGGCATCCATCACAAAACTCTTCTTCCCAGATGCAGTGAAGGCGTATAGAATGACGAAGAAATTTAAGCCAACAAACTTGAAAACCCAATTGATGACGGGGCACGGTGGGTTCTCCGAATACTTGAACCGATTCAAGTGCAAGGAGAGCCCATCGTGCATCTGCGATAGTAGCAAACAAGAAACGGTGCCGCATATACTGTTTGAGTGCCCAGTATTTGGCAAGGAAAGGTTCGAAATAGAGCAGAAAACAAAATTTGACATAACTGCCGCCAACCTGCAGAATATCATGAACAGTACAGAGATGGAAAACTTCTTACAATTCTGCCTACAGATTGTGGGAAGGGTTGTGGAACGAAACAAAACTAGATAGAAATATATGTTTTTAAAATATATTAAGTATATTTAAGAAAAACATATGTAAAATAGATATACAAACTTTAAGAAACTGGAACAAAATGTTAAATTAACCTAAACACAAAGTGTGAGTATAAATTAAGGCGAACTGTTATGTTAAATATAAGATAAAAAATGTAAACTAACTATATGAAAAAAGTGATAGTCTGTAATGTTAACATAAGATGAAAGTGAAGTAATCATAAGAAAAATGTAAATAGGAATAAATACAGATATGATAAATGTAATAGTGAAATGAAGAGAAAGAAAACAAATAAAGAAAACCCCCGCCGTATCCCTTTATTTCTCCTAAACAGGAATATAGGCAATAGGTGGGACTCTACCCACAATAGGAACGAAAGAGATGAATGTAAGAAAGATAAAGTATGTTGAATGAAAGTACGAGAGGCATGACAAGCGAGAACTGGTATGTAAGAGAACAGCTAGCTTAAAACAAACTCCGATTATGTCGGAGGCAGAGAAAAAAAAAAAAAAAAAAAAAAAAAAAAAAAAAAAAAAAAAAAAAAAAAAAAAAAAAAAAAAAAAAAAAAAAAAAAAAACCTAACCTAACCTAACCTAACCTAACCTAACCTAACCTAACCTAACCTAACCTAACCTAACCTAACCTAACCTAACCTAACCTAACCTAACCTAACCTAACCTAACCTAACCTAACCTAACCTAACCTAACCTAACCTAACCTAACCTAACCTAACCTAACCTAACCTAACCTAACCTAACCTAACCTAACCTAACCTAACCTAACCGAACCTAACCAACCGAACTAAATACTACCCGAATTTCATGAAACTCGGAATAAATATAAAGCTAATTAAGCCCGACCTTTTGGTACTATCCCCACCTCCGGCACCCTTCTGGTTCCGGAGATATTCCACTTTTTCTGTTTTTTCGACATTTCTTAAAAATCTTCAAACTTAATAAATTCATAACTCCTCAACTACTACTCCGATCTTCTTCCTTTTTGTGTTTTCTATTTTCATAAATTAATCTTCTTTCAGTTCTATATCAAATTCATTAAATTTCATAATACTTTTTGAAAAATCTTCAATAAACACTTTTTGGCCTTTTAAAATTTTTCTCTTAAAAATTCATAACTTTAACATCTTTAGACGTAAATTTTTTCTGATTACTACTTCGAATAGACCCTAATAAGCGCCATCTTTTGCTTTTTGTCGAATGTCTTAGCGACTTCATATCGCCAAGATATTTCATTTTTTCTTTTTGAAATTTTAAGTAAATTCACTTTTGTTGACTTTTTAAATTGTTATTGGTTTCACATCTTTAATTTTCGATTTGTTTTATCTTTTGTTTAATAACATCTAATTTTTAAAGTATTCTCAGTATCGCAATTTTCACTTTAGCTTCAGTAATTATCAAAAATGAGCTTTGAAAGTCTAACCAATCTGGATCTTTCGGAAAACTTCGGAGATCTCTTCACCACCACACTGCCGGGCCCCCCTGCCCAGCAAGAACGTCCTCCGTCGCCAGTGCGCGACAATATTCACCCGGTGTTGGAGCTGATCGACGAGTTGGCCGGGGATCTGGAATTCGAGTGTAAACAGATCCTCGAAAACCTGGAGACTACCAAAACCCATCGCAGCATAACAGTCGAGAACAAGCGACAAATTAAAATCTCTGCACAAAATGTCCCGGCAATATTCGCGAGTTACGCAAATCAGATGCGTGCGCAGATCCGGGGCATTTTGCTGCAGACACCTACCCCCACAGATCGGACGACAAAAGGGGTCCAAACCGACCCCGATGACAGACCTCCTGAGCCAGTGCCTCAGGACATTGTAAATACAGTGCAAGCGCAACTTGACCAGATTCGCGAGGAGCAGAAAGCCCTCGGGGAACTGGTCAAGAATGCGATCGGCGGAGTGGATTCGGGCAGCTCCGTCGAATCCAGACGCCTGACCTACAGTGAGACCCTACAAAAACCTACGCATACTACACAGAAAAACTACCCCGCGCTAGTCGCGACGGTAGAATCAGCGACAACAACTGCTGAGGCCATGGGCACTCTGCGGAGCAAGATTTCGTTTAAAGAAGAAAACTATGCGCCCACAAAAGTAAAACCACTTACCAATAAGAAAATACGCATCGAATTTGCAACAGAAAAACAGCGTGACGAAACGCTGCATAGGCTTACCACCACCACAAATTTGAAAGCCGAGCCGGCCAGGACCCTTTCACCGATGGTGATTCTGAAGGGAATTTATAAGGATACCTCCAAGGATGAACTTATACAAATAATATCCTCTCAGAACCCGTCGGTGAAGGAAACCCTGCGCGATGACCAAGGGCTACTGCTGTGTTTCGTCACAAGTAACAGAAACGGAAACTTATATAACGCGGTGCTTAAGTGCCAGCCTGCTACGTGGAAGGCCATTATGGCACTGGGCAGGATCAACATCGAACACCAACGTGTTCAGGCATCGGAGCATTCTCCTTTCATGCAATGCCTCAGCTGCCTGCAGTTTGGGCACACCCGTGTCCACTGCAGGTCCAATATCAAACCGTGTTCCCACTGTGCTGATCAAACCCATCATTACAAAAACTGCCCTAATAAAGTTAATCAACCCAAATGCTACAACTGCCATCAACACAACACCAAATTTAATACAAAGCACGAGACCAACCACACAGCTATTGATCATAAATGTCCCCGAATTGCAGCAGTAAAGACGAACATTGAATCCAGAATTAAATATGATTTAAACCAGAATTAAATACGGCGTCACTTCAAAATTTATTAACCCAATCCTATAATATAAATTACATCTGTCTAAAATTGAACAATTTCTCTTTAATAATTTTATTTAGCAATCTCATTTCGTAATTCTATTCAGTAATTCCATTTAGTAATTTTAACATAATGTCATCAATTTAAATTGTTAATTTAATTTCATTCTATGAACAATAGTATATTATCTTTATTCCGAGAAAATTATTATTGACCAACAGATCAATTCAAATCAATCCATACAATTCGCCGGACGTATGGTTGCCCGTATCGTAGCGGGGACCATACGTTCATATAACAGGCCACACTAAAAAGCCAAATTTTAAAACCGTGCAACATTGTTCTTCCGTGATGATGTTGCCAAATTTGGCACCAAATAATCACAAACAACTATCGTATATGTCACCGCGGGCACAGGGTCGCCCGTATCATTAGCGAGGGCCCTGTGTCTACAACTGACACGGAAAACCTTGAAAAAAAAAAAAAAAAAAAAAAAAACCTAACCTAACCTAACCTAACCTAACCTAACCTAACCTAACCTAACCTAACCTAACCTAACCTAACCTAACCTAACCTAACCTAACCTAACCTAACCTAACCTAACCTAACCTAACCTAACCTAACCTAACCTAACCTAACCTAACCTAACCTAACCTAACCTAACCTAACCTAACCTAACCTAACCTAACCTAACCTAACCTAACCTAACCTAACCTAACCTAACCTAACCTAACCTAACCTAACCTAACCTAACCTAACCTAACCTAACCTAACCTAACCTAACCTAACCTAACCTAACCTAACCTAACCTAACCTAACCTAACCTAACCTAACCTAACCTAACCTAACCTAACCTAACCTAACCTAACCTAACCTAACCAAAAAAAAAAAATTGATCCTTTCGTTTCATAGTCCAATTTTTCCTTACCTTCCCCCCCCCCAAAAAATTTTCACTTAACACAGTTTTACAAAATGGTGTTTCGCTCACCTGTGAAAAAGCGCCTGCGATCCACTGCGCAGGACCAGCAGACTGACCATGAGGAGCCGCAGCATGCTCGTCAGGAGCAGGATGACACTCCTCCGGATCAGTTAGGGACTGCCCGGTCTCAAGATGATGACATAAATACCGCTGCAACAAATTTCAGCGAGGCAAGCCTTATCGACTTAGACCCGCAGGACCTGGATGGCCATATCTCGAACGCGACCTTTTCACTTGGACGTACCGGAGAGGCAGAAGACACAAATGAACCCTCCGACACTCGCAGGCCAGCGGTCGCGTTCAACATCGACAGCTCTGGCGATATGGAGCCGCTTCGCCTCAGTCAAGATTTGCCAAATGCAACTGTAATCGCATCGAACGTGGCAAACATGACTGGAGTGCGGGACGGTCAACCTGACACCGACACCAACACCGAAACCGATATCAATAATTTAGCTGCATTCTTGCAGCGACTGCAGTCACAATCGCAACAACAGCCGCAGCTACAAACACTCTCACTGCCACAGTCACAACAGTCGCTGCAGGAATTACAGTCGCAGATATCAGCACAGATACAAACTGGCAAACCAAAAGGGAAGAGCACCAAAAAACCTAAGACTGAAGAACAGGTTGAGCTCGGTGCTTATGCATCAGACGTCACAAACAATGAGACTTTTCTTTCAGTAGTCGGCCACTTGGCAAAGCTCATTGACAGGGCTGTCAACGAAGATAAGAGCGTGAACAGAACAAACAAGAAAACCATAACGAAAGCGTCACAGGAAATTCTAAAGGCTTTAGACCAAATGAAACATATCACAAAGTATGATATTCAACCGGCAAAAATAAGGGAGATCCGGCAGGTGATAGAGGATGCCAAGAGCCCGCCACCCATGCGTAACCAGTCCAGATTGTCAGACCATCTGACATTAGCTACTCATAGAAATTTCGCTACCCAAACAGAAGATGAGGGCATCACCACTGATGCGCCACAGATTCACATGGAGAAGCTGAAAACAAAAATAATAGATGGGGTCCAGGCTAATATTGACAGGCTTGTTGATGAACAGCAAAAGGTCAACGAGCTAGTAGTGTTCTGCCTAACACGACCGCTAGATAATGAGAATGAGGAAGAAAACAACGAAGGCTTTACCGAGGTGCTCAGCAGAAATGCGAAGAGAAGAGCTCGTGCAGAAACAAGCGTAGAAGCTGGAGCAAGGGTTTCGGGGACAACATACGCTGATGCGGCTCGCAGGACACCCTACACACCTAAAAACAGGACCAGTGACAGAACTACCCAGGACACCAGTTATGCTGTCATCCTGGAACCTCTGGATCCGCGCAAAGAGAGCAAGGATGCGTTGAATGAGGTACAGGAAAAGGTAGACCTGGTAGAGTTGGGTGTGGGCATAAAGAGTGTACGCCACACTAAAAACAATAAAATAGTCATTCATTGTGACACAGAAAATGATCGAACCACTCTCAGCACAGCTATTAAGCAAAACACCACAGGCGTCACAGTCGGAGTACCGCAATTACGTAACCCCTGTATAAGACTCTTGGGCGTGATGAAAGAGAATGCAAATGAGCGAATAGTTGATGCAATTACTAAACAGAACCACAGAATAATGGACAGCGTTGACGCAGACCACAAACGCATTAAATACATTCGCAGCGTCAAAGGACGTAACGACTCGACGAAAAACGTAGTGGTTGAGGTCAGTCCCCAATTGTACCAGCAAATGCTTTTACAAAAAATCAAAGTCGGATATCAGTCAGTCCTCGCGGTAGACCAATCGCCAATTACGCAGTGCTTCAAGTGCATGGGCTTCGGGCACCAAGCGGCAAATTGTACATCCAACAGCAAATGCGGTTTCTGTGCAGATGCACATGATACCCGCAATTGCCCAAGAAGCTCGAAAGTCCCGTGCTGCACCAATTGCCAAGGCCTAGACAAAGAACATAATCACCCTGCGTACAGTCAAACATGTCCAGATTGGATAAAATGGGATCGCATTGCAAGGATCAATGTCCGTTATTCCTAAGGGCCTCCCAACAGTAAATACCATTAGTAAACACAGCATCACTGTTGTCCAATGCAATCTAGGACGGGGAAATAATGCCTTTCAAGAATTGGTACAATGTGCTAGAGACAAAGAGTATGACATCATTTGCATAACCGAACCGTTCATCAGCAAGAATAAAACATCAGTTAAGGACATAGACGGCTATGATCTGTACCAACACAGTGATTCCAATTATAGAAATAAAGCATGCATTGCTGTAAGGAAGAAGGTTGGAAATTACATCGGGCTAACTCAATTTGATACCACCAACTTCATCGCTGCCGAATTCACACTTAATAGTAACAGGAAATTACTGATCTCCTCTGTCTACATTGAGCCGGGTGAGGATCCCTCACGCACGATGATGCACCTGGAACAATATCTCCAACAGTATGCCAATAGAGAACACATCGTATGCGGGGATTTTAACGGGTGGCACACCACATGGGGATCTGCAAGAAATAACGATCGGGGTAAAGAAATACATGACCTGGCCATCAACTACGACTTGATTAGCTGTAACATAGGCAATGAGCCCACATTTGAATCAGTATCACACGGCCAAATTAGGCACTCCATAGTTGACCTCACCTTTGCTACTCCACGCACAGCAAACAATATTTTGGACTGGAAAGTTAACAATGAAATTATTCCATCTTCTGACCACCACGGAATTGAATTTAAAATCAAAATGGACAACATGCGGACGAATAGGAAAAAATCTACATCAACATACAAATACCAGACTGATAGAACAAATTGGGACAATTTCAAAACTAAACTTAAACAAAATATTGAGGCTAGCACTATACTTACGACTGACATAGACGAACTTGACAATAATGGACTTGATAAGTATATAAAAGACATGACCAATGTTATTCTGAAAACTTGTGACGCAACACTCACTCTTAAAAAACCATACCAAAAGATTCCGTGGTGGACACAAGAATTGACAGAAATGAAGAAAAAGGTTATATCGCTGCATCACCGTTTACAAGACCTGAAACGGAGCAAAAAAGACATCACCAATATACTAAAAGAACTTCATGATGCAAGAGCAGAATACTCCAGCAAAATACGAACAACTTCGACAGATCATTTCAGAGATTTCTGCAGCCGCCAAGGAAAGGATGATGTTTGGTCCGTGACGAATCGCCTTTTGAAGAGCACACCGCAGCCGCAACCACCTGCAACATTAAAAACAGATAATGGTACTTACACAACATCTATCCTGGATACTGCAGAGAAGCTCGCCGCAAAGTTCTTTCCCGTAGACGCTGCTGCCGATGATACTCCACACCACCTGCAAATAAGAGAAACAGTTGTTAATAATATAGTAAACCATGAACCTGCAATAGAAAATAATGAACCGCAATTTACCACACAGGAAGTTTTAGAAATCATTAAAAATATGAGCCCTAAAAGGGCACCAGGGATTGACCATCTTACTGCCGACATCTGCAAGCACTATATAGAATGTTACCTTGAAACTATAACTAAAATATATAACAGATGCCTAACGCTTAAATACTTTCCTGCATGCTGGAAAATCGCATATATTAGAACAATACCCAAACCAAGCAAAACAAACTACAAAGATATATCTGCCTACCGACCTATTGGACTGATTAATGTATTTGGAAAGATATTGGAAAAACTAATTGCCACTAGACTAACGTACTTCATGCGGATCAACGATGCCTGCAGTACCAAGCAATATGGCTTTAAGGAGCAATGCTCCACTACTGATGCCCTAAATAATGCAATCAGTAAGCTGAAAATGTGCAAAAGCAACAACAGGCTTGTGGTGGCTATATCGCTTGATATTGCAGGGGCTTTTGATAATGCTTGGTGGCCTGCACTGATTAAGAGGCTCTCAGATATAAACTGTCCACACAACCTTCTAAAAATAATTTGCAGTTACCTCACTGACCGAAAAATCACCTTAAGTTATTCTGATATTACGATAACAAAGGAGCAAACCAGAGGATGTGTCCAAGGCTCGGTTCTTGGGCCTATCTTCTGGAATGCTATTGTTGACACTCTACTGGAGCAAGACCTTGCAGACGGTAACTTTGTTCAGGCCTATGCTGACGACGTTTTGCTTATCTGCTCTGGAAAGGATAAACAAGAATTGGAAACCAATGCCAATAACTTATTAAATGCAGTTTATCGGTGGGGCGAAAACAATAAGCTGAAGTTTGGCCCCCTAAAGACTAAAATGATCGCCTACACCCCAAAAGCAAAAGCTGCCAAGATTTACATGAATAATATACCGATACCATTCGACACACACTTCAAATTGCTGGGTGTCATTATTGACCAACATTTGAATTTTATCCGTCACACTGAGTACATTATTCAAAAGGCGCAGGCTATTTACAAGAGACTGTGTATATTTGTCAAGCCCACGTGGGGAGTTCATGCTGCAAATATAAATACAATATATAGGCAAGTAATAGAACCTATCATAACTTATGCAGCTGAAATTTGGGGACATGCAACCAATTTCAAAAAGTACGCACTTCCTTACTCAGCCTCCAGCGCGGTTTTGCAATAAAAATCCTCCATGGATTCAGAACTTTGCCCACTATATCATCTATCGCACTGGCGGGACTGACACCTCTACCCGAGAAAGTTCAAGAAGTCGCATCAATTGAAAAGGTTAAGAGATCTAAAGTCACAAAATTCTTACCCAACGACATCCTTTATGACAAGAGAGTCCCTATCACAGAATTATTACATCCTGTCCTGCGACCACAGATTGAACTAAAAGACATAAATAACAACGATGATCTGGAACCATACTACTCCACCGACATGCACAGAATATATACAGATGGTAGTAAGCATGATGGAGTAGTTGGGGCAGCAGTAGTCATACATCACCCAGACGGCCGCAGCACAACAAATAAGCTCAAGCTGCATAGTAGTTGCACTGTTTTCCAGGCGGAGTGTCTGGCAATTGAGAAGGCGTGTAATTTATGTCAGACGCTCAGACTGGAACAGGCAACTATATTCTCTGACTCAAAGGCCGCACTTTTTGAACTATCTAACAGAAATAGCACCAATGCGATCATAAATAGGACTCATAGAACTATTGTCCACATGAAAGAACGTGGACAGAACATTCAATTCTGCTGGATCAAGGCGCATGCCGGCCTCCTTGGCAATGAGGCGGCTGACATGGCAGCCAAGTTAGCCGCGTCACAACATAAATCCCCGGATTACGACAGATTTCCAATGTCCTACCATAAAAGAAATCTGCGCGCGGAAACAACCAGAATACAGGATGCTGCATACCAAAGTTGCACAACAGGAGCACATACCAAACAATGGCTACCTACGTTAGAGCACATAACAACTTTCAGGAAGAACTTTGAGCTCACTTTCCAAATAACTCAAATTATTACGGGACATGGGTACAATAAAACGTATCTCAAAAGACATCACATCGTAGATAATAACACGTGTCCATGTGACGATGATTCACCACAAACAATGAAACACCTCCTGGAATGCTGCCCACGATATGCAAACACAAGGCTGAATCATGAAATATTATGTGAAATAAACAAAATAGATCCATATAATTTAACAGAGATAATTCAAAAAGAAGCAACTAAGGATACATTCATTAACCATATTAATCACATCATTAATACTCTAAAAAAGTTCAATAATACATAGTGTAAATGACATCGCATGTAACCTGTAACAAACAAGAAAAAATATAAATTAATTCATTATTAATACATATACTAGGATAAAATAATAAATTGTAACACTTATCACAGCTTTAACAATAGGTTACCCGTATCACCAGCGGGAACCTTCATAGTTTTATGTCCAACGGTCGCCCGTATCCCTCGCGAGGGCCGTTGGAACTATTCATAGTTTTAACTCAAAAAAAAAAAAAAAAAAAAAACCTAACCTAACCTAACCTAACCTAACCTAACCTAACCTAACCTAACCTAACCTAACCTAACCTAACCTAACCTAACCTAACCTAACCTAACCTAACCTAACCTAACCTAACCTAACCTAACCTAACCTAACCTAACCTAACCTAACCTAACCTAACCTAACCTAACCTAACCTAACCTAACCTAACCTAACCTAACCTAACCTAACCTAACCTAACCTAACCTAACCCATCGATTTTAAAGTGACCTAATATAACCCGATTTCGTTCATTTTTGGTATATAAGTAGTATTAATTAAGCCGCATCTTTTGGTATTATTCTTACCTCCGTGACCCTTCTGGTTGCGGAGAAATTCAATTTTTTCGTTAATTTCAAAAAATTTCAATCTTCAAAAATTTATAACTCTGTCAGTTTTCAATATTTTTTCCTTCTTTCTTCACTAGTAGATTCAGTTTAGTTAGCTCTATATTTATACATTAAAACATCATTTCTATCAGAACCTTCTTCAAACAAAACTTTTAAATTTTCATCAAAAACTTTAAAAAATTTCGTATTTTTCAAAATTTTCAAGAACTAGCCATCAGATATCCTTCATTTTAGCTTCAGTTAATCCATTTTATTAATTTGCATCCTTTTTGTTATAAAAAATTTTCCCCTAAATTACACCGTTTTCAGTAAAATCCCAAAACACTGTTTTTCCTAAACTTAAAATTGCCTTTTATCTAATTGTGAAATTGTATTGACACTAAAATGGCTGGAGTCTTCCGCACCCCTCCAAGTACACCCAAAAAGCAACAAAACCAGAAAGATATCAATATGGATATCGCGACTGAGCTCCAAAATCAAGAGAATACCGAATCGCAGGACCTGCTTATGCATTCTGACACAGAGTTTAACTCCACTTTCACCCTGGAGCCTGCGAAAGAGCTGACAAGCGAGACGAATAGACGACTGAAAGCTCCAGTTGCTTTTACTGTCAGCCCTGAATCCCCTAAGAAAGCTCCGAAAAAACTTAAACTATCACAGGCCGAGAGAGATAAGGAACATCCTAAAGTCACAGAAATAAAAAATATATGCATCAAAAATCTGGAATCATATGTGGATGCAACAGAAAAAATTGCATCTCTTACGTACAAACTTCTAAATGAAGGGAAGAGCCTCACCGCCCCAAATAAGCGGGCTATTATAGCCCTAATGAACCGGCTGTCAGAAATGACAAAAACACTACCGGAGGTTCTCCCAAAGACCCCAGAAATCGTTCACGAGCTAGCACGTGAGACGATAAAGTACAGCCAAAGACTTTCTGAAGCATCCACATCTGTTCCAAAGTCACCAACTCCCACCGCACTGCACATGCAAGAAACCGAGAACCAGGATAAAGTTATGGAAAGGATACTTGCAAGTGAAGTGCGCACACCTATAACCGGCCTGCAAAAAGAGATAGAAGAATTGAAAGGCAAGATAAACGATATGCAACAGAAAATGGCTGACGAAAGCCGCACCCGTGCTGTTGGTACAGAGGCATTGGCGAAAGAACTCAAAAAAGAGGTAACTGAATTAAAGACAATGAAGCAAGCCAGCCCAACGCCTCCTCCCGCGGAAGAAGTGAACAGGCTTAACGCTCAAATAGGAGAGCTTCGAAGGGAATTCACTTCTTACGCGGCAGCTGCGCGGGCTAGCATTGGCACCGTCACCAAACCCCAACCACCCCGACCAACCAAGACCCTCCTAGTATCGAGCATTAATCCCATTGATACAGCTGATCAAGTAATTAAAAAAATAGAGGGAGTAATAAATGCTCGTGAGGAAGGTCTAAATATTGACCAATGTCGCAAGGCCCGAAACGCCAAAATCGTACTGGGCTGCGCTCACCCCGAAGACGCAAAACGTTTGGCTGAACGTCTCCGTGCTGGCGAATTAACTGTCGAGGAACCTGCGAGCCGTAATCCCCTCGTCGAAATTACTGGCCTGATGGCCTATCAAAGCGACGAGGATATTATCGAGTCTCTCAAAAAACAAAATAAACACCTGACGAGCATGCTGGACATGGCGAAAGAAACTGCAAAAGTGCGCTTCCGTCGCAAAGCACGAAACGAATTAGAGTGCCACGTAGTAATGGAAGTGTCCCCTAAGCTGTGGCAAGCCCTAACCCAAGTGGGTCACGTTTATATAGGTATGCAACGCAGACCGGTATACGATCGCTCTCCGCTAGTACAATGCTCGTGCTGCCTACAATATGGACACACGAAACGCTTATGCGAAGCCCCTAAACCCCTGTGTGGCCACTGTGGCGGTGAGCACCTCCGTACACAGTGTGACCGCGCGGCAAAAGGAGAAGCGCCATATTGCATTAACTGCAAACGTGAGAAAAAACTGCCGAATGAATGTGCACACACGGCTCTAGACTCTGCCTGCCCAGTTCGCCGCCGCTGGGACGTATTAGCAAGATCTCGCGTTGCCTATTGCTAAGGGCGTCCCTGTGAAAATTTTTCAAGCAAATCTACAACGAGCAAAGCTGGCAACAACTGAGCTATTTATAAAGGCGGGTCTCTATAAAGTATCACTGCTTCTAATACAGGAACCATATATAGGTATAACAGGTGAACTCGCAGCAGTGCCGAATGCAAAAATTGCACAAGCCACAGGAGCTACAAAAGAAACCCCAAATAAAGCTGCAGTTGTGATTACGGATCCCAGGTTTCTAGTAGAAATCAACCCGGACCTTCAGTCACCAAATATCGCGACAGCAGTAGTTGGATCCCCAGAGGGTAAATTAGCACTCGTCTCGGCATACTTCGAACCAAAAGCCCCTGTGGAACCTCTACTTATACAATTAAGAAGAGTGATGGCTGCGCTTCTACGAGAGACTCCACGAATAATATTAGGAGGAGATTTCAACGCCTGGAGTGTATGGTGGGGCGGCGAAAAGAATGACGATAGAGGAGAAGAACTGATATCGTTGTTCCACGAGCTGGACCTCCATATACTCAACGAGGGAACAGATCCAACTTTCGAAGTGTGTCGCGGAGATCGAGTCTATAAAAGTATAGTTGACGTCACTGTTTGTACAACCCCTCTCGTACGCCAAATAAATGAGTGGAAGGTTGACCCTAACCTCACCTCATCCGATCATAACACAATAATTATGAAGATCACCACCTCCATCCCCCCATTTCCACCACCAACTACAACCCGAATCTATAACACTGCTAAGGCTGAATGGCACGAATTTAACTCCAAATTAATGTATCAACTAGAAACACATGGTCTGAAAAGTGCAAACACGCTTAAAATAGGTACAGAAGAAGAGCTAGAATTGGCAGTGGAAGCGTACACAGAAGCAATTACTGAGGCTTGTGATGCCACCGTACCAAAACGGGGACATCCAAAGTTCTGCATGAAACCTCCGTGGTGGACAGAAGAAGTCAAAGCAAAAAGGAACCACATGATGACGTGCAAGAGGCGTATCCGTTGTGCTGCCGATCGCAGAAGAGAAGCTGTCATCTCAGAGTATCTAGTAGCTAAAGAAGAATACCTCAACACAGCGAAATCAGCACAAACGGAGAGCTGGAAAAAATTCTGTACGTCAGCTGAAAGGGACAACCTCTGGGATGGGGTTTATAAAACGCTAAGGCGAGTTGAACCACGACGACCTGATGTGCTGCTTAAAGACCCTGCAGGCACAGTGCAGACAGCACAGGGATCCGCTCGCCTTCTAGCAGATGCCCTATTCCCTGATGATAATCCGAACCTAGATACCCAATATCATAAAGAAATAAGGGAAAAAGCATCCTCGCTTCAAGTACATACAGCAGACGATCTTCCTTTCACCAGCCATGAGCTCTGTCAAGTGGTGCACAGTTTTTCCCCAAAAAAGTCGCCAGGGGAAGACGGGCTCACGGCTGATATATGTACACGATCAGTACTTAACGATGGTGGAATCTTCTTAGCCCTTGCAAACACCTGTCTTAAACTAGGATACTTCCCCAAAATCTGGAAGAGAGCCACAGTCATAATCATTAAAAAACCAAACAAAGATCCCAACTTACCTAGATCATATAGACCGATAGGGCTCCTTCCGGTTTTGGGCAAGATATTCGAAAAGATGTGGATAACCAGAGTGAAGTGGTATATTCACAAAACTTTAGACACACGTCAATATGGCTTCATGCCGCAAAAAAGTACAGAAGACTCCCTCTACGATCTGGTAAGCAAACTTAAACAACACATTGTTGATAAACGCATTGCCATTTTAATCTCACTAGACGTAGAGGGAGCTTTTGATAACGCGTGGTGGCCTAAAATTAAAGAAGAAATAGCCAAAAGAAATTGTCCAGGCAATCTACAGGCAGTATTAAAATCATACCTCGAAGACAGAAAAGTGGAAATACGGTATGCAGGTGTACAATACGAAAAGGTCCCCTCAAGAGGATGCGTACAGGGCTCTATAGCCGGTCCAACTTTATGGAATGTTCTTCTTGACCCCTTACTTAAAAACTTCGACCAGATAGACAATATTCATTGTCAAGCCTTTGCTGATGACATAGTGCTCGTCATCACCGGCGAGAAAATGGCAGAACTGACCCCACTTACAGAACAGACTTTAGATTGGATTCATAAGTGGGGAACAGATAACAAGCTAAATTTTTCGCCGGCGAAAACGAACGCTATGATTCTTACACGCAAACATATCAACACAAACGCTGTACAAATAAAAATGAACGGGATTGATATACCTATAGTGAAGGAGTTCAAGCTTTTAGGTGTATATCTCGATGACGGACTTACATTTAACACCCACGTAAATCTGATGTGTAAGAAATTAATAACGTTTTACCAAAGAATAGAAAGGGCTGCAAGAGTTACGTGGGGGTTAAACCCAAGCATTCAGAGAACTATATACCTGGCAGTTGTTGAACCGATCGCGTTATATGCATCAAGTGTGTGGGCACCAGCTGTAGAAAAAAAGGAAATTGTAACAAAACTTAGAGCCACACAGAGGGGTTTCGCCCGGCGCATTTGTAAAGCTTATCGCACAGTAGCACTATTACCTGCCCTAGCAATTTCAGGCTTACTACCTTTGGACTTAAGAGTGAAGGAAAATGCCCAATTATACAAAATAAAACGAGGGTGCCCCCTACCACACCTGCCGGACAGAAAATACGAAGCCCGAATATCACATCTAATAACACCCCACCCTGCAGAAATGGCCCCCTTCTCCTTTCAAAAGGTTGAGGACCTATCAGAGGAAACAGTTGCGGAACACCAAATAGAAGGGCTTCGTATTTTCACGGACGGCAGTAAATTAGAGGGCAAAGTCGGCGCAGCAGTAACGGTCTGGAGAAATGGCGCAGAAATCAGACAATGTACTCTCCGGCTAGAAAGTTACTGTAGTGTGTATCAGTCGGAACTCCTTGCGATTTTGACGGCAAGCGAGTTGGCAACAAAGTTAAAAGACACGTCAATTAACATCTTTAGCGATAGCATGTCATCACTCCAAGCTATAGAAAACATGACGTGCCTCCATCCGCTTGTCTTCCAAATCCGTGAGCAACTGAACATGCTGCAGAAAAGCGGCACAAAAGTGAGGCTATTCTGGCTAAGAGCACATTGCGGCACCGAAGGAAACGAGAGGGCTGATGAACTCGCCAAATATGCTGCGCTAAATAAGAAGACAAAAGCGGCATATGACTTGTTTCCAGGATCATACGCCAAGCGTGCCATCAGGGAAGAAACACTGCATAAATGGTCGATGACATATAAAGAATTAACAATGGGAAAACAAATAGCTGATTACCTCCCTGATGCCATGTCGGCGTACAGATACGCAACAAGTCATACGCCAGATAACCTACTTACACAAGTTTTGACAGGACACGGCGGAACGAGCTACTACTTACACCGCTTTAAACTAAAAACGAGCCCATCTTGCCCATGCGATCCTGAAGTAATTGAATCCGTAGAACACATCTTGACCCAATGCCCACGATTCGACCACTTAAGGCTTTGTACGGAACTTAAGCTGAAAGAGAAAATCACAAAAAGTAACTTTAACATCTTGTTAGTCGGCAAAACAACTCATGAAACGTTTGCTATGTTCTGTAGAAACATAATACGAAAGGTATGCATTCAAAACGGCAGCACAGCACCATGGGCAAAAACCGACAAATAACACCATAACATTATGTATTACTATAAGGCAAAATATATACTAACTACTAATAACTATAGTCACTTAAATTACGCTTTTAAATACTGGTATTAAATATAAAGAGTAATAAAAACAATTTATCTAAACACACAAATGTAAATAAGCAATTTAAAATAAAACAGCAAACAACGACTCGGATTATGTCCGAGGACTGAAGAAAAGCAAGTGAAAAACCACTTGCTACTTACAAAAAAAAAAAAAAAAAAAAACCTAACCTAACCTAACCTAACCTAACCTAACCTAACCTAACCTAACCTAACCTAACCTAACCTAACCTAACCTAACCTAACCTAACCTAACCTAACCTAACCTAACCTAACCTAACCTAACCTAACCTAACCTAACCTAACCTAACCTAACCTAACCTAACCTAACCTAACCTAACCTAACCTAACCTAACCTAACCTAACCTAACCTAACCTAACCTAACCTAACCTAACCTAACCTAACCTAACCTAACCTAACCTAACCTAACCTAACCTAACCTAACCTAACCTAACCTAACCTAACCTAACCTAACCTAACCTAACCTAACCTAACCTAACCTAACCTAACCTAACCTAACCTAACCTAACCTAACCTAACCTAACCCAGTCGCGCGCCCAGCGCCAACGCGTAGGCAGCGAATCCATGTCGCTCCGCGTTCGAAAAATCAAAGTTGCGGGATTTTTAACTCAAACATACAAGTGTTATATATCAAATTGTGCGCGCTGACTCCAGCTATACACTCATACAAAAATTTTGAAAATCGGACTATTCTGTGAAGTGCAGTGAGCAAAATAGTGCCTGACACTCTGCTGCGGCCGAGGAAAAACCTTGTGGTGATCACAATTTTAGTGCTAGAATTATCGTGTTTGTATTTATATACTCCATAGTGATTGTGCTAATTAGTGGTAACAATAGTTTTAACCGGACACATACGATGTAAGTACATTCACTCTCTAAATCTCAAGTGCCTAGGAAAAACAGACTAAAACGTGATTTACTCATAAACAAGATCTACAACCTGCCATAAACTATATATTGCCGTGTGTGTTTTTGAACAATCTACAATCGGTGAAAATTTCAGCCGTCTGTCATAAACAACCGCTGAAAAAATCGCAAATAACCGGTATGACGCAATAACCTAAAACTGACATACAACATTGTGCGGCTGTTTTTGGCACTGCCATTGTGTACCCCTATTCACCAGAACTCTAAAACAGTTTTTGGAACTGAAATAAGTGCAATAGTTTAGATTCTATTCAACTTTTTCCGAAATAATTCTTAAGTTTCTGTAATTAGTGAACTTTAACCTTTAATTACTCGTGATCTTCAGTGACGACATATAGTTTTTCATACACCGTTCAATTCGACATTTAATAGACAATAAGTGTACCAAATTTCAGATTTTTATTCAAGATAGTTTCTGTGTAAAGTAATTATAAGTAAAACAAGTCCCCTCAATCGAAATATTTTTATAATTACGTAAGTTGAAAACCTACTTTTTTCCTGTGTACATTTTTCCAAATTTTATGTTAGATTCTTGTTTATTATCACTAAAAAACAGTTTCTGGATAATTTGTATATATTTTTACTGATTAGTTTCAGCACAAACAAGAATTTAATATTTTCTGAATTAATGATAGTAAATCGAACTTTTCTCTTACAAAATCCTACTTATCACTAACTTTCTATGAACCATATTACATAAACTACCTGTATCTATATTTTTGCCATACTTTCAAACTTGTATATAGAATAATTTAGACATAACACGTAATTTTTTGTAAATTTTGTACTTTGACCCCAAACCGCTCGTGTTTATAAATACTTTTAGATAGTTTTTAATACACCGTTCGATTAGTCAATTAATAGCCAATAAGTGTACCAAATTGTAGATTTTTAAATTAGATAGTTTTTGTGTAAAGTAATTTTTAGTGAAACAAGTCCTTAAAAACGCCCGAATATAATTACGTAACTTGAAAACCGACTTTTTTCCTGTGTACATTTTTCCAAATTTTATGCTCGATTCTTACTTATTGTCACTAAAAAACAGTTTTTGGATAATTTGCATGTATGTTTACTTATTAGTTTCAGCACAAATAAGACTTTTATATATTTTCTAAATTAAGACAGTAAATTGTACTTTTCTCTTACGAAATCTAACTTATCACTAACTTTTTACTAATCATATTACATAAACTACCTGTAACTATACTTTTGCTATACTTTCATAATTGTATATAGAATAATTTAGACTTAATTCAAAATTTTCGAAAATCTTGTACTTTGACCCCAAACCGCTCGTGTTTATAAATACTTTTAGATAGTTTTTAATACACCGTTCGATTAGTCATTTAGTAGCCAATAAGTGTACCAAATTGTAGATTTTTAAATTAGATAGTTTTTGTGTAAAGTAATTTTCAGTGAAACAAGTCCTCAAAAACGCTTGATTATAATTACGTAAGTTGAAAATCGACTTTTTTCCTGTGTACATTTTTCAAAATTTTATGTTTAATACTAGTTCTCTGTCATCAAAAAACAGTTTCTAGATAGTTTTGAACACATGCAAACCAATTAGTTTTGTATAAATAAGATATTAAAACTTATTTTAATTTTGATATAGTGAATTGAGTTGTTAATAAGAGAATTCAATCTATCATTGACTTGATGTAATTATATTATATGTGTACAGCTATAAGTATAATTCTGTGTATATAGTCTTTTAATAATTGTGCAAAATGGGTGAGGAAAAGCGCTTATTGTCTTGTCGGGAGATTATTCGCATGAGCCCAGGGTATGACAGTTGCTCAGAAGAAGAAGTTACCCTCGAACAGATGGGCCTCAGTGAATATGACATGAACTTGTTATATACTGGCGGTGACTCTGACTCTGGTTCAACTCCGCTGGGCCAGGCAGCTGCACGGGATGCTGCGGAACACGAGCGCCCGATCACTCCTGCACCCCCCGATCCGCTGTTTAACATTAGAGAAAGCTTAGAAGAATACCTAAGTTGTATTGTGGGTGAGATTAGAGAGATAGATGAAAACTTAAGGACCGACCGTACACACAAGAGTGTTACAGTCGAAAACAAAAGACAAATAACAACGGCGGGCAAAAACATTAAGTCCATTTCAGACCAGTTTGGCAAAGACCTTCTACAGATGTGCAGCCACCTTATAAATAATGACTTTCATTACCAGACCGTAGCGCCATTGGATACTGCTGTCACACGCGGACCCACCCTACCAACCGCAACTGCCACCACCAATACTGAAACACGCACTGCCGTTACAATATCTACGCAAACGGATTTCCCTGGGACACGGATAGCGGACTCATTGGAGCAGGAGAGGGAGCCCTTAACATCTAACCACTTGAAAACATTATTCCATGAACTAAAACAAGAAACTGCCAAACAAATTAAACAAGAAATGCAAACCGTGAAACGGGAAGTTCGACTGCTAACGGACCAATTAGCCACCACCAAATCTAGAAATACCTATGCCCATGCGGTTGCGGGGTCTGCCCAGCTGTCGCTTGGTACTGATTCGACCATGCCACCCTTTCCGCCTAAACCAACTTCAAAGCCGGCTATTATAATAACATCCTCTAAGGCCGGCGAGGGCGCACCTGAGACTCTACAGACTTGGCGAAAGAGTGTTACCTTCCGCGACACAGACTTTGCTCCCGTAGCAACCAAATTCATCTCTAACGGAAAGGTTCGAGTTGAGTTTAAGAATAGACAGGAGCGTGATATAGCACTCTCCAAAACAAACGTAGTAGATGCTGGCGTTACTGCTGAGGTATCTCGTTCGCTGAAACCAATGGTCGTCCTTAAGGGCGTCTCTGTGGACGTACCAGCCGAAGAACTTGTTGACATCATCACCAACCAAAATCAATCAATTAAAGAATCCATCAATGAAAACAACAGAATCAAATTACATTTCAAGAAAGGTAACAAAAATCCTAAGCTCTATAACGCCGTACTAATGACTACACCATCCACTTACAACGCCATAATTAAATTAAATAAAATTAACGTCGACCATCAAAGGGTACACGTGGAGGAACACGTGCCACTCTTGCACTGCTTCAAGTGCTTGCAATTTGGGCACACTAGGAAACATTGCAAATCCGAAACCACCACCTGCTCACATTGCGCCTCACCTGATCACGATTTTAAAAGCTGCCCACACCGAGAAGATAGAACAAAAACTAAGTGTCACAATTGCGAAACACACAACAAACAACAATCTGAAGATAAAAATAAACATAATACATCACACAGCGCCACCTCATCCACCTGCCCCAGAATGCAATCTATGATCAAGAAGATAAAATCTCGTATAGAATATGACAACTCATAAATATGTAACACCTCATTCGATTCAAATGTATAACATTAAGATTAAATAAAAATTCATTGTAACTTGCCTTAATCAAATTAAGATTAATATCTACTACTAGGTGACTACGGATGGGCGGCCGGGCGGCCGCCCGCACTCGTACACTCATGTGAGTCGCGAGACGGGCGGCCGGGCGGCCGTGCCCGCACCTGCATACTATTACTAATTCGTGGATTGTTAGTCGCCCGTATATTTAGCGGGGACTAATGCTCTAATAACAATTATATAATTAACCATTACATTTCAATACCAATTATATCTCATCTAATCTTAATTTGATATCTAAGTAAACATAGTTTCTGTCTAATATTTATTGTTAATTCGATAGTTTAATGTATGTATAACCTAACTCTGTAACTGTAACTGTTTATGCTCACTGTACTTTGTTCTGTGGCCTGCAGGATTAACTGGTATTCCAGGGAATGCTGCAGGCACAAGAGTCCCTAAACAACATTTCAAATCTCTCCGTGAAATCACAACTCTCTTGCAAGGGGGCGGTGGCCGGGCGGCCGCCCGCACTCACTGACATTGTTGAGGGGCGGGTGAGGCGGGCGGTCGGGCGGCACTTAGCACCCCCTTTTTTCAACTATTTTAGGATAGCTGGTCGCCCGTACCCATAGCGAGGGCCAGCTATCCATAAATTCAACTCAAATAAACACTCCCAGTAACACTCAACACTCACCTAATAAAAACACACTACACTCTACACGAAGTGGAGGAGTTTTTAGTCCGTAGGCGGCTGGGCACCATTCCCAGCTGAGTCGGACATAACCGTCGGTACGGGCCGGCGGTATACATGAGTATTCTCTCCTTCACCGCAAAAAAAAAAAAAAAAAAAAAAAAAAAAAAAAAAAAAAAAAAAACCTAACCTAACCTAACCTAACCTAACCTAACCTAACCTAACCTAACCTAACCTAACCTAACCTAACCTAACCTAACCTAACCTAACCTAACCTAACCTAACCTAACCTAACCTAACCTAACCTAACCTAACCTAACCTAACCTAACCTAACCTAACCTAACCTAACCTAACCTAACCTAACCTAACCTAACCTAACCTAACCTAACCTAACCTAACCTAACCTAACCTAACTCAAAACCTAACCTAACTCAAAACCTAACCTAACTCAAAACCTAACCTAACTCAAAACCTAACCTAACTCAAAACCTAACCTAACTCAAAACCTAACCTAACTCAAAACCTAACCTAACTCAAAACCTAACCTAACTCAAAACCTAACCTAACTCCGAACCATACCTAACCCCTGTAATTGCAAAATCACCACATTATTCGGAGAAAAATTTTAACAGCGTCATTTAATTAAGACGCATTTATTGATTAGCGCCATCTACCGGATACAATTCCTTTTAAAATTATTTTTCTATATTTTTAAATCACAGATTACTGTGTACACACTTTTTTAAATTTTAGATACCTATCTAAAATTATTATTATCACCGTAACACCTGTTACGGTGACAACTCACCAGAGGGCGCTGCAGTAAACATTTATTTGTGAACGTGAAACGTTTTTAGGGTTCTACGGAATATCCTTTTCAGGGTTTCGTAGCCAAATGGCAAAAAACGGAACCCTTATAGATTCGTCATGTCCGTCTGTCTGTCCGATTATGTCACCGCCACTTTTTTCCGAAACTATAAGAGCTATACAGTTCAAACTTGGTAAGTAGATGTATTCTTTGAACCGCATTAGGATTTTTACACAAAAATAGAAAAAAAAACAAAAATTTTTGGGGGTTCCCCATACTAAGAACTGAAACTCAAAAAATCTTTTTTCGTCAAACCCATACCTGTAGGGTATCTATGGATAGGTCTTCAAAAAAAATGATATTTAGGTTCCTAATATCATTTTTTCTAAACTGAATAGTTTGCGCGAGAGACAATTCCAAAGTGAAAAAATGTGTGCCCCCCCCCCCCCCCCCCCCCTGTAACTTCTAAAATAACAATGAAAAATCTAAAAAAAATATATGATATACATTACCATGCAAACTTCCACCGAAAATTGGTTTGAACGAGATCTAGTAAGTAGTTTTTTTTAATACGTCATAAATGGTACGGAACCCTTCATGGGCGAGTCCGACTCGCACTTGGCCGCTTTTTCACTGATGAGTTCGGGTTTAATTGTTGCATGTTCTTAGATAGGTGTTACGGTGACAACTCACCAGGGGGCGCTGCAGTTAACATTTATTTGTGCAAAATCGCAACTACGAGTCCGATTTTGGTGGTGTTTTTCAGTGAAGAGTTCGGATTTGATTGGTGCATGTTCTTAGATAGATGTTACGATGACAAAAATTCAAGACGAAGTACGAAAAATATTAAACCAAAAATCAGAACCAAAAATAAATACTCATGAATTAAGCTAATGATGTAACGTGGAGGGATATTCCAATTAACCCCTAACCTTATTACTGTTAATGCTACAACTATTACAAACACAACCAAATTTAACAATAATTTGGTAAAACCGAAACTATAGCACGTATTATACATATAAATATGAAGTACAATTTACATAATACCTATGCTTGCTCTCTAAAAAGTTTAAAATAAAAACAAAATTAAATTTTTTGAAAAAACCCACGACGTTGAAATAGCGGCCAAGTGCGAGTCGGACTCGCCCATGAAGGGATCCGTACCAATTATGACGTATTAAAAAAAACTACTTACTAGATCTCGTTCAAACCAATTTTCGGTGGATGTTTGCATGGTAATGTACATCATATATTTTTTGTAGGTTTATCATTCTCTTATTTTAGAAGTTACATTTTACGACTTTGGAAGTGTCTCTCGCGCAACCCACACGTATGGGTTTGATGAAAAAAAAAATGTTTGAGTTTCAGTTCTAAGTATGGGGAACCCCCAAAATTTATTGTTTTTTTTTTCCTATTTTTGTGTAAAGATCTTAATGCGGTTCATAGAATACATTTACTTACCAAGTTTGACCAGTATAGTTCTTATAGTTTCGCAAAAAAGTGGCTGTGACATAAACGGACAGACAGACGGACATGACGAATCTATATAAGGGTTTCGTTTTTTGCCATTTGGCTACGAAACCCTGAAAAGGATAAAATAGAGATGGCAGCCCCCGACGGATTTTCTTGGTTTTTTTATTAAGTTCATAGCATAAATTCTTTAAGTCGGGGATTTCAAAACAAGTCACTGACTGTAATTGGGAATTTTTAGTTTTGATTCCATTTGTCAAAAAAAAAAAAAAAAAACTGCGAGACTCGATTCTTGATTACGTACTTAAAATTTTTTACTCCGCAGTTTAACTTAATTCACCGATAGATGGCGTTAGTAGTAGCGGCTTTAGAAATTTATTTTGTTTAATTTGGTTCGCAGTTAAACAAAAATATGTTTAAAGTTATTTGGATAATGTTTTACATTTAAAGGTTCACTTTAGCGATTTATTAATGAAGAAAATAAAAAAATGACACTTTTTTATTTAAGGTTATCAGTGTAAATAGCAAATAAAGTGTTGGTTTAGTAAACACCATGTTGGGTTATTTTTGGGCTTTGTCAAGGACATATAAGGCATAAAAGGTCATGATAATTATTATAAAATTATCATGATGTCACGCGAAGCTTTCCCAGATACATCAATAAGCTTATATGATTAGTTAGCCTTACGACAACTTAGATGGTGCTAGTAGTCCTCGAAAATTAAGGTAAAAAATAATCAAATTATACTTTTCCCGTAGCTTTAAGATAACGAAATTCCCTAGATTTTTAAGAAAAAATATTGAATGCGTATATCGAGATAAGTGAAACCCAGTCTACCTACTTGATGAACGACACGTTCGTTAACTTGTTACTAGATGTCGCTAATAGGTCCATTACAATTAACTCCTGAAACTTGTAAAAAAATACAGAACACCATGTAACGTGTTGTTAAAAATATATAGATTTTAGCCATAATATTTTACTCGTAATAAAGGGGTATACAAGTGTGTGCTAGTATTTTTCCTGTCGTAACGACCCGATTTAGCAAATAATGTTATTAATATATTGTTCTTCTCTACAGGAATGTTGTGACCAGATTCTATTAATTTTAATAGTTTTTTTAACGATCCAGTATAGGAAATTATTCAAAATGCGGAAATTGGTATAAAGGACTTAGGCGCCAATTGCGTCTATGGCGCTTAAGACTTTTGTGAGTTCATTGTGATAACGACTCAACGAATTAAGCATTATTTACTTTTACATTTTCTAAGCTTAACGCGAGGCCACACACACCACACACACACACACACACAGTGCCACTAGTTGGTTTGTTGGTAAAAATAGCCAAGTCTAATCTTGAACTTGAATTACATGCCTGGTAAAATAAATGCATTGTAAATATGATTCTCTACACAGACCTTGGCACCCATGATCTCAATTCTTTTGTCGGCGAACTCAACAACAACTCAATATTGAACTTGGCTCTCATGGCCTTCTAATGATGGTACAAAAAAGGAAATTAAGAAACGCTAACAATCTCCGGAACCCACACATTTAGTGCCGTCTAGCGCCATTTTACCGGAATTCCAGGGACCAAATCTCACGTTCCTGAAGGTTCCGTGCTGCCCGCGTAGCCAACGTGCATAGCGTTCACGTGGCGAACGAAACGCAACTGTCACAGTCGCACTAATATGGAAGAGTGATAAAGAGAGATGACTACGCTACGCAACGGAGCGTTAACGATTGTAACGTTGGCTACGCGGCCTGAGGATCCGGAACCTCTGCTGAAGACGGCCACCTCCACAAATGCGAACCCGCGACGTAGTGCAGAGAAGTGACCCCTATCAAGGGCTTGTTTCCGTCTCAGTTGTATAGTTCCAGCCGGTTGCCGGTTTTTAAACGTTGATTTATCAATAACTATTTGAGCTACGTTTACAACATTTTGTATTATTAACAAGCTAACAAGCTTAAATAAATGTGCCAAATTTCATATATGTCGGTTAAATAGGATTCAAGTTGTGAAGGAGTCATAAGTAGCTCGAAATGGTTCGTCGAATATTGCACACGGCTGCTGCGTCGCCAGTTCCTTTTTCTCTGAACTTGGCTGACACGCTACCGCGTGTCTAGATTTAGCTTTTATACCTCGTAAAAGTTTGAGCTCATTTATTAGATTTTTATCTTGCGGCCGTTTCAACAGCTTTGCTTAGGTCAAGCGTGCCCATCGTATGATAGCTAACGCAGCTAAGATGGGAAGATTAATAAATTGTAAAAATCTTGTTCAGAGAATCGGCCGGTCGCGGGTTGCCAACCGCCCGTCGCGAGCCGCACTTCGCCTTATCTACATTATATGTCAAGAGAGAAGAATAGCTTTTCGAATGTAACGAAAAAACGGTAATTTTTTTACGAAATTCCATTTCAGGAGAAAACGTTCTCCACTAACAAAATCTTAACAAATCACTTTGATTTTGATGTCGATCGCTTCAGCATAATACATATATTCTATAGGTTTATAGGATTCGCTTTAAAAAGAAAAGTAAATATATATTTTTTTGGTATGTGAATGTTGAGAAAAAGGAATACCTATAAACCTACTTTTTCGTTGTGTCAATAACATACTAAAAAATCATGGAGATGGAAAATATTTAGAAGTGGAGAAACGTTTTCTCTTTTTGTACGAACAATCAGGTGTAAACTTCCCTCTTAAGACGAACGGCAGTTTGTTCCCGGACGAAAGGGGATTGAGTAGGAGTTTGCTTCTCCATATAAAAACAGTTCCTGTTTTCCTCTCTGGATATTAAAATTATAGAAAATATTATTAGGGAATTTGATGTAGATATATTGACTAGGATGGAACGCAGGACTAATATGATAAAGAACGACTGGCAAAGTTCAAAAGGGCTGTCATTTCATCGATCTGCAAAATATTTATATTTTGAAAAACAAAAATATATATTTGGCCAGCCAACATGATTTGGTCAGTAACTTATGGTCAGCAAGTATTTTTAAGCTAGTTCGCAATTAATGTCATATTGAGCTGTTCTAAATTAATTTAGTTGGCAAATTAATTATTTGATCGGCAGAAACCGATCCACCGATAATCAAATTTTGGTGAGCAACTGATTAAGTGATTACCCACTGGGGTAAGCGGATTATTTCATTATGGAATACAATTTACTTTCCTATTATGTCCTTATAAAAACTTACTGCCGATTCATAAAATGGGCGCAACTAACTCTGTTGGAGAGGGTGTATTCAAAGGTAATAATTTACAATATTGACCGTATGGTGAGGGGTGAGGGGGCCGGGACACAACTGCGTCGGGTCGAAGTTGTTGGATATGGGTAGCTTCGGTGCTGCGGAAGAGCAGCCCTTCCGCCCTCGCGTGACGAGGCACGGTCACTGCACTCGGCTCCGCAGCTTCGGCTTGCTCAGTCGCTCGGCCCACTCGTTCCCGCGCTCCATCACAGCGGGCGAGGGTTGCCCTCCCTCCGCGCCTCCGTTTTCGCAATTATTCTCTAGTGGTAGGACAGACAAGACCACGTGCATAGTGGGGTGCTCTGATTCCGTGTTAGATGACCTTGACATTTTGGTAACCTTGAGGTTTTGGTGGTGGTCAGATCTTGTCATTGGGCTGATTTCGCTCCGCCTGCAACTCTGCCGATTTTTCAAATCAAACGTTAGCCACACTTATATATGCATCTTTGAAAAAGTACAATAATTGTTGTTATTTTAAGTCCGGTATAAAAGTTAATATTTTTTGTGAAGAAATAATTTCATGTTATTTATCGACTAGTCATATGATAATTTTGTCAAGCCTTAACGTAGCAATTTAGATTTTTACACAAAACAATCATGATTACTGACTTAAATGATATAGTGCATTATGCAACGAGGGGGATAAGTGAAATTTTGCAAACGAGGGGGTAAGTGAAATTTTGCTGGAGTGCAATAAAGACTCAAGTTTGCAATATTCTTACCCTCGGAGTTACACACAATGTCTTTCATCACACTTTAGAAAAAAAAACAGAATTTTAAGCGAAATAATTCTTAAATACGGTGACATTTCAAACATTCGTCCGCCATATTGTTATTCTTTCACAGGTTATTACTATTAGGCATTGAAGGCACAGACCTATTCGGCATTCAGCCAAGATTGAAAATTCTGTAAAAATATTTTAAATGGCTATTAAATTAATCATAGTATATATATATATATGTATACCTCCTAATTAGTTAATTTAAGTTTCAGTTCTCCACTACCTAAAGGTTGTCTGGAAGAGATCGCTCTGTAGCGATAAGGCCGCCTGTTGTTTACCTCTATCTTCATGTTTTTTATGTGTTTCCATGTACATTTTTTTCAGAGGTTGTGCAATAAAGAGGATTTGTATTGTATTGTATTGTAAATATTTGACAAAGATAATAAAAATAAATTGTAAACGGATTTAAGAAGTGGAGCCACCAAGAGATTTAATGTGAATTTTTAGGCGAATTTTCAACTTTAGGCCCGATTCGAACTTTAAGAAACGTGAAACAATTGCTAAAGATACGATATGGGTTAGATACGTCAGTGCCAAAAGTTAGCCCCCCCCCCCCCCCCCCGCCCTAAAAATTCATATCAAAACTCTTGGTGGCTCAATGTTGCCAAAGGAAATGTTTTGTTCATGCAACGACGTATTTCATGAGCTTACAGGCAGGACTATTATAATAATTAATTAAAAAATTGAACCCCAAAATTAGTGAACCAACCATTTTGCCCGTTCTAATTGGAATTTGAAGAAAAGACGAATATAATTTTACTATTTTTAAATATATTTTTACGTAAAGTGCAGTTCTATAGAAATTGCAAATAATGTAAATAAATATGACAGATTTTGTTACCATTTAACAATTCTTACGAAAGTTGTTTGCACTGAAATATTTATAATGACATATATTTTAAGTATGTTGTAAATAATTACGAAAATATGACTTTTAACTTTAGGCATAAGTTTTATTTTACAATAACAATATACATAATGGATATATACAGAGGATTACTATAATTAGCTTATATCTAAAATAGGCTCTTGAGGCACAATAAGCCTTGCCCTTGCCCTGGCCTTGCTACAAACCAAGGATGCTGGCGGCATTTTCTCGTTGTATCGCAATGCTAATACGTTGTGCGAGGAAGTCGCCAGCTCTTCGGTCACCAGTTACGTCAACCAGACGCTTCGCGATTTCTGCAGAAAACTTGTGCGCGCCGGAACTAAAAAAAGAAATTAGTAAAATATTGAATTATATCAACTGTTGATGAGGTCATGGTTGTCCTTAAAAAGTGCGAGATTACGAAGTAATGAAGGTAAATTGGTTTGTTTACGTTATTTGCAATATCTATTGAACTTCACTATAAGAAAAAATACATTTACTTCAATCTTTCGCTCATATCACTCTGAAATATTTACATTATAAAATAGGACACACATGAGTATTAATAAAATTAAATAAGAAATTAATACTAAAATTAAGAGATAATTAAATTAAACAATATTACTACGAGGCACGGGGCCGTCACCAGTCTCCGCGATCGTCCTCAGAAGGCTGCCGGCGCTGCCGCGGTGCCGTGCCGCGGTGCCGCGCATACGTCGCGGTTACGCATTATCGAATGGAAGTCATCTGTGCTTGCTTTCGCGAAATTTACAATAACAATATACATAATGGATATATACAGAGGATTACTATATCTAGCTTAAATCTAAAATAGGCCCTTGAGGCATTATACCAAGGATGCTGGCGGCATTTCCTCGTTGTATCGCAATACTAATCGTTGTATTGCAATACTAATAAATATTTAATTGTAACTTATCATTGGTGAAATCAGATAAATGGCGATGAAATCGAAAGAAGGAAATCGGTGTTTCAAAAAAAAACCGGATGGAAATGGGAATCTCAGAAATATTTTAACCCTCCTGTTTCCCGTAGGAATTTAAGGAAATAAAATATGACCCATTGTAGCACTCTCGTAACCCACTGATGTACGTAACTTCCCATAGCGTGTGATTGTGACAGGAAATGAAAAGGAATAACGACTTTTATGTTCACGTAAAATGAATGAAATTTCATAAAAATCGTTATTGATTTTCGTTTTTAGCTCGCGGACAATGATGGTCCCTAACTGTCCAATGTCCAACATTGGACAGTTTATTTTATATGGAGTTAACGTGTGCAAGTTGCGGAACGCTTACAAAATGTTCAAAGTTTACGGAATTTTCAAGAAAAATTCACAGGAAACTAAGGACACTTTTATTTTGGAAATCTTCGCGTCCCATCCAAAAAAGGGAAGTTCGGAAATTTTATCATGTGGAAATATCGCAATTTTGTAAAGTTTCCTACGGTACAATAGTAAAATGGAGTATATTATAGAGCATATATTTACATATTTCGGGATCTCGGAAACGGCTCTAATGATATCGATGAAATTTGATATATACCGTATATACGGGTTTTCGGGGGCGAAAAATCGATCTAGCTAGGTAAAACGCGCATTTTTGAATATTTATGTTTTTGAGCAAAACGCGTTTTTAAATTAAGCTTAAACAAAAGAGACTTGAAGGAAATGTGATAGGGACCATCAACGTAGTATTGTTACCGTCAGACCAAGATAAGTCTGCAGAGACTTTTATAGCACAGACGCGCAAGTGATATTTAAACGTCATATTTCTTAGAATTCTGACGTTTAAAATAACACTTGCACGATATAAACATTTTTAGGAGTAGTAACTCTTTTCACCGTTTTCAGTTTGTCGACTAGACTAGTGGGTGAGAGAGAGAAACTGGTAGTTGGTGGCATTTCGTAGACGATGAGAAGTATTGTCAATAGTGGATCAAGGTATTTCGTAGACGATGAAAAGTATTGTCAATAGTGGACCAAGGAATTTCGTAGACGATGAGAAGTATTCTCAATAGTGGACCAAGGAATTTCGTAGACGATGAGAAGTATTGTCAATAGTGGACCAAGGAATTTCATAGACGATGAGAAGTATTGTCAATAGTGGACCGGAATTTCGCCTCTAAGACATTTGTTTAATTTCCCTGTGAATGAATTGATATGTTTCGTGGACTTCCTAAATAAATCATTTAGATTAGAGTACGTTGAACTGGAATTTGCTGTTACCTAATATCTATTCATATTAAATTACTTTTAGTTGTGACCTATATACTTATATTCCATACTTATAATGCCTATTTAGTTGTGAACCAAATCTACATTAGTGACCCGTTCTTTCGAATAATTGAAAATTTCCCTAGTTGGGATACCTACATATTTTATAGTAGATACTTACTTGTGTTTGTGTTGCGTACATATTTTATTTTTTCAGGAGCTAAATAATGTACTGCAAAGTTCCGAGATGATAAGTGGTTAAATCGGGCGACGCGATATCGCCGATGCGAGTATTGTATTCCTTGCCGCCGATAGTAATTTAACGTGAGTATGAGTACCTATACTCACGTTAAATTACTATATTATATTTGGATAACATTTGTCAAACGGTGTACCAAAGAGAATATAACGACTGTAAAGTGACACTGTCACAGACGGTTGTCACCGCCAGCAACGTAGACGTTGTGATTATATGCTCTTTGACCGCCAGACAAATAGGCAGAGGGTAAACAAAATATCTACTGGAGTTGTGGAGAGGAGAGCTAAACGTGATAGTTATAGTAAGGGAGCTGTCATAAGCCATGTGGATGGTGTCGGGCACGTGTTGCCGGCGCGTGCGCTGTGGCGGCGGCGGGCGTCGGCGGCAGTCGGCGGCGGCGCGGCAGTCGCGCCGGGACCGCGCCGCGACGCCCGCGAGCGCCGTGCCCACGCCGCGCCGAACACGTGCTCGCGAGTGCAGTGAGTGACGAGGGCGCGAGAGCGAGCCCCGAGCGGTGAGTTACAGCATGTACCCGAGGCAACTTATGACTAAATTGCCTGAGAATCGATGCCAAAATGTACTTCTTCTTAACAAAATATTTTACGTGTTTTCCTCAACTAGTTAACTTTTAAGAGTTTGCTTTAATGTTATTCCATAAAGTTCTGTAGCTAAGACCAAGTATATTCTATGTTTATATAGTGCATTTCGTCGTTTAAGGAAATTAGCGAAAGGTGCCTAAATTTACAATTCGAATAATGGCACGTTACAATTCCATTCATCCGCGTTGTTATGAAAACTAGGATATTATAAAATAGAACCGAACTTAATGACGGACTAAGTAAACTTTTAAATTATTTATACCTAAGACTTCGAGAGCGACATTGCTCTCGTGGTTGCGGATTAAAAGTGTGACACAATCGTGAAAGATTACATCAAAACCAGGATTGAAGTCCAAATCTGTCTGTTGTCTGAATAGTAGTCGATAGATTAGATTAGATTCCTTACAGCATAGTTTTGCGACGAACTTCAGTGAGATCACGTCATAATTACCTGCAACAATCAGTTAAACAAGAAATACGAAATATGTAAAAGCAAAATTGTGAAAGATGTGTAATGTGTGTATTTGACCTTCATAGTTCACTGAGGAGCAACGCAGCGCGACATGCACTTGTGCTATGCCGTAGCCTTGTCGTAGCCCGGCGCGATGCACGTTTTGTCTACTTATGCCAGGTGATATTGGCCATACATCACCCAGTTCATGTTTCGGAAGGTTGCTAATTAGGTTACATCGAATTCAGGCCGCTCTTTACATTATTAAGAAAAAAGGTGAATAGGGTAAAATATACCTATTTAAAATTTCTGAGCGTCAATCGTGAGGGCGTCGCCAGCCCCTTAAGCCGCTTAAACAATTTTTTCGTTAATGGTATATTTAAAATATTTAAATCCTTTAAGTATTATATGTCCTGTTTATAAGGAACAGACACATTTCGTGACCTAGGGGTGTTAATGGATGCAAAACTAACGTTTAACCCTCATATAGATCATATTTTAAACAAGGCATATAAACAACTGGGTTTCGTTCTTCGCGTGGCAAAACCTTTTCGAAGACCTCTCACTTATAAACTTCTTTATAATAGTTACGTTCGCAGCAGATTGGAATTTGCTTCTGTGGTTTGGAATCCTTTGTTTAATGTCCATAAGACTCGAATTGAAAGACTCCAGAAAAAGTTCATTAAAGCACTGGAATTTCGAGTGGGTCGTAACCATGAAAATTACACTTCCTCGGCTACACATCATAATATCCAGCCACTTTCACTTAGACGGTCCTGTACAGATTTAGTATTTTTATTCAAAATTATTAATAATATTGTAGATGCCCCCGACTTATTACATAAAATTGGTTTCCGTGTCCCCCGTAGAAATGAACGTAGTTGTCGCAGTAAGGCATTATTTAGCATTTCTAACAGCAGAACGAAATACGCACAGCATTCATATATTGGGCGCGCATGTAGGCAGTACAATGAAAAATGTATGGACGCAGATTTGTTTTGCAATTCATTAGGCCTCTTTAAAAGAGCAGTATATTCTTTTCTAAAATAACGGTGAAAAGTTGCAGCAACCTGATAATAGGTACCTGTGATTTAAGTATTTTCTCAGTTCTCTACATATATATATATATTTTTTTTTTTATATATAAATTTACGCTTTTGTTATGTACGCTATAAGTTTACACTATTATTATTTTTTCAATTGTACATCGAATAATTTAAAATTAGGAAACTATAGGTCTGTAACGAAATCAATCCATAGCTATTAGCTAATTTGCTCATATGTTTATTTTAAGACTGTTTGTTTCTCAATAAATTAAAAAAAAAAAAAAAAAAAAAAATTTCACAATCTTTCCGAATCTATTTATATTCAAACTTTACCTGCAAGATTAGCAGTCTAATTAGTTTAAAAACGCATCTTGTGATCTACTCGTATATTGAATAGTACCTATTGTTATGCCTCTACTCCGTGCCACACACAAACAACGGTATCGTAAACTTGATGACCCGTGAAACTATTCGGAACTCGGCCAATCACGGCAAGTGTGGCGATTAACACGGCCGCGGCCTATACGAAGAGAAAGACATCAACGAATTCAGACTACAATAATTAGTTACGAAGCTAACTCGCAAACGATCATACCTTAAGCACCACACTGTATACTACTGTCGACAACTCATTCAACCAGCCTACCGTCTGGAATACAAATTCGAACTGATTATCTTCTATGACGAGCGGTTGTCTCCGACTCTCCGCCGTTAACATTGGATTACCGTAACGATTGCACTCGTTTCTTTAATGTATGAATTTGTAACCATGAATTTATTGTAGTCTTCAAGGTTCCGTTAACAATATTTACCAAATATTTATAGTCCTGAAAACTTTTAAATTAAATTTTATTTATTAAAGATAACATATGGTCCATAAATATGTTAGTTATGGCTTATCAGTTATGTTATTTAGCAGCAACCGTAACCTAATAAAACTTTTTAATAATTTAAAAACAGTAGCGACTTTGTCCGCTGACCCATTGCCCACAACAGAGGACAATCTAGCTTATTAGCTATTATGTTTAGAATGCTGTTGCTACTCGCGCGAACTCTGTCAAGCAGTGAGGCAGTTTTCTTGCGCCACACGGCATCAAAACCGTCTGTGCGCGCCTCGGCGAACATGGACGATGCGCTGCAGAAACGCGGAAGTCTCAACAGCATCCTAAAAGCATTATTGTATTGAATGCGCAAGGCATTGTAAGCTCGCTGAGTATATCTAACCCACGGACTTGACATGTACAATGATGTACAGTAAGTCTTAAAGAGAGTGATTTTGACTTCATCTGTACACCGAGCAAATCTGCAGGATAGCATGTTAGCTCTAACTGACAATGCCCTGCGCTCCCTCTCCATATCTAAATCGTCCTTTAAGTCGTCGGTCAGCAAATGTCCCAAATATTTGAAGTATGTCACTCTTTCTAGTGCAACACTTTTAAGGACGATAGGTGGTATAAGAACAGGACATTTACTTCCCGCCTTCAAGACCATGATCTTAGTTTTACTTACATTGTAAGTCAAACCATGCGCTGTCGCGTACGCCTCACACACCTGGATTAGCTGACGCAATGCACTGACTGAGGGGCCAGCAGCACCATGTCATCTGCGTAACTCATGTTATTGACGCAGACACCGTCAACAAAACAGCCGACTTGAGTGCTGCTGAGCTCCTCAATCAGCGCATTCATGTATAAACTGAACAGTAAAGGTGAGCTCAACTCTCCTTGCCTTACTCCGCAGTCCAGCCCACATGGGTCCGACAGCTCTCCTGCCCACCTCACTCGATTTTGCTGGTGTAAGATAGAACTGGTGATAGACAGAGTGGTGGTTTTAGATAGAACTAATAGTGTTTAAGAATAGCCCATAAAAAGGTTGTATTAATACGAAAGATTAATTACTACTTACTACTCCATAACATATACTTGTACACTTAAATATAAGTGGGCGTTCTAAGCCAAATTCTGGATTCTATACGTATTTATAGTATTTATGTTATGACTCAAAAAAGTATGGCCAAAAAAGACTTACCTTTTTATTTTTTTTACTAGTGCATAGTGTACAATTTGACCAATGAAATATATTAGGATTTATGATATATTCAATGTATCATAAACATGAGTAAAGAAATAGTTCACTCCGTTACTGTACACTTGTCCAGGGCACTGTGAGATCTACGGCGAGGACGGCAAGAACAAATATTTGTGTAATTAAATGAGCAGAAAATTGTTGGATAAAGTGATCATTTATGTTCATAAATATGTAAATAACAGTCTCTTACTTCAGAACTGTTTACAAGCCTGAAATGATTTGGAACTTTCTCAGTTCGTGATAGATTTTCTTTTTATATATTTCATAAGTAAGGGTAACCAATGCCATGTATATGCCTTAAACCTTTTAGTTCCTTATGATCATTTCATTACGGTTTTGGAATTAAATCTAGTTTAAGTATATTTATTTTATTTATATAAGTACATCCATATTGTTTATATTATATTACATCTGTGCCATTATTAATAGTCTATTATTATCGTTTTGGCTATATCTTGAACTTGAAAGTGGGTAGATGATACATATTTGTGCATGGAAAAACTGTTGTTACTCGAGCATATTTGTACCACGGGGGCCTGCAGACCAATGTTCGTCCTGGTAACCGGTATAGAGACGGGGTTTGCTGTAGGACTCCGTGGGTAGTTGTAGGGTGTGCTGAACGAGATTTTCTCAAGTAGTTTGCTGCAATTTACCTGTCCGTTGACTAGGAAGCACAAGTCTAGCATTCAGCGCTGATCACGTAAGCTGTGCATTTTGTATCTATCAAGCCGGCAGTCATAGGTAATCTGTGTGAAAATCCAGGGGTATGATGCAACATACATAGTAAGTAGTAATGCAACGTAGTAAACGTACTCTCTATACTTTCAATACGCTGCGAGTGAACATGACATTAGGGGCTCCAAGCGATTGAGGTGGATTCTAGATGGCTGCGTACAAGGGTGTTATATAGAGTGATTTTAGTCTTTTGTTTTGATATCTAATACCATTAGAGTTTCTCCTAATGAAGCCAAGCATTTGCGCAGCCTTTTACAAATGCAAAATACAAATAAAAAAATCTTTACTTCCTTAAAATACACATGGCCATGATTTAGGTGATGGAGTCGCCCAGTAAGCAAAGAATTGCGTGTGTTGGGAGGCAGCGCTCTCCCCTACGTTAACAACAAAACGACAAGTAAACTATTTATACAAGATATGAAAACCTACTACTGGCCTTAGCATCTATTTCAGACGATCTATGGTGCAATGTCTAGAGACATTACACCGTCTGGGACGGAGTTAAGGAAAACGCAGGGATGCCCAGCACCTGCGCCACCCTCTCGACCTCACTGGCCGGACCCACAGGAAAGGCAAGCCAATACGTGTGGAGCCAGGTTGGCTGCAGGAGTCTACCGCAGATTTCGGGTTGGACCCTACTCACGCCTAACGGAGACTCCGTCCCGGGTTTGATTTTGGAGTTTTCCTTCTCCTAGATAAGTTGCAACCCAATGCTTAGAGGCTTATCTCCCCTGTGACGAAGGGTTAGATGACGGCTTCCATCGTGAACTTAGTCGCCTCTTACGACACCCTCGTTCTTTTAGGGTTGGTGCTATTCTTAAGCCGGACACCACACGGAGAAAACCTAAAAATCTAAAAATATTATTTGTAAAACTTAAATAAAAACAACCGCACCGAGGGTTCCGTACAAACCTGTAGGTATATGACTAAAAGTTCACCCATCACGACAATCGAGTCATATCAATTATGAAAAATATTTTTATTATATGATGTAACTAAAAATTTACGGTTTTCGCAACTTTTCCTTTATCTGTGCTATAAATAGAAAAAGTTGCTTCGTAACAAATTTTAAGATTCCGAGTTCACGGGAAGTACCCTGTAGATTTTGATTCCCTTGCAAGTGTCGAAAATTTGCGGCATTAACGGCTGTATCTTTTGATTGCGTTGGCTTAGAAGTATGATTTTTTCACAGCTCCAAGGGACCTGAGTATTAAATATAAATTCCAGCTTGATACCTCCACACGTTCCTGAGAAAAAGGGTCTTGACACACAGACAGATGGACGGACGGACGGACAACAAAGTGATCCTATAAGGGTTCCGTTTTTTCAGATCTACAATCCCTTGAAGCTGTGAAAAAAAAACTTTTAAAATTAAGGTAACAAAAAAGATTTGGCCGTTTATGTCACATGAAACGTATATTTCGACACTCTCAAGGGAATCAAAATTCATAGGGTACTTCCCGTTGATCTAGAACTAGAAATTTTGTAAGTTATATCGTTTAATCGTTTTACACTACAAGTACAGGCAGAAATCTCAAAACAATCACAATCAACTATTTTATTAAATATCAAACGTCAAATTTATAAAAAAAAAATAATAGTATATTCTCACCTATTCATATGTCTCTATAATCTTCTTAATTACTGTAATTCTTAATTATAAACGCCTAAGCCAAGAATTGCGACGTCATATCGGACTAGTGTTGGCTATTTCATTAAATTGTAAACGTCATCCGCAGTATATATCACCTGTCTCTAGATTTTAATATTATCTTAAATAACTTATACTATGTTTTTGAGCAACATGAACCGCAAGTGGCAAGCTATGGTTTGGCGCCGCTGGTTACCTTCGATATACGTATATTTTTGACAAGAAAAGTGAAAATATATCATATCAGAGATAAATGGATAGCGGAGCGGAGCGCGATATCTATACATATAATAAAGCTGTAGGGGGTCGAAAGTCTGTACATGGAAGATATTCGAAAAAAAGTAGGCTGGGGATACTAAGAATCGTTAACAGAACACGTTCCAACAGTTTTTAGAATTTTTGTCTGTTTGTCTGTTTATTTGACCTCGCATCACGTGAAAACGGCTGAACGGATTTTGATGAAAACTTTACTAATCTGTCGAGAAAATGCCCGGCCAAGTTATAGGCTATAAAAATTCAACCCCTAGAAGGGGGGTAGCCACTACACTCGATTAAGTTAAGTTTGCACCTGAATCTTATGGCGCTACTTAGGAAGGAGGTGCAAACTTTTACAACAAATATGTGCTACGAGTATCGAGTACCCTGCTAAACTAACAGACATGGTGCTGAAATTAAGCAACCGAGGAAAAATTTTGCCAAATTAACTCTAAAGTTAGAAGAGGGGGGTACGGATATCAATTCAATTTCAATTGTGCTGATGTAATAATACAACGAAATTAAACGACAGTAAATTAATTGCTATACATTGCACAGTGCCATCTTTTGGGAAACTGAGTAAAAATTCTATAATCAAGTAAACTAATAATTTTTAAGAAAAAAAAAACCGACTTCAATGAGGTAGACCGGTGAAAGAATGATTATTGTTGATTTTTGATTTCATACAATTAAATTAAAAAGACATCGTCCTACGCCTAATTATGTAGAAAAGAAGGTAACATGTTTTTTTTGTCACTGCACCCAACTTGACACATTTCAGATTTGCCCTATGGTTGACTGGTAAGATACCCGCAATAGGGTATTCGACTGTATTTAAGATAAATTATTTCACACCATGCATGAAATAAAGCAGCAGATAATTATTAAAAAAACTAAATAGGATAGAAATATAAAAATGTGTCTTGAAAACCTAACTGCTTGACAAACATGCACAGAGAACAAATTGCCAAACGTGAACTATGCATCGTTGAAAAGTTCCATTCTGTTCATCATGAACAGTTCCACTTCATCAAATGTCACTTCTACAAATGTTAATACTTGATTTGTTGATGAAAATACAAAAATCACTATATGTATGCCTTTCACATTTGAAGAGTTCCCTCGATTCCTCATGGACCCCATCGTCAGAACTCGAACTTGACAAGAATTTGTCTTGAAAATCTAATTTACTTAACAAACACAGCGAAGAGGACACATCGCCAAACGTGTGCTGTGTATCGTTGAAGAGTTCCATTCTGATCATCATCAGCAGTTCCACTTCATCAAATGTCACTTTTTTAAATGTAAATGCTAGATTTGTTAAAGAAAATACAAAAATCATTATATGTATGACTTTCATATTTAAAGAGTTCCCTCGATTCTCCTCCTCTTGAAATCTTGAAGTCGGTTAAAAATGAGTTTACTTACATAGTTAAGTAGTGGCAAAATCAACACACAGACCAACACGCGTATAACTGCATAATTATTTAAAAAAATATTTTCTCCGTCATGAATTATACCTAATCGTAATTTTATCGTATCCATATTCATACATATCGCCTCTTTTAAGCAATTAATAATGGCTACGAAGGTGGGTACTATGAAAAAAAAAATTCTCTGAAGTTTGCGGTGTAAATGTCAAACGAATTGAGACTCGCATTTTATACGCGTTAAAATGCCATAAGAACTAAACACTGAAAATTCCTTCCCGAAAAAAAGCGAACCTTTCACGAAAGTCTCGCAAAGCATTGAGGTTACGAAACTATAGCGACGATCGTGATTTTAGGCGTAGCCACAACTACCAGAGACGTTATGCAGGATCGTTCCATCCATTAAAAACCTCATTCGTAGCGTGTACGGAGACCTGAGCCATTCTTGGGTTTGTGAGAGATCCATACTCACGCCCATAGAGGAACGGTCGATGCTCACGCAGAAAAATGAGCAGGCGGAAATCGAAGGTGAACATGCAGTATATAATTCCATTAACACTGTCTTGGATGAAGGCAATGTCACAACATACCCGGTAGAGTTCCTTAGTTCCTTAGCTCATTGAGTGCTTCAGGACTCCCAGCACACGCATTAACCCTGAAAGTTGGAGTTCCAATCATGCTTTTTCAGAATTTGTCGCCTCCGAAGTTATGCAACGGAACCCAGCTAAAAGTAGTGCAGCTACAGCGAAACCTCATTGAGGTGCAGATCCTGACGGGGTGCGGCGCCGCAGAAGTCGTGTTCATCCCGCGCATCCCCCTCATCCTGAGCAGTTTCCCGTTCCACTTCAAGCGTCTACAGTTCTCCGTGAGCGTCTGCTTCGCCATGAACATCAACAAGTCGCAGAAGCAGACGCTGCGCGCCGCTGGCGTGGACCTGCGCACGGGCTGCTTCTCGCACGGGCAGCTCTACTTCTCGCGCGTTACCAGCTGCACGGAGCTATTCGTGCTGATGCCCGCCGGGGAGACTCGCAATGTGGTGTACAAATAAATATTGTAAAATGTCAATGTTATGTAAATATACTATTACATACCTACTTATTAGTATGTAACTGTAGATATAATTATATGTATACATTTAGTTGTGCATACATAAACATAACTGTAAACAAAATGTAAATACTCGGCCTCAAGTTTTTGATACCTATTCTCATTTCTTCTAATCCTACTTCTAACTAATAGGTTTTACACCTAAATTCGATAGTGTTCGGAAGTATGGATTTCTATGGGTATATTTCTTACGTTTTCATGCTTAGACTGATTGGTCCGGAGCACCGATTTGGATGATATTTTCCATGGACATGATTTGGATAGGAGCAGTCAAGGACGTAAAAAAAATACAAAAGTGGAACTGTATTGTCCGATATACATCTACTACTTTATGTCGTTTAAATCACGTTAAAAATTTGAATAAGGACGAATTTGAAAAAAATAACAATTGATTTTGGAGTGTAGTTTTATTAAGTGGTACCTAATTGTAAAATATTTTATCTAGACTACAGTCCTCTAGCGTATCCATCTGTCAACTTTACTTCAAGTTCCACCTCCAGGGGAGAGGCAGAGAAATTAGCGGTGAATGAGCCGGTTACTGACAGACCGAATACCACGCGGATGGAGCCGCGGGCACAGCTAGTATAATATAAAAAATAAAACCGGGAGAAAAAGTATCCTAAATAGCTATTATTATAGTGACTCCAAAGATAGCGCCGCGGTAATGTTAGGTATCTTTTAATGGCAAATGTCGAATCGGCGCGGGAGCAAATGAAGGCGTGATTGATGTCAAGTATCGCGCCGACCTCCGCGCCGACGTAAACGAGCAGGAAATTACAAAAAAGACAAGTGAGAAACGACTTGATTCAACTTTAATTTGGTGGCGCGACAGATGACATCCAAGATAGCGATCGGTCTCGGTGGTTTTTGAACATTATTGGATTATTAACTACGTATATTTAGGGGCAGGAGTCTGCGGCGAGCCTTTGATGTCCAGGAATAGCGCAGACACATGCGGCCGGCCGCGAGCCGAGACCGCGAGTAGATCTGACCCTTCAACAGACATCCTTTATACTTTATCAGGTATGTCCGTGGGTAATGGTCATGCCGTGTTGTTAGTGAAATAATAATAGCCAATCAATATTTGTAAAGAGGCGCGGTGTAATATCAAATAGCTCTCTCTCAACGTAGGACCTTACACGGGATTTATATTGATGTCGCTAGCAGAGTTGTGGACAACGAATTAGTACAGTTCACTATGTAGGTAGGACATAAAGGTAACGCATACAAATGTAGCTTATTTAACCTTTACACGTCAAGTTACATGATATTACGAGTACCAGTAGGTGGCTCGAAAGGTGACCAGCGGACGAAGAGGAAAAAAGTGCAAAAAATAACCACTTGGCTTTTATTTTAAACAAAGATTTTCAATGATCAAATAGCTTTGTGATATATAAAAATATTAGTTAGATATTTATGTTATACTCGTACTTCAGGATCGAAGGGGAATTATGAATACATACTATCATACATACAATGTGTTTGTCCACGTATAGTGGAGCCGTTAACCACGTATAGTACGATGAATATTTTATCGACAAATCACCCCCACACGTATGTTTTTTCTCAACCATTTTAAAACTGCACCCTTTCAAAGTTTTATGGTGCCATACGCTACTGCACTTGTTTAATGTACAGTCAGCGTCAAATACTCTGTAGCAGTCAAAGTGGCCAAATAGTTCGGTACACCATACTAAATATATGGTGTACCGAACTATTTGGCTACTTTGGTTGCTACGAAGTATTTGACGCTGACTGTACTATTATCTGCCCATTTACCTATCGCACATCTAAAAAGTAATCATCATTCGATAGCTTATGAACTGGGGCATAAATTTGAAGCATAAATGTCATAAAGAATTTTCCACAATTACTCGATAATTAATAACAAAAATAAAAATCGTCTTCAAAAATTTGCTTTTATTTACATTTTATCTTTTTTTTCGAAAACGAGGTCGTTGACCTGTACTTTTTTATTGTTAAATGATAGAACAAGTTATCAGCCAAAAGTTGACATCAAAATGATAGCCCTAGTTCAAACATTTCACAAGTTACACGAGTCCTAACAAGACGTTCTGTAATGTGCGTCGAAATAAGTTGCTTATAGTTCTAAATGATAATCGGGCGGCGGGAAATTATTCTTTGGAACTAAGTTGACGCTCATTACAGAAGGTCTTGTTTGGCCTCGTGTAACTTGTGTAATGTTTTAACTAGGGCTATCATTTTGAGGTCAACTTTTAGCTGATATCCTGTTCTATCATTTAACAATAAAAAAGTACAGGTCGTTTTCGAAAAAAAAGATAAAATGTAAAAAAAAAGTAAATTTTTGAATATGATTTTTTTTTGTTATTAACTATCAAGTAATTGTGGAAAATTCTTTATGACATTTATGCTTCAAATGTATGCCCTAATTCATAAGCTATCGAATGATTATTATTTTTAGACATGCGATAGGTAAATGGGCAGACAATGGTACATTAACCAAGTGCAGTAGTGTATGGCACCATAAAACTTTGAAACGGTGCAGTTTTAAAATTGTTTAGAAAAAACATAGGTGTGGGGGGTGATTTGTCGATAAAATTCATCATACTATACGTGGTTAACGGCTCCACTATACGTAGACAAACACATTGTATATGAATTAAGTATCCAAGTACATCGGAATACAGCCTAATTAAGTAACACACACGTTTGTGTGTTATTAAATATTTGGCCACTTTGGGCGTCAGTGTCTATTTGATGCTGACTGTACCACGTATTAATAACGCCAAAACGTTAAGCCATAAACCCTGATTTGGGGCCCGATTCGAACAATGATTTAGAGATGCGTTAGTTCTTGGAAAGAGATTGAAAAGATCGATAACTAAACGATATGTCAAAATTGACGTTAACTTTGATTCCGGTCTTATTTCAATAAGACATCAATAAGAGATGGTTTAGAGATCTAAGCAAGATCTAAGTGACTTCTCGAAAGCTCATAGACGTGATTGGTCGTGGAGCATACTTGTCAATTTTGACAGATAATGTGATACGTCAAATTATGAAAACCTGTCTTAAAAATGGCGAAGTCGGGTCAAGAATGTTTGTTTTTGTTATTTTGCTCGATGATAATATTTAAAATGTAATACTGTTAGCTTATACTGCAGTAAACTAACGTGGAAGTGTGCAGCTAATGAAGAATTAGTCTTGAAACCATTCTTTAGTCAACAGTCAACACCCGGCACTCCATCCATTGTGGCTATTTGTTAATAAAAACCAGCGATCACTTTACTAAAAGCAACTACGGGACAACTTTATCCCCTATGAGAACAGTTCCTGGCGAAATCGTCATTAACTAGGTAAATGGAAAACATAAATCTATATATCGTGCCCTCACGAAACAAAGGTTCTCCGAAGCAGATTCATCCCCTGTTCAAGCTAAAAGATGATTCGTTCGTGCTAAGTATCAATGGACTAGCAGACTTAGAATCCTAGAGGAAGGCAGCCTGGGGTCGCAAGAGTGTCACGACAAACTTTTGGAAGTGTAGACGTCGTGGTTGTTCGCGCCGCCTGGTTCCAGCTAGTTACTCATTTAGGTACACGTGGACTGTCAAGATAATAATTTTATTTGTGGTGATTTAAGATAAAGTGATAGTGCCTCTTTTGTTTGTGTTACCTCAATTACAGGTTTGCTATATGTAAGACTATCTAAAATTATTTTAATTCAGAAAATCCGTACACTGTCTTGTGATGACCCATTTAAATATAGGCACTTACCCATCAGTTAGTAACAAACTAAAAACAATGTTGCCTTGTATGACACAAAATTGCTTCTTTCCACTATCTGATTAGTTGTAGGTACATACATAATATTGTACACTAACTTGTCTGCTTATGAGTTACAAATTGTTTCATAATAACTCAATACCCTTATAGTATATACGAAAGTGATCAATATAGTAAGTTATAATGTTTAAATATTAGGCAAAATAATATTTTACTGAATAAACTCCAAATCAGATGAGCGGCCCAAACGGGTCAATATTCTAAGTTATAGATAGACTAGCTAAAGAATGGGTTTTCTCATCTTTCTTCTAATAATGATCTGTAGTACCATTAACTTACTTTGGTGGGTCCTAGTGGGAATGATTATTCTCAGTTGTTACCAGTAAAATATTTTAATGTTCAATATTCACAAAAATATATAACACATAAATATACAGTGAGTTATTTTTTCCTTTGAAAGCCGTTTCAGTAAACGGCTCCAGAACTGAAAAAACATTTTAAAACAAAAAGGTATGAAATTAATAGTTCTTCAAAAAACATTCTAACAATACAGCTACTTCATAATTAAGTTTCTAGTATGTTAATACTGATAATTAAACATTTCAAATTTGTTTCTGTAGTTACCTCCTTCTCCTACTCCTCTGGAGTTTCAGGCGTACATAGGCTACGGAGACTGCTTATCATCAGGCGGGCCGTATGCTTGTTTGCCACTGACTTAGTATAAAAACCTGTAGTAAAATAAGAACAAATCAGCGGTGCCACTATGGTTCTATTTTTATCACTTGTCACTATGCCCATCACTTTCGCACTTACATACATACTTGTTAGAATGTGACAGGCGTGGTGACAAATGATAAAGAGTTGACCTTAGCCCTACAGAGAAAGTTAAACTACAATCATTAGTCTTATCAGCGGTGGCATCATGGCTCCATTTTTATCACTTGTCACTATGCCTGTCACTTTCGCGCTTACATATTTGTTAGAACGTGACAGACATGGTGACAAATGATAAAGAGTCGACCATCTTAGCCCTACAGGTCTTATCCATTAAATAAGTGCGAGAAAATTTACTTATCTTAGATGAGTTTTCTGTTAAATTTTTTTCTTTGATGACTCATTCTTTGATAATTTATTTTGACATTTATTAGTGATCTCATGTGTAATATAAGAATTGCTTCATTGTTAATAATAATATAATATGTTATGAGTTATGATTATGAATAATAAGATATTATATGCTGTGCCCTTGCAGGGTCCATGTGAGACATTGTATATCATGTATAACATCTATACTGTACCATGGTTGCAATAAGGAATGATTATGATTATGATTTAGTACATTGTGTAGTCCATACTAATATTTACTGTTGAAAACAACACATTTGTTATTATTTATGATTGGATTTTATATTATTTATTTACTGGGTTAGATGTGTTTGACTGCTTTTTATCTGAACCAAAAACCCAATAATTGGTATAAAATAATAGTTTGTTATGTTTATTTAAGCAAGGCCTGTACTTTCAAGGTAGTAAATAAAAAATTAAAAAAGAAATATTTTTTATTTCTATACTTCATAAATAATGCTCCTTTTGTGACCAATCAGAAAGACACTTTACCCCCAATTTTAAATTCTACATTGTAGTGCAGAGATTGTTAGCAGAAGTTGCTAACTTGCTACCTAGGTTTATGGTTGAAACATTCAAAATATTTTAGAGAATAGTGGACGACCACTTCCCCCATTTTCCTCCCTCAATATTGACATTATGAATAATATTTTTAAACAATTTCATGTATATTAACCATAGCTATGCCCCTTTGTTTTCCTCTTTTCGATTTATTATTATTAGGTATAAGATAGGAGCAAAATAAGAAGGTACTTAGCATCGCACGTTTACCCAGTATCACAGCAGTCTTGAAACAGAGACGCTTACGGTGGTTGGGGCACGTGCACAGGATGGAGCCCTCTCGTTTGCCACGTAAGGGCTCCTCTACACGATGGCCCAGCGTAGGCCAGTCCAAGGGACGCAGCTATGCGGTGAAATGAGATAGCAATATCACTTGCTCCCTCTAACGCATAAATGCGTCCCTAGGACTGGCCTACGCTGGGCCATCATGTAGAGGAGCCATCCCAGATAGCATTTTAGACTTGGACCCGCCTTGCAACAAGTTTGACGTATCACAAGTGAAGGGTTGTGACAAGTTTGCGATGACAAGTATGTACACTTGACGCAAGCCTGGATCAAACCTCCTAGTTTCCCAACAACAAACTTGCAAGAAGTTTGTTTTGCAAACTATGTGCAATAATGACATGTTCGATTTGCATCGTGTTTGTTTCGACAATTTATATGCAATATTGACATTGTAAACCTTACATATTTTTTGTTTTAACAAACTATATGCAATACTGATATTATCAACCTCGCATGATGTTTGTTCTAACAAATTATACGCAATACTGACATGTCAGATTTACGTCTTTTTTGTTTCGACAATTTATATGCAAGGCTAACATGTCAAATTTGAATGATGTTTGTTTTCATAAACTATATGCAATAGTAACATCTCAGCTTTGCATAGTGTTTGTTTAACTAAAGGATTTTTCGTCACAATCGAGTGCGATGCTGGCGAGGCGTGAGCGAGGCGCGTCGCCGAGGTCCGAATGTTAGCCTCACGTCGTGACACGAGGCACAACGGTGTGTCGGACTGTCGGTGTCGCGCCCGCGCCGACGCCCCGCCGGCATCGCGCTGGAGTGTGACGAAGCCTTAAACTAACTAAATAAAACAAATTATTCATGGGTAATTGTGTAAGATTTTATTACAGTATTTATTAGGTATGGAACACAACATATTATTTTACAGTACATATGGTGCTACTTTCCCGCACGCGTGCGGGAATGAGCACTTTCTGTGCATATGTCGAAACTTTAAAGACCCATATACAGTACATATGGGTCGGATACACGTGCGAATCAGTAATTCGCATCTAGTGTCGATTTCAAACACTCCCTTCGGTCGTATTTTAATTTATCACCACTCGTTGCGAATTTCCTATTTTTTGCACTTGTATCGTAAATAACTATTAAAGCACTATTGGTTAAACTGACTGGTGTCAGTATGCAATAATAATATATAAAGAGTACCAACATACAGTATTGTTACTTAATGCACAGACTCGTTATTTATCCCTTAATAAGACCCCAGTTATACACTGGGGAATACATCTACAGTAAAAAAACCTAAATAATTAAAAAAAACACGTGGTAAATATATGCACTCTACCTATTAGTACACTTGATTTGACATATATTCTCTATTAAAACAGTGATATGATAACTCACCTTCCTTAACAGGCGTAGTGCATAAATTGACCACTTATTGCCGTGGATTTCTTAACACCAAAATTAAATACTGATGAAAAAAGTAAGTATAAGGTACGAAAGCAATATATATCAACTATATAATAATGGTTTTCTCAATTGAAAATGCTGAAGGATTCTTCCATTTTCTCATATTAGCTATGTTTAAAATATCGCCTCTGCCTTTATAAGGGTTATGCTTGTCTGTTTAGTCTTTCTGCCCTGAAACAAATAAATAATATTATAATGACATGCCGTTTTTACCACATACCAATCGACTTGAGGTATATATCATAGACGCATTAAGGTTACCTACTTAATACTTATTTTTTTAGGATCAGAAAAATAACAGTCAAACGTGGGCAGTTATTTCAGAAAATTGCGATGCAATGAAGGTAAATGGGTTTGTTTGCCATAATTTACTTTTCTATCGACACCGACCTTAGAAACTAGGGATTTTCAAAGCATTAATCCTTACAGTAATTCTTACCTTCTTGTTGTCCTAACTTTAGCCTGATTCAGCCAGTCGCTAATTATTTCTTTCAGGTTTTCTTCTGTCGCATCTTCGTAAACTTTCTTGCAGATTTCTGAATAAAAAACGATTTGAATTTACTTGTGCTTACGAAATTTTAAGCAGGCGTATGGGAAAGGTATAAATAATACTTTTTTAATATAATTATTATGATATGAGGCCGTTAATGTCAAAGTCGGTGTTGAGATACTTTAATGTTAGGAAATTTGGTCACAAAATATACTTACGAAAGATTATTTTACAGGTTTCTGTCTTTAAAAATGGTTTTTTATTGGAGTTCTTCATTTGTTTTCCAGTTAAGGAATATAGCTCGGCAACTTCGTCTTGTAGTATTCTTTTCAACATATTAGTGGTTAGACTTCGAATGTTTCTACCGCCAATACCAGCCAAAAATGATACCTATTAAATAAAAGTTACAAAATTACAAGATAAAAAACAATACATAAGTGTCGGACATAAGTAGACAAGTGTATACTGTATACTCACAATTGCCTGTTTGTTCCGGACTATTTGTAACTGGTCATTGAAATGACAAAAACTCGCATCATCCTTTACTGGAAGAGTAGCTAATAATTCAGAAATTTCTAAATTATCTTGTGTATATGCATTAAAGCTATCTGCTGTATGTGTCCCTAAAAGTATGTCAACTTTTCTATTCAATTCAGACATTTGTTTGGCCAAGTCAGTCACGACCTGGATTAAATGAGCCTGCTGCATGCCAAATTGTTTGCTTACGGAGCAGCCTACAACAATAATATGTAGTTAGATGGTGTCACAAGGGAGCTAAATTACATTTATGGAGAAAGCGTACATAATAATCCTTGACAAAGTAAAGCTCGCTACGCTCGGGATTCTAAAATAGAATGCACGATGAAAATACTTTTTCTCCACTCCACCTCGGAAAGGCGCTCTTAATATCCTTTAATAAGTGTGTGGAAAGTTACGTTTTATCCACATGGGGGGAATGTAACTTGATACAAATTCTAACAACAACAATATTATTCATTTTCTGCGATAATTTTGAATGATAAATATTGAATAGCAATAATTTTGATTACATTTGCATTATTTAACAGCTTGTATTTTCCTCGCATTGTTGTGGTGAAAAATGTTGTATTGCACTCGGCGGCAAAGTTTGTTCAACCTCTCGTGCTTTGAGGCCCTCGCACGCTCAAGATTCCACTTTTTGAACCACTCGCTACGCTCGTGGCTCAATTTCGGAATATTTCGCTGCCTCGGGTCTCAATATAAGCACGAGAAGTTAAACAACAACTTTGCCCCCTTGTATAATAAATAACTATTGCTAGGTACCATATGTAACACATGCCTATACTTTTTACGCCACCTTTGAGGAAAATAAAAGACCACTAAGACAATCAATACATCCACCATCCACCTGACATCTGTCATTCAACATCCGTTATTTGACGTCCGTCTTCAGACATTCGTCATCCGCCATTCGACAGTCATCCATCATCACAGACTAGATCCAAACACCGCTATATGAAGCATATGGAGCTCAGATTAGAAGCTAAGACCGCGAGGTCACCACAAATATAGGAGCTCTTTTGCTTATAAAATACTGCGCCGTGAGCCGCACAATTGAATTGATTCCTGTTCTAATTTATGCTACAACAACATGAAAATGATATTTGTTATTAATAAGGTCACAAATTAGTATATGGGAGCGCCCGTGTGTGGTGACCTCAAATAGTGTCGCATGCTCCGCGTCTAGTGGGTAAAAGAGATCCGTGTCCATCATCTTTCGTCGTCATCGTCATCATACCACAAATCACAATGGCCGCAAAGGTAAAAATTAAATAATGTAGCCCTAGATATTTTCACAGCACATATTCATATCACCACATTTCACAAACCAAGAGCAAAGTTTTTGCTACTCATGCCGATTTTAGTTCGTTGCCATGCTCACGATTCTGAATGATCATAGCTCGCTACGCTCGTGATTATATTATAGAATCGGCACTCGTTGCAATTACTAACTTTGCTCTCCTATTGCACAAATAACTATTTCTGAATAGGTGATGTGAAGAAATATTCTATCTACATCTAATCTAAAAACAATGACGAAAAAAACACATACCAGAGATACCGTTCGAGAAATTATTTGTGCAGGCTAGAGTATGAGTGGGACTACATACAATGATAGAGTTTCCATCTATTGCCCCATGGTTGTTAACTTCTGCACAGTTGTTAAATTCTTCAGGCACAATGTCTGCAACAAACACATAAAAGTCAAACGTTAAAACAATATATAACAAAAAATTTAGTTTCTACAAATTATTTCTAAATCTGCTAAAAATGCGTATCAGATAAGCTGTCACACACGGTGGGTAGAGAATGTAGAGATTTAGGGTGACTCCCTTAAAAGTAGCTACCAAAGCTATTTTTATTCACCCAACACGATTAATAACCAAAAAAGAGACAGAAAAACGGACTTCGGTTAAAAAAATCAGTTTCAAATTTTATTTCTACGTAACCTCCTCGGGATCCTTAAAATAGACATGGTCAATATACAATAAACCAATTACCATATGCGTGGTCTTCAACTCCACTAGAACACAGATGGCCTTCTACAGCTGGGTTGTGTTGACAATTCATCTCTTTAGAGGAATTACTGGCATTTTTATTTGTGTCTGCTACTAACATGGCACTTATTTTAGGTTTAGGAGGAGTTGGATATTTAACTAAATCATTTTCTTTTTTTTTTTAATATTTGCTGGGTTTTTGACATCTTCATAATGGGGTATTCATCTTCTGAGTTAGAGTCTTCTGGCAGGGATATTTTTTTTAGTCTCCTTTTTCTTTTTCTTACTTCCTCATCAGAATCCAAATTGGAAGTTTCTTCTGCTTTTTTCAAATGGAGACGGGCTTCGCTATAATTTTCTGAAAGTAAAAATGGATTCAGGAAAATTACGAAAATATATATACGAGATGGTATTGTTTTTAGGGTTCCGTAGCCAAATGGCAAAAAACGGAACCCTTATAGTTTCGCCATGTCCGTCCGTCTGTCTGTCTGTATGTCCGAGGCTTTGCTCCATGGTCGTTAGTGCTAGAAAGCTGAAATTTGGCATGGATATATAAATTAATAACTCCGACAAAGTCATACAATAAAATCTAAAAATTTTACGTGTAGGGTACCTCCTCTACACGTAAAGTGGGGGTGAAATTTTTTTTTTGCTTCAACCCTACAGTGTGGGATATCGTTGGAAAGGTCTTTCAAAACTAATATGGGTCTTCAACAAACATTTCTTGATAAAGTGAATATATTCGGAGATAATTGCTCCGAAAGAAAAAAAATGTGTCCCCCCCCTCTAACTTTTGAACCATTAGTCCAAAAAATATGAAAAAAATCTTGGAAGTAGAGCTTAAGAAAGACATTAAATGAAAACTATAGCGGATATGATCAGTTTAGCTGTTTTTGAGTTATCGCAAAAAGTTTCCCCTTCATAGTAAAAAGACGTACACCCACAGTTCATCCCTTGGTTAACAATCTACCATACTTTAAGCTCCAGTTTAGCTTATTGTGATGGAAGAGTAACTACGGAACCCTACTCTGAGCATGGCCTGACATGCTCTTGGCCGGTTTTATTTCCTTTTCAGGTAGGTCCGGAACCCTAAAAATATATGAAAATTTCATACCGTAGTATTTTAGAATTTTTATTTTATACTGCGGCCATTTATCCTCGGGTTCAGCTTTCCTTTTTAACAATTTGTCTTTTAATTCTTCTGTACGTACATTAGGGTACGAACATAAATTTTCATTTATTACCCAGTTTGATGCAATTATTCCTGGTGCATCGGCCTCGTCCACAAATGTAACGATGGCAAAATGAGCCATTTAGTACGGTCGCCAAATCTCAAAAGCCCTCTAGAAACACGATTTAATTGACTCGGCTCGGCCTTACCCACAACCGGTATCAATGTTTTCGGACAGTTCTCCTGATCACCGTACATGCGGTAGTAAAGCGGAAAAATGGTGGAGGGGATAGTAATGACGTCACAAAGATGGCGGCCGGACCTATTCTTTTTGGCGGTGTATCTCGAAAACCACTTAACCGATTTTAATCATCGAGGTGTCAAATAATAGCTTATATTATGGAGATTATTTCCTTTTCTACAAACATTTACGTGAAACCTATAGGAAAAAAAATAATCACAAAAAACAGTTTTTTTATAAAAAAAATTTTTTTTATTTTGTAAAAATCTCCGTAAATATTAGCATTTCGCAAATTTTGTTTAATATAAAACATATTGCTTCATTATCAAGGAATAAAATGAGCCTTAAAACATACAGATCGAGTAATAAACAATGAAGCTACACTCATTTATTTGCGCATGGGTAACGATAACTGGCTTTTACCGGTCGAAGCTGTGGTGACTGTTACGATACGTATTGAATGGAATTTATAGAGTATCGGTTTTAATTACTGAAATTATAATGACAATTATAAAAACCAGACACAATAATGTTACCTTACTTCGACGTTTAGTCTCTTTTTTCGTCTTAATCATAGGTAGGTACATATTTCTTTTTACTTAAAAATTTTATACAGGGTGAACTTTTAACCTCCAGTCATACTCTGCGCAGCGACTTTATAGGTCATACTGAACAACTTTTACTATTAGTAGTCCCCAAGCCGCTCCGAGGCCAGATTTAATTGACTCAGCTCGGCCTTACCCACAACCGGTATCAATGTGTTCGGGCGTTTCTCCTGATCACCGTACATGCGGTAGTAAAGCGGAAAAATGGTGGGAGGGGATAGTAATGACGTCACAAAGATGGCGTCCGAACCTATTCTTTTTGGCGGTGTATCTCGAAAACCACTTAACCGATTGTATTCATCGAGGTGTCAACTAATAGCTTATATTATGGAGATTATTTCCTTTTTACAAACATTTACGTGAAACCTATAGGAAAATAATAATCACAAAAAACATTTTTTTTTATACATTTGGTTGGTAGGTTTGTCTTATGTTTTAAAGCAGTAAAATCTTTCAAGTCGAAACACAGTATAAATATACATTTTGTTGTCTAATCTAAAAGTATGATGTTCATTGTTTAAGACTGATTAGTGATTACTGAATTAAATAACATGCTATTTGTTATTTTTGTTTTATTTTTTAAATCAGGTATTAATTTATTCACTATGTATCACTGTTGTAGGCAAAATGTGTATCATAGTTGGTCTGTAAGTACTTACTACTTGTGTCGAATATAGGTATAAGATGAAATTTTAACCACCAGCCATACTCTGGGCAGTGACTTTACAGGTCATACTGAACAACTTTTATTATGGGACCAATGCCGAATCACGCAAGAAAATTTGGATCTGGAATGACACCCACTGGCTGTGCCCTACCACACAAAGCGAGATGACATTCACAATGCCCATACCTCTCTTTTGGACGTAGTTTAAGGACGTACCCGGGTCCATGACGCATGCTCGCCACACCGCTGCTTAAAATAAGCTGACGCACCGTAAATTGAACTACGTAAAAATCGCAAAAAATATCACACGGAGATCTTATGGCAGACACCGTACCGGTGACGTAAAAGACGCAACTGTTTTGCGAACAAAAAAGATTCGCGTGAAGCACGTCACTGCGATTCCGTACCGTCACCGTTTTTTAAACAGCGGTGTGGGGAGCATGCGTCAAAAACGGTACGCATACGACGCGTCACTGCGATTCCGTATCGTGACCGTTTTTTAAGCTGCGGTCTGGTCGCACCTTGTATTGTATTGTATTCGGGCGATTTTTCCGCAACTCGACGACTTGCGCCTATTTTGCGTGATATGTTGGGGGTGGGCTAGTCCTGCCAGCCCAGCTCCTCGAGGAATCCTATCAAACCTTTGATGTTGAGTAGGACCTCGGGGAGGTCTCTCGGAGATCCGAGATGTTTAGCCCTGTATGGAGTCACTCCGCTGCATTCCAGCACCACGTGAGAGGCTGTTTCTTCTGTCTCCATGCAACCTCGGCACAGGGGACTGTCTGTGACACCTGTTGTGAAAAGATGTTTGTTAAATAGTCCATGACCTGTTATGACACTGGTTACCATACTCAGTCGGACCTTCCCTAGTTGCAGGAGCGCCCTTGTGAGTTTTCCGTTGATGCCAGGCATGGCTTCTTTTGCCTGTCTGCATCCAGTCTGGTTCAGCCAGTGTTCTGTGTGTAGTTTCCCTGTACGTGCCAGCAGCATTGAGCGTACCTTGCTAAATGGTATCGGAAGAATCGGTTCCGGACCAATCGCCCCCGCATTCGATCCTTGCCTGGCAAGCTCGTCCGCAGCATCGTTACCTCGGGATCCACTGTGTCCCTTGATCCATTGTAGGGTGATCTTGTTATTATGACATACCTCCATTAGTCGTTCGTGGCATTCGTGTATAAGTTTGGATGTAACTATATGGCTATTTATAGCCATTAAGACTGCTCTACTGTCGGAGAGTATGCGGATGGAGGATGCTACTACCTTCCTTGCAGTGATGGCAGCCGCCGCGTTTATGATGCCCATGCACTCAGCTTGGAATACCGAGTTATGGGCTCCTAGCGGAGTGGTGATCGACATGTTCAGGTCTTCTGAGAAGGTTCCAGAGCCCGATCCGCTGTCTGTTTTGGACCCATCAGTGAAGATTCTCAGCTCCCGGGGATTGAGTCCTTCATGATTGTCGTCCTCATATAACTGTATTTTGTACCTTTTATCGAAGATAGCTTGTTTGTGAATCCGGTCCGTGCCTGACCTAAGCACTGGAAATTCGTCATACACCTTTTCCAGGCATTTTGTGTGAAGAGCTCCTGTGATGTTAGACCATATCTTGAGGGTTCGCAACCTTACCGCTGAGAGACTGGCCTCTTGCTGTATGTGTAGGTGCAGCGGTGGAAGGTTTAGCATGACCTCCATGGCTGCAGTCGGGGTAGACCTCGTGCAGCCAGTGGTGGCCGCGCATGCGAGCCTTTGAAGTCTTTGTAGTTTGTCTCGTACGTTGCCTAGGTTTGTTCTTGGCCACCAAACCAGAGCACCGTAACAGAGTAAGGGGCGGATTATCGTCTTATAGAGCCAGAGGGTAATTTTCGGGTTGAGTCCCCACCTCTTACCAATCATCCTTCTGCACTGCCAGAAGACAACTCCCGCCTTGTCTATCCGTTTGTTGATGTGGTTGTTCCAATTGAGTTTATTGTCGAGAGTTAGTCCTAAGTACTTAACTTCATCGGACAGCTGTAGCTCAGTTTGGAAAAGTGTTGGTCTGGTAAAGTTGGTCGCACCTTTATATGGGACAGTCAAAATTTTTTTCGCGATTTCGGAATTGGTCCCATAGTAAAAGTTGTTAAGTATGACCTATAAAGTCGCTGCGCAGAGTATGACTGGTGGTTAAAAGTTCACCCTGTATAATTTTTTTAAGTAAAAAGAAATATGTACCTACCTATGATTAAGACGAAAAAAGAGACTAAACGTCGAAGTAAGGTAACATTATTGTGACTGGTTTTTATAATTTTAATTATAATTTCAGTAATTAAAACCGATACTCTATAAATTCCATTCAATACGTATCGTGACAGTCACCACAGTTTCGACCGGTAAAAGCCAGTTATCGTTACCCATGCGCAAATAAATGAGTGTAGCTTCATTGTTTATTACTCGATCTGTATGTTTTAAGGCTCATTATATTCCTTGATAATGAAGCAATATGTTTTATATTAAACAAAATTTGCGAAATGCTAATATTTACGGACATTTTTACAAAATAAAAAAAAATAATTTTATAAAAAAACTGTTTTTTGTGATTATTTTCTTTCCTATAGGTTTCACGTAAATGTTTGTAGAAAAGGAAATAATCTCCATAATATAAGCTATTATTTGACACCTCGATGATTAAAATCGGTTAAGTGGTTTTCGAGATACACCGCCAAAAAGAATAGGTCCGGCCGCCATCTTTGTGACGTCATTACTATCCCCTCCACCATTTTTCCGCTTTACTACCGCATGTACGGTTATCAGGAGAACTGTCCGAACACATTGATACCGGTTGTGGGTAAGGCCGAGCTGAGTCAATTAAATCTGGCCTCGGAGCGGCTTGGCGACCGTACTATTATAAAGAATCTGAAAATACATTACAAAATAAGTACCTATGAAGCATAGCTAAATTGACCAACGAAATAAGTAAGTAGTAACGATTTTGTCATACAGGATGGTTTTTTTAATGGGTCAGTATTGGCAGCTACTATAATCCCATGCCCCTATAAGAAGATTATCTTAGCGGGCCTTTAGATTTTTTTAAATTATAACATTGCAATTTTTATTTTAATGTAGGCAGCAACAAAATTGGTTAAAACAAAGTTTTTTAGTGCCATCTGTCCTGCTTCCATCAGGGATTTCATAGAGACCAAGCCATGTTAAGGCAAGGGCACTAGGAAAAACACAAATCAAAGAAAACGTTTCCCATACATTGTGAAAATGCTCTTTTATTACTTCGGTCAATCACTCACATACTCATATTATACGCTTTTTAAAATCATAATTTTGTATGAAGACATCACAATGGGGAAGGCAAATGTTAAAGGTTTTGATAGATGCCACCAGCATATGTTTCCCCAGTATCTAGTTTTGTTCTATGGGATTTCAGCCAAATCCCAAACTAAAATTTGACGGGGAAAACCTACGCTGGCGCCATCTGTAACAATACTCTGATGCTATTGGATTACTAAAAATCACGAAAATCAAAGTTACTATTTTTTATACATTTTTTCACTTATGAAGACATGCTGCAAGCTGTAATGAATCACAGAAATATCCTTATGCAATTAAGTGAATAACCTTGTATTTTTAGCTAATGTATGGAAAATGTTTTCTTTGATACTAGGTGGCTTTCCTAGTGCTCTAAGGTTCGTTTCTTGATCTTAATCCGTGATAGAAACAGCGAATGGCATCAAATGTGTATTTTTAAATAATTCAATTTTCTCCCTGACTGTGCATGGTTTCAAAATTATTTCAATGTCATAAATTAAAAAGCTAAAAAAGGTTTCCTAAAACTATTATCGCGTAGCGGCACGGGGGTTTAGCAGCTACATACACTTGCAGCAGCTACATCCACTTCTACTATAGGACTAATATATAGGACTAACTTGAATATCGCGAATAAAATGTTGGGTGTTTCATACACTTCGGCTCTGCAAAAGCAACTTGTATTAACAGTTTGACCAGGGGCATATTTCTCAAAAGCTTGTAACTTGTATTAACAAGTTACAAGCTTTTTAAAAATAGGCCCGGCTTGATATCCACATACCTGTAGTAAGTAATCATCCACTTTGACAAAACCCACAAGGCTAGTAAAGGATAGGACAGGAACAAAGGACATTATGGATTAAGACCTATGAATGCAGCATTTTGATTGCGACATGGTGATCATGAAAAGGGAGAAGAACAACTTTTCCCACAATATCCGACACAGGTTTTTCACATAGACTCATTTTTTCTTTTACTATATTAATTCCTATACTAGAACTTTCTATTAATGGTGTACCAAAGAAGTTTTCTTTAGTTGCAAACTCTTTACAGAGTATAACCATGCTCTGCACATTATTGGAAAACACTATGTTGCATACTGCTACAATATTACCATGTTTTAAAACACAATATGAATCCGGATGTGCTGTTTTTATTACAAAAGATTGAAATTTAATTGAGCTGAACTGCTGTAATTTATCACACCCTGGCAAAAGCAAGCCTGATGAGTGAGGTTTTAAAAATATTGGATAAATAGAACCACAAGGTAATATGTTTTTAGTCCAAAAGTTAGAATTACTCATTTCCCCGAACCTCTTAATTATTTGCTGAAGAGGTTTGGCCCCTTTTCTGATATTCTTTTTGAAAACCTGTAAAAAGTTTTCAAATGGAAATGCTGCACAGGAATCAAGTGCACCAAATTCATATACATCATCACTGAGGTGTACAAGACCATGTAGATTATAAGTTGCCATTTGGGCGCCATATAAATTGATGAATGTTTTGACAAAATGTTTTAGCAGATTTCTAGCATATTCATTGTATTTAAAGCAATATTCCGGATTTAATAATATACTCATAGAAACAGTAAGGCTTATAAAATTGTTATAATATGATAAATATTCAGACTTTAATTTTGAAAGTACTAACGGCCCTGTGTATAGCAAAAAATGGCGAAATTCAGTTGCCTTCCACCTTTTGACGTCATCCAAAGAACGTGGTTTCCTATTGAACTCTAAAGGCATGTGCTTGGCAAGAGCAACCAGATCAGCACTGATGTTATTTAAAATTTGACGAGGCAGTTTTATTGGTACTGGTCCAAACATCCATATATAAATAAGACTGCGCACAACACCTAGGCAAACAAGGTGCATATAATCCAATGGGAAACTTTTAATAAAATTTATGCCAGGTACTGATATTAATGGCGTTTGAGTACGGTGAAAATCTTCATCATCCATCTTGAGAAACTCTTCATGGGTTCTTAGAGTTGCATCACACTCAGGAAATGTCATTCTGTTTTCCAAATAAACACCAGGCTGTCTGCACTTTGTACATGAATAATAACCTGTGTGTCCTTTGACTCCTAATAGAAAAGATTTTGCCGGAGTATCACAAACAAAACCTTTAATAGCAACTTTAATGTTTTTGCCGTTAATAGTCAAACCAGAGTTAATCAATTTAGCAACTTCAGAAATAAATTCTTCCATAAAAGATGTGCAGCTAATAGGTTTTTTAGGGCCACAATACACACCAATAGGGAACACAACCGATTTTATTGCAGGAACATTATAGACAGAACCCAAAATTGGCCAAAACTCCATTGTACTACTTTTAAATAATGGTAACCCATCAATGCTGATTAATAGAAGAATTTCATTATCATTTTCACTAACAAATTTCAATATTTCCCTCAAATTTTTCTCCAAACCTATATGAGAGTAATGTCCTGGCTCAACAACTCGACAGATAACATTTGCCGGAGTCTTAAGTAATGATCTAGCATCAGCTGGCAAATCAAAACATTCATGATCTTTTAATATATTCAGCAATTCATTAGTAGCAACATGGGTTATTTGATTTTTGATAGCCCAATGTCTCAAACTATTTTTAAATGATTCATTCATATCAATTGGATTAACCTGGTCATCACTATCACTATCTGATAAAGGCTGTTCATTAATAAAATTATTAAATGCCGAATAATCATTATAAGCTGGAGTATTTTGTTGACTTGGAGAGGAATTGAAATGGTTTTGAGGAGGATGGGAACAATGTCAAGAGGAACCCGGGCTATTCAAGTCAAATTCGTTCTCTGCCATTAGCTGCACCACCTGACGAGAGTTGTGATGAGAAAACAATATGTTTTCCTCTGTGTGGCTGTCATTGGTCGAAATATTATTTGTTTGTGTGTTTTGTGCCATTTCTCGTTTTATTTTCTTTAACTGTCCCTGCCTAGACATTAGGACAAAAGGTTTTCGAGACATGTTCAGTTCTTCCTAAAGAAAATAAAAAATAGAAAATAAGTAAATATCTCTAGAAGCCGTCAGATTTTTAACTCTAGTCACCAATATCATTCCATATCGACTCATAGTAATGTTTTCGTACGCCTAGCATATCTTGGCATGTGACGCGCGAATTCATACTTCAAGCGTGACTCGAAGTATAAAGTAAATACGCTACAACCTGTAGGCCTAGCATATCTTACGTTGTACCCTGAACTCGCGCGTCAAAAGTCAAGTTATGCTAACAGGCCTGCTTGCCCTTTAGCCATCAACACACACACAGTGAAGCCTTCCTTAAAGCATCACCTCTGGGGTTGAAGACGTCTAAAGGCTAAAATGATATCTGCTTTCGTATAGATAGGCCGTATTCTCGTTAAAAACAACAAAATCGTTACATAAGGAAATTAAAGAATTTAACCTACTTACCTACTATGTCCAGTAACAATAAAAACTTTATCACAATATTCACAATACCAGCTTCATGCAGCCTCAGCCATCTTGTCTCGACCGCCTCTGCTGCCTCTGCTGGAGTTTTTTTTTTCTTCATAAGGATTTTGGGCGGTAAATTGGTAATAGCACAATACGGCCGGCGAACGGATGGAGCTGTCAGGTAGACGCTAACCGCGCTATATACTGGACCATGATATTAAAAAAGGTCAAAGTTTTGTTAGACAAAAAAGTGCTCTATTTTTTGATTCTTAAGGTTTAAATTTAAGAACCTCATAATACGTATTATTAAAGCAAGTAGCGAAAGTTGCGTCAGTTCAACAACGAAGGATGATTCACGACGCTTACCGAACACTTGCGTAGCAACACGAATCGATTGTCCATTTTATGTCTGACATATTATTTATCGTTTAGTAGTACTGAAGTTAGGGGTCAAATTATATTAGACATTGAGACGATTCAAATAATTTTTTTTGAAATGTGAACTGCATATCGTCTTTGTTTTGGGTTTGCGAATTGGCGGCATGGCGGGAATTCGTACAATAACCAACTAATCAACTATTAATGTATTGTATTTGTCGAAAGAGTACGAAATTTCGCTTGTTTTGTTTTAATTAATAATAAAATAATCATAGAAATAATATTCATGTATGGAATCAGATATTTTTAGCATACTTACTTACGCCATTCAATAGATTTTTCTAGTACCTTGGAAAAATATAGTTAGCAATGGTCTTATTTAATTTTTGCCTAATCATTTTAGGAATCCTTTCTAAGATCAATTACCTGGTAACTTATAACGCAGGTAACCAATAATTAGGAATACGGCAAATATTAATCCTTAAAAAAATAATAATATTTAAGTAGGTACATTAGTAGCAAGTTGTGGTCAAAGTACAACATATTTCCGGTATCTGAGGTACAACAAAGCAACTTTTTAGACAAGTAAGCTTCGTAATAGCACTTCCAATTGAGATTAGGCTGAAGTAATCCTACCATCGAGTAGCTAATTACTTATTTAACTTTAACCCATATATTATATTCTTTTTTTTTATCTGTTAGCAAAACATGAAATCATCATCCTTGATGTAGGTACTTAACATTCGATATACTGACTTTTCATAAGACAATTTATATTTTGATTTTTTTCTTGAGATACCGACCGCTTTCAAGTTTCGTTGATAGCTTGATTTTGATGATTAATAATAACGTTTCAAATAATATGAATGAAGTAGGTATTTCAATAATATTGCCAACTGTCCGAGGTAAAACTAGGACCAAGGTAAAAGAGTTACTTTAAATCAATACAAACTTAAATCTGAAAGATCATCATCCGTTTGCAGTAAAATTGAAAGATCATGTAGGTATTGTGTCCTTTTGATGATAATAATTATGTGCATGTAGGTACGTAATTTTACTAATTAATAAAATAATTTTATAAAAATTAACTTTGCAGCAACTTTGAAAAATAATTAAAGACCATGTTTCCAACTTAATGTTACACCAAAGTTAACAGCAACTTTAAACCAAACACGGAAATAGTATTTTATACAATCTTAATACAATAGAGAGCTTTTCAGTCGAGTACCGTGTTTAGGCAACGTAGCTTGCTGAGTTGCTTAAGTGAGGTACGAGATTGAAAAGCCTGATTATATCACTATTGTATACAATACTTATTCTACGAGCTAATAAAAATAGTATTTCTTTTACTATAAAACCTAAATAAGTAATGAAAATTGGTAAGTAGTACAAAAGACAAAAACGCGCGAGCCTCTGCCCGCCCGTCCCCCGTTCTATGGGAGCGCGGCGGCACGTGATTGGTCTATTTTTTTTTATAGTTGATTACAGCGTATCGAAAAACTTTGTACACTTGAGTTGGGAGTCCATATATGAAAAATATGTAATTATAGTTTTGTATAAGAAATCTTAATTCAACCATTACAGTCGACGAGTAGAAAAATCAACTTTGATACTTGAAACATCATCAAAGTTTGCAGCAATTTAGAATTTTTTTTTTATTAAGCTTGCAGTTTGACGTTACACCAAAGTTTGCAGTAGCTTTAAAATAAATTTGAAAGATCATTTTTGCAAATTAACATATCAGCAAAGTTTGCAGCAACTTTGAAATATCATGCTTGCCACTTGAAAAAACGTCAAAGCTTGCAGCAACTATAAAAATAATAATAATATCATGTTTGCAACTTGAAGTCACAGCAAAGCTTGCAGCAATTATAAAACAAACTTGAAAGACCATCTTTGCAAATTGAAATATAAACAAAGTTTGTAGAAACTTTGAAACAAATGTCAAAAATCATATTTGCAACTTGCAGTATCTTCAAAGTTTGCAGCAATTTTGAAAGATTATATTCGAAACATGAAATAAAATGCAAGATTGCGACAATACTGCAACATATTTGAAGCATTATATATCAAATTTATAAGTTGCTCCAAGATTGATACAAGCTTGCCTTGTTACATTTGACGTAGCAATTTATAATCAAAGAAAAATCATATTTGCTGCAAGGTGATCTGCTATCTGGGATAAGACTATCCTAAGCGAAGTAGCGCACGCGAAACGACCGGTTGGGCGACCAATGCTTCGTTTAAAGGATAGCGCAAAGCGAGATATGTTGTCCTTCCGGATCGATCCCACCAACTGGGAAAGGGAGGCTGAAGACCGCGAGCACTGGAGGAAGACCCTGGGAGATGGAGTAGTTGCACACGATGAAGCATGGCTTAAACTCCTTCACACTAGGCGAGAACTGAGACACCAGCGCACTGTTTTCCCACCTTCGTCACCGGGCATGACATTCTCCTGCCCGCCATGCGGTCGCGGCTGCCGCTCTCGAATTGGACTTACTAGTCATTTACGTAAGTGCCTTAATGTTATGGGCGCTGTTCAAACCATCATTTAATTGATGTTAAAGGCCAAATGATGAGGAGCAAAATACAAATTCCATACAATTATCAAAAACACTTATAATATTTGAAAAATCTTAAAAAATCAAACAAAGGGGCATACGTATTACTTATATACATAAAAGGGTGTAGCAGGATAGCCTAGGAAAAATTGCCCCCAGCGATTTTGGGCCGAAACTGTAATCAAACGATGCCTTTTGGGGAGGTTATACTCTGCACAAAGTTTCATCCCTCTGTTACCCCCTGGGGGTGAAAAACACCCGATTAACCCCAAAACTGTTTTAATTATTTTTTCCTAAACTATGAAAGTGACGAATTTCAAATTTCGTACAAATATTAATAAGACTAAAAGCTATGTGCTAAAAAAATATTAACCCCCTAAGGGTTTGGGGCTAAAAATGTTTTTATAAATACAAATGAGTTTGATTCATACTTCTTTATCCCCACCTTTTTCAAATCGGGCACGAGCAGCGGTCCGATCGCAAGCCATTGTTTATTAATAATAATGCAAGGCTCTTAGTGGGAGTTCAATGAATAGTACGCACCAAAGAGCCAATACATATTAATTTCGCAATGTTCCTTCTGGAGTAGGTCCATGAAACTTTTGTATCATGTAGAATATAAACTGGTTCATTTTTGAAAAAAAAAAATGGTGTGTGTACCATGAGCCAAACTTGATATACAGAGTGATTCTTTTTTTATTTTTGTTTTTTTTTACAAGAGTTTAAATGGTTAGGGGGTTAATATTTTTTTAGCACATAGATCAATCATAGATCTTATTAATATTTGTACAAAATTTGAAATTCGTCACTTTCATAGTTTAGGAAAAAATAATTAAAACAGTTTTGGGGTTAGTCGGGTGTTTTTCACCCCCAGGGGGTAACAGAGGGATGAAACTTTGTGCAGAGTATAACCTCCCCAAAAGGAATCGTTTGATTACAGTTTCGGCCCAAAATCGCTGGGGCAATTTTTCCTAGGCTATCCTGCTACAATTGGAAAATCAATATATTTAAATTTTTCATTGCAATAATTTTCATATAATGTCAATTGTGCTGCGTCACGCTCTCCCCAAATAATCTTATTACATAAGTACTATATTACTTGTAATATTATTATTTCTAATTAAATTTAAATTACAAACTAATTCTAACGGATGATGGTCCGACCAGTACACGTCATAATGTATTTTTATACTCCGTATTAGTTTCCGTGCCGCTTCAGATACTACACAGTGATCCAGCCAGCTTTTAGTACCATTAATATCACTAACATAGGTGTATGTATCCGAGGCCACTCCTAGAATGTCTATGTCCGCACATTGCCATCTAACATCCGCACAAAAGTCTAACAACTCCTTACCGAATCGTCTGCCCGGGTGAGCGTTGAAATCCCCTAATATGAAGACGCAGTCTACCTGGCACTCCTCCACTATTGCCGCCATTTCCCCTAGGCATTCCGTAAATTCGGTAAGAGTCTCCGCAGAATCGACGGGCATGTACACAGAGAACACCAAGAGCGAACGATCCGATAACACTATCTTTACAGCAGCGAGTCGCGCACTTTTACAATGCACAATCGAAACCGATGTAAATAAACATTTCCGCCACAATAACGCCACACCGTGCACCGCCGTACGGCCTACCGCGTAAAATCCCAGCTCCAGTATCGACCGCCGATGCTACACCCTTTCGTAAAAATATTGTCACCGAAATTTAAATGCGACTTTCCTCACTCCAGTGAGTGAGACAAGCTTTCGTCATAATGATGATGCCTTTCATTCATGAATGTAAATAAATGTGGTTAACTTTACTTGATGTTTAATTTTATTAACCTTTAATAATGAACTCACTACTGAGGTGAAAAGTTGCGTGTCACACGAGAGCAGTTATTTTACATCTCGTGTTTTTAACTCCCTCGCTACGCTCAAGATTCTAACTTAGAATCACTCGCTTCGTGATGCAATTATAGAATCTTTCGCTTACTCAAAATCAACACTCGCAAGAAAAACCAACTTTCCTGTCTTGTTGCACAAATAACTATGTACAGTACATATGGTGCTACTTTACCGCACTAGTGCGAAAATTAGCGTATTACGTTACTGTGTCGAACATTTAAAGGCCCATATGTACTGTAAAACGTTGTACGATACATGTGCAAATAGGTAATTCGCAACTCGTGCCGATTTAAAACACTCCCTTCGGTCGTGTTTTAATTTATCGCCACTCGTTTCGAATTTCCTATTTTCGCACTAGTATCGTAATGTACTATTACAGTACATACGGTGCTACTATAGTGTTACGCACTAGTGTGTAAATTAGCACATTATGTAACTAAGTATGTCGAAAATTTAAAGGGTCATATGTACTGTAAAACGTTGTACGACACATGTGCGAATAGGTAATTCGCAACTCTTGTCGATTTAAAAGACTCCCTTCGGTCGTGTTTCAATTTATCGCCACTAATGTATCGTAAATAACTATTATACAATCGTGATATAATAAATAAATATTATAGGACATTATTACACAAATTGACTAAGTCCCACAGTAAGCTCAATAAGGCTTGTGTTGAGGGTAATTGGCACTAATGTAGGTATCGTAAATAACTATTATACAATCGTGATATAATAAATAAATATTATAGGACATTATTACACAAATTGACTAAGTCCCACAGTAAGCTCAATAAGGCTTGTGTTGAGGGTAATTGGTTAGTCTTATTTGCAGGCAATAACGGACCAGCGTTGGACCAAAAATGTTACGTCATGGAAAGGGCCACTAGGGAAACGGGGTATAGGAAAACCTGTTACTAGATGGGAAGACGAAATAAAAAATATAGCTGGTCAAAACTGGATGCGAATAGCTCAAGATAGAGATGAGTGGAAAACTCTGGAGGAGGCCTTCACCTGTGAAGACGGGGTTCTTGCTACATATTAAAATTCATTTTGAAATAGTTTTAGAGCTGCCATTGGGAAGCTATAAGTAATTAAGTTTGCTTATAGTTTTTTGATGTTGGTTCTAAAATTATTTTAACTTAACTCTAAACAACAATGTTAAAATGTTAAAATTTCGCAAGAAATAAAAGGCTATTTTATTTTATTTATTTATTATTTATTTGCAGGTTCATACATTTGCCATTTAATGCAAGTAGCTAATGTATGAACTCGCAATAAACACTAATCAATGTATAAACAGACCCCAATGTCAGCCTCACATACCTGAATGGGCTGTGTGCCACACTTTCCCATGCTGACCTTACATGAAGTTGAATTGAACATAGGTACAGTCAGCTGCAAAAAGTATGTATCGAAAGAATTGTACTTGGTACTACACTCTTATTACGCTGCGGGCTTAGCATGGTCTTAGTTATCACGCGATATGGTGACAATCTTGTTGTTAAAATGACAGTTTTCTTCGATTTTATCGTTCACACTACGTTTGCAGACGATAATAGGAGTTATCCACATTTGACAGCGATAGATGACAATCGACAATTTGCATAACATGGTCGTCGGATAATTTGACACATTATCCCATTTTGGCAGTTCAATATAGTTAATTTTATCTACGTGCTTCTTAGGTCACGACAAGCGTTGTCGTGGATGCAAAGCTCATGAAAAAACCTATGTTAAGGTATAAATTATCAGTAAGTATCCGTTTTTCTATGATTTTATTGAGTGTTAGTTAGTTAGTTAGTAGTGTAACTCCTCTGGAGTTGCAGGTGTACATAGGCTACGGAGACTGCTTACCATCAGGCGGGCCGTATGCTTGTTTGCCACTGACGTAGCAAAAAAAAAAAAAGTTCCGCTGCATATAATATTGTCAATATTTTCTTTGCAGGGATGTCGAGATTTTTTTTTCTTCCAGCTCGCAACTGCTGCAGAGGAAAAAGAAAGAAGAAGGATTCAGCGACGATCTTTGAGGGACGCTGCAAACCCCTTTGATATGCCGGACGAAGAGTTCCGTCATATATACAGAGTACGAAAGGAGTTAGTGTTATATATTTGTGAAGAACTCAACGCCGACCTCCAGCCTCACAAGGGTGATGGATTGCCATCTCACCTTAAGGTAAAGCTATAATATTGCAGTGTTGCTCATATAGTACCAAAAGTTTGTATGTTAAGATACCGCACAATCACACAAAATTAGCTGATACAAATATTTGGGTGAAATTGTTGTTTATAACATAACAGAGGTGCTACATTATACCTTAAAATTTAAATATTTCTTAAGCGAAAAACTTTACTTAAATAATTAAGCTGTGTACAACTACTTAAATAAGGTTCTAACAGCATTACATCTGCTGGCCATCTGCTGGCTGATGGCAATTATCAACACGGGACTGGTCAGGATCATGGTTTATCTATTGGTCAGACGACTGTAAGCCACAGTATCTCGAACAATTTGTAGATGCTGTGAACAGAAGGTATGTTCATTGGACCACTGAACTACTAGGCATCAAAAACTGTGAGAGTATACTAGGGCTATCTTAGTAGTTTTTACTTTTTTGAATAAGCATCAGTGTTGATGTATTGTGTAATGAGATAGGTATTGTTTGATAGTTATGTTCAGGTAGTTAGTTACATTGGATACATAATCTGGAATTGCAATACTAGCTAGGTTTGACTAAGGTTAAGTTCTAAAACGTGCCATCTAAAATATGCTCCTTTTTACAGACTTAAAGACCAATGGATAATAGTTTTTCCTGGAACTGATCGGTCCCGACGATCAGTTGCCTCAGGATTTGAGGATGCATATGGTCTGCCAAATATCTTGGGTGCAGTAGACTGCACTCAAGTGAAAATATTTCCCACCTGTGCCACACGGAGTGCAATATCTGAATCGGAAAGGCGTTCACGCTCTTAATGTACAGCTAGTAAGTTTCAATTTTAGTTACAAATAATGATTTTTTTATATTAATCATAAAATCCTCATCACTGACCACAATGTATGTATATTATAATTAAATAAAGAAATATAAATACTATGGGACAATCTAACACAAATCGACTAAGATAATGATGTACCTAATCTAGATTGATTATAATAATTCATTAAAATAATAACTTATATGTTACTACTTGGTTGTCACCAATTCTCAATTAAGAATATAAATAACCTTATATCTTCAGATTGCAGATGTCAACTGTAAGATCTTGGCAGTAAACACGAGGTTTCCTGGCCGTGTGCACGACTCTTTCATATTTAACAATTCGTCCATTAAGGATGAATTAAGAAGATTGTACAATGGCCACATTGGGGAGTATTTCCTTCTGGGTAAGCAGAAAATTGTGTATCTGTACCTAGTGTAAATTTATTCGATGGGGAGACGTGACGTACGCGTTTGCGTTAACTGTCATTTTGTATGGAATTTTGAGTTTCCAAAACATCCCCTTGGCGCGCTGTTTCTAAATCCCTTAGCACCACTTGCACCATTTCACTAACTCGGGGTTAACTGGTTAACCCTGGAGTTACCATGTTACCAGTACAATTTCACATTGGGTTAACGGTTTAACCGGTTAACCCCGGGTTATTGGAATGGGGCAAGTGCATGTTAGTAAATGTACTAAGATCACGACCACAGAATAAATAGTTCATGACTAAGTTAATATACCTATCATAATGTAAATAATAAAAACCGGCCAAGAGCATGTCGGGCCACGCTCAGTGTAGGGTTCCGTAGTTACTCTTTCGTCACAATAAGCTAAACTGGAGCTTAAAGTATAGTAAATTGTTAACCAAGGGATGAAACGGTACCTTTCACCCGAGTTAAACAAATAGGCAAATTTGCATAATCAGTACAATTAAAGTAAGTCTTTTTACTATGAAGGGAAAACTTTTTGCGATAACTCAAAAACAACTAAACTGATCATGTCCGCTATAGTTTTCATTTAATGTCTTTCATAAGTTCTACTTCCACGATTTTTTTCATATTTTTAGGACCTATAGTTCAAAAGTTAGAGGGGGGGGACACATTTATTTTTTCTTTCGGAGCAATTATCTCCGAATATATTCACTTTATCAAAAAATGTTTCTTGAAAACCCCTATTAGTTTTGAAAGACCTTTCCAACGATACTCCACACTCTAGGGTTGAAGCGAAAAAAAAATTTCACCCCCACTTTACGTGTAGGGGAGGTACCCTAAAAAAAATTAAATTTTTAGATTTTACTGTACGACTTTGTCGGCTTTATTGATTTATATATTCATGCCAAATTTCAGCTTTCTAGCACTAACGACCACGGAGCAAAGCCTCGGACAGACAGACAGACAGACAGACAGACGGACATGGCGAAACTATAAGGGTTCCTAGTTGACTACGGAACCCTAAAAAGGCATAAGCAAGGGGGAAGTTTCGTTAGTTGTTCAGATGATTAAGTATTATGTAACCAAAAAATAATAATTTCAGGTGACTCGGGGTATGCTCTTGAGCCATGGCTCATGACGCCAGTGCTGAATCCTGCCCCGGGAAGCCCAGAAGCAAGGTAGGTACACGGTCTGGCACTGTCGCGTGCGCAACACGATCAAGCGTACCAATGGGTACCTCAAAAACGTATTCCGGTGCCTGGGCCACGACCGCGTCTTACACTACAGCCCGACGAAGGCATCGTCAATAATAAATGCATGTTGCGTAGTATACAACATAATGCAACATTATAGGTAAGTGAGCTTAACATTGCAGATTCTCTTCAGTGATAGAGAGGTTAGATAAGTAACGAAATTTTCTTGTTTCGCGGTAGACCCTCAGGGCCTCCGCTAGCTGACGCGGGCGCCCGCCGCGTGCGCACGCTCGCGGGTCCTGCTCCCAGGCCAATTCCGTCGCACGCGCCCGCGCCACTTAGCGCTATTCATACAATTTGTTATTAGACGGGGCGTCCGTTCGGATAATCCGCGTCAGCTAGCGGAGGCCCTCAGATTGTGATGGATTGTGGTAGTTGTGACCCCTACGCAGAGTTTCGCGTAATATTCCCTATTAAATGAAGATAAGGGCAAATGGAATAAATTTCATTGTTCAGGGATTGATGAAGAAAGTTTCACATTTTTACTCTTTATAGTGATGATTAGATTTCTTCTTTAAATTCTAATATTCTTACCGATGTTCTCCTTTTTCTTGCAGAAATGTTCCCGAGGAAATCGTAGGAGATATTGATGAAGACGCTCCTCAAGAACTTCCTCATCGTCATGCGCAAAACGGACTACTATTAAGAGTGGCGCAGGAAAAGCGTGCGCGTCTAATAAATACATATTTTGCTTATTACTATGTTTTATTCTGATACAAATACCTACCTAATATACAAAACGTAGAAAAATGCGCAATGCTTTAGATTCCCTTAACTTTGTTATGGCTACAGGAAAAATGGGAAAGAGTTAACCATATTATAAAATGTGTATGAACCAAATCCCTTTTTCCCGCTCTATGTAGTAATATACTAAATAAGTATGTATTTTCTTTCAAGAAATGTAATCAGAACATTATTTTACTAATAAAACACAGTTTTTAAAATCAGTAAACTTTAATTCCTTTTGCTCGGAAAACAAATAGGTAAAAACTCAAAAACGCCCCGAAAACCCCCATATAGCAAATTTAATTGAAATCATTTGAGCCATTTTCGAGATCACCGTAATCATTGACATATATCTAAGGACGGGCCTTATGGGCAATAAGAATAACCGGTCAAGTGCGAGTTCGTTTACCTCGCGCACCGAGGGTTCCGTACAAACTTCAAATTTTCTCATGAAAGACTTGACCAATGTAAAAAAAACAATTTTTATTCTTAAACTTCGGAGATGAGAGGGGGGGGGATGGTATTATTTTCACATTTTCCTTCATACGTAAATTTTTTTTTCACAATGAAAATAAAAAATTGTTTTGTAATTTTCAATTTGAGCTCTTTCAAATGATACCCCACTTGACCTATTTAACTAGACTTTGCAATTTTGCCCCCTCTTCATATTGGGAATTTTCCATTATTAATACTTACAAATAAAATAAAATAAATACACATCCAATATGTTTGGGTCAGCGTTATTCATTACTATTCCAAATTTCACATCGATAGCTTAAGTACTTCTCGAGATATTTAGCAATAGCACCATAAGGGTTCCTTTTGTACCTTTTTGGTACGGAACCCTAATAAACATACGGTGTGTATTTTTGACATGGCCGCAAACGTAAACTAGACGGAGGGTGCGAGGACAGCGCTTAGCTCAGACGTCTTCCTCTTCCATTATAACTGTGTCTTCCAAGTTCTCAATAATCTCGGTGTCCTCCAATGTGTTAATACTGGAACAATACCAAAATATAATTTATAATAATAATTAAGAAGTGGGTCCTTTATTCAAGGTACGAGATATTAACGGTGATTACTTTTGAAGCCACATCCATATATGTGTGTAAGTTGAGTCTCTCGAGCAACTCGCAGATGGCGTTGCAATCGTTTAAAAAACATGTCACTAGGTACAACAAACCCAAAGGAACAAAATCGACATTAGACGATTCGATGGTAATCCCAGCCAGTGTAGCCGTGCCTCGGCCGAGGCGGCGCACTAGGGCGAGGAAAACGCGCGCTCCGCCTCGTCCGAGGCACGTCTACACTGGCCGTTTTGTGCGTGAGGAAGTTGCCTGGCGCGTATGCTCGCTCTGTGTGGACCCGGCTATTTGAGTTACTTTTGTTTGGTGACTAACTAATCAAAGATGAAATAAGATTTACCACAATTATGAATGAGGAGTAGAAATTCACGATAAAAAAGCTATGCATTTGACATTTCGAAAGACCTCCGTCTACACTAGCACCCCTAGTGGCGAAATTAAACGCGGTAGCACTCATTCGGGCGTTAATAATATTGTATTCCAAAGGCTCTCATACACGAAAATAAGATCTTGCTCCTTGGAAAGGTCAGAGGATGAACCTATAATTAGTCAGGTAGTTCAACCTCAGGGTAGGAGTGCTTGTTCATTCGTTCGCGTGTTATTACTAGTACATACTACTTAAACAATAAATAATACGTTTATTTGTTAGTTGATATGAGCAAAGAAAATTTGAAATAGAGGTGGATTGTCAATGAAAATTTTGTAGCTACAGCAGATTTACTGCCATCTTTAGGCACACGATTAAAACTTTTAGAACGCCATTTGACTTTGATCCTTATTCTTTTACTGATGTGTCAAATTTGTTAAATATCAGAAAGGGGCGCCATATTACCGGGCATAACCCGGCCCGGGCCTTTGATCTATTAGATGGCGCCACTTTTTGATATTTAACAAATTATACACATATCAGTGTACGGATAAGGATCAAAGTCAAATGACGTTCTAAAAGTTTTAATCATGTGTCGAAAAATTGCAGTAAATTTACTGTGGCTACAAAGGTTTCTTTGAGAATCCACCTGTTTCAAATTTTCTTTGATATCAGTATTAAAAGTCTTACCGATTCGCCAACAAGTCGTGCCCCTCCTTCAAAACACTCCATTTTTGTTTCTGCGCCTCATTAAAAATTTTCAGTTCGTTCAGGATATCCTGTCAACATAAAATATGTTATAGCAAGTTTAAACTAAGTGGTATCACAGAGCACATAATAAATAGCGCCATCTACCACAATGGAGATTATCTGTTCTACATAACTACATTTACTTGTCCCAGCTCATACTAAAGTTGCACAAGAAAGCCTTCATATACCACTGATTTCTTACGGGCTCCCCGTATACCTACTTATTGTGGGAATACAGAATTTGAGTCAAACATATCCATACACAATTTACGGTATTAACAGCTTTATATCTTATTTCTGTTATGATAACTGACTCACACAAAATATAACTATAATAAGTTGTCAAATTTTATGAACATTTAACTATTAACAACAACCAACACCAGATTTGACTATTATGATACTACCAAACGCTGATATATACCGCACACGAATGAGAAGCTAATAGGTTACTTAGGATTGAATAAGTCTAGTGTTATGAAATATATTAGTAATAATAACATTGCCGTGTACCGTCCAGTCAAACATATGACCATGGTCAAGATTTCAAGATAAATAAAATTCCAGCCTTTCAATAAAATGCATGTTAATTATAAGTTTCATAATAACCCTCTTATGGGTAGTTGGTGGTGTTATTTTATTTAAACGGCACTGTACGATACGAGAAATCCCGAAATGTAGATTTTGCGATTGCTCGCGTATATATATATTTATTATTTGTATGTTTTATCAATACAAATAAGGTCAGATGGGGTAAGCGAAATATGGAGGCAAGAGAAACACTTGTAGGGAATGGTACGTCAAGTATGGAGCTTACAGGCTTTATGTATGCATTCTTACTGCCAAGTTTGTGCAAAGTTAGCGTGGTGGAGTCTACTGTTTTTCTTGTCCCAAGTTAAATAAACAATGTTTCTCGTACTCAACCTGATCTTAAAACAGAATTATTAGTTCATAAATTAATTAATTACTCTTAAAATATTATCATGCTCATGCTGCAGATGATTAAATTGTGCTGTCGAAGGTGCCGGTTCCGTCGTGCGATTGCGGGGCAAGTACACAGCTCTGTGTACGTGGATACGCGTGCAGGGCGCGGATCCACGTACACAGAGCTGTGTACTTGACGTGCAGGCAGGACAAGACGTGCGGGTTGGGCGGTTATTGCGGAACGAGCGAGAAGGGCGGGACGGGCATAGCGGGCGGAAAGGGCGGCAAGAGAGGGACGTTCGGGTAGTCCAGGACTTGTGGGCAGTACTGAATGCGTGGAGCGTATAGGGCTGGCAGAAGGAGAGGGAGACGAGGACAAATGAGAGGTGGAGAAGTGGGGTTGTTCGCTGAGCAAGGCCGCAGTAACGGTGGCGGTTGTTGGAACAACAACGAGATTTTCAGCAGTGGCAGAAAACGTGCTGCTAGCCACACTGTTCCCAGCACCCGAAAACTCAACGTAGTCGTCAATCTGAGGCAATGAGCACATGCAAGTTTAAAATATTTGATATAAGAATGAAAACAAGCAAAAGATTGTAAAAACTTTTACCCGACTATGATTTTTTTCTTAACTAAAGCACCTCTTCCTTGTCCAAAGTCAGTTAAATATTATTATGTAGTCTATGTCACCCCATAAAAATGAACCTATAAACACCTCATTCACCAAAATTGATTAGTAATTTATACACAACAAAAACATACCGGCATATATACGGCATCCATACGTAGACTGCTAAAATCATAACCCTTCCCATTCTCATAGTCGGGTAAAAATAATTCCGGTAAGGTGGTTCGATTAGGTTACCCAAAGCTTAAACCTCACTAGATGGCGCCACAATTGCAAATTTTGAGTTTTAATTTTTTTGTGGAGTAGTCTTGGTATTTCTATACTGTAAATTATGTTTAGCGCACTCATTAAATAAATATTGAACTATTACAACAAACATTGAACACTTCATTGTACAAAAACTACCCCTTAATGTCGACAGAATGTTTCTTGACTCTATTTCTAAGTATCACTCACACATTCAAACAGTAATCCTGGGATCCTTGTAGTAGACAATTTGGCACAGCGTGAGTAGGCTTCAATAGCGTTGCGGTATGTACGTGGAAATACATGCAAGAGGATGTGGGTTCGAGACTCATAATTTTTTTTTTTGTTATCAGTATTATCAAGTAGGTACCTATTATTAATAAATTATTTTATGAGAAATATGAGCGTTTTCCATAAAAATATTAAAAATCTGATTCTCACACATCATGATATTTTTGGGTTCTTCCAACTCAGAATCACTAGCATAATCAATCCTAGTGTTAAAAAAACCCGAAAATTTGTATTGAAATTTTAGTTTTACATTGAAATTTCTTTCACACTAAAATGTGACGTAATGGTATGGATATTTTAGGATATCTTTCTTTAATGCTAGGGTGGAGAAGAGTCTAAGTAGAATGAACCTAAGAAAGTCCAAATTTGTAAGTCAGATTTTCCGGTATTTTTTTCAAAAAAAAAAAACGCTGTTTTGTTCTAAAATTAAAGCAATCCCTTACTGCCCAGCCTTTAAAAAAGTAGGTACTATTTTACAGTAGAATTAAAACATTTTTTTTACGATACATTTAATTAAATTACAGTGAGTTACAAAATTGCATGGCCTTCTATTTATAACCATTATAAAAAGAAATAAGATATTTACCATGTTTGTTTATATTATTGATTTCCCGATATTTTGTCACAACTAGAAGTTTCACACAATGCCTAGAGATAGAAAATTATTTATTTATTTTATTTATTGACAATTTCATTCAACGGATCACATCATATCCAATTTATGTGTTTATGTATTGCATTGTTTTCTACCTAGTTGGTTATTAAATTCTGTTACTTCAATAATCTTTATCTACATAAAATATACCAACGAAAGTTTAATAAAGTATATATTAAAATGAAGTACACAAAATCAGGAATTACATATGACAATATCATTCAAAATCGCCTCCTCTGGCTTTGACACAGGCCCTCAAACGACGAGGCCAGTCATCAATAGCGGCACGCACGATTGTCATGTCTAATTCCGTCACTGTCTTAACTATGGCCCGCTTGAGGGAGTTCTGATTTGTGTGGGGTTTAGCACAGGCTTTCTCCTCAATAACCTGCTATATGGCATAATCCACGGACGGCCAGTCTTCGTGGGCAATAAAGTCAATTTTGTTCCTTCGAAACCAGGCTTGAGTTGTTTTTGCCTTATGTGCAGGAGCTGAGTCCTGTTCAAAGATCCATGGCTGGTTTTGAAATAGGGTGTGGCTTAAGGGCTTCACTATTGGGGTTCGAGAACGGTTTCCAGTTTCCGGTTTTCACACCTTTTTCACAGAAATGAATCTGTGTTAGCCCTGAGTATGACACACCCAAAATCATGTTTGGCGGGTGCCCACATTTGTGCAACGCAATAGGGTTGTTTCCATCTACAAATCTTAGGGCATAATTGTATCCCAAAATTTTTTTTGGATTATAAGAACATGTTAAACTACTTTTAGGGGACCTGTAATGACCATATTTTTGTAAATATTGAATTTAAAATATCTTTTGGCACACGTCACGTGACCAAACTCGAAACGTCATTGAAGATTCTGATGACGTCACAACTCTCGGATTGACACTGTTGACAGTTAGGCGATTAACAACACATGACAAATATCAGTTGACAGTTCGTATCTTCTACGTGTGTATGTAGTTATGTGTCAAACCATAAACTGTGACGTCACACAATTTTCAAAGAGCGTTTTGGGCGCGAAACCATCTTTCAAAATATATTTTGTTAATTTAACATATTTAAAGCCGTTTTTAGTATAAAAGCTGAATTTTGAGGCAACTTTTAGTTAATATAGAAAGTAATACAAGCGTTTCAAAAAATTGGAATACGATTCTCTTTTAGGCCCCAATTCATTATAGATACGACGAGATAAGCGTTATGTGTGGTATATAATTATAGCTCACAAATCCACCACATTATGTCATTTTTTATTTTTTCGGTAGCATTTGTTTTAACGGAAATAAAGAGGTTGCAAATCGAGTAACAGAACTTCAGAACAGATATCATTTGATATTTACCAGTCGCTTTTCGGTGAAGGAAAACATCGTGAGGAAACTGGACAAATCCCAACAAGGCTTAGTTTTACCCTCTGGGTTGGAAGGTCAGATGGCAGTGGCTTTCGTAAAAACTAGTGCCTACGCCAAATCTTGGGATTAGTTGTCAAAGCGGACCCCAAGCTCCATTGAGCCGTGGCAATATGCTGGGACAACGCTAGGAAGAAAGAAAGAAATCGAGTAACAGAACTTAGTAACCAACTAGGTATAATAGTTATGATGTAAATGTCCATATCATGTTGGAGTCATATATGTATTAGCCAACTAATTATTCAAGATCAATACACTTAGCTCCCTTAGGTATTCGCCTAAGTACAATCTCAGACAAAATTGAGTTTTATAAAAGTGAACTAGTTTCTAGGTCATATTTTCTATGAATTGGTCATTTTTGTAGACTCCAATTACAGTTACACTTTTCCTGGTTTTTCGCGGACCAGAATATCGATGATTTTTGTAACTTGATTTAGACGTTGCTATCATTTTCAATCCAAAAACACATAAAATCACAATTCAGAACATGCGGCAGCTTTGTTTTCTATCAAGTACCTCAAGCACCAGGGCGGCTACCGGGAAAATCGAAATTCGTCAATTTCGGGCATTTTTCTCTGTCACTCTAATTACGTCTTAGTGAGAGTAAAAGAGAAAGATCCCCACAATTTGCGAATTTAGGTTTTCGCGGTAGGCCCCCAGGTCCTGTCAAGTTTCAGCAGTGTTGCCAGGTGAGCGGAAGAGAATTATCGTACTTGAGTGTCAATATTATTGTACCGTTGAAAAAAATATCGTACGCCAATCAAAAAGGCAGCCCCTAAAAATGTCTTGCAAAATAAGCTTAAACTTCCAATTAATAATAAAAAAAAAGACAATTTTCGTCTAAATTGCGCCAAAAATCTGTTTATGTTTGTGTATTTTTGGGATAGACTCAAACGGTATACAGGAAATTGTGACATTTTAAACTTTAAACTTACACCAAGGAGCCGAACACCCAAAAGATACTAATTTTAGCCTATTTCTGAGAGAAAGTGTCATATTTTGCTTCAAATTACTAGACTTTTAAGGTGGCATCATCCAAGGGCTGAAATTATAGTACTTTAGTGTACGATAATGCTCTTTGGAACATTACGTCATACCGGGGCCCAAATTATCGTACATGTACGACAATTATCGTACGCCTGGTCACACTGAGTGTCAGTGTCGACAGAGTCAGCTAAAAACGCGTCAAACATCGCAACGTCGCGCCGATGGCCGTCCGAAGCATGGAGTGGCAACGCCGCAATGTATTTGTACACGACATTTGTCACACACACATGAGTAAAATTTATAAAAATATAACGTTGATTATTGCATGATTTCTGTATGAAACAAAGTTTTTCTATTAATTTAGCGCAAATGAATATTCGAAAGTAGATAGATGCGCAACTATTTATGTAATAATATTGTGTAATTAATTAATAAATAGCGATTGTTTTTTGTATGAAAATCGAACCACCTTAAACCAAACCAAAAACTTAAAAAGTAAATATATCTGAAAATGCTAGCTTCTGCAAGGGTGTCGCCAGCGGGGAGCAGGTGCCCACCTAGAGAATAAAATCTGTTGTCATTTATACATGATTAGCCGGGTCCACACAGAGCGAGCATACGCGTGAGGCAATATTCTCACGCACAAACTGGCCAGTGTAGACGTGCGCTCGGGCAAGGAAAACGCACGCGCCTCCTCGGTCGCTCTGTGTGGACTCGGCTATATAAATTCAACAATATTTATACCCATAGTCATAACTGCATGCGATTATGGCAAAATTAATACACTAACTATACTTATTAATAGTATTAAAACAGCTTTTACAGTACAGTCAGCGTCAAATACTTTGTAGCAACCAAAGTAGCCAAATAGTTCGGTACACCATATATTTAGTATGGTGTACTACGAAGTATTTGACGCTGACTGTACATATGGTACTACTTTACCGCACTAGTGCGAAAATTACCATATTACGTTACTGTGTCAAACATTTAAAGGGTACCTTATGTACTGTAAAACGTTGTACGATACATGTGCGAATAGGTAATTCGCAACTCGTGTCAATTTAAAACACTCCCTTCAGTCGTGTTTTAATTTATCGCCACTCGTTTCAAATTTTCTGACTTGTTATTATATGCCGATACTAAAATATACACCATTATTAAATCAAGTGATGATTGTATGAAACTTCAAGCTGATCTTGATAGACTGAGTTTATATTGTTCTATGAATGAACTGTACTTGAATGTCGAAAAATGCTGTGCCATTACATTTACAAGAAAACGCAATAAGATAGAGTATAATTATTCATTAAACAACAAAAATTTAAGGGTTGTCTGAAGTGAAGGACCTAGGGTTAAATCTTGATAGCGAACTACAATTTATTTCACATATTGACAAAATTTCAGCAAAAGCATACAGAATGTTGGGATTCATTTTCCGACAAAGCAGGGATTTTACAAACCCTAAGACTCTGCAACTTCTCTTTAACGCATTTGTTAGGTCCAACTTAGAATACGCTACTACAGTCTGGAATCCTCATTTCAATGTTCACATTAACACAATTCAAAAAATTCAGAACAAATTTATCAGAACAATGAAATTTAATATAAATTTAAATCTTTTTGCCCTGACACTTTCTCTCTTCAACCCCGTAGAGAAATTCGAGATCAGATATTTTTGTTCAAAATCATACATGGCCTTATTGATTCTCCCAATCTTTTGTCTAAAATTTCAATTCGATGTCCTGATCGGCGAACTCGCTCCACAAACCTATTTGCAATTAACTTTGGTCGTACTACATATGCAAGAAATAAGTTCTTAGCTAGAGCGTGTAGAACTTATAATGAAATTTTTTCTGATATTGATATATTCCATTTATCATTACAACAGTTTGTTTCTGTAATAAAATGTACAGCTAATAATAATATTGATTAGTTACTATATTTCAGCATACTTGCCAATTTGTTAATATTGTTTTCAACAGTTTGAGTTATTTGAGTTTTGCATGTTTTGATATTAATGTTAATTTCTGAGCAACATAATTGTTATTACTCATTAGTGGAAACTGTTTGGCTTGTGGATGTGTAATCTGATTAACTATGTGTGTTGTTTTTGCCTGTTTGTTTCCCAAAGGTTTAATTAAATAAATAAATTAACTATTTTTCGCACTTGTATCGTAATGTACTATTGCAATACATATTGTGCTACTTTACCGCCCTAGTGCAGTAACTAGCACTATACATGCATATATTGAAAAGTGCCATATGTACTGTAAGACGTTGTATGTACAATATACATGCAAAAAGGTAATTTCCTACTTTTTGCACTTGTATCGCAAAGTACTTTTAGAAACTACTTAGCCTGACATTAACTCAACAGATACAATAAACAAGACACAATAAACTCTTCATGATCTTAGTTTAAGCAAAGAGAAATAAGAAAGCTTAGATTACTCACTTCATAAATATTATTAAGAAATTAAAATCAAATCAAATGTTCGACGACCGGTTTAGCCTAGTGGGTCACTACAGCAAAACTATACATATTAAATACCTTTTTTAGAAAACATTATAATAAGCAACTGACTCTTTGACCTGCATTATCATGACCTCAGTAATCATTAAGATGTTAATTTTATTAGTTATTATACTTCATTTTATTACTATGCACAGATTGCACTGTAATTTCATTCAATATTATATATAAATAACCGGCCAAGAGCATGTCGGGCCACGCTCAGTGTAGGGTTCCGTAGTTACTTTTCCGTCACAATAAGCTAAACTGGAGCTTAAAGTATAGTAAATTGTTTACCAAGGGATGAAACGGTACCTTTCACCCGAGTCAAACAAATAGGCAAATTTGCATAATGAGTACCTAATTAAAGTAAGTCTTTTTACTATGAAGGGAAAACTTTTTGCGATAACTCAAAAACAGCTAAACTGATCATGTCCGCTATAGTTTTCATTTAATGTCTTTTTTAAGCTCTACTTCCACAATTTTTTTCATATTTTTTGGACCTATGGTTCAAAAGTTAGAGGGGGGGGGGGACACATTTTTTTTTTCTTTCAGAGCGATTATTTCCGAATATATTCACTTTATCAAAAAATGTTTCTTGAAAACCCCTATTAGTTTTGAAAGACCTTTCCAACGATACCCCACAATCTAGGATTGAAGCGAAAAAAAAAATTCACCCCCACTTTACGTGTAGGGGAGGTACCCTAAAAAAAATTAAATTTTTAGATTTTATTGTACGACTTTGTCGGGTTTATTGATTTATATATCCATGCTAAATTTCAGCTTTATAGCACTAACGACCACGGAGCAAAGCCTCGGACAGACAGACAGACAGACAGACAGACAGACGGACATGGCGAAACTATAAGGGTTCCGTTTTATGCCATTTGGCTACGGAACCCTAAAAAGTGTCTTGTTTAGGAAGACTTCTATGCGGACTAAGTGATGGAAATCTTAACTATGGGAAGCATATTTACTTACCACTTTCCATGCCTGCACTGACTTATTGGGCCCGTGCTCCCTTAAGGCCTGTGCAAGGGCCTCCCATTGCGCCTCGTACCTCTGGGGTCCTTAGAGGCCCGTCAAATTCCCGGTTGGCGAACCGGGTGTGCTGTGACATGTATTCAACGAGCAATCTAATTTGTGCAGCGTTCGAGCGACTGAAAAAAAACAGTCACATAAGTTAACGATCAAAGGAACTGGCAAATAGCTATATTTTTCTGCAAATAAATTCTTTTTGTTTTGTGTAACTTACATTTTTGGATTTTTGGGTGGCATCCTTTCAAAAGTGGTAGCGGCGGTTTGGCCAAACACTTCACAGTAATAACACGCAAACTGCCGATAAAACTTTTCAAGTTGTCAAAATAGCAAACAACGGAACAACATAAACGGAAAAGGCTTTAATATTTCCTGAGGAGTAGTGGGCAACATATTTTCATCACTGTGATCACTGTCACACATTTTTATTTAGTATTATTCACGGTTTCACTCACAAAACAAAACTTTATGAGTTTTCAAACTTCAACAATGACTTCAACGCAGAGGAATACTCGTGGGCGTCCGTTGTAAAAAAAATGTTTGTGTTTGCCTAACAATCACAGAACAGAGGGCCTACCGCGAACCACGTTCGACGTGCTGCCTCCCTGTCATACTTCCGTACGAATTTATAAGTGCGACAGAGAGGCAACACGTCGAACGTGGTTCGCGGTAGGCGTCGCAGCAGCGTGCAGCGTGTTTAAGTAGACCGAAGTATGACAGACGCCGCGACGGTATTACATTTCGAAACGCCACCGTTGGCAAATTTGCATTGAATTGAGTCTCCTTAAACAAGAAATATTTTATCGAAATATGTGAAGTTCTATTTTCAACATTTTTATAGTAGCGATAAAATTCGGTGGTTTTCCGATTAATATTATTTAGGAACGCACCGTAAATTTTATACTGCGTACTCAACTTGAATTTGCGTACTATTTTTAAGAGGTGCACGTAACGGAACGCAAAACCCATCTGGCAACACTGACTAAGATCTTTCAAAGATATTCTAACGTCAAAGTGACATTGGTCATCCGAATCGTGCAGCTTCTGTCAATTATACCACATACAAACGATATCTAATTGAGAACTTATCTATATCTAAACCAGAACTTAACGTTCTCATATCTTTTCCGTATTGCATTTTTCGAATAGGGCCGTTGGTGCGTGTAGTATGTTTTCAGATAGGAATGCATCTTCACGGAGAAGGGACAAAGGCCTAGGGCGGCGCACTCGGCGCAGCGCGCGCTGAACCGGCGCTGCATTAATCGCAGCTCGTCGTATTAACGGAGAGGATACGTCCCGTCCCGGCTCGGATAAACACGTCGCGGTTAGATATAGTCTGCGGGCTTTCCGATCCACTGGCTCCAAGGGCCCGGGGCGCGGGCGAGGGCGCGGGGCGGGAGCAGGAAAAGGAGGTCGCGCGTTCGATCCCGCTGATTTATGAGTGCACTTAAACTGTCTGTTTATAGACGGCAATACTCTTGGAACCTGAGGCTGTCGCTGGCGACGCCGGTGACACGAGGCGTTCGTATCGTAAGAATAGGCCACGAAACGGAAGAACCGAGCTCGACACTGAACTCGACCGCCAGTTCGCCACACAGGTCCGCCACATTGGTTTAAATAATATGGCAATCTGCTTCAGGGTTATCGAACCGATCGGTCCATAAGTCATCAATGAGCAGTTGGTTCTAAAGACAATGTAGCATTGCTTTAAACAGTGTATTAGTACATTACGATACAAGCGCCAAAAATAGGAAATTCGAAACGAGTGGCGATAAATTAAAACACGACCGAAGGGAGTGTTTTAAATCGACACGAGTTGCGAATTACCTATTCGCACATGTATCGTACAACGTTTTACAGTACATATGGCCCTTTAAATATTCGACATAGTAACGTAATATGCTAATTTTCGCACTAGTGCGGTAAAGTAGCACCATATGTACTGTAAAAACCTTTTCCGTCTGTCTGCTGGAGTGACCCTCTCCGGCTGTAAAGAGGCCGACGCACGTCGCACCTGGGTGAGCCTACTCGGTCTTCATGCCGCCCGGCGCGCATTAGTGCAGGTTCGGTGCCGTCGCTTTGAACCGGCGCCCGCCCCTGCCCCGCCTCGTCGCACCCCGCACCCAGCACCCCGCACCCGCCCCTGTCACACGCGAGGATTATCACTCGAGCTCACATGTTGAATTACTTTAGTGACAGGTTAAATGTAACATAGTAAAGAATTATAAAACTAACTAACGCAAACCATTTCGTATAGCATATATAGAGCCTATATAGCTCGGATGCGCGGTAGTGGTAGTTTCATGTAAAATGTTACCAAGACAAGACCATCTTGCTCGCAATGTCAAAAAGTTCAGATCAGATCTCATGTAGAACCAAGATTTAACTCTACAAGCCCTAATTTCACAAACTCTACACCTTAGTCAAAATACTTGTTTTTTTTAAATACTACGTCGGTGGCAAACAAGCATACGGCCCGCCCGATGGTAAGCAGTCTCCGTAGCCTATGTAGGCCTGTAACTCCAGAGGACTCCCCTCGTTGAGCTCTGGCAACCTCTCTCACCAGCAGGAACACAAAACTATGAGTAGGGTCTAGTGTTATTTGGCTGCGGTTTTCTGTAAGGTGGAGGTACTTCCCCAGTTGGGCTCTGCTCTAGATCTGGATATGTGGCTAGACGTTGATGATGAAACCATATGCTTCTGGTTTAGGTGCTTGAAGCTATTAAAATATTCTATTATTACGATGATGCCTTATGCAGCATCCTTATAAAATATTATTATGGTCTGTTGTAGGTTCGTAATTAAGTAAGTAGGTCACGTCCCGCGACGTAACGAATTCTGTCGTTTATTTGACATAAAGTAATTAAATATTAAGCAAAAATGAAGCACGTTACATAATACAAGAAAATTGTTTTTGGCTTCGCATTTATCGAAGCACTTGTATTGTGAGTAATTATTTAATTAAAGTACTACAGCAGGAGGTAAATCATGTAGAACATCCAAATCTGTACTGTAATTGCCAATCATTGCCGTAGTAGTGCGAGATCTGGTAGCCGTCTGACGCGTCCCGTTAAAATGGGTGCATTGCATTCTATATAATTATGCAGCAGACAGTCTTGGTTGTAACTAACAGTCGTAATGACTTGTCTTATTTAAGTACCTACTTGTTTGTTTCCATCATGATTGCGCTGCGTGTATGTTGGCCGCATGGGCGTGTACATGAGTAGCAGCGCCGACGAGGATCATGTTGCCGACTCAGTAGGTATGCCCTTTGATCGCGGACTCATTTAGACCGGACCGGCCCCGGTCGCGGCCAGAACAAAGGATGGAATTAAATAATGTTAATTTTTGTAGCGAGCCCGCCGCGGCCACCGGCGCCGGCACCCATCCGGCCGGCCGGACCGAGCCGAGGCAAATATGCACACAATTTCGGCATATTTCTCCATAATATATTAGATTCCATTAGTCCATCGTGAAAAGGCGGAGGATACAAAATAATCAAGTATACTTATTAAATACCCACCAATTTGGAGCAATTAATATCGTACAGAGAGGAATTTTTATATTGCGTTTAGGGACCGCCCGGAAACAAACATTTTAATTAGATCAACCATTACTGAAAGTAAATCGGAAAAACATGAGTATTTCGGGAAATGGTGCGATTAATGAACAGAGGTCCGGGAGCTCCGGGAGCTCCGGGCGCGGGCGGAATCATTTTAATTTGTTTGAAGTCCAACGCAGCTGTCACTTACGTCTCACTTCATATTACAGCTTGATGTTATAATATGTTTTGCTTACTTAATTGTCAAAACATACACTGCAGAGATTTACTTTGACCAAATAGACGAGGTTGAATCGGGTCCAAAATAATCTATGCATAAAAGTAGTAAAAGGATGTTATTAACTTATTATAGAAAAGGCATTAAAAAAATAAAAAAAAAAAAAAAAAAAATTATTTATTTCAGATCAAAGAAAAAAAAAAAAAAAATGTCTCACCCAAGACAGTAATTTTGCCACATTTAAATTTATTCTAAGCTTAATAGCATCGTTCGCAGACCTTTCTGCTTGTTAAAAATTAATTTAAAAATGGTTCATAGTTTAATTATAAATATAAACAGTCATGAAATGTAGGTTATAGAGCCGCGACATTTTAACAAAATATCGAAGTTCGCGAACGCAATCACACTTCATACGAATTTGAGGCAAAGTTGAAAACGCCACCAAATGAAATGATAAATCAAAAGGTAATGTGCCCCCCGCCCTTGGTGCCCGACACTCGTAATGAACTTTTGATGGCGCGCTTGGGCTCGTAATTATAATGCCATTAACAAAAAGTCCGCGACTCGTGGGAAATGACGCCGCGAGATCCCCCGCCGCCGCCGCCGCCGCCGCCGCCGCCCTTCGAAAGCCCTGAGTTTTTATTTGACTCTAGCGGCGCTGAGATTCAGACCTGGAATTTAATTCATTGAAGCTAGCATACAAATTATCGTCATAATCATATATCGTCAATTCGTCAGTGATCAACTCCTGGCTGATACTTTATCAGATGATAGTTTAGATCATGGAGATGATATTTATATAACAAAAAAAGTAAATTTATATAACAAAAAAAGTTTTTTTGTTATAGTAAATTGAACCTTATCACTGAGGCAGAAAGGTGTTCTTATCAGACTAGAGAAAACGGTCCACTTGAGATAGCAAAAGTGGGGCGCGGTGTCTCACTCGCACATGTTGCCAATGTTAGGGCTCCTCTACACGATGGCCCAGCGTAGGCCAGTCCAAGGGACGCAGCTATGCGGTAAAGTGAGATGGCAATATCACTTGCTCCCTCTAACGCATAAATGCGTCCCTAGGACTGGCCTACGCTGGGCCATCATGTAGAGGAGCCATTAAAAACATACCATTGTGGTAGTATTTATATCAATATACTACTGAAATTAAATACTATCTTATACTATTTTAGTGCTATATACAGAGTGTGGTTCTCAAATCTTTTAAGTAATTTGTAAATCATTATGATGTCAATATTATTACACTGATTAAACCAAGCATGTGCACAACAAAAAAAAAACATTAATTTTAATATGGCAGACATTGTAGAAACTTTGAATATTAATTGGTTTCCCCAACTTGATGACATATTTTCGAGATATTTCCAAAATACGTGAAAAGTGGGGCTCAGCATTTAATTGCGAAATATTTAAAAAATGGGTAAAAAATGTTGTGTGACAGGTTGTAGAAATGAAAGTTTTGCTGATTGTGGTATATATTTTCACAGGTGAACCACAATCATTCAATTTTAAGATAAAAATAAAAGACGATAATTGTCAAACTCATTAGGGTGACCATGATGTCGGCACGATGTGAATCAGTTTTACACAATTCTTATTAAGTAGGAAGTTCATCTAATTAGGTATGTCTATATTTCGGCATGATTAAATTGTTGGAATGATAGCTATTACAGAATAATTAATTTCCAAAATTGAAATCCCAAGTCCTTAGACATTCCAGACTTACGTTTATATATTATATTTTAATACTGAAACGGTTTTACTAACTATTTTTTATATACGTAATCGATTCGGTATAGGTTGGACACACATTTCCGTCAGTAGGAAAAGGCGGCAATTCCAATCACAGATCTACGATGAGTAGATGACGCTTAAAGAATTAAAGATAGTTAAAGTGTGAGATAGTGAAATATGAATATACCATGAGTGCGAAAGAGGCAGACTACAAATGAAAAATCGTGACCATTTTTGAATTCGACAGTGGCGGCTAACGGCTGCCATTTATTAATTTTTAAACACTAAATAAACCACTGGATTGAGCTCCACAATTCCAAAGTCCTCTCAACGGAACGTCTTTATTACAGCAGGAAAGTACGTGAAGCAATTGAAATAAGAAAACACAGAAATTTCAATCAAAATGAGGGACAGGGAATTTCGTCTTCGTGGAATCCAGTGATTAGCAAATGTAAGTGTGAAAAAACTTTCCAACACATACCATCGGATGTCGTGAGTGTTGTGTGTCGGCAAAGTGACAACCCTAGCGTACAAGTGAATAATCAAGATCAAGTGCGGGTAGTTCGCAAAACCCGCGCAGCAAGATGTTATATACGATACAATTCCTCGCCAGTCTGCCTGTGACCACGAGCGTAACGTCACGTTCGAAACGTCAGGCCATATATTAAACGTAAGTTCACGCGATTACGTCCCGTATTCGTTTTAAAACGATGTGACTCACTCTGTTCATCATTGATTATTTTGTGAGAAAAATGTGTGTCCTTTTTAAATGCAATACTACATACAATAACGTTCCTTATTTGTATTCGGTCCATGAAAAACCGTCTGAGTGTGATGGGGTCCACGGTGTCCTACTCGTTATCGAATGTATTACATTTATTGGGTGTGTTCGCGAAGAGCGATAAAACCGTCAATTTAGCTACTTAACTGTATTCTAAAAAGGGTTGTTCATTTGCGCGGCTGCGCTCTGGAGGGGCATTCAGATTAACGAAACATCCTATTCATTTGAGACTGATATTACTCTATTTGCATCGCGCTCACGCCAATAAATAGAGCGAGTGAGATGCGCTGATATATCAATACTAAATCAATAAATCAATAGCAGATACCTATTTGAAATTTGAATGTCTGTTAGGCGTTGATAGTAGCCGCGCATTTCCATAAAGGGCCGTTATGCTAACGACCTTCGGTTATTGAGGACCGTCCGCCTCCGCGCCCGCCGTCATGCAAAACGCGCACGCCGCAAGCTCATCATTGCATTGCGTTTTGAGCAGAGTTTACCACGTGATGATGCTATCTAGTCATCGCCTGCAAAGTTAAAGTTCTGTGTTGATGTCGGACGACATTTTATGAATATCTACATAATACAGCCGGCACTGTCCACGCACGCTCTTCCCGACAGCGAAGAAGCTTGAAAAATGCTGTGACTAGTACAAGAGCAATCATACGACTTTTGTACTGTGTGAACTCAACCTTCTACACTAGTAACCGTGGATACTGGGAAACAAATCACCCACATATGTTTGGGCGTCTGTTATGTGATATGATTTCTAAGAGCTCAAACTGATCGGCAAAATACGAGTATGTAGGTCCGTGTTCATAATCGTATCCGCGGGATAATTGGTAGAATTAAGTAATTGCTAGCGTCGCGAAGACAGCGGTGATGGATGGTGCCGCGGGCGGGGGTGGGGGGTGGCATCTGTGGATGGAGGGGGTCGGTTTGATTTTTCTCCGATCAATCATTCGCAATGAAGTCTGAACAGCGAGCAGTATTAGCGCCTGGTGATGGATGCGGCGGTCGCTCGCTTCACACGTCTATTATAGGTAAATTACTTACCTCTGCGGATTGTCGGCTATCCACGTGCCCAGGCCCGGCACGGTCAATGTGCATAACAGAGGTGGCGCTACGTTATATTAAAAATACGACTTTAATTGTAGTTTTCATATAAGTACTTTGCTGGAGCCAGTTTTAAATGTCTTGAGTTTCAACCAAGGATTGCAAAGCGGCCTGATTTTCAAACCGGCCGGTTCCACGGCCGGACCGGATCCAAATTAGTATAGGGATATTAAAGTTAAGTAAATGACATATTTCCCTAGTTATTTTGCGTAATAGGTACGAGGAATAAACGATATTTTTTTTAAATATATTCCTCAATCAATAATATGAAGTTGCTTAATAACTTTTTAGCAATAAAATAGAATTTAGTAGTAAAACGTGTTACAATTTCAATCTCACTTTAAAAACAAAATTTTAAATCTAAGTTATTTATTATATTCAACCATTCACAAGTGCTTACATTTTTTATTCAATGCATTCTTTTTGAAAATCTTATGACAGATGTGCACTTAAAGCATTGTTTTACTAAGCATCAGCTGCATGTGCTGTGCTGATCCATCGTTATTTGACGAAAGACTATTAATCTTATGTGCCCATGTCTTTGTTATATGGAGCATCCATGGATGTACCGATACGTCGTTTTTCCACAAAAAAATATCAAACGTTAGAATCACGTTAAACTCATAGCATAGGTAATATCAAGGAAATATACTTAAGGTTTTTAAAGCATTTTCATTAATGTGCCAAAAATCAATAGAGAATATCGTATGTGATCATGTGACTGACTTTTTCACTGCAAAAATGAAAACCCAAAGAACCGTTTAAAGCTTTAATTTTTTCATTAATTTTATGCCAATTTTGATTTCATGCGCGATACATGCATCCGGTAACACTGACGCAACGGATTTACGACGGCGCACACTCCGCACGACGCTTGCGGAATCGACGTAAAACAACGAAGCAAACGCAATTTTTGTGACATTATTTTACTATTTACTTATGTACGTCTAAAAATATCTCAGAACCTAAGAAAGTAAAAAAATAAATTCTTTTGGTACCTATAATGTAGACTAACGTATATTTTTAAGGCTATTTCCGTAATAAAACGTTCGATTAATAAAGGGTTCGATTACGCACATCCTCATGTTATATTTCAATCACAGAGTCGAATCCCCAAATCGCGCCTACGGCGGATAGTTTTGCTGTGACTTTTCCTCATAAGGTAGCACGTAGCACTAGCCTTACCTTGATAAGGAGACTAAGCGGTGACTATTGTTGCAGGGTAGTGTGTGAGGTGATCGTGATGGGTGTCAGCCTGCGCGGCGGCGGCGGGTAGCGGCATGGACGCGCCGGCGCACGCGGCCGCCGACGCCGAGTTCGCGGCGCTGGTGCGCGACTTCAGCGACTACTTCTACAGCAACGCCAGCTACAACGAGCCCAACATCAGCGCCACCAACTGCTCCTGGGCCTGGAACAGCTCGTGGTGCGGCGGGGCGCCCGAGGCCTCCACGGGGCGGCCGTGGGCGCTGCTGCTGCTGGTGTTCCCCGCGCTGACGCTGTTCGGCAACGTGCTGGTGATCGCGGCGGTGCGGCGCGAGCGCGCGCTGCGCAGCGCGACCAACTACTTCATCGTGTCGCTGGCGCTCGCCGACCTGCTCGTTGCGGTCGTCGTGATGCCTTTCGGCGTTTACTATCTGGTAAGTTGTTATTATTTCATATTTCTAATTTTAAGCATTATTTTTCAATGTCCAAAAAGTATTTCGTAAATTTTGCATTATTAGTTTTAAAGACTTTCTAACCGCTTATACCTATGTAAACTCGTGGCAAAGATAATCTATTGTAGTTGAGAGGTAGTCTAAGAAAAAAACATGCCCATTAGTTTTACATTCCAAACAGATGGCGAGGTACTGCGCCATATGTTTTCCGGTCATTGAATTGTCAGACGTCAACTTTGGCCACTTTTGGCTGACCTGTGTGTACCTGAGTACAGTGAGCTGCGAAATGAAACTGCATGGAGACATGCACTTTTACGGCTGATGGTAAAAATAGCAACACTCTTAACTGTCCATCGGTAGACGTGTATGCTTTTTTAATTAGGTCCACCAATGGACAGTTAACAATGTGGGCAATGGTACAAATGATAATTCACTTTATATGTAGATAAATATCTATTGAGTAAATTATCATTTTGCAAACTATTAATGAGGTATTATTTTAGGTTTTGGAGAATTTATCTCCATTTCCTATGTGGGAATTATTATTGGCAGGCTGCTACTATACTGTTGATAATAAGAACCGGATAAGTGCGAGTCGGACTCGCCTACCGATGGTTCCGTACAAATTTAAATTATTTGTAATATTCTTATTTTTTACAAATGTATAGTTTTACAGATTATTTATTTGTAGTGTAAGACAATATTACTTGCCTAATGGCCAAGTCATCTTAAGCCTAAAAAAAGCGGCCAAGTGCGAGTCGGACTCACCCATGAAGGGTTCCGTACCATTTATGACGTATTAAAAAAAACTACTTACTAGATCTCGTTCAAACCAATTTTCGGTGGAAGTTTGCATGGTAATGTACATCATATATTTTTTTAATTTTATCATGCTGTTATTTTAGAAGTTCCGGGGGGGGGGGGGACGACACATTTTACTACTTTGGAAGTGTCTCCCGCGCAAACTATTCAGTTTAGAAAAAAAATGATATTAAAAACCTCAATATTATTTTTGAAGACCTATCCATAGATACCCCACACGTATGGGTTTGATGAAAAAAAATTTGAGTTTCAGTTCTAAGTATGGGGAACCCCCAAAATTTATTGTTTTTTTTTTATTTTTCTGTAAAAATATTAATGCGGTTCATAGAATACATCTACTTACCAAGTTTGAACAGTATAGTTCTTATAGTTTCGGAATAAAGTGGCTGTGACAAACGGACAGACAGACGGACATGACGAATCTATAAGGGTTCCGTTTTTTGCCATTTGGCTACGGAACCCTAAAAAGGCGCGCGTTCTGTGTATTCTAAATCTTGAAAACGGCTGATGGCATGATAAATGTTTAATCATAACTTGTAGCAAATTTTATGTTCTTAATTTTTTACCGAAATAAAAACATTGGAGCCATAGAAAGTTTGATATTTGCGAAAAAACGATTTTTATGACATTTGATCTTGAATAACTTACAACGCGCACACAATCTATGCGTTGATTTTTAAGAGAACCTTCTTTAACAGCTTTATCCCTTAAAGCTGTAGACCTGAGTATATGGTTTTAATTTCAACTTCACACCTTCTCGCGTTCCCGAAATAAAAGGTCTTGATAGACAGACAGACAGACGGTCGGACGGACAACAAAGTTTCTGTTAAAAAAAAAACTTATGACTATATACATAATTATGTATATATACATAAGTTTTTTTTTCTATATAGTAGCTTCGCCGAACTGAAGACAGTTTAAACTGAAATAAATGTCATATACTAAGAAAAAGTGACCAAGGCCTCCAGTGCCCCAGGCTGGAATCGAACCAGCGTCCTCTGCTATTTTTTTTCTTAGTATATGACATTTATTTCAGTTTATAATTTATATAGTAGTGTTTCTACTTGAAATAAAAAAAAATTAAAATATTATCTGAAAAGAATTAATTTTTTTCTAATACTTCTAATATTATTGGTTGGCAGCGCCATCTCTTTCGATTTAAAATTAAGATTCGCTTTCCACATCATATTATACGATTTACTCACCTGCCTTCCAAAACACGGAAACGTTTTAATGAATATTCTTAACCACTAACGAGCGACAAGCGGTCTGATTACTGTTGTAATCGATGTAAATGAGCCACGAGGCTATAGGTAACAGTTTTGGAAACACTTTTACGAGTGTTTTAGCTTTAACGAATAAATTAAGCATCAGTAATAGATTCAGATACGCACACGTACCTGTCCTCGGCACTACACAACATGTAGTCGCATTCACAGGAAGAGTTTCGAACTCGAAAGTTGGGACTTGGAAAAATTTTTAGAGGTATTAACGAATTTTATTAGTGTATCAATTGTTGATTAAGGATTTATTTGGAAAGATCTAGGCATTACTTAATATCAACTGCTTAAGCTTTTTCAATACTGAATGAAAATACTGAACAAAGAAGAGTTAGTAAGTCTCTAGGTACATTTCTTCTTTGTTTTATACAAACGGTTGGTTTTATTAACATTGTAGTCCATTATGAGCTTTATTTGGCTCATAATGAATTTGAATACAAAGCTAATTATGTGATAAGAGTTTCAATATTAATTAGTTAACATTATATTAACAAAAGCAGGAAAAATAATGGATTGATATCGCTTCAACAAAACCGATGTTTATTTTTATAACCTAAATACAAGGACAATAGAGAAGTAATATTATTAAAAACCACATACAGCCGATTACTATTGAATGTACACTGTTTTTCCTTATCAATAATTATCCTGGTTAGTAACATTTTAAATGGATCAGTTTTAAATAATTCGCCATGCAGGACGCGAGTGTTTCTTTGTTTCCTATTTCGAAGACTATGCGCAGAAGATTATGTGCTTTTTGCGCCCGTTGCAGTCGAGGGATGTAAGTATAAATTTTCCATATTTCAAACCTTAAGCTTTTCTGTTAGATTCTAAAACTGGTCTTTGTTCTAGAGTCCCACCTCGACCAGGAAAATACAAAGTAAAGTCGCTTCCAGATTTAAGTAAAGACCCAGGGAAGAAACAAGAAGTTCCTATGAGCCGTGATAGCATTTAATCAAAGTGTTTATTTTTGTAAAATTTAATATTGTAAAGAGTTATTAAAACTATGTTTTTCTATAAATAATTTCAACTACTAAATAATTTCAATTACACTAGCTACTAAACTACAAACTTAAAATTACAGATACAGAGACACGGTAGTGCCTCGCGTAAAGTAGACGTCTAACATATGTTATAAATTTCAATCTAAGTCAAATTTTATCATTTTACTGCGATAACACTTGACAATTTTCACTAGAAATCATAGTTTGGCTCAGTATGACTCACTGTTGTTAACCAAAGCTTTACGAACTGTCATCAGAAGATCTATCAGCTATAAAATTAACGTAGGCAGCGTCATTGATCCTCAAAAGCTGCATCATCCTGCAATCCCGCGCCTTGAAGGCTATTCTATAAGCAGTTTCGTAATTAAAGTTGACTGCTTCTTTCTGGACACTAGGCTGCTTGCAAAGCCACTCAGCAAGTTGGTAATTTTTAGTTTTTACAGCGATATGTAACAAAGTATTTCCTGTTCTAAGCTCTCTGGCGTTCAAATCTTCGCAATTTTCCATGAGGGTTTCTATTTTCTTAACAGCATTCTCCTGGTCTTGAATAGCGACAATATGAATGTATTTTCTTCCGAAATGATCATAAGTATCTGTGATGCTAGCCCGTACGTTACCTTCCATTGCAACGTAGATTGTTACTGACTTGAAAAGCCGAATCCTAAAATAGAATAAGACTAAATTACGCCATATGTAACAGCTGCGCAAAATCATGATGCGCGTGCATGAACATGTTTGATAATATTTAAAATACAATGTAGGCTTTTTTAGATCTACTACATGATACTGAGGTCCAGTGCCAAGCTTAATGGATGTTGTTACTAGGTCCGGGATCAAAAGACCTGATTATATCAACAATAACAACGATAATATTATTCGATACATTTCCGAGCACGTGTCCGATAAAACTTGGCACACTTTTTTAAGCTTACCACATGTTTACTATTCATTCAAGCCCTTTACTATGCCAAGGTTACTACGCGTGACATAACACACGTTGTGTAACAGGCTAATGACTTCGAAACTGTTTATCACTTTTCACTATTTAGTTGGTAAAGATAACAGCGAAAAAAAGTGCGTAACTGATCTATCTCAACAAGCAATGAACCAACGACCTACAATTGTTTGTCCAAGGCGTTTGACGTCAATGTGATCGATAAGGAGCCACGTGCGTATGCAGGTGAATACACTGGAGTTCTTGGATGTTTACTGAAGGTTAGTAAAAGCTATAAACTATCGATTTTATTGATGTGTGTTTTGGGTTTGGGCCAAAGATTATGTATCTGTAACATATTAAATTTTATAGTGGATTTATATTTTGTGTCACACCTCCCCTTTAGTTTTCAATAGACCATAAAAATCTAATTATTGTATTCGTCTTTATGACGCAACTTTTTAAGAATTCGTTACATCTGTTACATACAAAATATATATGCGGTCGTTTTGGCAATTTGTTTTTTTTTATACTTAAGGATGTTGAATAGCCTTCTTTATTTCGTCGGCTAATTCCAGAAAAAAACTTTTCTTATCTACTCCCTGGTGGTCGGTTTTGTGACCTAACATTCGAACTGTGATAAGTGTGTTGTTTAATCAAGACTCCCTATAAAATTGATACAGACTTGCGCAGTCACATCATTAGATATATTCTTCTGGACACTGGCAGTCGTTCTTTAATTTTTGAGAATGCCTATAGTGTAAGTTTAATTATTTAAAAACTAATCAGTGGGTTAGGTATCAGAAAATAAACTCCAGGTGTTGTTACAGAATGGAGGTAGAACCAGAACAGCGGAAGAAAACTGGACTCTTCTGTTCAAGAGCGGAGTGTCCTTCGGCTGGTTTTCCTTTGCTCGTTATCACGTTAATGTTATTTTTTATAATAGGCTGTGGTTACATTAGTTTTTACATCGCGCAGTATTTTGTGTCATGCATTCAAAGTGTTGTTGTCATATCAGTTAACTTCGTAAAAGATTACTTGTAAGTATTAAAATTGTAAGCATTTCCAAATATTTTTTTCTTCTTTCTATTAATAGAAACGTAAACACCACGTAGGTTTTTCGTATGCAAACAATTTCGGCAAGCTTATCACAAAAGTCAACACTTAGACGTGCGTATATACGCCCACGAGGTTATTGAAAGCTCAAAATGTCGCCAGTTTGTCTGTAACAGTCGTCTCACCTGTTCGTTTTTCGCGTTAGGCTTGAAATGGAGTCACATTATGCTGAAATTGTTTACGTAGAATTAAAGCGTAATATCCATATTCCTATCGACTGGCCAATTCAAGGAATAGAAGGACTTGTGCTCCATTTAGCAGGGAAGATTATCAGTGATCCTGGAGCCTCGTACATTCTGCAGGTTAACAACATACCTGCTAAGTTAATACGACGTCAAACGGAAAGTGGCTGTGTTAATGTGTTTCAAAAAATACCTCACAAGTAAGTGTCTCTATAATTTTATTTTGCTAAAGAAGAAATATAAATTTAATGTAGGATTTTATTTCAGAATAATGGAAAATTCTCACCTGTATGACGTCGTATTTTCTATAGACGACCATGAAGTCAAGGTGGAAATTTTTAGCGAAGAATATCAAAAATCCTGGCCAAATTATTGTGCAATCACTTCGTTGAAAGAAAAGGAAATGTCTTATCACACAATATCTCCGTGTTTTAAGTAAGTTTTTGTTTGATCTGACGTCACATACTACTGATTGTTTTTCCAGGTGTTACAGATAGTAAATATTTTGATTTCAGAGAAAAGCGCAGTACTGCCAATGACCCTGTTCCACGTCACATGCTACGGAGAATTAAACGGTCAGTAGCCTTATTGCAAAATATTTACATACTTAAATGCATCACTTATTCTTATATTTTTTTTCAGGATTTTCAAATAGCCACGCAGCCTGTACCTGTTTTGATCTCTTTGTTTACATTACCAACAATTTGAACAACTATTTAGAGATAAGTAACTAACCTACTTTGCAATATGTAATCGTTAGAGTGTAAGGTCAAGAATTAAAACATATCACATTGTTTACTTTTTATCGTCAACATAACAGATTATTAATACGTCATTCAACGATTTCTTACTTTTAGACAAATATTACATCGAACACCTGTAGCTTCAAGGCCAAAGTTCGTTGATCGATAGCGGAACCAGTTGTATAACCTCTAAACAAGATTTGTTTGTATAAAGCTATCACAAAATAAAACGCTATGGTTTTTAGAGATTTTTTAAAAGATGACATACTTCTAACAATATATTACTATTACAATATTAAAGCTGTTCTAAACAAAGTAAACTTATCTGTTACAAATCTATCCCACAAATAGGACAAGTTTCAATTCCCGAATCCATTTCTTCTTTGTCTTCTACATATCTGCTTGAATTCTTGGACTCATGGAAATCTATTTCAAACACAGAATATTTGAATGGATTTGGCTCAGTACTGCGATCGTTAATCTTCTTGAACCACGTGCGATAGTTTGCCATCACAAATTCTGCTGTAACACCATTCAAAGACCCTTTAAGGCCTTGCATTGATCTGTGAGTAGTCTGCCACATTGTCATCATTTCGGTCAATTCCTTTTGCAGGGTCATCGGTGATATTGTTTTCCACTCATTTGGTATTATTAACTTTAAAGACATGATGAAAAGTAAGGCACTGGATCACACATTGACACTTTACTTAAGAAAGACAAGTCTTACAGAAGTTAAATTTATAATTTATATTTATAAAATACGTCCGTAGAGGACAGCTACGCGATTTATTGTGAATACTTTGGTCAAAACAACGTAATATGATAACTTGAAAAAAACAGACTAGGTGTAGTCTTTGTTTATGCAAGTTGTAAATATTTTTTAGTTATTATGTGATACTTTTACAAATGACGGAGTTGTTGACCAGTAAGTAATGAGATTAAGGTTAACAAGAAAATACTTCCAATTAAAACCATCTGTAATTGGTACAGTTTACTAACAATTAAATGTTTGTGTAATTATCATAGTCGGAGCCAATCCAATAAAATAATTTGTACATTGAAACTCCGCCCAAAGGTTAAAGGTTGATACACACCAAACTAGTTGATTAGAAAAAATATTTATATTTATTTTGTTCTATTATTAGTAATACAAGAGAAGGATATATTTATTAATATATATAAATATATATATCCCCTCAATGATATCTAATAAAAGAATAAAATATTTATAAAAAAAAACGTATCATTTTGCAAAAGGGGCAGAAACTTCCGTGAGGTTATAAGAATTTGATGTCAGCTGTTGGCTTGTTTCAGTGCTGCCATCTCTGTGTGTGAGAAGCAGTTGTATCGACTGGTCGGTAAGGGTATGACTTTGAGGTTATATCAGTGGAAAACAAACTTAAAACTTGTCAGAAATGTAATAGTTATTATAAAAAATTGGCTAAAGTCATTAATATTTGATATTAAGACATTTTTTTTTAATTATTCTTTTATTAGATATGATTGAGGGGATATATATAATAATATATAATAATATATATATATCTCCTATGTCATTACTAATAATAGATAATACTTTTAGAAACAATTATTTAAATGACATTATTTATTTAACTACCTACAAATTAGCAATCGTGAAATGATAACTGGGCCGGAGACAAAGATAAGATGGTTCTAAAAATATTTACCAGACACTCGTATTATTATTTCCTACGTGGCTATAACCAATAAAATCGCTCGGCTGATAGTCTGATCTATTATTAGGCGAAGATTTTTTATGTTGAACCGTACAGAGTACAAACTTTAATTTTATTGTACAACTGAATGTAATTTATTGAGGGTGCCACAGCTTATGTGAAGTAATAGTGAGCTCTTTACTGATTTATGTAATATCTACTGCGCATAAAAAACACATGTCGAGCACGTGGAACCGTTCCCGCGCAGATGGAGTTGAAATATGAAAAAAACTGTCATTTACTTAACTATTATTGAATTTTATAATAAAACGACCCATGAAAAACAGTAAATTTATTTAAAAATAGTAAAAAATGAGTATCCAAGAAATTAATAATTAATTTAGATCACATGTCCTCACAGCACATTGTTTAAGTCCGAAACTAATGGAATTCTTTGGAATAAATTCAAATACTCCTAAAATCTAAATTTAAACATGTGACTTTGATTCTTAAAAAAAATAACAGTATCAATACCTTTTCTCGAGATCGAAGACTAATTTTAAAAAAATGGGTCTTTTGAACTCTCGGTCATGGATTCATGAACCGGTGAAGCACTTTTACCGTTCGAAGACAAGATTTTTTTGAGGATGCTACCGTCGCTTGTCTTTATCCACAGTGCTTCATAACTTTCCTGAAAAAAAATATTTTTGTTAGATTTTATCCTAGTACCATTCCGAGTCAAAATTTGAAGCTTTTAAGCTTTTGCGGATTTAACAAGTAGTTAGATACGGAAAAGTTTATGTAAGCTTAAAATTTGACTCGGGATGGTTTTGGTATAACTAAATTTACCTCAAGGTTATGAAATCCAGATTGTATTTTATGCAAATCAAATCTTGTGATAATATTTGCTTAGATCCTTATTTTAACGTACCCCGTCAGATGGTCTTCCTTGGACTATCATCAAAATTACCGCGCAGATTAAAAAGTAGAGTACTAGTTTCACGTAGCCCATTTTTGATTTGATATCTGCAAGTTAAAAATCATCCTTGTAACATCTCAAATAAGAAAAATTGAAAAAAGCTTGGCAAAACCAAAAGTGCACAACTCATAATGCTCATTCGCTATATAAACTCTTGATAAATGCAATCATTTAAAAGATATTAGAGGTCAAAGGTTTGTAGACATATAAACACTGCACGTGTATTTCATTTCAGTTTTTTTATTAATATTCAAACGAAAAAAAATGTTTATTGAAGAATTTTTTTGGCTATTTCAATAGTGTTTTCCGGTTCTATTGTCTTAAATCAATTTTTAATAGTAACAGAATCAATTTCTATTAAACTATCCATTATATGGTGTCCAGATTGATGAGATTACATAGATTACTAATTTTTTGATAATAGATAACTCTCTAATGTTTCGCATTATGAGTCGTGCAATTCCAAAGCCACAAGATTATTATTAAATATAAAAACTTACGTGAATATGAGATCCAACTGAGCACTATCACATGAGATAAAAAACTGGAAGTCTAGATTAAATAAACGAGCATTATATACCCAGCGGAGCGCCAGAATTTTTTCGGGAGCACAAAAAATGACTGGGGTGACATTGTAATATGTTTTTTGGAATACTTTCCTACCTACCAATTTTTCAAATTCTATCCTTACTTAATATTTTAATCAATTCATTAATTTCTTTGTTAATTAATTTTTTAAGACTCGTTATTTCGTGGCTGCTATACACTCTTAAGTACACGTCACTGAGTACTAGAAATGCATCTAAAAATCGAAATTTTTTGGACATTGCCATAAAAAAATTTTTGTTCAAAATTTAAATATAAATCTGCAGCATCTTTTACACTAAATCATTTGATTTTGAATGCTTTTGAAATCTATGATAGTTTCGATGTCTAAAAAAATGATAAATTTAAAAAAATATATATACTTTTGAATACTATACAAATTTTAACTGATGTCTTAGTAATCTCTTAATCAAAACTTCATTTAAAATTTATATTTTACCCCGAAAAAATGCACCACAATTTTTGGCCACCCTAACGCTACAGTAGACGGTAATAATTTATGGAGCTCGGTGCTCTGTACAACTATTAATAAAAAACCGTCTGACCGAACCATTAAACGTTGCTATGTGCCAATAAAATGAATTTGGCTTGATGTTACCATGCGGTTTCATAGACGCCTAAATTAGTTTGGCCTATATTTAATATAATAAATGTCTTGTTAAAGCTCAAATTTTACATCCGACTATTTAAGACAATTATTATACAGGATACTTATCAATAACATTCAAAATTACGAAGGAACTGTAACAAAATTGATTTTTGAGGTTAAGTATATCCCACGTGTTCGAGCGTGGCATTTTACAGCGAATTCCTAATGGACAGTGTCAAGTGCCAATTAATTTCTTTTAGACGTCTTGGCAGTATTAGCACGGGCAGATAGCCAGAGAAAATTATTCTTATATTCTTGCTTTTACAGTTAACAATTTTTACAATGTAAGAACACGTTTTTTGGAATTTACTTTAGTTTAACTGGGAAATAATTTGATGCGCATAGACGAAAACTGAAACAAATCTCCATTGAAAAAATGTTTTTATTAGCAAGTTTTGAATGCGAATCATGGAAGCAATAAATAACTTAATAGTTACTTAAATATTGCGTTTTACATAAGTCAAAGTTAAATAAAAAAGTATATAGTTACATATCACGTTTCATAATTATTACAATTACAATTGTTTGAATAACTTGAATACAAATTTAAGTCTACTTGTTTCATAACGTGTCAGTCTAACCTTAAAATTACAAACAAAGCAACAGATGTTACAATAAATTAGCAACATAAGGTAAAGTAGGTTTCTTAATGTTTTACAATTTTTGATCTGAACAAGTTGCGCCCAAAAATTTCACTCAGTTTAACAAGTGAAAAAAATTATATTATGTTACGTAGTACCAGATAAGCTGAAATTTTTGAGTTCAATAACTGTTACTTATGTAAAACTTCTGTAACTATAATCATTTACAATTTACTAACCTCAAAATTAATCAACGCGCACAACCAAAAAATACAGACTAAATACAATTAAACATAAGATCGGACAACTGGTGACATATATTGTAGATGATTTCTCTTTTTTTGGTATTGAATATAAACGCGAAACAGAAGCCCAATATGTTTCCTTCTGTTTTTCAAAATTAGTGCTGTTCAAATTGGCAGTTAGGTTCATGTATTCCTCAAAGTTTTCGATGCTTTCCTTGATCTGACACCTTCTATTTCCAAATTTGAAGCATATCACTGGTTTTGTTAAGTATCCACTACAACGAGCTGGACAGCAAGGAAGTTTTGAATTTAAACACTGAAAAATAACGATACTCATTACTTAAATTGGCTAAGGGAAAATTGCACGCCTCAAAGGATTAAATTTAATTTACTTACGCGTTGTCCCAATGGTAGGCAGGTTTTTTGAATTCTCGGGGGCTTGATGAGGTATCGTGACGCCGCAGGCTCAAAAATTATTGTCACAATTATTAGAAAACTAATTAACATCTTGATTTACAAGATTCGATCTAAAACCGATGAAAGACGTCCTACGGTTGGAAGGCTCGGAGGGTTATGATTTCTGATCATGACCTGTTATAGATTTTCAGGTAGGCTACTGAATATATTTATTTTCATTCATCTCAATGAACAGAGATGTAGGTGGATTCTCAGTAAAGGGTCTAAGTTACGAGAAAATTCGTACGTAATCACTATTAGCAATTCCTGTTTAAACGAATTGATATTCTTGGAGAAAATATACCTGTTTCATTACATGAAGAATACGTATACTGCCTGCAAAGAAACTTTGATTTAAAATATTCGGTATTCCAAGTAGAAGTCTTTTTTTGTTATGGGATATATAAACAAAACACAATAATGTTAAAAATAATTTATCCGTATATAATTCAATTACTTTTACTTATTTATAAAATAATCATAATATTATTGTAGTGTATTTAAATGCTTTAAATACTCAACAATCGCTACCTCTCTTAAATTAAGCCAAGCTTATATTCCACCAGACGTCATTATAGGTAAATCAAGGTAAATTACGCCTACTCTAATGTGACAAATTCATACCAAATTACTTCCACGTAAAACAATCTATCAATAGATATTAGAAGTTATTTATAGGATTGTATAGTGTACAAAATTAATCCGTTCGACGGCCGAGCGGTCTAAGGCGCGGGGTCTTAGGCTGTTCGTACATCGGACTGGATAGGCGAGGGTTCGATTCCCGTCGAGGGTTAGAGTACTTCTCTTAACACTCGCCAGGCATCGCTCCGGTAGCCGGGCTGTACCTGACCAAGGTTTTCTGTGGTTTCCCTAAAATGACACTGATTTTCACACATTTGTGTATGGATCAGTGTCAAACAAGGTCACTGTGCTAGGGTGGGGCACAGGGCAAATGCGGGTACAGCCTTAAAAATCTAAGTCGGCCGCAGCCGCAACTCGGGGGGTGGGAAAAGTGGAGTAACTTGTGTGGAGAGCAAATTGCAAATATCCGAAAAGGACATGCAATGAAACAAGACTTTACTTACTTTTAGTGTACAAAATTATTAATAATCAAACCATTTTGATCATTTTGGTTAATTAGGGTACCACTAAACTTTTTCCAAACTCTGATGAAAAAAAGTGGCTTCAATGACTTTCGATCCGACAAAACTTAAATATTGTTTCCTAAGTCATAATTTGACTTTCAATGTCATTTTGTTTTAATTATAGAAAGCCTGTTAACTTTCTAACAAGAGCCAAACAAAACTAGACGCCATCTAGCGGTGTTTGATTGTACCATTGAAACTTAGAACAGTTGACGTGATTCCAATACTTGAAAGTACGGAAAAGTTACGGCAGATGGCGTGATTTTAACAATTCGAGTCCCCAGTTTCTGTTATCACGATATTTGTATAAATATTATAATTATAATTTGAAATCTAATAAGTTCCGCTCAAAGAACTAGGACGTAGTTAAAGAATTAATTTAATGACATGCTTACATATTTTTCTACATGATTAAACGTTATTAGTTAGTGTTCGGTAAACTGACACTAAAAAAATGTCTACTTCTAATGAAGAAACTGGTATATTTGTAGTAATCATACTAGTTTACTGGCGACGACAATAGTGTATGAAAATTTGATATACTTATAGACAATTTTGCATGCACTTTAGTCACCGCTTTCACTCAAAACAAGTTCTCACTCTTCGACGGTGCTCCGCATTGTTATTACTTAGTTGCTCACGAGACGTCAGCGCGAGCACTTGTCTGTTTTTTCGTAATTTTTTTTGTTTCAGTTTTACAGTTTTAACGTTGAAAATGAAGCTCAAAGAGTTCCTTTCAGTGTGTTTAGTCCTTGCATTGACGTTATCGATTACTGGAGCCGAAAATCGGAAGAAAACAAGGCATTACTTGCACAGGTGAGGTCATTGTACTAATTTATCACATTGGCGGGAACGCGAATGTTTGTTTGATTTTTTCTGTAAAACAATCGTAGAACTATTGCATTATGTTAATAGTAGAACTATCAGATATTAAAATAGATTTTTTACCATTTTGAATCGTTGTGAGGTAAAATTTGACCTTGATCGTCTGCGCTACCTAACCAAAAAGACAGCCACGCCTATCTTCACATTTTCTTTGCGATCTTATTGGTACTGAAATTGTGTAATCTGGTACTTACATTTATCTTATCGATCTGAATGAATCTAAAAATAGACCAGTGAGGTGTCTTTATAAAAATAGATCATTACATCACGCTATCAACTTCAATTGATATGCATCGTTTTATGTCCAAAGGTTGACAAATTATCTAATGATTATTACTTCGCTGAGAGTGTGATTAATTGTCGGCAAACAGTAATCTGAAGCGTTAATGGTGTCAGATCTCTTTATAAGGGCAATTTATTGGAACGTCCTTGAACGGAAACCTTGACGTCGCATCCAGACAGCTCGGATCCGTTGACGTAATATTTTATAACTTCAGAGTAACGCATGAACGTTCTTTTTAATAGGCTTTGGAATGCATCAGAAACTTGCGTCTTAGTCTTCTAATTGTGTAGTAAACGAGCTCGATTGATTTAGACTTGAATACTGCCAATAAACTAGGTCTGGAATGTTTGGTTAATAATGACTATTTATCTTGTAATTTATAGCTCAAGAAGTAACGCTCCTGATTCCTTTGTTCACCAAGTTCCGGCTATGCGAGGATATCATAGAACTCCGTTTAGACCTACCAGGATACCCATGGCCGAAATCGGGTTCAAAACAGCTCATTCTAAACAGCAATTTACATCGGACGCGTCACCTGATATGAGGTATGTATGAATGAAATTAATTGTATGGATTTGTGCAATAGGTTCTGATAGTTCTAATCGTAATTTTGCAACTTTTCAGACCATATCCGGATATTGAAGATTATAGTTCGGAGAGAGATTATCCCGAGATTGATTACCGTCAAGATTACGATGAAGAAAGGCCTGTGATTGAATCTAGAGCTTCAGCGTCATTTAGACATATTACAGATAATTCGATTCCCAGTAATCTTCGATTGGAACAATATCAGCGAGAGAGGAATTTCATTCCGCAACAATATTCAAGGTATTGTCTTAGGTCTAACTTATGATTGTTGTAAATAACAAGTTATTTTTTGTATCTAACATCAACATTTTTACTATTTCCAGAATGTGGCCCACACACGTAGTATGTAATTGTGAAACAAACCTAGGAGGTGTCTATGGACTATCAAATGAAATTCCAACTGGGTCGTATTCTCCGTACCCAAGACCTTATGTTCAAGAAAACTCAGCCTATGGTCAACCTCAAACTCATCATGGATCAGGATTCCGTCCGCCGCACTATCCCGTAAGGTACAAAAGTCTTAAACTTGTTTTAATCCTACCAATTGATTGTATTTGAATATTCATCTTTAGAATGAAATTAATGGACTAACTCTACTAATTACAGGACCAAGCCGGCAGGATGGAATCCAGGGGAAAATGACTACAATCATATAAACTTCCGTGGTTCTACTTTTGAAGATACCCAAGCTTCGAAGCTTCAGCCTATGATCCGTCCAAAATTTACAACTGCTAATCCGATCTCAGTTAGTTCTACAACCCCAACCAAAGACGAATCTCCTGATGCTTTAATACGAATCATCGCCTAATGAATCTCAACAAGAGACTGATTTTTATAGGAATGTTAGTTACTTTTTAAAAGTATTCGCTCAGAACACATTCCAATGTTCCTAAAACCTTTGTCCTATTTATGAGCCATTTTTTCAATATTCAATATTATACTTGATTTTTTATGCACTATTAACTAACATTGTGATACCGATATTATTTTTACTAATCCATTAGTTATAAGAGCACTTAGAAACTAAGTTGACTGATGTGACCGTTCTTAGAAAGAACGTTACGTTGTGAAAGTATTTGAGACTTAAGAATTTTATATTATACCAAAAGTACTCCTTACATGACAAGTCATTGTTATATTAGTTTTTAAGAATAATACTTAATTATCTTTAGAATTTCACTTAGTGAATTCCGGATGTGCCGATCCACTAGTTGTAAGTTCTGTTAAAGCTTAATTTATTGCAATCTCACCCTAGCTTAGTATTTATCTTATCAATATACTGCATTTCTTACTCTTGTAAATATTGTTTTATTTTTCAAGCTCTACATTGTAATATATTCAACACAATTCGATCACTTCTTGTCATAACTAAATCTTGATAGTGAGTCATTGTCGCGATTAGCGATGGACTGAGGCGGGCGGGCGAGCTCAGCGACGTCACATATGCTTCCGCATGAAGAAAATTAGGTGTCAGATTATTTGCAAGTTAATTTTTACGTGATAAAAGCACGCAGTGATTTATAAATTTCGACATTAAAACCTTTCCTTGTTCCGGTCGGAACTATTCCAATTTGCTAAGTTTTAATTCGTTCCTTGTTCACCGCTCCGCTCGTGCGTCGTCTCTCGTCAGCGCCGTCATTCGGGATTGTTCGACGAGGGTCATGCCAAAAGAAATTAGATACTCAAAAGTTACCGACTTTATTCTTTATTACAGCTATCTATTTTTTCGAAGTAGTCACCGTGAACACGTATACACTTTTCCATCCGTCTAAACCACTTAGAAAATACCGATGACCACTCTTCTTTAGATACCTCAGAAATTTCATAATTATACGCAGCCAGGGCATCTTCTTTGTTCTCAAATCGCCTTCCTTTTAATTTTTCTTTAATTTTGGGAAATAAGTAAAAATCGCAAGGGGCTAGGTCGGGGGAATATGGCGGGTGGGGCAAGATAGTCACGTTTTTTGAGCTGAAATAGTCAAGTGTTCTAGCAGAAGTGTGAGGGGCAGCGTTGTCATGGTGCCAGAGCAGGTGCTGAGTTCCCGATTTCGGCCGCTTGTCACACCAAGCTGACAGTACTCTGGGGGCACAAACTGTCACATACCATTCAGAGTTGACTGTCCTTTGATCTTCTAGCACTATCGTAGCAATATGTCCCGTCTTGCAGAAAAATGAGGCAATCATTTGTTTTTGTGTACTTCGGGTTCGGCGACATTTTGTTGGCGTCGGCTCATCTTCAAAACACCATACTGTGGACTGCCGCTTTGTTTCGGGGTCGTAGTTATATAGCCATGTTTCGTCACCTGTAAGTATATCATATACATTTTTTTTCTCGCCAGCGTCGAATTTATCTATCATAAATTTGCACCAATCTACGCGGCGGTCTTTTTGCAAATCGGTGAGTTTGTGCGGCACCCATCTTGAACAACGCTTATGAAGGGCCAGATGATAATGAATTATAGTTTGCAATGCTGCTGATCCAATACCCAGCTCACGCTCGAGCTCTGCATATGTAATTCGTCGGTTCGCACGAACATTTTTTTCCACAGCCTGTACGTTTTCTTGAGTGACTGCGGTTGGCGGCCGTCCGGTCTTCGCCTCATCTTCAAAGGTCTCTCGTCCCCTTTTAAATTCAGCAAACCAATTAAAAACAGTTGCACGTGAACAAGCAGACTCGCCAAAAGTTGAAACTAAAAGTTCAAAACACTCTTGAGGTTTTAAACCTTTTTTAAAATCATAATAAATCATAACACGAAAATCACGTCGAGTGAGCTCCATTGTTGCGAAAATTTCCCTCCAAAATTACCCAGAAAAAAAATAATTAAAAAAGGAATCCTAACATTTTCCGAGTGTTCCATATTTGAATTTATTAGCAAATAACCTACCTTTACAATGGTGTATAACTGGCCAGTATCGATCAAATGACCATAGAGTATCTAACTTCTTTTGGCATGACCCTCGTACGCCTAGAGTAGATTAAGAGTACAGAGGACTGAACTCAAAGAGTAATACCTAGATGATCAAATTAGTAGCTACTAGCGAGACTACTAATGTTATTTAATTAGCTACTAACAAAAAAGCGGGCGTGTGATGTTTAATATAATTATAATAAGAATGACATACATTTGTTATAATGCCATTTGATATATCATTACACGCTATCGTGTAATTTTTATTATACGTTGCTTTTATTGTAAATTTATTAAACCTTAATCTTAATGAATATAATGCCTATTTTTATATAATTTTTAAATAATTTAAAGACACATTTCATAATGGCTTTTGTTATATATTAACAACTGTATTATATTTTGATGTAACATATCTAATACTTTGTACTATCAAACATTTCTTTTTTTTGCGGGCTCGCAGTTCTCACCTATTATTTGCGAGATTTAAGTTTGTGTGGGATCGCAGTTTTAACCTAGTAGTCGTCTCCTCTCTCCGCTCTTGACGAACACGAACAAGTGGACTGCGCCGCGTGCAACATCTTTATCCAATCAGCTCACAGATATGAAATGCTGGACAGGGGCCTTCTCCAAACACCTTTATTAGGACAGGTTGTCAGGATCTTTGAGCGAGCCCTTACGTCCTGGTCACCCTTCCAGGGCCGAATTGGTCTTAGCGACGGGCGGTGCGATGGGCGACGCGACGAAGTAGATCGAAGCGACGAGCGTGCCACGTACCACGTATAGACGCGTTGGCGGCATTGAGCGGATGGGACGTATTCAAGTGTTTAAAAATAATGTCTTTATTGGAAGAGGCTCTTGTGTGCCTCGGAAACAGCTTGAGATATGACAAGAAAAACATTTTAAAACGAGAGAAGGATCGAGTTCATGAACTTGATAGATGCCGTTAAAGGTAGGTTACGTTAGGCGAATTTAGCACTTTATGTACAGAATACGGAAAGCATCCCGAAAAAAAAAATGAATACACTAGAATGCGTGTAGAAACATTAATATTTTGATTAAGTATTTATTATACTCCAACATCTCGACGAGTATTTACACAAACCGCGCCCGCGTCTTCATTTCCGTCGCCGGTCGCGTCGCTAACCGCCTTCGCCGGTCGCTTGAGTAAATTCGCGCGAAAATTCACCGGCAGCGATAGCTAGTGGCATACTTCTTTCTTAGCATTGTTTTTGTTTCGATCGCTCGTCGCTCGTAGCCGTCACGGTCGCAAGTCGCGCAATATCGTGGCCAGGCAGTTAAGCTACCTTCATTCATCGGCGGAAAGTTCCAACGCTTTTCTTTGCGGTGACAAGCCACCACTTTCTGACTTCTGTTTGTGGAGCCTTCCACTTTCCGCTAGATTTGCTAGAAGCTGCTCTGTGAGTTCTGTATTCTGTGGAGCTCTTCGGAGCGTGTTACCGCGCACTGTGCACATTGCCACGGGTGTTTTTGAAGACGACTAAAGAGTTTAGACGCGACAACTTTAGAGAAATAGTTTAGAGAATTACAAAAAATAAAAAACCGGACAAGTGCGAGTCGGACTCGCCCACCGAGGGTTCCGTACTTTTTAGTATTTGTTGTTATAGCGGCAACAGAAATACATCATCTGTGAAAATTTCAACAGTCTAGCTATCACGGTTCATGAGATACAGCCTGGTGACAGGGACGGACGGACAGCGGAGTCTTAGTAATAGGGTCCCGTTTTACCCTTTGGGTACGGAACCCTAAAAATACTGAAGTATAGCTTGGCCGCTTACATAAACGCTTTACTACTACGATTGTGACAAAAATTGTTATGTTAAAATGTCAGCCCTAGTTCTCGTGATGAAAACCTTCATCGATATCTGTGAGTCCCAGCTGCCACCCACGCAGTCCGCCCGCTAGCCCCAGAGTGTGCCTTAAATACACTATACTGCCGACATCAAAATTTTAGGGCTTATGAATTTCCGCTTGTCATAAAATGGTAGTAATAAAATCACATTTGGCGAAAGATTGGCGTGTTTACGTGTTCGAGCTGAGTTACTTGACTATTTTTGCCTATAAAATCGAAGACTTACCTCGGCTCCTAAGGGACGAAATTGCGGGTGATTAGAAAAAAAAAACATTTTATTGAGTGTTCACTTTCATCGTGCAAAGTGGCTCGCTTCCATCTCAAAATGCAGTTTTTTGGCAAAAAGCTCCATAACCAGTAATACTAAATGAGCCACAAATAAAAGATGTTTTGGTTCAAGTCCTATAAGTGTTAATTTTTTGAATGTCTCCAAGAGCCATAATTGTAGGTTCAAAGAGCTGAATGCGGCTCGCGAGCCGCTGTGTGTTGACCTTCCGACCCCTGACGCAGGCCAGCAAGGATTGTCTTCACGAGGTAGACGTCCGACTTGCAAGGGCTCCTTGGCTTGTCTTGATGGGCTTTGTAACTAAGAGCCTCAAATACAACTAAAAGGGCAGTAAGTATACAAGTGTACGTAACAAGGCTGCGTTTTCGCCAGAGATGTGCGAGGATGCGTAGCGAGGGATGTGTTTGTCAAGAACCAATAGAATACGTTCATTAGAGCTGCGCTGAGCGAGGATAGGTAAATGAGGTGATTGTATTGGTTCCTAACAAACACATTCCACACTACGCATCCTAGCTCATCCCTGGTGGAAATGCAGCCTTATGTGGGCAAAGTGTGACCAAACAATTGAAAACTATGATATATCAATGTTATTTCGAACATCAATCCTCCGATCCTACGTCTAGCAGCGAATGTATACACTCGTATTAAACAATAATCAATATGTAAACAGTGGGGCAGCATGGTTCCATTTTTATCACTTGTCACTATGCCCGTCACTTTCGCCCTTACATACTTGTTAGAACGTGACAGGCGTGGTGACAAATGATAAAGAGCCGACCATCTTAACCCTACAGGCCCTAGAACAGGCGTCGGCAAGGCAAGGCTCGTAAGGACCGAAATGGAGTTAAATGGAATGCCGGTGTCTTTGAGAAAGTTACTTAGTTTAAGCTCAGGAATGCACCCTTGAAATTAATCTAAAATTATACGTTTGGAATGTTCCAATTAAAGATTATGCTTTCCGCTATTTCCTTTCATCAAGCGTAGCGCCGATCATATCAGTGAAACGTTTCACGATTGAGTAAAAACACGACTAAAAGAACAGAAAATAAAAAAGATGTTGGGCTCGTCGGGGATTTGGACCTCTCGCACTCTAAACTAAAACAATACCCTTAGCCCAACGAGCCGCCTGCGGTGCCGGTGCCGGTGCCGGTGGTGAACAAATTTAAACTATAACAACAGTAATATCGCCGAGAACATTAAACGAGTTCGGATCTCTTTAACACTACCTATACATATTATACATATGTCCTCTACTATATACAATAGTCGGAGGTGCAGCTCATAAAATATGGCGTTGCGTGAACAAAAGATTTCCTTTGGCAGGATTGGTCCTTAGGACCCAAGGATGGATTTAAGAAGTGGAGCCACCAAGATTTTTGATGTAATGGGGAAGTCTCAACTTTATCTTCATATCTGTATCATTTAAGCTACTAGCCAAGTTGGGTATCGTTTTCGTATAATCGGGGATGAATAATTCATTCATGGTATCATAGTGACTTCATTGCCAAGTAAAATCATACAATTTATATTAAGTATTATATAGTGTTGTGTTCCTGCCGGTGAGTAAGTTTGCCAGAGCTCAACGAGGGGCCGCGCGCCGGGGCTGGAACCGGACGTGTGGCGCGCCGGCACTAAATCAATGCTGATTGCGCCGCGAATTACCGCCACGTGCTGATTTAATCGCCCCCAAATATTCATTTTTTTCTCTGTTTATACGGGCCCAGTTTGAATTGCAAATTCTGTAATCTGTCGCATGCGAAGGGCTTACACCAGGCATGTTCAAAAACATTTTTGTTGTTGAAATCCGGTCGACTTGCGCGCTCCGGAGTGGCTGAAATATACTGATAAAATAGTCTGTCCGGTGACATTCTAGCCTTCATTCTTAAAGTGGTCTTGGGGCGACCATCTTAATAATGCTATGATAAGGACCATGCATTTAGAAGAAGTCGAGGGTGACGGTGACCGACGATAGAGGACGATAGTATTGTAAGTTTATATGCGGATTAGATCATTATATTCATTTATCTTTTGTAAAGCAGGACCCGCGAGCGTGCGCACGCGGCGGGCGACCGCGTCAGCTAGCGGAGGCCCTACCATGATTTTAATTAATGGATCGATTTACATTTGATTATAATTGTGGCTGATTTTTGTTTATAAATATTATTAAATAAAACCAGCATAAACGGCCTTGAAGGATTCGTTTTGTCAGCACTCCTTTGTCTTTCAATTATCGTTAAGTTATATTATAGTATATCTCATTTCCAAATTTACAAAACCAGTAGTGGCAGAATGGTTCCATTTTTATCGCCTGTCACGATCGCACTTACATACTTGTTAGAACGTGACAGGCATGATGAAAGGCGATAATAATGCGACCGTGCTACAGCTGTAGGTATGATTAGTATTTTTGATACAAGACTTAGAAACTTCCTTTCGAGAAGGTTGCAGTATCAGCAATAAGTCCGCCGGCGGCCGCCGCGGAGCGCCATCGTGACCTGTTGGTTATTATGAGCGATGTTTAAAGTGTTTAAACACACCTCTGTAACCCTCTGAGACACAACGACATGATATCGATCGACACGACAAGAATGTCAGGATTTATCTATAAGTACAGGAATATATATATATTCAAAAGCATTGTATAAGAGCCTTATTTGGACTTAAACAACAAGAATTGTGTCTACGTACGTTTTAAGGTCCCTTTTTTTAGTTTTTCGTAAATAACTCGTAAACGGTGGCCCATAGCAAAAAATGTTCTATCACGCAAATCATCTTTATAAAATTGCCTATAAGAAAGACCCCGAACATTTTTTCGCTAGGATCAACATTTAAAAAGGTATTAAAGAGGGAAAGTTAATTAAAATCAATTCTAAGGTTCATTTTCTTTAGTTTTTCGTAAATAATTTGTAATAGCAAAAAAAGTTTCTTTTATTACCATTGGAAAGGGGCTCGTCAACGTACCTATTTCGGACAGATTCATTAGAACGTGCCAATAAAATATTAATTTTCAGAATAATCTCTAATCTCTGTAGTTGGAAGCGATATGCATTGAGACTAATATCAAATTAATACCGCGTCAAGATTAAGATTATAATTTACAAATTAAGACCGTCTTCCTCGGCGCTCGGCTCGCCGCGACGCGAGCCGACATTGTTATTAGAGTTTCATCGAGTCGAGCCGTGAATAATGTAGCAGGAGCAGGGGGATAATTAAAACATAATGCTCCGATCACTAAGCACTCGCACGTTGTACCAGTAATCTGTTTCGCGAAACCGCGCTTCGTTAAAACTTCTCGTTATGTATCCGAGCCTGAAATTTTAATTAGCCCTTGTTGTATTACTTCCAGGTACTTACGCCAGCTTCGCTAACTGCACTAATATTCATAGCCCGGATCTTTGCTCGCTATGAGATCAAACGAACTGCATAATTTATTGAAGCGATGTAACGCGGATCACGTATAATCAAGTTGAGGCAATTCTCTATCTAAAAGTTCGGATATTATAAATACAGCTCTAACCGCCAGCACCTGAGTTTATATTCTTACAATCAGCAAGATAAGAAGCTAAGCCGGCGAGGTATTCAACATTATCCGCACAATATTATATGATCTGTGTCCGCACACATCTTACTCGCTCAATTATAATCAGAAGAAAGAATCTATCAGAAGTAGCGCAGCGGCAGATTATTTTGAACACCTGGGCCGCTGAGCTACTTCTGTTCAAAGATTCAAAAAGACAAATCAACCGCGATATAAACCGTGATTACCTTTTATATTGTTTTAAAGCTCCCGATATTATATCCCGGTCGATTTAAGTTTAGTGAAACTAACCGTGAATCATTTAAAACGGTTAAGATTCAAAGACTACTTCTGTTGCTGATTGTATACGTTTTATAAGCTAGAAGGTTACAGTCTACCTTTATAATCTAATCGAAATTATTTTATTAGTCGCCGTTCATATTGTTTCAATTGACGACCATCACACGCGGCTCGTTGATCTAGGGTTCTTTACGATCATTTTTGTACCCATTGAAAATGTGATAAGTACTAGAATATTTCTGCTGCCGTAGCCAACTATTAATCACTTTACGTGTCAATGTATCAAAATACAATTCTGGGTGTAATTTGAATCTCAAAGGGCCAACCTAAAATCCATGCTTAGGTTTACTTTTATTTCATTAAAACTAAAACAGCCTGATCAGCGACCAGCCTAAGTTGTTTTCCTTTAAAACCTGTGACTACGAGACAACACGGTCGATTCCAAAGTAAATACTTAGGCGTGGTATCTTCGTCACACTGATTCTTGAAAAAAAAAGGGTATTGAGCTGATCTCACCTGGGACGCCTCGAACCCGAACTAGCGTAAACATAATTTGGTCTCTTCTCTCACAATTTACTCACGACAAGAAAAAAGGATGTCGGGCTCGTCCGGGATTTGAACCCGGGACCTCTCGCACCCTAAGCGAAAATCATACCCCTAGACCAACGAGCCGCTTGTGAGAGCAAGTGAATTACAGCGATTAGTTACGCATTACGCACGGTTATTGCATTCGATTACGTATGTGTGAAGTAATCTTTTACCCATCGAATTGACTAATATAGTTTCGATTAGATCTTGACGTTTTTTAATGGTCACTTACAAGCCTGTATTTTGCAATTCTGGGGATGGTCCAGTAAAAATTAAGGATGACTGAAAATTTGCTCTGTATACATACATTGTCACGATATTGCAACAGACAGCTGTTACTACTTACTAGTAGTTCTTCCCGACCTTGACCCAGCCGATATTGGCCACCTTAGAAGCGGCCCTCGTCGGTCGTCGGACGTCGGCGGTACTCGTACCAGCGCTAAGTACGTGAGCGGCACTTCGCTAATTGCGTGAGGCTGGAGTGTGAGTGCCGATGTGTGACTATTCGCTTTTAGCCCCGAGGCTGATTCCGTAAGTAAACGTTATAAGTCGCGTACATGGCTCCGTGGATGTTGCCTACTTAGGATTTTCTTCCATTGATAGTAACAAACACTTCATGGTAATAATGGTGAATATTACCTATAACCTCAGCAACAAATTATACAGATATCTCTTTATGACTTAAATACCTACACATGCCTACATATTTGGTATATTTTAATTTATTAATAGATGCATACCAGAAATCGTGAAACCGAAATAATAGTTTTAATTGTTTTGTTATTTTTTATTATATGTTTTTTTTTGTATTGCTATTTAATTATTTAAATCTGGGAATGACAGTATTAAATTGAGTGTCAGAACAAATTCAATTATTTTCAGATATAATAGAATGTTAAATAGTAGTGTGTCTACTTGAATAAGACAAATTAAAATATCTTCGTAGAAAGTAATTTAGTTTAGTTGCCTATAAGATTTAGAAATTGTGACTCAAGAATGTATTATATAGTTAAAAGGATAAAATATTTCTAAACCTACAGATCAATGTAAATATCGTCAAAAATATTTATATTCTCGCATATGCTTTCAAAAAACAAGACATGAAAAATGTAATAATGTAAATATGAGTAAGTAATCTAGCCCAAGAATAATTGATATTCTGTGGATCAATAAGTGCATACTTACTACCTAACTTATTTTAGAGTGCTATTCCAATTTCACAATTTGATTTAAATTTGTTTATCATTTTGAGTTTTTTACTGAATACTATGAAGGTGCAATTAATGTAATGATGAGATTTATTTTTAGGATTGGCTTAAAAAACCCTTTCATTTGATATCACACACGAGAGGTTTCCGAAGATTTTTTTTCCCATAGAAAAAAAAGATATAATAATAATAATAAATCTTTATTGCTTTAAACCTTACATTACAATTCATATTGTAAAATTTTGTAGGTAAGACAGGTGTATTAGGTTTGTAACACATTTAGGTAGTGGGGTTGAGCCTCTGCCTCCCGAACTAGGTCTAAGCCTGTGATTCGGGAGTCAGCGATTCCTCCTTGATTTGGTAACAATGGTATCAGCAATAGAAATCCGTAGACTGGAAAAAAGGTAAATGACAAAGATTGTAACTAATTAAAGCCAACTAATGCAGATATGTGTAAGATGACGTCAAAACTTTTTTCTTTTTTTTTGGTTCTACGTGTCAAGTTTATTCAAATGGCCTAAAGATCAATCGCACCTATTTTCATACTTTTAACACCATTTGCAGCATTTTACTGAATTTCGGGGTATACCGCTAGGACTATCCGTCATGTCGAAATGAGATCAAATGTAAAGTTCGAATGCAGCTTTGGCCGACCGCCGACCAGGCGACCTAGTCGAAACAATACGCGCGTACGCAATGTAGGCCACCTTTCACTGCGGCTTCCGAATGTTGTGGCAATATTCGGCTATCACAGCAACCGGCTCGTTGGTCTAGGGGTATGATTTTCGCTTAGGGTGCGAGAGGTCCCGGGTTCAAATCCCGGACGAGCCCAATGTCTTTTTTAACTGATTTTCCAACAAAGTTGTTCTTAATTCAAATGTTCAAAAGCCTGAGGGTTTTTTAGAAGTTTTTTATTTATTAATTATTAGGTTTTCTGAGATTATAGAATCCATAAAAAATACATTTATACTCATATTTTACGCACAGATAAATAACTCCTATTAATTCATATATTTTTTATCTTCATGATTACTACACCTTTACGTAAAAAATAAAACTAATAACAAGTATCTATATGTTCTCGTGTGTGAATAAGTATACCATAGTAGGTGTAGTGTAGTAATCCGTGGCATATTTAAAGACGCGGTAATCCGCAGCGATAGCGCCGACACGGCGGCGCGGCTCGCGACCGCGCGCGCCACCGCCGGCACCGCCGCCGCCGCCGCCGCCGCCGCGCGCCGCACCGGTCGCGACGGGACCGAGAGCGGTCATTATTCTAGCATTGCGCCGGTATTTTCGGCACGGCTCGGGCTGGCTACGCACTGAGGCAAAGACGAGTGGAGATGACCAATAGCATTCCGCTATTCCTCTCATCTCCGTTCGGCAACCGTATCCAAATTATAAGTAGTTTTAAAACATTTACCTTACATTCGTTGCAGGCATGACTGTTAGGCCAACATGGATTATGACGTTATTCATAAGCCTGTCAAGTCCATAGAATAATACCTAAGCTAGACTGCTCACTCCATACATCAGTGTTCTTAACAAAACGCTTATTACTCGTATTTTCGTAATCGACATCTAGAGTAAAGTAGCGTATCAGTACCGCTTCTTGACAATAGATAGATATAAGTGGAGTTCATACTTCTCCCAACCAGTACAATAATCGACTGCAAACAAAAATCCCACGACAGAGATAACTCGGGATGCTAGCTTTATCATTATCACCGCAGTTATAAATAATGATCGCCATAATTTATTGCATTTCGATAGCATCATTAGGTAACGATAAGTGTTGCGAGTTGCCGGAATGTTGGTTAATAATTGTTATGATTGGTTATTTCGGCAATTGACACATGCGGCTCGTTGGTCTAGGGGTATGATTTTCGCTTAGGGTGCGAGAGGTCCCGGGTTCAAATCCCGGACGAGCCCAACTTTATTTTATTACTGAAGTTACTTATTTATGTACGCTTTGTCCATATACATATGATACTATTATCGTATTCACTCTATTGTAGCGTATTTACTCTATTAGGCTGCCAAATTAATACAAGATGCATCAAGCAGATTTCAGTATGCCTATCCATTGTAATTTAGAATATTTGAATTGTTTTTATTCTAGAATAATTATTTAATTAAAGTTAAAAAGCTGCATGTATCAACCCTCTACAACACAAATGTAATTCTACAAAATACATGAATAGTTTAGCCGTATTAATGAAGCTGACAACATACGTTTCCAGTTTGAATGAGCCAAGGAAACGTGTGGGCGTAATTTATAGGCCATTATGTTATGACACGGTGCCGTCGTGTCTCCTGATGCAGGGTTGCTCGGTTTAAGGAGTGGTTTAGAAAAAAGTAGCAGCACATTATGTGGATTTTTCATTTTATTTTAGTGATAATTGTTAAATAGCGCATTATTGTAGTAATCCGTACATACTATTCTAAACAATTAAATACAATCGTGTTAAAAATAAAAGGGCGAATTGAAGTGTTCACCTTTTATATTACATGTCTCCTAACCTAAGACTTTTTGAACAGCGTCTTCTGAGAGAATCTATGGGGTGTTTCTCATAAACATAGTTTTTTCTTCCATAGACAAACCTCTGGCGGAGGTTAGATCGGAGAGACTTCCTGACTACCGAAGATGAACTCCAGTTTATTGGTATAAATTACTCGTAAGATGATATTCCTAAAAGCATACACCTAGTTGTGAAAATTGAAATTCAAGTGTGGCATTGTGGAAAACGGCAGGTGAAGATTGACAAATTGTGGTGTACAAAAAGTCACGAAGTACATTGCAATAAAAATTAGAAAATTCAAACAATCTGATATTTCTCAATATGATTTTATTGTTATTATATAGTATTTTATCTGCAGATTACTGAAAAAATAAACTACTTCAAATTACTAAAAAAATAAAAAAATATACTAGATAATTCACTGGCACTTTTTTACTGAACCACTCCTTATTGTGTAACATATTTTCGACACAGAAACAAAATAATAGAGATTAAGGTAAATACATACGTGCATAACATTCTGAAATACCGTTTTAGCAGGATAAATAAATCCGGATTGTCTCGATTTGACACAATAGACAAGTGTTTCTTCGCGAGATTTCCCTCTTTTCCAGCGAAATGATTAAATTGTGAAGCTTATTTATTTACAAAACGTTGAGCACTTTATTGTTCTGCCATAATAAACTTCAACCTTGTGTTTTTATTATATTGAGAAATATCATTTTTTTAAAGAATCTACTGTTCATAAGTCCATTTTATATATTTACAGACAGAATTAAATGTCCATTGTGTTTTTTCCAATGGGTAGCCTTATTAGTTAATATGATGTGGTGGTAGAATTGCAGTTACAAGCGCTGATGGCCTAGCGGTAAAAGCGTGCGACTTGCAATCCGGAGGTCGCGGGTTCAAACCCCGGCTCGTACCAATGAGTTTTTCTGAACTTATGTACGAAATATAATTTGATATTTACCAGTCGCTTTTCGGTGAAGGAAAACATCGTGAGGAAACCGGACTAATCCCAACAAGGCTTAGTTTACCCTCTGGGTTGGAAGGTCAGATGGCAGTGGCTTTCCTAAAAACTAGTGCCTACGCCAAATCTTGGGATTAGTTGTCAAGCAGACCCCAGGCTCCTATGAGCCGTGGTGATGATCCCACAGACAAACTCATTGTTGAGTTTTGGTGGGGCTATTATTACATTAACATGATAAAATTACCATGTATCTTATTAAATAAATAAATAATACCTACTAGGTGCAGCGCTGGGCAAGCGGCACTGCGAGGCTTGTGCTGGGCCACTTTCTGTTTTAAGGACACATACACATGTTATAGGTGCAGTCAACCAATTTGAATCCTAGGCCACCATAGAACCTTGTCGCTTTAACTACTCTATACATGACATGCATCACTCAATAAGCACTGTCGTAGAAGTCATTATGACATGGTTCTATAGTGGCCTAGGAATCAAATTGGTTGACCGTACAGCACATCTAACATAGTAGGGTTTGCTTCTTAAAAAAGACGCCAGTTTAAATATTCAGTAAGATAATTTCTTGATCGCTTTTCTAATAGTATGTTGTTACGTCACACCGCACTGCCTTTGCGTTATCATGGATCAGTGATGACATAGATATCTGCGCGTGAGTGGCGATCGATCACTAATTTAGACTTCCTTTGTAAGCGGCTCGTTGGTCTAGGGGTATGATTTTCGCTTAGGGTGCGAGAGGTCCCGGGTTCAAATCCCGGACGAGCCCGATTTTTTTTAATAATTTGAGACCGAATCCGGCTTTACTCCGGCTCCCTAGACCAACGAGACGCGATCGTCAAGTTTCAAGTCAATTGAATAAAGGTATAATTTTAAAAATCTTAGAAACACTCAAATATTTTGTACAAACACTTTTGCACTTAGATTCGCTAGCAGATAGTTATCAGACTATACGGAGCTCGTTGCAAGTCTCCAGCCCACTACTGGAGTGTCGTAAATTGTTTCCCGAGAGTGTAAGGAGGTTAATGCGGCACACTCCCCATTTAAACTTATCGAGTTCAACAGCTGGTGGCGGGAACAATTCCGGTCCGGAGCAGTTAACATAACCAATAGGTATATGTTTTTTACAATTTATATGTAAATGTATGGGAGACAGAGCATCCTTAAGACGGTTGTTAGTCTTGCTTGGTATCATTAAATAAATCGCTTAAACACCAGATAAACATCCTATCCCTCGCCTCTACGATTTTAGATAGAAGCATAGAGAAATAGTTGCAAGTGACTATCGATTGTTGCCAAAAGTGACGTGCCAAAGAATGGTATTTACTCTACAATCTCGTCCTTTCCTCCCACACTTCCTCAAAGTCGAGATTGTCACGCACGGCACGACAGGGCACGACACACGACACGAGGCGACACGACACGGCACGATACGGTGTGGTGGCACGCCGGCACGCTCGATAAATACATATAACGTCGGCCATCACTCCCAGAGGCATATTCAGACTTTAAAAATTTTACTAGGTGTGGTATTTTTTTAGTTTATTGAGAAATTCCTTTGGAGGCCGATTTTAAGTTTAGAATGTCAACTTGTTATTGGTATCATTTCCTTTGTGGCTTGTCAAAAATGTGATCCTTAAATACTGATCTTGAAGTTTAAATCATTGAATTTTAGATTTACATGGGTCAAGTACCTTATAGTGCGAGCGAGACGCCCGCGTGAATAAGAGCTAACTGATATGATTCCAATAACATTCTAATATCGGTTTGATGTCAGTGCACGTCCGAATTGACCTGTCCATCTACTATTTGATTTGACTTGCAAGTGAGATCTACTATGTATGAGTGCTATAAAATTAAAGATATTTTAAAACGAGAATAAGGCCCCGGCACGTGGATCGCGTATCTCCCTCGTGTCGAGTTTACGCGTTCACTCACAATTACACATGTTGACGTTCAACTTTGTTTCCGTCGGCAATATCACTCGCAAAGAGGCCTCTAATGTAAACAGAACTGCGATCAAATTATGAACAACAGCCTGTGTTTGACATACGGTGGTTGTAAAATCGTAACTGCTTCAGAGTTTACATTTTCATCGCCTTTTGTATTGTTTGAGGACTCAATTTAAGATTAAACGCCTAAATTGTTTGAATTAACGAGTATTGTTGAGTAAAATTGATCCCACCAAAAACAATTTCATGTAAAATATTACCAAGACGAAACCATAAGGCTCACACTGTCAGAAAGTTATCAGATCTCATGTAGAGCCAAGCTTGTAACTCTACAAGCCCTAACTTCACAAACTCTACACCTTATCCAAAATATGTGGCTTGGCCGTTTCGTTACATGAACCTATAACAAAAAAGTAATGAATAGTGAATATATTTTTCACCTTACGCCCATGTGACGGTACCGTACCCCGAGATGCCTTTTATAATAAAATTAGATACTATATATATATATATAGTGACTCTGTGAGCTGTAGACCACGCGAACCCTGATGACTCCGCCATTTTGAATATTCATATTCATATTCATATTCCTTTATTGATAAAATTACAAATTTTACATGTCAAAAGGGTAATACAACATATAATTAGGACGATGTCAATCGAAGTACAAGTAAGATAAGATACAATAAATCTGGATCAACAAAAGAATATCCATATCCAACCTGCTCACCAAACTGCACGAGAATCGGATGAAAAATGCGACCTGTAGACGAAAACATCTGGACATACGAAATCATTTTAAACGAAAGTTGAAACGAAAACTTTCGCTTTCGCTCGGTCAATATCAAGCTTCTGAATACCTTCGTCTGGATCTAATGAAAGTATAACACTTAACTACAGACTTGTTTTTCTCTGAGATGAAGATACAGGAGTAACGAGGCGGCAGGTTAACGGACGAAAAAACACTATGTAATAAGTAATAACTTATGATCACCATTATAAGTAATGACTACTATTTGTCGCTGTAGGGAGCATGCTGTGGGTTTATGGCAAGGTAACTACGTACAATAAAAACAGGGTGGAGATACATACTGATACTGACTTTTACTTACACCTTAGTTGGCTTTTGTAGTTGGTCTATCGAATATCTGTCATGCACAAGCACATCTTTAAATGAAATATTTTAGTAGTTAACCAATTTTACACGCACACATACTCACTTATCGGGCTTGAGCCATTCACGGCTCAGCTCTCGAGTTGTGAATGAATGCGTGTCGCGCGTAAACACGAGGAAATTGGCGTGTCATCTAATCACTGTTTTGTCTTAGCGACCCCTTCCTCGGCCTATTTTGGCGTCATTTTGTTTGATATTGGTATTTTTCTAGTCAGTTATTTACCTTAGTGTTGACATGAAGAGGGAAGATTTTTAAAGCTACTTGGCCTGAACTGAAATAGTGGTGGAGATGCAGAAAACTATGATATTAAAATTGAGTACTATGACTGTAGTTCTAATTCTGAGGGCTACATTGCGAGTTTCGTTGGCAATTATCATTCGGTCGCTGCTTCGGCAACTAATCGCAAACAGGATCGGAACAGGAATTCCCAAAGCTAACTAGCGCATTCAGCTGATTCCGTATTGTGAAGTGATCGCAATCGATTCATCGGCACCGACTAATTTGGAGAGTTTACAGGATTTCTGGATTACAAGGTTCCGCAAAAGAGTCACGATTACAGGCTAGGCTAGTAATAGTAGAAACAATCTTAACTGCCCGTCGGTGGACCTTATACCTTTTGTAATAAGGTCCACCGATGGACAGTTAACAGTGTGGGCGATGGTACAGAGCAACCCAGCCCAGAATAGTGGTTTTTTCTGTCGGTGGCGAAATACCATACTGCCTATCTCTTTGAAGTGCCTCATTCTGTAGTCCTTCGAGCATATTTAATATCCTCTATATATATATCTTTCCTCAGCCAGACATTTTACGGGAGGAAATTAATTTACGATACTATGCATTTATGCCTATAATAACATATCTAATGCTTCTCTAAAAGCATGACTGCGTATAGAAGAATCAGACACAGAAAAATAAAGATTGTGTTTTCTGTTCCCGACAGGGATATCATCAAGGCGGATTTCTGGTCATATCACCTAAAACAAGTTTTATAACTTGTTTTAAGAGTTATCTCTGAAACTCTTAACGTACATATAGGTCAAAAATAATGTCCATTTATTTACTGTGTTTTTAAATTTAGGAAAGATAAATTAGAAGTGAAATCTGTGTGTGACCCAGAAATATCTCGGCGGGACCCTTGTCGCTGCGTGGCTTAAGAGGCACCGAGGCAAGCTGATTCGATGCAGTACGGGGTGGCACCAATAACTCGAAAGACATGTAAATCATGATATAGCGAGTAATGAAAATCGAACTTTCCTATTTTAATTCAGTAATTTCTTGTGGCAAAATAAAGTAAGCGACGTAAAGCCAGGAAAATAAGAATTTAAACGGTAATTAGACGGGAGAATAAATACGAGTACAAATGCCAAATACTTTATACTTTAGTTACTCTGAAAAAATACTTCTTCTTAAAAAGTTGCTAGTGACATCGCTCGGCTAGTTATTTTAAATATACAAAAAAAAAATAGTTACTGTAATGGTATGCAGGGTAACGATATATATTTTTTGTTTTTGGTGTTTTGTTCTATCGCGCCAACTCAAGCCTAATAAGGTTTTGATGAGAGTCTGCTTTTTCAAATATGACCTAATTTCCGTGTGGATTATTTTATGGCATTTGCCCTTGATTAGGTACATGTCATCTTTAAACTTACGTCATTAAAATTAGAAATGTGAGACAGCAAAGTGTCAACTAGTGTGCCATTCACCCTAGAGCTACTGCCGAAATTGAACAAATATTATAGGACATTATTACACAAATTGACCAAGTCCCACACTAAGCTCAATAAGGCTTGTATTGAGGCCGTTGAGGGTACTAAGGCAACGATATATATAATATATATAAATACTTAAATATATAGAAAACACCCATGACCCAGGAACAAATATCCATGCTCACCACACGAATAAATGCCCATACCAGGATTTGAACCCGGGACCATCGGCTTCATAGGCAGGGTCACTACCCACTAGGCCAGACCGGTCGTAAACTAAGAACTAAGCAACTAAACACCAACGCTCTTCAAAAATATTATACTTGGCTTTACACTACTTTGACGGGAGTGCACGCTGTGCACGCAGCGCAGCGGTGCGCGGTGCACGTTGGCCGCCTCATGTAGCTTGGTTATCATATATTACCGAACAATCTTTGGTTGCTAGAGCCACGAACGCGGACAGCCAATTAGTAGCAATATCACCAGCCTCGTGACACCACTCGGGCCGAGCACCCACGAGGGGCCTCGCCAGACAGATATACAGGCTGGGCCTGAATATCCCGAATGATTTTACCTAGACACACCGGAGCGTAAGTGGTGTAAGCAGCTTTAAAAAAAACATTTTTGATACAATATTTTATCGGCTGTCTATTATTAATATTTAACATTTTGGATATTGAATTGTTACTCGTTTAAGATACTGGGACAGTGATGAGCAGTCGGACATTCTACCTTATACTGCTCAAACGTAGCTAGCAGCATATCCGCCCGAACCGTCACCGCTCTGCTAGGCGTGTTCATATATTTATGAACATTACGCTCCTCTGACATATCAATTCTGATTATGTCAAATATTTAATGTACTCGTTTTTCTAAAGAATAATTGTATGCAGTTTTGAAATAATTTGGAGCACCTTTAATAACCATAACAACAAAAAAAAAACAAAACTGTATTTTTGGGCTCGTCCGGGATTTGAACCCGGGACCTCTCGCACCCTAAGCGAAAATCATACCCCTAGACCAACGAGCCAGCTGAGCTTGTGCCCGAATTATACGAACACTTCGTATCGTATTCACAGTCCCCATCTTTCGTCATAAGTGAAAGGTGACATACATATTTATGCAGAAAGACTTACGAGATATGCGATATTAAACCCTAATGTGCTGAATATAAGAGGCACCTTCAATTATGTATGGAGCATTATCAACAGGAACTTATCTACTTTATTTTTTATCAATGCCGCTATTATAAAAAAACCATAAAATTATTCATAATCAAGGGCTAAACTATTGATTACGGCGCAATCGACGTGTATTATTGTGGATTATAAATATTGTGGGCGCTAGAGGTACACTCAGTAGCAATAAAAAAAAGAAACACTTTTCATAGAAATATTCACAGGTTGACCCGTTATAATGGCTCTTAAGTATACATTCCTATAGGTATCTTTAGGTTGATACAAATGTAAATAAAAAAATGTTTTTAAAAACAGTGATATCACAAAATGACACTACAGGTGGAATTTCGTTATCTAAATTATGTTATCTAAATATATACCCCTTATTTATAAACGCGCTACAAGCCTCAATTACCTAAAAATTGTTTGTCTTCAGCTGTCACATTGACTTATGTATTTGTAAATAAAGGAATAAATCATAATTTCACTAATGAGGGTTGTACTTCGTTTATTAATTAGGCGCATAGGAGAGTGCATTTATTTGTTGTTTATTTATTTAAGCCTGTAATCGAGTCCTTTTTATTTTCTTTGAGACACAATTCTTTTGTAGATACTTAAGTACTTTTCAAAGATACAATAAAATAAAATTTCAAATTTATATATATCAAATGATTCTCTGTGGAATACTGAAGCTCTAATAAATTAATAAATAATAAATAATAAGTCCTTTTCAGATAACTCTCAATTCATTAACAAAAAAAATCAAAATGCGATTGTCTTCGTGTAATATACAGGGTGTTTGGTGCATCGTTAGCCAAAAAAAATTGGAGGATTGCTGGGGTTATTTTCTATCACCTTACGCCCTCTAAAAAATTCTTGGGCCCACGTATAATTTTTTTTCGTTTTTCTTGTAATTTATGAAAAATCTTCAGGGCCGATATGCTTAAACTTCATTTAAAAAATAAGTGAGTGATAAAGAGATGCAATTTTTACTGCATCGTAATCTCTAACGTTGCACGGCTCGAATAATGTCAAATTTACTGACACGTAACGTCTAATTTTTTTTTTATTGGCCCTCAAATGTTTACAACGTGTAAAAATTTAGTCTAAAGTCAACTTTGATTTGCAATGAAAAAAACAAATTAAAGAGACAGCGGTCTTGAAACTGTTTAAAAAAAAACTGTGTTTTGTGTTCTTTCTAACGATGTACAATTATCTTAAAAAAACCTTTCATAAACTTCATTTTTTTCACGATTTAGTAACGAACGCAACGGTAAAGTTATCGAGATTCAAACATTGACACTGTTCCCTTTTGCTGCCAGCTTTGAAGTCCCCATTTTCTTTCAACACACAGGTTGATCTACAGGTTGTAAAGATTTGAAACTTATCTTTCGTAAATTTGGACGTCAAGGTCAACTTTCACAAATTTGAGCGTAAGCGATTAGGCATGATAAGATAAGAAAAAAATCATGAAAACAACACGTGCGAAGCAGGTAAAGACTGCTATCTCTCTCATACACAGCCAGCTCAATTAAGTGCAGTTGTCTTTTTGTGTTGAACTGAAAGATGACCTTGAACTTAAAGTCCAAGTTTAATACAGGTTTCTTTTTGAGATAATTGGATATTGGCAGAAAGACCGTGATTTCATAATTCTGACTTCTTTCTAACACGATGTACAATAATCCCAAAACACCTTTCATGAACTTCTTCAGATTTTGGGAAATGAAGGCATCATGGAATTGTCGACATGCAATAAAAAAAAAACATTTTTTTTTGTAAGCTTTCAAGTTTTTTTTATTAAATCAAATCTTTTACACTACAAATCTTGCTCGAACTGACGACCTTCGTTGCGAATGCATGCGTAGCACCTGTTTCTTATTTCGACCGTAGTTGTTCGCATTCGGATTTCTCCTTTGATCACATCAAACGCCGCCAATATCCGCTGGGACAAATCTTCTGGTGATTCTACTTCCGTTGCGTAGACGAGTTCCTTTGCCCGTCCCCAGATGTAAAAGTCCAAGGGAGTTAGGTCCGGGGACCGTGGGGGCCATGGAATGGGGCCGTCTCTTCCAATCCATGAATTAGGGAAAGCGTTGTCTAGGTGCTCCCTGACTGTTATCCTCCAGTGTGCGGGACAACCATCTTGTTGAAAAACGATACGCCTATCTTCATTGAAATGAGGTACATCAGCTAGTAATTCAGGTAGATCATGTTGTAAAAAATGAAGATAGTTGTCTCCATTCAAATTATCGGGTAGGAAGTGTGACCCAACCACTTGATCGCCAATAACTCCCGCCCATACATTGAAGCCGTATCTTCTCTGGAAACCTCTAGCTCTTTTCACGTGTGGATTTTCATTTATCGGCGACCAGTGGTGCAGGTTGTGTAAATTCAGTATCCCCTCTCGTGTAAATTTGGACTCGTCTGTCCAAAGAATGCTTCTTAAAAAGTCACGGTCCTCTAAATCCGTGTGCAGCAATAAACGAAAAAACCGGACACGATTTCCAAAGTCGTTATCTTCAAGACCTGCAAAGAAAGAAAGACAAATAAGAATCTGACTAGGTTTGTGAAATGGAATGTGGGGTAATTAGGTACATACACGATAGCGTAAAGGACACAGTGACGTTACGTTTCGAAGTCAATAACAGCAAAATAAACGCGAAAAGCTGAGGTTCAGTTCTCTAGTCAATTGGTATGGATTAAAAGTAATTCTAGCGTTTAATACCTTGGACTGGAGTGTAGTGAAATGCGTGCATGTTGTTTTGGCGAAGAACTTTCCACACCTTCCAGATTGAAATTTCCAGTTGTCCAGCTACATCTCTGATGCTCTTATTCGGGTCTTCTTCCATTATGGCTAAGATCCTTTCATCAACTGCAACATTGTGTCGAACCACAATTCCTCTCGGTTCATTTACGTTCAAATTACCAGTTTCCCTTAAGCGTCGGTAAGTGTTTTGAAACGTATTGCGGTTTGGTAAGCGTCTATTGGGGAATCGTTCCTGGTAGATTCTTTGCGCTGCTCGTGCTACACCATCAGCTTTACCGTACGCCATCAACATGTCCGCATACTCTTCATTCGTAAAGGCAGCCATTTTTGAACGATCAAAACTCAACAAAACAGAGATTAACAAAAACAACAGAAAACTAACAAAAAAACAACAGTACTAAGATCGCAAATGCTTCAACCACAAGAGACAGTCAAATCACGACTAATGTCTAATTGATACCACCACCACCCCCCAGGTTCATCTTTGCTGGGTTCTTGGGTTAAACGTCGAGTAAAAGAGAGAGACAACTGCACTTAATTGTGCTGTGTAAGAGAGAGATAGCAGTCTTTACCTGCTTCGCACGTGTTGTTTTCATGATTTTTTCCTTATCTTATCATGCCTAATCGCTTACGCTCAAATTTGTGAAAGTTGACCTTGAAGTCCAAATTTACGAAAGATAAGTTTCGAATCTTTACAACCTGTAGATCAACCTGTGTGTTGAAAGAAAATGGGGACTTCAAAGCTGTCAGCAAAAGGGAACAGTGTCAATGTTTGAATCTCGATAACTTTACCGTTGCGTTCGTTACTAAATCGTGAAAAAAAATGAAGTTTATGAAAGGTTTTTTTAAGATAATTGTACATCGTTAGAAAGAACAATATCAATCGAATAATATCAAATTTACTGACACGTAACGTCTAATTTTTTTTTATTGGCCCTCAAATGTTTACAACGTGTAAAAATTTAGTCTAAAGTCAACTTTGATTTGCAATGAAAAAAAAAATTAAACAGACAGCGGTCTTGAAACTGTTTAAAAAAAAACTGTGTTTTGTGTTCTTTCTAACGATGTACAATTATCTTAAAAAAACCTTTCATAAACTTCATTTTTTTTCACGATTTAGTAACGAACGCAACGGTAAAGTTATCGAGATTCAAACATTGACACTGTTCCCTTTTGCTGACAGCTTTGAAGTCCCCATTTTCTTTCAACACACAGGTTGATCTACAGGTTGTAAAGATTCGAAACTTATCTTTCGTAAATTTGGACTTCAAGGTCAACTTTCACAAATTTGAGCGTAAGCGATTAGGCATGATAAGATAAGGAAAAAATCATGAAAACAACACGTGCGAAGCAGGTAAAGACTGCTATCTCTCTCTTACACAGCACAATTAAGTGCAGTTGTCTCTCTCTTTTACTCGACGTTTAACCCAAGAACCCAGCAAAGATGAACCTGGGGGGTGGTGGTGGTATCAATTAGACATTAGTCGTGATTTGACTGTCTCTTGTGGTTGAAGCATTTGCGATCTTAGTACTGTTGTTTTTTTGTTAGTTTTCTGTTGTTTTTGTTAATCTCTGTTTTGTTGAGTTTTGATCGTTCAAAAATGGCTGCCTTTACGAATGAAGAGTATGCGGACATGTTGATGGCGTACGGTAAAGCTGATGGTGTAGCACGAGCAGCGCAAAGAATCTACCAGGAACGATTCCCCAATAGACGCTTACCAAACCGCAATACGTTTCAAAACACTTACCGACGCTTAAGGGAAACTGGTAATTTGAACGTAAATGAACCGAGAGGAATTGTGGTTCGACACAATGTTGCAGTTGATGAAAGGATCTTAGCCATAATGGAAGAAGACCCGAATAAGAGCATCAGAGATGTAGCTGGACAACTGGAAATTTCAATCTGGAAGGTGTGGAAAGTTCTTCGCCAAAACAACATGCACGCATTTCACTACACTCCAGTCCAAGGTATTAAACGCTAGAATTACTTTTAATCCATACCAATTGACTAGAGAACTGAACCTCAGCTTTTCGCGTTTATTTTGCTGTTATTGACTTCGAAACGTAACGTCACTGTGTCCTTTACGTTATCGTGTATGTACCTAATTACCCCACATTCCATTTCACAAACCTTGTCAGATTCTTATTTGTCTTTCTTTCTTTGCAGGTCTTGAAGATAACGACTTTGGAAATCGTGTCCGGTTTTGTCGTTTATTGCTGCACACGGATTTAGAGGACCGTGACTTTTTAAGAAGCATTCTTTGGACAGACGAGTCCAAATTTACACGAGAGGGGATACTGAATTTACACAACCTGCACCACTGGTCGCCGATAAATGAAAATCCACACGTGAAAAGAGCTAGAGGTTTCCAGAGAAGATACGGCTTCAATGTATGGGCGGGAGTTATTGGCGATCAAGTGGTTGGGCCACACTTCCTACCCGATAATTTGAATGGAGACAACTATCTTCATTTTTTACAACATGATCTACCTGAATTACTAGCTGATGTACCTCATTTCAATGAAGATAGGCGTATCGTTTTTCAACAAGATGGTTGTCCCGCACACTGGAGGATAACAGTCAGGGAGCACCTAGACAACGCTTTCCCTAATTCATGGATTGGAAGAGACGGCCCCATTCCATGGCCCCCACGGTCCCCGGACCTAACTCCCTTGGACTTTCACATCTGGGGACGGGCAAAGGAACTCGTCTACGCAACGGAAGTAGAATCACCAGAAGATTTGTCCCAGCGGATATTGGCGGCGTTTGATGTGATCAAAGGAGAAATCCGAATGCGAACAACTACGGTCGAAATAAGAAACAGGTGCTACGCATGCATTCGCAACGAAGGTCGTCAGTTCGAGCAAGATTTGTAGTGTAAAAGATTTGATTTAATAAAAAAAACTTGAAAGCTTACAAAAAAAAATGTTTTTTTTTTATTGCATGTCGACAATTCCATGATGCCTTCATTTCCCAAAATCTGAAGAAGTTCATGAAAGGTGTTTTGGGATTATTGTACATCGTGTTAGAAAGAAGTCAGAATTATGAAATCACGGTCTTTCTGCCAATATCCAATTATCTCAAAAAGAAACCAGTATTAAACTTGGACTTTAAGTTCAAGGTCATCTTTCAGTTCAACACAAAAAGACAACTGCACTTAATTGAGCTGGCTGCGTAAGAGAGAGATAGCAGTCTTTACCTGCTTCGCACGTGTTGTTTTCATGATTTTTTTCTTATCTTATCATGCCTAATCGCTTACGCTCAAATTTGTGAAAGTTGACCTTGACGTCCAAATTTACGAAAGATAAGTTTCAAATCTTTACAACCTGTAGATCAACCTGTGTGTTGAAAGAAAATGGGGACTTCAAAGCTGGCAGCAAAAGGGAACAGTGTCAATGTTTGAATCTCGATAACTTTACCGTTGCGTTCGTTACTAAATCGTGAAAAAAATGAAGTTTATGAAAGGTTTTTTTAAGATAATTGTACATCGTTAGAAAGAACACAAAACACAGTTTTTTTTTAAACAGTTTCAAGACCGCTGTCTCTTTAATTTTTTTTTTCATTGCAAATCAAAGTTGACTTTAGACTAAATTTTTACACGTTGTAAACATTTGAGGGCCAATAAAAAAAAATTAGACGTTACGTGTCAGTAAATTTGACATTATTCGAGCCGTGCAACGTTAGAGATTACGATGCAGTAAAAATTGCATCTCTTTATCACTCACTTATTTTTTAAATGAAGTTTAAGCATATCGGCCCTGAAGATTTTTCATAAATTACAAGAAAAACGAAAAAAAATTATACGTGGGCCCAAGAATTTTTTAGAGGGCGTAAGGTGATAGAAAATAACCCCAGCAATCCTCCAATTTTTTTTGGCTAACGATGCACCAAACACCCTGTATAATACGCCTATTTTCTTTACTGTTTAAATAAAACCTATGATTCATTCGGATGCTCGAGTCTTTCTGAGCTAAAAAATACTAGCTCTCAACTTAAAAGGCTCAGTAGGCTAAGCACAGCTAACAGCTAAAAAGGGGCGAGTTCTTCTAATTCAAACTCAAAATACTTGAGTTCTTGCCAACACTAGCCTGAATAGTTATAGTTAGTATCTTGAAATTTATGACATATTCTTCAAATAACCTCTGCCTGCTATTACGTCCGCGAAAACTTTTTCAACCTAATTGTCACCCTCTTTCGGATTGAATTTAATAAATTCCTTTATTAGTGGCGTTTTACAAAATTAAATATATTTATTTGTACGCGAAGGAAGATGTGGGCGGAGGCTAGTGTAATACGTCTAATATTGTTAATACTTATTACCTTAAGCCATACTACGATAAACGTATCTATGGTCAATAGTTGATACCCCGCTGTCATCTCTAGGGACGATGACGTATCTAAGGTCAATAGTTGATACCCCGCTGTCATCTCTAGGGACGATGACGTATCTAAAGTCAACAGTTGATACCCCGCTGTCATCTCTAGGGACGATGACGTATCTAAGGTCAATAGTTGATATCCCGCTGTCATCTCTAGGGACGATGACGTATCTAAGGTCAATAGTTGATACCCCGCTGTCATCTCTAGGAACGATGACGTATCTAAGGTCAATAGGTGATACACCGCTGTCATCTCTAGGGACGATGGTGTATCTAAGGTCAATACGGAATAGTATGGCATATGGCTAAGTGTGACTGGCCTTCGCATTGGGGTCTGTTTACACATTGATTAGTATTTGGTGCGATTTCATTCATTTGCTACTTGCGTTTAGTGGCAAATATATGAACTCGCACTAAATACTAATCAATATGTAAACTGGCTTCGGTATGAAGGCTAGTCACACTTATCCCGCAGCCACACTTACCCGTATTGACCTTACCTACATTTTATATTGGGCCAGTGCCGGGCAATCGGACGTCCACCTACCAATAAAATTATTGTAATGGTATTCAATATTGAAACATTAAGATAGTAAAGGAAGGGACAAGCTCCTGCTCCAGTATTACCATAAGCAATAACGGTTTATTGGCGGAAACGGGTCCGGGAGTCGAACTCGCACCCCACGGCACATTGACCCAATTCCGTGTTTACGTGCAGGCGACATCAACAAGGCCGTTTGGGCAACTTCAAGTCGAAAAGAATAACTCGGATAAGTTGGGCAGTCTGCACTCGATAAGGAAGTATATCAAAATAATTTTACGGCCTAGCCCCAAAGACAATCGTACATCAACAGACGCAAGTGAAAAGAAAAAAATGATTGGAACGACAGATGCAACGGTCAGTCCCGCGAGCGTGACTTTTCCGTACATTAATTAAGTTTCGATTGGCGTTTTCTATCAACGGTTGTCATCTTGGCTAGGCCCTCTGGTGACCTTTGGTTTTCTGGTACCTTGTCTGGTGTCTTGTCTCGTGTGTTTGTGTGTTGTACATGTTACTGCATTTGTCACCCGCTTTTCACTCTCTTCTCTCATCTACGCAAAGGTTAACTGGAGGGAGATCCCTTGAAGGGATAAGTTCGCATTTGTACTTAGCTTTTCCTAATTGTAAGTTCGTTTTATTACCTTTATTACCTGTACTGTTTGTGTACAATAAAGAGTTTACTACTACTACTACCTTTATCACAACTAGAAAACTGACTTTTAGCACGTTTAGTGATATTTTACGCTTAACTTAAAATATAAATGCAATAAAAAAAAAAATCTGAATAAAAGTGGGCAACTGAACCTGCGGGCTCAGTGCTCTGCGAGCCCAGTTGACCACCAAGGGAATGTAAGTGCCGAGTTGAGTCCCTTATTGAATCTTTCTTAAAGCGCAACTCACAACTCAAAGGGACTCGAGCCTCCGAATAAAGACTCCGTCAACAGTATTGTAGGCTTTATGTAAATAGTAAAAAAATGGAGTATTGTATTTTACATGAAGACAATTGCATTGTTTTAATAAAACGTTTTACATGACGATAATGCAGCTTGTTTTTTTTTTTCGTAAAAATGAGAATTCTTTAAAAAGGACTCAAGCCTCTACGACCGACTGGGGACTCTTACAAGTTGAAAAGATCTCGAGTTTTGACTTTATCAGAGTCTGAAAACTGAGTCGAGTCTTAAAGCAGATGACTCAAAGTCTTAAACAACTCGAAGTGGCACACCTCCGTTGATGACATCCATTTGCATTTTAGTCAGTCACTGCAGTGTCCAGTCGTGCACTTGTTTGTGAGGCTCCAGGGCTAGAGTACAGTTTCAAGGAACTGGTACTTTTTGTTCAAATATTCATGAACTCTATTCTTTAAGGATTTTACGGTATTATGGAACAACTGGGAATTTCTCCCCTTACTCGTAGTGTTCCGAGACTTCGTGTCATGAGTTCTCTCTCTAAGTGCAATCTGACTATAAAAAAATACTGCGCAATACGAAGGAGTAAAACAGCTAAAAAGGGAGAACAATTAAACAAAAATTTAATAACCGAGTGTAACAATAAGCCCTTAATTGAAAGACTTTGTAAAAACGAGTAAGCAATCAAAACGACAATTATTTCCGCAAAAACAAAAGGAAATTGTGTCTGGCGAAATTAGTCGTCGTCTCGCCTTACAGCAATAATCGTGGACGTATCGTAAAAAATTCCGCCGTTTTTGTTGGCTTTTTATGATAAACAAGGGCGCGCGGTAGGAGAATACGATACACAGACCACGGATTGACCTCGATGTACAAGTACATATTTACTTTCAACAGTATGATAAGTGATAACCGAGCGCGTCAATTTTTGAACGCCTGTTACGTTTGGAATAGATTGAGTGGTAATTTAATGATGATAAATTAATTTATAAATTATTTCAGTTCGTCGGGATCTGTGGCAAGGCAGGCAACCATGGCCCAGTGGCCCATAGATAAATACCTTAAAACTAGCTTACATATTAACTATAAAAATATATCTTAAAACTAACAAGTACAAAACACATCACAACCATACGATGAATCAGCTCCGCAGTAAACAACCCCGCAGTGTCAGGGAGCCGGCTGCGGAACCGCCGGAACTTGACACCCTTCGACCAAAACTCCTCCTTGTTGAAGATCGCTAGACGTTCAGTCGGAACACTCATAACAAAATAATTTACTGTTTTGTAATTTTTTGTTTTTAAATTTGCTTATATTCCCGATTTCTCACAGGCGGTTGGACCTGGTTAAGAAATTATTTTCTGTTTGAAAGAGACTATCTCACAGTTGGTTAATTTCACATTGTCTTATTCTGGAGAAATCGATGGAACACTTCAAATATGATAGGCATATCTAACAATTGAGTGTTTTTTGTAGAATAATGCATTTGCATCGTTTGATCACCCTCTGGTGAAGTGAAACTGGTAAGAAATAAATATATATTCCAGAACGCATGGAACGGGAGTATCATTGAGCGGGTACGCTGCATGTTACTTGTAAACATACACACGAAGAACAAGCATTTGCTGCTTCTAGTTGAATATATACCATCTGTGTGATAAAACACGATACGAGGAAATAACGCATTAGCAGGCCCCGACGTACTCCCAGGACCTGCTTAAAGATATTCGCGGGAGCAAATTTCCTGCCGCGGGAACCAGCCAGGACGGCGGGCAGACAGGTTGGCTAAACTTCTGCGCTCTCCCCTACAACTTGTAGGTCATACATAGGTACTTAAGTCAAACCTAATTTTATGTTTCATCTAAAAATAAGCTCTAATACTTAGTTTGAAGTTCTTCAGTACCTATTCTTTTTTGTTTTTCTGACTATGTATAAACTATGTGTAACCTAAATGTCAAGCAAAAAATAAGTTGGAAATAGAAAATAAAGTTTGTTTACTAGCGATTCTGAAGAAGATTTTATGGTTCCTTCATTAGTAAATTATAGAACTGTTGAATATTTAAGTCTTATTAGTTAAACATTCTTTCGTGGTACGACCAACAAGAGTAAAGTAAGGTCACGAAATAGTAAGTAGAAGTTTCATAATAACGGGCAAAAGTTTGCGCGTACAGTGCCCGTTGCCAAATTGTTCTAGGTTAGTTAGTTCTAGTTTTTTTAATGTGGAATTTCGAAATTTATTAGAATACTATTGTTCAGGACCAACTTTTGAACATTGTATTTTGTTTTTGATGTCGCTGCTGTGCGAACTCGTAGGGCAATTCGAGTTTTAGTTACTACTGATCTGTCAGTGTAAAAATTGACGTTTTTGGTTGACGAAATGCCACTGTTGAGACTGACAGATCAGTATCATATGGGAAACAGACCGAATAATTAATACCCGAATTAGCCTGCCAGTCATTTAAATTCTATTAAACTACAGTTGTTTAATTATAGGTATTTAGTGCACAAAAACAAGAGATTTGTAAATGAAAATGAATATCTTGTGTCATGAATTACTTAATGTAATTTGACCTTTCATATTTGAAATGTAATGTAAATTCCATATTTCCCCAGTAGACAGACAAAAGGCCTTTATAACTTTTACCTTTGTAAGTTTTACTGAAAATGAGCAAAAGCTCTCGTCACCAAGTTAGCGGAAAGTTGTAGTTTTTCATGTCGACTCTCGATTGAACGATTACTGAGTAAAGTTGAAGGGGAGTTGAAGAGTTGTGCGTGTGAAGTGACACTCCCTCCCCCTCCTCCTCCCCGCACACCCTGCCGGCACCCCCGCGGCGCCGTCGGCGACACTTAGTGACGTGCCGCGAGAATAATCCTCAGGAGTAAATTTCAAGCTCCGAATTTTGTAGAATTAGTCAACCCCTCTGGTTGTGCGGGTGTCCATACTCCAATAAAAATATTGAGATATGTAATTGACATACCTACTCATACATTTATGATTCTAATGGTAAAACATGCATACGTTTCAAATTTTATCTAAATCTGTTTAGCAGTTTAAGCGTGAAGAGGTAACTGATGACAAACAGAGTTTTTCCCGCATTTAATTATAACATTAATAGGGATTTTCTAAATTGGGGAATCTTATGGGGAATATACCCAGTACCGATCCACCGCTTAGTGTTGGTAGGACCTCGAGTCTTTTGAGTCTAAATGTGAAGAGTTCGTCTCGTTTTTACGCGCACTTAAAAAACTTCTGAGTCTTTTAGGCTCCGAGTCAAGAAATTTATTGATTCTTTTAAGCGCAACTTAATAGGACGCAAGCCTTCGGATAACGACTTCGTCAAAAAACAAATTAGGTTTTATCGAAACGAACACTAAGAAAATAGGCGTTATTGAATGATGTGTGACCCTTACCTTTGAATCTCATGTAATGACAATGCCGTTCACAATTTTTCATGGATATTTTAAGAGTTACGTATCTTTACAGGACTCAAGTTTTTACAGAAGACACATGTCTGGTTAAGAAATCAAGTTTCGACTTAATGTCTAGAGTTTGAAAACCAAGTCGAGTCTTAAAGCAGACGACTTGAGTCTCAACCAACACTAACACCACTAGCAACACCGGGGAACTAATAAAAGAAGAATGCGGCAAACGGCTCAAGTTTGTTTTTGTCAACTTTCTCTTTGGCCCAGTTGCGAAGGTCGCGGGTTCGAGTCCTGGCGCACGCACGCTGTGCTGATATTATCGACTTTCACTGAACTCTGGAAGTCGCAACTTCTTCAAACTTTGTGAATACATCCTTATTAGGGCTTAGAAATTGTTTGAAGAGGTAGGTAAATTCCGTTATAATTAATAATCAAACGAACTTACCTGTGAAGTTTGATTACAATTATGCGAGTATCCAAATCCAAGACAACAAATATAATTTACTAGCAGCAGTACACGTTATCGTGCAGTCCAAGTCACACATTTTAGAGATTATAGTATTTAAAAAACAAGTTCGCGCTGTCCCTCTCACTCGCTACGCTGCGTTCCTGCTTCAACATCGCTCCTCCAGTACTCATTATTTCAGAGTTATTTTTGTGTTATTAACAGAGACTATTTTATTTTCATTTTTGGGGATGGGGGGCGGGTCTTTGTTGTCTTGGATTTGGATACTCGCATAATTGTAATCAAACTTCACAGGTAAGTTCGTTTGATTATTAATTATACTTCGTATCCAAATCCAAGACAACAAATATAATTTACTAGCAGATGTTCAGAGCTTTGTATTTAAATTCAAATCCTGAATGCGAAAATAAAATAAAATATCGATATCAAATCAGTATGTTACGAACATACTGATATTATTGATTTTGACTAAAGAGAACAACGTACCACCTAGAAGTTATTAATTTATATCCAATTTAAATAATTATTTATGTATCCACATAGTATAAATGTAAAATGTATGTATAGCATAATAAAATTAAGGAGTGAAATTGCTCTTGGTATTTCATTTCGTTAATATTAAAAAAGTATAAAACTTTCTTTGATTTCACTGTAGTATATTGATAAAGTTGTATATATCTTAATATTCACAAGGTACAACTATTTTTATGTCATTTACAAGCCAGGACGCCATTAAGTGTAAATGTGTTTTCAAGCTTTAGTTGGCTCTAAATAAGTTTTAGATGGGCATTTTCTGTCTGTAACCATATAAACAAACCATTTTGTATAATTTAGAATTTACCAACCATTCTCTGGATGTAATTACAACGGAGACAAACAAGCATACGGCCTGCCTGATGGTAAACAATCACCGTAGCCTATGAATGCCCGCTACTGCAGAGGTATATTACATGCGCGTTACTGACCCTAAAATATAATCTAATTTTATGTTACGACACTTTAAAGTTAATTTTGAATACAGCAATCAATACTTTCCTCGGTAAATAGCCTTTGAGTGAGGTAGATAAAGGAGAATTTCCTTCATTGTAAAGCTACCATAAATATCAAGGCTATATGTAAGTACTTTAAAACTAAGTCTGGACAATTACTAGTAGAGTATCCTGTAGGTATTAAGTATTTGAAACTTATCACTTTGAAAATATAGATGGACTAATTTTAGTTATTACCACAGATCAAGAAATAGTAATATGATATTATTTATAACTAAATAGCTAATCTCATCTGCTTATGCGTATCTGAACGATGATGGCTACTACGCTAACAAGTGGCAAGGAACTTAGGTAGATTATGTGTTGAGTTATGATATATTTGTGAACAAAATATCTGGCATGACTTGTAACTTGTACTTCATTTTAAGGAGTAACATTTTTTAACGTTACCTACAATAAAACTGTACAGTGTGCATTGCGACGAAAAATGAAAACTATTTAAGCTTTCTTTTACAGCAAGACAATATGACAACCCGAGCATTTACATTTCAGACAATAATAATGTTATTGTTAAAGGATTTCAACCCTTTATTGCGATTATTAATCTAGCTACTTAGCGCAAGCGACTGCAACACGTGGCAGCATAACTCTAGTTGCATGGTTGCACAATTTACAGCACTTATTTCGCGTCGCGGGATAGTGCATCAACGGCGGTTCACCTCTTGTTTGATGCGGCGATGTTCCCCTGAAGTTTGGAGCTGAGAATCCGTAAGTAAATTGTACCGGATTTATTACATTAGGCTCGTTGATATGGTATATTCTTGACAGCATATCACGTTTGAAGTTATTAGGAGTATATAACAGCGTGATATGAGTACGAATCATAAATTTGGGTTAAAGGGTTTACAGATATATTTTTTCCTATATGTTGTTTACATACAGCATTTCTTTTTCTGTAAGGGCAATGACATTGCGTACATTTTGTTTAAGGTATTTTAGGCCGCATTAACACCTATTAAATTACCTCAGCGTAACAAGAACCTCCTTTATATTTCATTATTTTTACAAGTCCTGTAAACTTTAGCTCAACCTTCAATATTTTTGCTCTTTAGTCCCTTATATTTACATGCGTAAAGCTACTTCCAATACTATTAAAGTCTTCAATCATTATAAAATAAATAAATAAATAATAAATATTATAGGACCGAAGAGCGTAGCGACCGAAGTACGAAGCGACCGAAGAGCGAAGCGACCAAAAGGAGCAAAGCAACCGAAGAACCAAATGACCGAAGCATTATAACCTCGACACTTAAAATGAAGCACATATAGCCTCGACGCTGCGGAAATGGACGCCTCGATACGATTATTGTGGAATTGTATAGTACCTATAACTTAATGTGCGGCATATATCTTCGTCACTGCGACAGCTGCGACAGCGGACCCCTTGACACAATTATTGTGGAGTAATGATAGCATCCTCACTATGACGTGGGGCAAACTTAGCCTCAACACTACGACAGCAGAGCCCTCGACACAATGATTGTGGAGTAATGATAGCCTCCTCACTATTAAAGTGGGGTACATATAGCCTCGACGCTGTGAAAGCGGAGCCCTCGACACAATATTGTGGAGTAATGATAGCCTCTTCACTATTAAAGTGGGGCAAATATGGCTTCAACGCTGTGAAAGCGGAGCCCTCGACACAATGACTGTGGAGTAATGATAGCCTCTTCACTATTAAAGTGGGGCAAATATAGCTTCGACGCTGTGAAAGCGGAGCACTCGACACAATGGTTGTGGAGTAATGATAGCCTCATCACTATTAAAGTGGGGCAAATATAGCTTCAACGCTGTTAAAGCGGAGCCCTCGACACAGTGATTGTGGAGTAATGATAGCCTCATCACTATTAAAGTGGGGCAAATATAGCTTCGACGCTGTTAAAGCGGAGCCCTCGAAACAATGGTTGTGGAGTAATGATAGCCTCATCACTATTAAAGTGGGGCAAATATAGCTTCAACGCTGTTAAAGCGGAGCCCTCGACACAATGATTGTGGAGTAATGATAGCCTCTTCACTATTAAAGTGGGGCAAATATAGCTTCGACGCTGTTAAAGCGGAGCCCTCGACACAATGGTTGTGGAGTAATGATAGCCTCATCACTATTAAAGTGGGGCAAATATAGCTTCGACGCTGTTAAAGCGGAGCCCTCGACACAATGATTGTGGAGTAATGATAGCCTCTTCACTATTAAAGTGGGGCAAATATAGCTTCAACGCTGTTAAAGCGGAGCCCTCGACACAATGATTGTGGAGTAATGATAGCCTCATCACTATTAAAGTGGGGCAAATATAGCTTCAACGCTGTTAAAGCGGAGCCCTCGACGCAATGATTGTGGAGTAATGATAGCCTCTTCACTATTAAAGTGGGGCAAATATAGCTTCGACGCTGTTAAAGCGGAGCCCTCGACACAATGGTTGTGGAGTAATGATAGCCTCATCACTATTAAAGTGGGGCAAATATAACCTCGACGCTGTGAAAGCGGAGCCCTCGACACAATGATTGTGGAGTAATGATAGCCTCTTCACTATTAAAGTGGGGCAAATATAGTACCATGTCGACATCTCATTTATAAGAAAATATTTATTTAATATGTGTTTTAATTTTGAACTATTAATTAATGTGCATTATAAAATTACATTAAAACTTTAATCAACACAGTTAATACCGATTTTCTTTTTGATGAATATCTTGTTGCACAGTAAACCTAAGCTTCTAAGTACTCACGGAAAGGAGAATTATTATTAGACGGAGTCCACAATATTACACAAATCAAGTATATCTTTCCATAATATATTTCATTTTAAAATTATATTATATTATGTTAATCAAAGCTGTCTAATAATAACAAAGCGGGTAACTAACTGATGATCAAATTTAGGAGGCGACCACATCGATTGGACCCAAGACTCGACGATACCGCGATGTCCGATTAAAGCCTACTACCTAATCCGTCATGATTCATACGATAGATTCACTATGGCCCTCATATGGGGCATGGGGCGCACGGTATCGGAGCACGCATAGCACGTCCCGTTTGTATACGTCGATTAATGGCATTAAACACTTTAAACTGTCAGTCAGACTAAATAGTCTTCCAATGTCTTATAGATTGTGTATTGATTGACATTACTCCTGTATATTTATACCTATAGGTATCCTCATAAGACGCTCATTAAACTTGTTGGTACTGTGTATGTACATTTGCATAAAGACGCGTTTTGTTATCATTCATAGGCACTTATTACCAATCGGCGAGGATTACCATTGTTATCTGTTTTATTGTATGGTAGGATAGATCGGACATGGTAAAAGCCGCTTTCGTGAAACGATTACCTAGTATATATTAACTTTATTCAGATATGGTTTGTATATTTAAATCTGTACGCGAAAGCATCTCGTAAAAAAAAAAAATTGTGAGTGAACATTGCATTTTATGCAATCATAAAATGAAATCTAAATAATATTATATTAGTAAATAATACTATAATAGTACGTATTACAATTATTTAAAGTTCAAATTGTAATCTATTTGTAGCCCCATACTTATTTTTTCCGTAATTTATTTATTCAAAAAAGAAGGTAGTTGTAGTAAGTGATTTCGTATGAACGTAAAAATTACTTGCTTGATTTCTTAGGTAATAAGTTTATTACGCTAAACGAATATACCTACAATTTCAAATTGAAAGTTTAACTGCCATGTAAGTATGGCAAACGAGACTAGACTTGCCGAGCTGAATAAACATAAATTTTTCGTTCGAGGGTACGGCGATCGGCAGTTCAAATAATGTTTTGATTCTATACTTCTTATTCAGCGCACAATAAACATTAATCGAAACACAATTAGGTACACATATTTAGAGGAACACTATTTTGGCGAAAATACGTGTGACTCGGACTAACACAAAAACATGTAATGAGTACTGGAGGAGCGATGTTGAAGCAGGAACGCAGCGTAGCGAGTGAGAGGGACAGCGCGAACTTGTTTTTTAAATACTATAATCTCTAAAATGTGTGACTTGGACTGCACGATAACGTGTACTGCTGCTAGTAAATTATATTTGTTGTCTTGGATTTGGATACGAAGTATAATTTCATTTGTTATAAATTTTGTAACACGACAAAAACACGAGAATTCTTTCCGTCGGTATTTATAGACGTATCTCTACTATTATAATTGCAATCAAGTCTTCACACTTTGGTTAAAATTTGGTACCTACGGATTATATTTTCTTAACGAACTTGCAAAAGGTAATGAAAATAAGAAATAAGTAGACATAAAAATGTTGCTACGCCCTAGTAGGATCCATGATTGTACTCACTTTATTTTAACAACATCTGTCATACCATTGGTTGCAACGAATAAATGAAATGAGTAAGTACCTAAGTAAAAAACCGTAAAGTATGTTACAGTTTTTAAAGTTTCTAAAATTGTTTTTTTTTTTTTCATTTTTGACATGTGTTGGAAGTTACTACTTAATTTTGATGTTTCTAATTTGATGTTCATCTCGATGACAAACAGTTACTCATTATAACAGAAGTAAAAATTGTAAAACACGCCCTCTTCCTCGTAGCACTCCTATTAGTGAGTCGCATGGCATCACATGTATGGCGCACCATTCATCATAATTCATTATGACTCGTACTCCACGTGCTCATTAAAGCCCAGACGTATATTCAGGTTTCCAGAAACACGATATTGTGAATCTTAGCGCGTCTCGGTCGCGCTTCTATATTGGTATGAGAGGAATCATTTTGCTTCTTCATGCAGATATTAACAAACAACATGTCAAATATCCCGCGACACGTGTTGCCAGCGATTTTGGGTGAAGTGGCGCAACGTTGCCGATCTTCGCTCGACATGTCTGGCAACATCGCGCAACACGTGTCGCCAATGTGGTTCATAAGGCGTGCGTAGCCAAATATTATAGGCCAAAATCGCTTGTCTTCGGTTGACATACTCGTATATGGCGCTCATACATATCGCGGGACATTCGTCCCCTATTTATCCCAGTTTAGAATCACGAGCTGGAAGCTCCCATGTAAGATAATCACTAGTGTATAGTTAGCGATGTTAGTTCTGTTACAGGGTACAAAACAATTAAGGAGTGTCATATTTTTTTTTCCAATATGCTCGGAAATGTTCACCTTATTGTAGCAAAAATAGTACGAGAAGTTCTTCATTAAAATACAATACAATACACCGTACACCGTCCACCGTCCACTACCCGTCCGTCCGTCGTCGTAGGTCCTTCCGGATCCTTTCTGTCCTATTTTCTATCCTGTTTGAGCCTTCTGCTTCTGCAAAGTAAATTTGTCTTCGATACTCTTCGTCTAGGATGTGAGCTGCGTACCTCATGCGCGCGCATTCTCAAACTTACCTTACACCGTACCGGTTTTATAACTAACTCTTTCGCCGTCCAGGCTAGTCGTCTTTGGAATTCACTCCCTCTAAATATTAGACAAGCTCCAAGTAAGTTTTCTTTCAAGCGGATGTTACGTAAGCATTTGCTAAAACAACAGTTCGAATAATATCCATCATTATTATATTTATAGTATGTATTCTATAAATATGTGGTAGTTTATTGTTATTATTTATTTAAAGCATAGTTCATATAGAATTGACACATAATTAGCAATGTTTAAAAAATAATAATTCCGTGGCGGGAAAAAAATTGTCAATTACAGTTCATTCACCAACCCTCAAAGTATTAATGGTGAAAATATTATTTTCCTAGCTTTATGCATTTTAAAGTTTTCGACCATGAAAATTGAGAACAGGAGATTGATCGTGCACAAATACTTCGAAAATTCTTATCGAACCCGGACAAATACAGCTAAGTCGCTTAAGATGCTAAAAGCTAGTATTTGTAGGGTCATAAAACGTTACAAGGAGACTCTATCAGCCGACAGGAAAACACAAACTAATCGGAGGTCTGGGACAAATAACAAGATTTTGGGAAAAAAAGTCCCAAGGTCACTCAAACAAAATTCAGGACGGTATAATTACGATTTATCCCAAACATTCAAAGAAACTTCTACAAAGATAAAGATGATTCACCTCGGAGGAGGCTATAAGAGCTATCGAGCAATAAAACAACCAAATCGGACTGTTAAACAGATCCGACAAGCTAAAACACTAGCTTGACTATTGTACGACCTACCAGTATTGTCAAAATTCGAAGGTTGCTTGTTGTTGGACGACAAGACGTACGTAAAACTCGATTTTAATCAACTACTCGGTTCGAAGTTTTATATGGCCAATAATAGAGGTAATTTACCCGAAAAATATAAGTTCGTGAAACTTGACAAGTTCGCAAAATAACATATGATATGGCAAGGAATTTATAATTGCGGCTGTAAGACGAAAAGTTTTATTTATAACATAGTCAACAATGAAGTCGGACCTTTATATAAAAGAGTGCTTAGAGAAATGAGTATTGACATTTATTAGAACCCATAACGGTCCTGTGAAATGTTGGCCAGATTTAGCCAGCTGCCACTACTCGAAAAATATTTTGGGCATGGTATGCTAATAATCAGGCAGAGATGTGAAAAATACTTTATAAAAAGTATTTAAATACAAAATACAAATACTTCCTTGATATACTATTTCAAATGCAAAATACAAAATAGTTTTCAAATTTGTATTTAAAATACTAAATACAAAATAGGTATTTTCAAAATGCTTTTTTAAAATACAAATACTTTGTGATAAAAGATACTCTTAAATAGTGAATACCTAGTCTGAATTAAAAAGTTAGTATTGCTCGGAATTTACAAGTTGGAAAGGCTTTCTTTATTCTTTAAAAATAGTCCTCCAGAGTACAAATTTTGTGTCTCCTCATGTTTACCGGTTGAATGGACTTTTAAGTGATGGTTTTTAACGGTCAATTATTAAAAGCATTAATTTAGATTTGTAATGTTTTACAGCTAGTATATACCTCTCGTTGGTTGGTGAAAACGTCTCGTTTGTGTTTCACCAGGGCAGAAAAGTTTGTTTACCTCTCGTGCCTTGAAACCCTTGCAACGCGAGATTCAACATTTTTAATCTCTCTCTACGCTTGTGGTCATTTGCGGCGTTACTAAACAGATTTACCAGTTCCATGTTAAAATAATAAATAAATATTATAGGACATTATTACACAAATTGACTAAGTCCCACAGTAATAAGCTCATTAAGGCTTGTGTTGTGGGTACTAGACAATGATAAATATTTATAAATACTTAAGTACATATACATAAGGTCGATATTTAAACGATAGATACAATAACAGCTTCGACAGGAAAACATAACTAAGTATGTAATAATAGTATTAAGCAAACGCGGATCCCTAGAGGTTTTTAATAGTGGCTTATTGTGTTAAACCCTGTTTCAAAAAATTCATAGTGAATAAATACACAAAAAAAAAAACAAAAAATTAGAACACCTGTGTTCATCACACAAATAAATGCCCTTACCAGGATTTGAACCCGGGACCATCGGCTTCATAGGCAGGGTCACTACCCACTAGGCCAGACCGGTCGCCATAAAAGAATGAGAGAGTTGCAAGGATTGTAACGTCAGAAGAGATTGTAACTCCTACTTACTTCACCTAATAAAAAGTATTTTGTATTTTGAAAATAGAAAATAGGTCCCAAAAACTATTTGAAATAAAATACAAAATAGTTTTCTTTAAAAGGTATTTAAATACAAAATACAAAATAGGTATTTTGCATTTTGTATTTGCATTTTAAATACAAGTATTTCAAATAAGTCACATCTCTGTAATCAGGCCAATTACATACCCTGCGAGATGAATCCTTCGAATCGTCCCCAATTTCAATCTATCAAAAACTACTGGGCAATCATGATTTTTTTTAAATAAGACCAGTCAAATTGTCCAGGGTATCAATTAAGAAAAACTTAAAAAGATAATTAATATAGCCGCGGGCTGCGTCCACGCGCCCCGTACAGCATTATTTCAAGCTATACTAGGATATATAGAGACGTGTAAGACCGTCGTGTCGTGTATGATCGTGCGAATACTGCTTAATTTTATATTTTTTAAGGATCTCGTGCGTGCGTGTAAGAAGCTTATAGTGTATGAACGAATACTGAATGGTATTGAATGGCAGAATAAGTTGTACCTTTAACTTTTTTCAAATAGTTAAAGAGGGAAATTGTTTTTGACGTTTTTGAGGTGAAGGTTCGATTTTAGTGCTGGCTGATGCTTAAATTATTACCTTAAAATAATACCTTATTTCCTCGCATGTTCGGAGAAAAGCACTATATATGCCTCGGCAGGAACAGCAATTCGTGGATTCGTCTTCTTAGTCGTCCGACAAAATCGAAACTCGATCTACGAATTGCCGTTTCCCGGCCTCTGCAATAATGTATTATTACGCGCTGCGTCGAGCAAGATATTGCAGGTAGCTGTACCTTGGAACTCATGGAGGGCTGCTATAATGTCATTAAAGAGAATATTTCGGGCGCCATTAATCTACATTAGGTCGCGGGCGGCTTTTTGTCGCGCGGCACCGCGGGGTCACGAGTCACGATGAGGGGTCGCGGGTCCAAGGCTGATCTGCTAATGTTACACTGCGAAATTTAAAATTGATGTCACGTAATAGAGTCAGACCTGATGAGCTGCCGTGGTCTAATGAAGGCGTCTACATAGACGGCAAATATCTCAGCCACCTACCTTTCGCGGACGATATCGTTTTGTTCGCTGAAAACGCCATACAGCTAGAAAGTATGGTGGTGGAACTCCAAGCTGTCAGTAGCAACATCGGATTGAAGCTCAATGTAAATAAAATGAAAGTTATGACAAATCATACCCAAGACCCAATCCACGCAGCTGGATCCTCAATCAACTACGACTACATATACCTCGGCAAGCAAGTCAAAGTCAAAGTCAAAATATTCTTTATTCAAATAGGCCTAGCAACAAGCACTTTTAAATCGTCAAATTTTACAAATATCATCTTAATCTAAATATCAGAGCAATTTATTGATGCAGTTATTATTGTTCTAAAAAAAACATTGAACTATTATAGATATGGTAAACTTAATAATAAGAATTTCACAAAAGGATCGTCAAACATCAAAATTGTATAAAAATACTAGTCTAGAACCTTTCTAGAATAAAATCTAAATGTCAAAAAATACGGTATATATAGTTGGTCAAACCAATTTGTCAGTAAATAAGAACAAAAAAACTATACTCATCCTTTTCTTTTGGATGCTAATACTAGTGTAAGACAAAGATAGTATGACTCCCTCTGTCTATGTTTGAAATGAGATAGCCCTTTGACAAACTATATATATACATTGAATTATCAATTTCATCATTAATAACATAACAATAAATAATTCATTCTTTACAATCACACTTAATCCCACGGTGTTTCATCATTCATGTAGTCTTGTGTGCTATAATAGGCTTTAGAGATAAGCTTACGTTTTACATAATTTTTAAATTTACTAACAGACAATTCAGTTATAATATTAGGAAGTTTATTGTAAAATCTTACACAATTACCCATGAATGATTTCTTAATTTTATGGAGCCTAGTGAAGGGCACTGCGAGCTTATGCTTATTTCTAGTATTAATATTATGTATTTCACAGTTTTTCTTAAAACTGGCAATGTTTTTATGTACATACAGAATATTCTCGTAAATATATTGACAGTGCACTGTCATTATGTTAATGTCCTTAAACTTATCTCTAAGTGTGTCTCTATGATACATTTTATATATTGCACGAATAGCCCTCTTCTGCAGAACAAAAATGGTATTTATCTCAGAAGCACTGCCCCATAGTAAAATACCATATGACATAATGCTATGAAAGTAACTAAAGTAAACTAATCGAGCTGTTTTCACGTCTGTTAACTGACGGATCTTGCTCACTGCAAAAGCTGCAGAACTCAGTCTATTCGAGAGATTAGCAATATGGGGACCCCATTGTAGTTTAGAATCTAAAGTTATACCAAGAAAAACTGTACTATCTACTAGTTCCAATTCCTCATCCTTGACAATGACACTTGTTTGCTCATTCCTTATGTGACTTGTAACAAACTTAATGCACTTAGTCTTTTTCTCATTTAACAATAAATTATTAACATTACACCAATTTACTACTTTAGAAATAGCATTGTTTACATCACTGCAAGCTTGTTGCTGTCGTTTGACTTTGAAAATAAGTGAGGTATCGTCTGCAAACAATACTATGTCATGGTGGGTCTTTACAAGGTAAGGCAGGTCATTAATGTAGATAAGGAACAGGAACGGCCCCAATATTGATCCCTGCGGTACACCCATAGAGACCAATGACCCCGGTGATCGCTGTCCACTCACATCAACCCTTTGTATTCTACCGTGTAAGTAAGACTTTATTAAATTCAGTGCCGCGCCTCTTACTCCATAATAGTGCAGTTTCCTGATCAATGTTTCATGACAGTAGTGTTGAGTTGCTCACTCGTGAGGCACCTCATTTGTACCACTCATTTAGTTAAATTGTCGCAGAACTTCACACCGCATAAATGTCATACATCACTCCTCAATTAATTTTACTCATTTACTCGCGCGCATCACACACAGCTCTTACCACTCAAACCATTCAAACACTTCAAATTTGAAAAAAAACTCTCAGCCTTTCAAACTCACTCGCGTTCCTCACAACTCGCAAGAGAGTCGCGAGGCGCTCGGTGCTCGCCGACATTCAAATGAAGAAATGAGTCATTGACGTCATCGCATTCATCGCTCACACTATCAACTGCCCAACTACAAACCTTATTGCAAGGACAAAAGGTCCACCGAGAAATGCGTTGTGTTTATTCACTCGCCTCACTGTGACATCCCTCAAAAATCCTTTCAAAATGAAACAATGAATTAGATTTACCGAAAGAGGGAGTGAGACAGACACGCGCCGTGCTTCAATAACACCTCATCGAAAATGCGTTAAAAATGAAACACGAAAGAAAACAAGCGTAAGCGTCCGCAAGCTTACATACATATTACGTCATTTTGATCCTAGCATTGCTAAGTTACTTGTCAAAAGCGAAAAATCTAAGTCATCAAAGAACCTACCGAAGAAAGTTTTTTCTCTCTGTCGCACTTGTAATTTCATACGTAAGTGCGACAGCAAAGCAAAACTTCGTGGTTCGCGGTAGGCCTCCATATTTGTTAGCTATTATTGTACTAACGCGCATACCAGTATAACCTGACCTCAAGACTCATATTGCTGGTGTCATGTATAATCTGAATCAATTAGACTGGACAGTGAAATGGTTACTTGATAAGCGATTGAAATGCCAACCAAGTCTCACTGGGCATTTACGAAGCTAGCTTAGTTAGAAACAGTTATCGTTTAAGAGACCAAAATATTATTTAAATTATTGAAATATAATATAGTGGCGTACACAAAATATGATATTTTACATTAGTTTATTAATAAAAAAGTAAATATAATTTGTATAGGTGAAATAAACATGTGCATTTTAACGATTTGAATTTGTAATACTTTTTGTTAACGTGCTTCGTATAGTATTTCGATCATTTATGATTTTGACATATTTATAGTACGAGAAACTCGAAAAAGTTGTTCGTAATCTTTAGTTGTGTTTTATAAATAGTGATCAGTGACCATTCTTATAATTATACCAAAATAACAATATATTAACATTGTTTTCGCGATAAAATATACCTGTGGGTCTTTCTTTGTGTCTTTTGCATACAAAAATCAAGTGTATATTACACGCCGGTGGCATTACCGCGCGAACGTTATTGAGGCTTTCGTTTGTTATCATATTACAATGCTATTATTACTGATAAATTATGAGGTGGTAAGTTAGTAATTTCTATATAATAATGGTACAAAAAATATTGGATTTGTTCTCCTTAGTTTGTTAATTGTTTGTCTGGCAGTTTATGGTTAGTATTTATTTCAATATATGAATGTTAAACTTAAAATGATATCAAGTAGCAAGGATTGATACTGAACAATCTAACAATAAAAATAATAAACTGCTAAATTAGAACAAGTTTCATAAAAGCATCATATTAAGTTGCAATAGGATGTATGTACTTTAACTCCTTAGTTTGATTCTTAAATGTATGTCTTCTGTTGTTAAAAGTTCTGTTTAAACCTCCAGAATTGCACTCCAAGTAAATATTTAAAAGGAAGTTTAGCAATGCCTAAATATGTATTTACATTAAATATGGTTTGCTGCCGTTGGAGTTGATGGAATAGTCGATGCTGCAAAAGTGCTAGTACCTCTCCTCATTTGAAGTAAGACATTGTAACACCTCATTTTAGAGAATGAGGTACTCATACAAACTCATTTTAAATTGATGTCCTACCCATCACTACATGACAGACGCAATCGAAGGCCTTAGATAAGTCACAGAAGATACCTAAAGCATCCTGTGACTCCTCCCAGGCATCGAAGATCTGTTTAATTAACTCAACACCAGCGTCGGTTGTTGAGCGACCCCGTGTAAAACCAAATTGTTTGTTGTGCATTAGATTATTAATGTTAAAATGTTTCAATAACTGACTCAAAACTATTTTTTCAAAAATTTTGCTGAATGTTGGTAACACTGATATTGGTCTAAAGTTAGTGGGGTCGGATGTGCTACCTGATTTAAATAAAGGAGTGACTTTACTATGTTTCATTAGATCAGGAAACTCACCGCAGTCAACACTGTTATTAAATATAACTACCAGGTCAGGCGCTACAACTTCTATTAAGGATTTGACAGTATGAACGGAGACTCCCCAAAGGTCACTAGTTTTTTTTACATTAATTGATTTAAACGCCTTTAATATATCTGAGGCACTCACATGTTCAAAATTAAGGTTTCTATTACATTCTGGGACATTCTCTTCTAACTGTGTAACGGCAGACGAAGGTGATGAATTTAAGTTCTTAGTTGTGGAAGCTGGTACCTCGGTGAAGAATTTTTCAAATTCTGTTGCTACATCTAAACTGGAATCTACGATTTTGTCATCAATTTTTAGTTTAAGATCTTTCATCCTTTGCTTTGATCTACCAGTCTCCACATTAATTACTTTCCACGTTGTTTTAATTATATCAGAGCTAGTTTTTATTGTTTGACTTAAATAATTACGCTTAGCGATATGGCAATCTATTTTAAACTTCTTCGAATATTGTTTAACATATTCCTTAAATTCATCACTCGTATTGAACCGCCGTTCCTCATACAAGGCATACAATGCACGTCTTCGTTGATGTAACTCTGCAGTAGCCCACTCACTAAAAACTGATGCATCACTAACCATGACCGATTTTGTAGTAAATATCGCATTATAATTTTCCATAAAAGTGTGAAAGAATGAATTATACATATCATTAGGACTCATGTTGGAAGACAGAAAGGGTAGCGCCTGAATTAAACTTTGTTTCATTCGTTCCACGCGGTCAGAGGTTACTGGTACAAAAGTTATTTGTTTTCGCAAGGTATTTTTCCTTACAGCCTCAAACACCATTAATTGGCCTAAGTGGTCTGATTCTAACTTGCTGATTACATTTTTAGCGGTAGGAAAAATATCAGTGAAAATATTATCTATACAGGTGGCACTAGTGGCAGTCACTCTAGTAGGCTCCATAAACATGTGGTTGAGATTACATGATTTGAAAAGATTCAACAATCTACAACTTACTGTTGAATTTTCCAAAATATTTACATTATAATCGCCGCATATAAGTAATTTCTTACTAGAAGGTGATATTTTAAGTAGGACGGATTCCATTATGCTTTCAAATATTTCAAAATTACTTAAAGGCGGCCTATACACACAGACAACAATAAATTGCTCCAATTCTACTGCACTTAGTTCTATAGTCCGCTCAACAGACATGGATACAATGTCCTTACGTTCCTTAAATTTTAACTGACTATTTAATATAATTAATGACCCACCATGTATGGAACTAAGTCTGGTGAACGAACTGCCCACCTGGTGATTATTAAATTGAGGCATTAATTCATTATTATTCAACCAATGTTCAGTAATACATAAAATATCAATATTATAATCATTCAAAAAAAGTTCAATCTGTAAATCTTTTCCTCTAATACATTGAATGTTTTGATGCACCAGGTGGATGTACATTCCATGTTTGCAGTATTTTTCATCAGATTTACTAAAAGCTAAATTGCCAGAGACAGATTCTTTTGTCTTATGAGCTAATTTAAATTATTGGTTATGACTGGAACCAAAACCAAGTTCATACCGGTCTGCTCAATAGAAGCAGGATAAACTGCCAAATTTTTGGCAGAAATGTCAAACAAATATGATAGCGACAAAGCTATTTGTCTTTTATAATAATTTGAAAGGTATAACTTACCTTTAGTCCAAAAAACCATAGGCATATGGTATTTGCTAACAAATTTGTTAGTGTCAATTATACTAAACTTATCACTATATGTACAAAGATTATATAAAAATATATTTAACTTACACCTAGTGTTATTTTCTGCCTCTGACATTTGATCACAATAGGGGAATGTGAAAATAATAATTTCATTCACTATAAGTGTCTTTAATTGTTCAAATAATTTTATTAAATTATTTTTATTCACATTACCCCTATTCCCCATAAGAATAAGCAGTGTTGTCTTTGAATTAATAGTACTATCATTTAAAATTCGTTTTGAGAGATTTTCAAGGCTACTATGAGGCAGACAATTGTTGATTGTACTAAGTCCCTTTAAGTAATAGTTTAAAAATGTGCTCATATTGCTTCCAATTTCATCACAGTACATAATGACATTAGGTTCAGGTGTGCTTTGTTGTGTAGTGTGGAAGGAGCTGTTATCATTTTGTTGTGATGGAGTCAAACTGTCACACAGGTTCGGCTCGAGTGCTCCACTCGACGAATGACCATTCATTTGCATACAAGCACATGACTGGCCATTGGTCAGAGACTCAACCTGCTCTGAATTTTGTCTAATTTGGGATATTAAATCATCCATGGCTAAAGAATATTCATTGATAACTTTTTTTGAACTCTCATTTATTGCATCTAAGGATTTAATTGAATCCTCCAAACTCTGAACTTTTAATTTTAATGTCTGTGTGTCAGTTTCATATTGTAATTTACTATGTTCTAACTGAGCAGAGTATAAATCTAACTTATCCACTAAGCTTACATTAACTTTACAAAATCTCAATTTTTTAAAAAACAATTTATTTATTTTTGACAACTTTTGTTTTTTTTTAATGAGTCTATTTAATTTAATATATTTCTTTAGTTTGTTTCCGCTGCAACTTACTAACCTTGGTGTGGTGGTATCATTGGCTAAATCTGTAGTGGCCACAGGGTTTTCAATTGGTGCGGTAACCAACTGAGAGTCGGGCCGAACCAGTTCTTCGAATAAGGTCTGAGTGTGTGCTGCTGCTACATTGTTTTGGGCCTCCTGTAGCTCGTAGATTTGTTCGTGGGCGTCGTGCAGTGCTCTCTCCAATGAGTTGATGTCCTTCAGGGCCTGCTCATAGGCAGCACTACACTCAGTGAACCTGTCAACCGTCTCCTGAAGCCGGGCCCGCTCTGAATTTACATTATTATAGTCAGTTTCTAAAGAACACAGTTGCTTTTTCAGCTTATCATTGCTATTAAGTACTAATAATAGTTCCTTCTCACTGTCTTCTCTTTCACCAAGCAATTGAGCACAAGATTCCTTGGATTTTTTCAATTCCAGCAAGGTAAGTTGGAGTTTATCAGTCTCCTGCTGGCGAGCCGCTGCGGCTGCTCTGCGGGTTAGCATTGTAGATGTTTTTTTTATTATTATATTAAACCCAAAAAAAACAAGGATTCGCTTACTCAAGCCAAGTGATATTTAGGTACGTACTTACATGAAATAGTGACGATTGACTATGTCTACACTGTGTTCTAACCCTGTGCAATGATTTACGCTTTATTATAAGCACACCTAGTAATTACTAGTGATAAAAACAACCAGAAAGGATTTTAAGGCGAACACAGATTTCAAATGTATAACCTATAACGGCTACAAATTTGAGATATTACAAGACACGTAAACGTCACTAAAGCACTTCACTTATTATGTATACATAAAACTTAATGTTAAAACTATTTAATACACACTTAAACAGCTTAATATTACATGAAATATCATTAAAATTAAAATAATTACAAGGGACCTAGCAAAATCAGCTGCTTATCGTTTGACAGCCAGGGTTGCCATCCCTCTCAAGTGTCATTCCACAAGGACAGGAACCAATTAGGAGTTGATAGACGAGTCGCCCTGACATGGAAGAAATACTGGAGCTTTAAAGAGGTGATGAAGTCCAATGCACGAGTACACCCATCTGTAAAGAAAAAAAAACATGGATACATGCCTACTATCCTGCCTTACATACAGCTGCCAAACGTGGGTATTCGACGCAAAAGTCAGAAATAAAATATTAATTACTCAGAGAGCACTGGAAAGAATAATACAATACAGAGACAAGATTAGAGAGGAAACAAAAGTACTCGACGCATTATCCTTCGCCCAAGGCCTAAAATGGAAGTGGGCAGGTCACGTAGCCAGGTATCAAGATGGCAGGTGGACAAAGAGAGCGACTACATGGAAAGGGGCAGACGGAGACCGCAGATCTGCAAGATCAAAAGGAAGATGGAAAGACGAGATCGTAGAGATCTAGAGATTGCCGGAGAAAACTGGACAGTAATAGCGTCTGAAAAAGATGATTGGAAATACTTGGAGGAGGCCTTTACCCGCCGAGGGGTCCACACACAAACTACACCGAATGTATTCTAGTTAAAAAATATGATATACTTATTCTTGCTTTAAAAACCGCAATTATTCATATTATAATTTATAATGATATTTTTTTTTAAATGCACGTAATTATTTAATGCAAATGAAAAAAAATCTATGATTAATGATTATTAATGAATTAATGATATATAATGATTAATTGATTAGAAAATTTGATTAGTAATGATCGTATTCTTAACAATATGTAATGTTAAATTATTTGAAATGTATTATTTCTTAGTTTTAAGTTAACATTAGTTTATATGTTGCTGTGTCCTTACAGGACGTCACTAAAACTAACCACATAATATGTACCACCTTTATAACTGGTTTGTGATATGCAATAAACAATTCAATTCAATTCAATTCAATTCAATTTATTAATACATGTATATTAGAACACAACAAAAAACTATACGTATATTTTCGTTTTTTTTAATGCATGAATTATTAAGAAAATGCTAAGAAAATCTAAGCTAATTTATCATAACGAAATATTGCATGATGTAATCAAAACTTGGCTTTTTTTATTGTATTTTATTTTATTTTTAATAGAGTTAGACCAAGATAAGTTGGCAGATATTTTGATAGCCCAGCCTGTGCAAGTGTTAAGTAAAGGTCAGAATTTCATAGAAGTTTGAAGTTTAAAATAACACGTCATCCAGGCTGCCAAAATCACTGACAACTTATCTTGATTTGACTCTAAGAATCAAGCAAACGTTAAAAAATTACCTGAAGTTTTTTTTTACTTTATCGTACTTAGTAAACAGTTTTATTTTCCTTTTTTAAAGTAAAACATGTAGTCCATGTCACCGGTGTTATCAAAATCACCGGGGTTTGTAGCGCAGTAATTAGCGCCAACACTGCAGTGCAATACACACGTATCTTCGCCTGCGCCTGCGTACGCTGCTAAAAGAATATCTGTCTCCGATGTCGGGTAAAACTTACAATAGCCTACAGTTAAGTAGCCACTTTATCAATCTTAACTCCTTTGTTTTAGATGATATTTTTTTACAACAACTAAAACTTCCTTGACACAGGTTCGGGATATTTATATTTATTTTACTTTCCGTCGTATCGTTTTGGTACGGGTTAAAGTACGGCCAACGAATAGACTTTAATATCTACTGTTTGACATCATTTACTTATTTTGCAGCAAAAAATAATGGTTTAGGATTATAGTGTATATGTAGGTACTTAGACAGAGTTTATCCAGTGGTGTGAGTGGTTCAGCTGGGTGTATCTAATTTAGTAAAATGTAGGCATAAAGTGGTCCATGTTTAGAGAATTCCTGCAACGTAAAAGCAAAATAAAACTTCCTGTGGATACACAAGGGCCTCATAGAGGCTCTTATTTCAGTGTTGCTTACTCACAATTACAAAAGAAGCTGGACGAATTTTTCTGCTAAAATAGGTCAGGACTGTGTACTAAAAAATACCGAAAATAATTGACTTCACAATACAATTTAGATATTTTACTGTCTTCGTCCACCTATAATTTTTGCACGATTCCATCGATTTCAACAGTTCAATAATAATTAATATTAATGCCCATATAACAAAAAAAAAAGCATGCAAATATGTAGATCAAACCACCGAAATGGAGAAATAAAATAAGACGAAATTCTTAACAAATTGAGAACCTCATCTTTTTTCACGTCTCCAGGTGGCAATTTTGGTCTGTAGATTGTTTCACAAGTTGCCAAGTTTAGCACCCAAGTTGCAACACTGTCGGTTCTCCGCAAACATTCGGCGTAAGTAACGGGTTCGTGAAAGGGCACTTTTCAGCGCCATTCCGAACGTTATTCGCAATAAGTGGCTGCTCGTTTGTTCAACGATAATGGCCGCCGCTGGGGCTCCGCAGCCTGCCCCCTTCATCAGCAAAAGATATTCAGAGTTACTGGCCAGGGCCTATTTGTACCGAAAATTAGCTACTTATGCTTTTGGTAACTTTTGTGATCAGTGATGATGTTAAGGGCGTAAAATTAAATTTTGCAGTTCGACATGACGTTACCGCACTGTAGTGATTATACAACAGAGCGTTCAATCAGTCACTTATATTTTCAAGGAACGCTGCAAAGAACAGTAACGCTGCTGCAAAATGTCATTTCTTTATGATCTGCCGTCTGACAAATTTGGTTTCAATGCGGCTATAGATTTTATAAGGCCTTCGTTACTTTCTGTCGCGACAAATGGGGTCCTGTAGGATTACGTTAACACATTTAGTAGCTAGTTATTCTTCTTAGAGCATAGGAAGATTTAGAAATACTTAAAATTAAATTAATTTGGTATTTAGCGGTATACTTAGTGCTCGGTTAAATAACAAATATTTAAATAATAATAATAATCAAATAAAATCATTTATTGCAGACATCATCGATCCATATACATATAACATTTAATTTTAATTCTTACTTTTATAAGATCCACGTTGCCTACCTATTATAGTCAATGCAGCCTGTCTCTGTCCATAATCCCTCCCCCCCCTCCCCTCCGTCTCCTCTCTCTTCATTGTACTTCTTTGTTTATTCAGCACAGAATCATTCGCGCGTTAAACCGCGAAACACCTAATAAACGTTCGCGGATCCGGCTTTAGATGTTAAAATAGGTCACTGTTAACGGCGGGACGTGGAGCGGATAATGCTATGTAAAACCGAGTGATTGTGAACGAAATATACGTACACGAGGGTTATTATAATCGTATACAGAGAATGCGTGAATGGATGTCTCTAACGAACCAGTATAGTAAAAATTGCAAAAATTTCGCATATGGGTTTAGTTACTTTACTGCCAGCCTACCTAGCCTACAAGGTACAATTTATTCAACCGGTTGATAAAGCACGAATGTGCCGCTACGGGTTAAAAGCTCATACTCTTGTTGCAGCAAGACTATGACTGCCACCCCACCCGAAGTACTGCCTCTGACAGCACACTGCGGATGCGGGCATCGGCAGGAGCACGACGAAGTAATTTACACAATGTCTGTACTCGCTGCTCTACAGTGGCGGTGGCCGGAGCTAATAGAGCTAATATCGCTCTATTAGCTCCGGCCAAATTCTCTCCAAATTAAGCCGGTTGTAAGTTATAAGTTATAAGAGATCTTTGCTACTACTGAATTGCTTCTCTGCCCAGTGTGAATGGCGTATCTGGAGATCAGGTTACACTGGAAGGCTCGAGAACTCGAGTCTTCAATACAGTTGTAATACACAGCTGTTACGGTTTGGGGCAATCAGCGGCTATTCGGCGGCGCTGGAGCGCGGCCACGGCGCCGCCGCGAGCGGCAATTGTTATTGACAACGGACTAAAGCACCGCGAAATTCCACATGTCACGCTGTTCAAATTCTGAAAATGTGCTAAAAATCCTACATTGAAAGGGTGGTATGAAAATGCCACATTTAGCCACAGGCATCATTTTGAAATTGTTACTCAAACGATACCAGTTTCATGGCATTGAATATAAAGAGTAAAATCGACAGTCACATTTTAAATATGTCGATCGACTTCCTTTGAATCAAACATCACACAAACACCTAGTTTATTGACAATTATAATGCCTTTTGTTTCAATCTTTCTATAACTCTTGAACATCAAACGAGCACCTTGTACCGTGAATAACTGAAATAATCAAAGCGAGTTGAATCGGTAAATGTGGAGCTCCGGAGCGAGACAAGGAGGCCAATTCGAACGTAGACTGACATCAGAACGATATCTGAATGATGCCGTGTGTATCGCTCGCGCTAATACATGTACGTACAAGAACGAGCGAAATGCACGATAACTAAATCACGTAATTAAAATATAATTCTGATGTCAGTGCACGTTCGAAGTGGCCTGAATGAGCCAAAGGGATCAAGGAGGGGAAGTGTCCGATCCCGCGTCACGAGGCATCCATCACTGAGACTTGTCGCCCCGGGCTACAAGGGGAGCTCCAAGAAGCTTATAAAACTTACGCAAAAATATTTGAGGCAAGTAAATTAATTGAATTACGTCACTTAGCGCTTTATTCTGATCCCTTCTTAGTATATTTACGATACAGTCGTTCACACTGTGAACTAAGAATTTGTAAACATTACAAGAGCTATCAATAATCGAATAACTAAGTCGTACTAACATTAAGCTATACAGCGAGACAGTACGCGGCGCGCGGCTATCGCTACCGCTGCTCAATGCACCAGTAGTTCTTAAAAATGGAGGAGATATTAACCGTAAAGTTAGCTTAATGTTAAATTTGCCAACGGTCAGTTCACCTTATTTTCCCAAATATTCGTGTTCCATATCTTCCCTTAATATATCAAAAGAAAGCAGCGCTATACAACAGAAATTAGTATTTGTGCACACTTTGCGCAAAACAACAGTGTTTTTCGTGCATGATAATTAAGGAAATTAATCTGGTTTGAAAATCGTTCGTTAATCGTTTATCGACAGTTTTCATCAATACAAGATAAATGCAGATGTGCAAGTTATTTATTATTTATGAATGCACAGGCAGCTTATAGCTGACACGTGCACATTAATGTCCTGCACTTGTGTTTTGTCCATTTATAAAATGTTTGTCGAGTTACGCAAGTTCTCCAAAAATTTGGAAAAGTTCTCGGACATTTCAGGAAAATTTCACAGGAAACATAAGACACTTTCATATAGGAAATGGTAATTATCGATTTCCATACAAAATATGAGAAGTTGCCCAAATTTTTGGATGTGGATATTTCTCAATTTTGGAAAGTTTTCGACGGCTTTCCGTATAGATAGCCCGTGCCCATGGTCTTAACAAAAATAAGATGCGCAATAAATAACATGTTATGAATTTAATCCACATAACATAAAACAAATCACAAAAAACCGGCGTACATCATTAAACAGTCCCGTAGATCATGTTCAACGGCGCGGAGCTAACTCTTCCCTTATACATATAAAGTAAATTATTAGCGGCCGCGCCATAAATTGTCGCGGGAGATTATCTTTATGCGGGAAGAATGTGGGCGATGGGAAGTATGTGGGCAATAGAAATGTGGTCACGTGCCCGACTGAAATTTACGAGCACAGGATGATTGCAGGCCGAGTTGCCAACGGAGACATCGGAATACGCGAATCGTTTGGTAAGAAGAAAGAAATTTACTAAGGCCTCGTTTATGATTTAGTAAAATAGCTGAGTCTTAAATAAAACCTTATTTTGAAGTTAACTACTTACATTTAAACATGCTATTATGCATGGTTTTGGTTTGCCAAAAACTCTATATGTAGAGTTGATTCATAGACATCTGTTTAACTTTCGACGCGATAGAATTTTGTCGCCTTGATATTAAGCGACCTTTCTGATCAACAATTTTGGTCGTTCTCAGATCAGAGATTCAAATAAGGAGAAAACCAATGAGGGTGAACTTTATCTATTGGTTGTTGCATAATTTATTCCCACTTCTAAATTTTCTTTATATTTTTAGTCGTCTCGGGAATATTCTAGAAGAAATCTAGTATGTAGTAGAATGTTCTAGAATCTTTCACGTAGGGTATGGAGCGGGCTTGTTACAGAGATTTAGTTAAATTCGAAAAAAAAATAGTTTTTTTTATACATCCATACAAATCATATTTAAATATTTTGAAAGAAAAATACTCTTTGAAGTTGACGTTACTAATGGAGAAATCTGGAACCAAATATACAGGAATATTTTATTGCGGAAAGTGCGAACTGTCAGTCTGTCACTCACTCGGTGAGCGGTGGCTGCCGAGCTTTCAAACAGCTAGAGTAGCCAAGTACTTTACTAACACAGCATTTCACTTAGTACTGACTATTGAATTGATAAATTAAGGATGGATGAGATAACGAGAGCCGTCTACAGCTATTTCTCTAAACAACTGCACAATGGAGTGGAGGACTCAGCAAAAAGTGGCTTCGTATAGTAAAACAGTCCTCTCAACGCAACTCAACGCAACGACCGCGATCACTTTGTCAACATTGTAACTCTGACCAATGAAGGAGAAATTTGATAAGCTTTTTGCTGAAGCTCGCCCTTCGCCTTCGCACAGAGATCGCGTTACAATACATTATTTCAAGCCTTATTGTTCGGAGATATTACACTCGAGAGCAATGAAAACAGGTCACATTGTATCGAATCCTGAATTTTATAAAGCTTATAAATAGAAATCCCGTATGATATTTTAAAAGTAAAACTAGTTTTAACTGTGACGTGATGGAGAATGCACGTGACGTTCACGACTCTCACGAGTGTTGACGCTGCACGCTGCCGGCGTCTGGGGAAATAACACGAACGGGTTGTTGCCAGAGACTAGCTTTGATATATTGGCATGTGCGAAATGCGTGGCGGGGGAAACAAGCGACGTTTTCGTATACCATGGGAAAAACACGAGCTTCCATGGCAACACAGCTTCATACAATTTTATAGCTGTTAGATACCTAACAAATGTGTCCCATACCAGCCAGGACGGTGACGCTCTAATGCAGGGAGAAAATAGCCCTACCAGGTAAAAAAAAACATTCATATCAGAAAACAGGCTCCATAATATTAATAACTCTTAACCTAAGAACTATGTTAGACTATGTTTAAAAGGGAAAAGAGCATTTAAAATTAAATAAATTACAAATTAAAATATAAACAGGTACTTATAAGAAGATGTGACTCCCCTCCGTCGCCTCATGCATCCCGCGAACTCCTACTCATAACATGCAAATCCATGAAGCGCCTGAGGACGGGCGAGTCCAGCCTGTTCGCGATCATCTGCAGGATACTGTGGCCGCTCCCTCGCACACGTCGTATAACGGACGCCGACTTTTTTCGCATTATTGTATAAAATCGTCGACGGCCGCGACGGCAAATATGCCCGAGGCGCTGCAATAGCGAGGGAGCCGCAACAGTGCCCTGAACGCGTTATTATATTGCACTCTTAGTGCACTGTACGCTCGCTGCGTAAAACTGACCCATAGACCACTCGTGTATAAACTTTGGCAGTAAGATCTAAAAAGTGATAGTTTTACAGGCACACTACAGCGAGTGAATCTATGAGCCAACATATTGCCGCGAACGGACAATGACCTTCGCTCACGTTCTATGTCCTTCCCATCTTTAAGGTCTTCAGTTAGCGCATGATCCAGATATTTAAATTCTGACAGTAATATGCAATATATATTTTATGTGCAATAAGGTATAAATAATATAGCACCGAGATGGCTAAGCATCGTCAGGGAACTACAGGCCCAAAAATATATTGACAAAAATGGTTTATTAGGGCTTTTTTTCGGTTCAGCGGCTTAAGCGTGAAGAGGTAACAGACAGATAGACCGACAGCGGAGTTACTACCGCGTTAATAATATTAGTAGGAATTAGTAGGGATTTTAGATACCTATTGTGCAAGACCCGACCGCCTGCCCGCTGCCCGCCCCGCCACTACACTGGGAACATGCATATTGTCGGGACCTTTCATTCACGGACAATGTTCTAACTGAAGATGTGCATTATAGTAAACTTCCATATAATGGAACAGGCACCAGTAATGGAATGGTATAGACAAATCCTGTAAAACAAATATTTAACATAAGTTTTTAAACGCTGACAACATTTTATCATAAACAAGAGCCAAAGAGCTGCTTAAGTTTAATTTTATTTGGAAATTTAATGGCGCCATACATCCCATGACTGGAGCAAAAAACCATAGTTTTAATTGGTTAATAATATTGAAACCATTGCAATAGGTTTTATTAAATATATAGAAAACATAGAGGATGAATTGGACATTCAACTTTTAAAGCATAAAGCGGTAGAAATTTTGCAGATGTCGGTGAAATATCAAAAAAACTCAAAATTTTCTCTTAAATGTCCCATGATTAGTGCCGTTAACATAGAAGTTTCAAAAACTTGGAAAAGTTCCCGGATTTTTTTGTTGTCTTGACCTCCTTTTGATAAACAGGCGCATCCGTGTTTTAAAAAAGAATCTTGATTTGATATTTAAATGAAAAATGATTTATTTAGGTATCAAAATTGCAGCTTATTACATAGTAGCAGATATTACTTTCGGTTCGGGTCGGTAAAGTAAAGTTAACGTTTATAACGTTTTGGCAGCCCTTACCGATATAAGAAGACAATTACACGATTTCTGGTTGGTAAGTCGCCATCACCGGATCTTGAGTGAGACTTGACATGAAGTAGCGGCAGTCTTGTAACAAATCAACGAATTGTGATAAATCGGCAAAATAGGGAAAATGCCGATTCCCTTAATCGCAATATAACTTATTTCGTGTTATTTACTCCAGCGTCAGGTGTTGATACTGTAATCGAACGGCACGGGATAAATGTATCTACGAATGCTCCAGCCGCTGGAAAAGTCATTCAACTGTCAACCGTATTCTCGGGCAATAGATTCCTAGTTTAAAATTCTTTTCAATGGTTGTTACGCGTGGTGGAGCAGACGCGAGTGTAGGCGGCGAGTGCTGCTCAAACACGAGTCGACAGGCAAATAAAAACCGACAAATTGACTCGCGCCTCCCAAGGGCGACTACCAGATTTTAAAAATCTGTTAAGGACATCGTGTAATACTCTATGTCAGTGTTGGTATGAACACGAGTCTTTTGAATCTAAATTTTAAGAACTAGTTACATACTCTTACTATTTTTTATGAGAGTCTGCGCTTAAAAAACTCCGAGTCTTTTAAAACCTTTGGTCGAGTCTTTTTAAAATTCATTTCAAAGGGATTTGACCTTCCGAATAAAAACTCCGTTACAAATTATGCAGATGTTTTTTTATAAAACAGGCGTTATGTATTTTATGATTTGTATACCTAATACATGGATTTTATGTAAAGACAATGCATTTAGGTTTTTGTTTTAATTGAGTTCTCTGAAAAGGACTCGTGTATCTTCAAAAGACTCGGGTTGGTATCATGTTTTGACTTACATAATTATTAGAGTCTGAAAAACTGAGTCGAGTCTGAAAGCAGAGGACTAAAAGAACTCGAGTCTTACCAACACTACTCTTAAGTGCGTCCCTCTTGTGTTTATTTATTGGTACGAGCGCAACACGTACACACTGATATCACATCAGTAACAGATTATCATACATTTTAAAGGTCGGAATGACAGTATTGTCGATATAGAAATCCATTGTTTACGTCTAAGTACAGACAGAGAGAGGTTAATAACATACTGCTAACTCATAATTGTTTTTCTTTCTCGTAGAATTGAAAATATTTCATGCTCAATCCATAATTGTTTTATAATCACTACCAATGCTAGTATAGAATTCGCGAAACTGCCTTTTAAGGAGGGTCACGGTTTCTGTCAAAAGTCAGCCATTCATAATCGGCCGGAAATTACCCGTTACGGTCCTATCATCTATTACACTTGATATACTTCATATATGTATATGAACATGGTTCAGATTTTATTTGAATGGAAGCGACAATCATAATGACGCGACGTAGAAACTTTGAAAACTTAGCTAGCCGGCACCGGTTTGTAGTCGGCGTTTTGCTTACGCCCTCTTACTATTCGACAGCCTGAAAACTGTCCAATTATTAGTCGATGCAGATAAAATGAGCGATCCAATTGCGATACTCTCACAATACGGAAGTAAGTCCTAAATGCGGTAGTTAGCGGAGGGAGTTCCTGTTCCGATCCTATTTGTTATTGCGATGCGACACTACAGCTACCAAACAGGCTTGCCCTGCAATTATCAGTAAGTATTGCACTAATTATTGATCTCACACGCATTTTTGACACCGGTGCTTCTCACTAGTACTAACTGTATGCAAATAGTTTGAGCCTGGGATACGACCCTAATTATCACGGAAATTTTCATTCTACTTTGGTTATATATGCTTATATAAATATACTTGAGATTGATCCTAAGAATTCCGAGACGAAACATGACAACGAATAATCTGGCCAATCGGCATACAAACGAGTTTTATCAGATCAAGTTCAAGGTCACTCACATTGCCATCCTGATTTATCGTCCGAGACTTTCTTTCAAATATTTCTTACTTGCAATACTCTCAAAGTGTTAGTTCGCGTTCTCTGTATGCAAAAATTTCAATTTAGCGATTTTTTTTTTTAATACTACGTCGGTGGCAAACAAGCATACGGCCCGCCTGATGGTAAGCAGCCTCCGTAGCCTATGTACGCCTGCAACTCCAGAGGAGTTACATGCGCGTTGCCGACCCTAAACCCCCCGCCCCCCCCTCATTGAGCTCTGGCAACCTACTCACCGGCAGGAACACAACACTATGAGTAGGGTCTAGTGTTATTTGGCTGCTGTTTTCTGTAAGGTGGAGGTACTTCTCCAGTTGGGCTCTGCTCTAGATCTGGAATGACATCCACTGGCTGTGCCCTGCCACACAAAGCGAGATGACATTCACTATGCCCATACCTCTCTTTTGGACGTAGTTTAAGGACGTACCCGGGTCCATTTAAAAAAGTCTTCCAAATTAATGATAATATCAATTTGATACGAACAATGAACATGATACGACTTTTGTATACTATGTTGATGGCAAACAAGCATACGGTCCGACTGATGGTAAGCAGCCTCCGTACCCGTAGCCTATGGACGCCTGCAAATCCGGAGGTGTTACATGCGCGTTACCGATTGTAACACTCCGCACCCTTGTTGAGCTCTGGTAACCTTACTCAACGGCAGAAACACAACACTATGAGTCTAGTGGTAGGTTGTAGTAGTATGGTCTAGCGTTATTTGGCTGCGGTTTAGACTTTTTCGAATAATATCAATAACAAATTAAGTTAGGAATTATAATCTTCAAATTGGCCTCCAGAGCAAATAAAACCTGAGCAAGCAAGGTTCACTTGTAAAATACAAGTTCTTAGAAGAAGCAGACGTGTAAATGATCGCTAAAAAGTTGTCAAAAAAGAATATAAGCATCACTGGAAATGGAACGTAAAAGTTTGTACAACACGATAGATGGCGTGACGTTCACGACCACTTGTATTGCTCCCAGGTGCGCCGCGGCAACAATAAGTCAGCGTTTGAAGTTTTACAATAAATACCTCCCTCTCCCTTACCCTGGGAGCAATCAATGGAGTGGGATCTGCAGCGGGGTGCGGGCGGTGCGGGCGGTGCGGGCAAACAAAATAGAATTAAACAGGATAGAGTGTTTTTATATGGGCCCCGCGTCGAGCGGCGCGTAGGCCTTTGAAGACATTGTTTTAAAACAATGCCTTCAAGATGCCATTTGAGTGCGGGGGCGTTTCACATTCAGAGGCAAATTTTTATAATATAGTATATGTTTTGTGGTCAGGAAACATAAGAAATATTATATCATTTATGCCTTTATTTTTGGAAATAATAATGCTGAAAGTATTTATGTAAGAAATGCATGGAAGAAAAGGAATGGCGTTGTCAATGTAGGTACTACATACACAACACAGACAGAAAAACACATTCCAAACGTTTCTGTACGAATATTTTTTGATTCAAGCATATTTAAGTAAACATATTAAAATAAATTTGTGAAGTCACGTAGCGACGTACATAAAAGTAACTTTAATTCACGAAGTTTATGATTTGTACTTTATAACAGTATATAAGGTCCTGTTTCACAGAGTCTGACTAAAGTATTGGATACCTAATAGCTAGTGAAAAAAATAAATTAACTGCCAGATAAAACTTTCTGCAAAACTTAGCACTTTATCTACCAGTTAAGCTAATTTAAAGATTGTGAAACGCCAACGATGTTTCACAAAATACTTGCACGCAAACATCAGTAAGTAGGTATACTTTTGTAATTTAACTCGGTCACGACGAAAAACGCTCCGAAAGTTTTGACGATGCTAGCGCGTGGCAGAGCGGCGATTCTAAAGCGAAATATGACCACGAAGCCGAGAAAAGAAAATAATAGAATAACATTTTTTTCCTAATATTTAAACTGATAAAAAATGTACTGTGCGTTATTTTTTTGACCAAGGCATATGAAAGTCGGGTTTGGACTTTAGGAGTCTCGTACGTAACGCCTTGCCGGCTGGTATAACAATTGAATTGTACGGTTCGCACCGGGACAAACATGTTGCCTTCCGCCCGCCCTCCCTCGTCTGCCCCTCGCCCGCCCTAGTCCAATATTTGGAAGACTTTTTTACTTAACCGAGTGGTATTACTAGCGCTGAAGCCTCTGTCTACAAACCTTTGCAAAAGAACCGAAATATAAATATGTAGGTCACTCAATATTGTAAACATTGTATATAATAACAAGTACCGAGAAAGCGGATATTTATTTGTGAGTTCGTGATTTCTGCTAAATTATTTTCAATAAGCAATAGGTATTTACATCTAAGAGGAATTTTAATGAAGATGGATCATCGATATAGAAGTAGCACACGACGGGTCGTTGTAGAATTATTTGGAAGAGAGCTTTGTCGACCAGTGGAAAGACAAATCATGGAAACCATCGACCTACTTACAAAATTTCTCAACACACCATGATCACACCCAACTTATTGTCACGGATAGGTACGAGGACCGAAGCAAGGACATCATTCTTTTTTGCAGTCTCTATCTAAATAGTAATTAATAGATACAGTATAATAAAATAATTAAAAACAATATTATGTGATAACATCAAAAACAACTTGCGTCGGGCAGCGCAGGATGAATTCCGGCCGGCTCGCCGGCAATGTCAACGGAACGGCGCGCAATGAGCGAGCGCTCGCGTCTCGCATCTGTGTGCGCGCACTCACACTTAGATAGCCCCCGCCCCGCCCACCGCAGCGCGACAGAAATATAGCTTCAAAAATTCGAGATTTGAAAAGTTGCTCAGCTAGGAATTGCTCTTAATGATGATTTTGATAGGTTACCAGATTACAGTAATCACATTCAAACAGTTGGCCTATATTTTCTAACTATAAATCAAAATAAACTTCTTCAATTAAGCATTCATGTGTGTGTCTGTTTATCAAAAATATCGTGGGTACCTCGGCTGTGCTGTAGAGAGCAGAAATAAGGATCTTGACAATAAAAACATTTTTGGTACAAGCTTTTATCGCTGACTGTACTTTTTTAGCACAGGCAACTAATACTCATCGAGACAATTCTAAAAGCACCAAATGAAATTCGGTTGCATTGTTTCATCACAGAGTTCCCATGGTTCCCACCTCCTGTCTCCATCATCAGACCAGCTCGATGGTACCATAATATATTGCATTGTCGACCGACTTACATATGTATGCAAAATTCAGCTCAATTAGAAATCGGGAAGTGGGTAAAGTTTAGCTTGCAAGATGTGACCCACACTTACACACTAATTAACAAACGTAAGTACATACTAGTTAACAGGGCAAGTTAAATAAAAGCTTGTAAAATTATTGCGAACAGAATAAAAAAAGATAACTAAATAAAGCAAGCAAAATAACGCAAGATGCGCAAGCACTTATTTGAAAACATTCGTGACTAAATGTTTGAGTGATATCTCACACTAGGTACATAATTATTATATATATGTATATATATATATGGGTATATTTAAAATTTATATTTGTGTAAGTATAGTATCATAGTAGTCTCGACTTGTGTCTATTTCCATATCAACTCTTTACAATCCTGCACAAAACTTTTTCTGTTTAGCCCCATGATTGACTGGTAGAGAATGCCTCAAGGCGTTAATTCCGCTATTTGTACTCTTTTTGTAAATTTGTGCAATAAAGTTTAAATAAATAAATAAATATTCGGTCAAGACCCTCATCATCCACAGACAAGACAAGTGGTTTCTTTGATAAAACACATAATTATTTATGATTTAGGTCTGATTTTTCAAACATCAGATAAAATTATCTGTCAGATAAAGATAACACGCTCCCTCTCTTTCACAAGCAAGAAGAAAAAGAGAGTGTTATCTATCTGTATCTGACAGATAATTTTATCTGATGTTTGAAAAATCAGACCTTAGGAGGCCGTAAACCGTCCAGTTCAGTGTCGAGGTTACACGATTAAAATAATAAATCCTTCGGTCTAGATTACATCTACACGAAACTTCATAAATCCGACTTGCGTCCGGTACTGTAGCAGTCGCCATCAGATATATCGGAGTGGCCGAGGTGCTCACAAATAGTGTTCATATATTCCATCGTTGTCCGTCCATCATCTTAACTACTTCTAAACCTTATTGCAAAGACTTAAGGATCATTAATGGTCAGTTCAGTGTTTATAGCTAGATACCTAAACGTGAAAGAAAACTGTAAAGAAGCTAGTTGGACCGGATACCGGACTGAATCTGCCGAATGCGGATCCGGTCCGGGTCGGAATTTACCGCGATATCCTGGCGCCTATCTCCGTCCGGCCCTATCACACTTCGCACCCTTTTATATACACTGTATTTTAACTGTAAGTTTTTTGTAAGGAAGGAAATATCTGTAACCTATCCTTGTTTCGTACAATAAAGTGTTTATTACTTTACTTACATGATCGAAGCAGTAAAAGATATTTAAAAAAATATTTTTTATCATAGAACAGATTAGTTTAAAGTTGAGACTAAATTCTGTTGCTAGGACATATACTTATTACCATGAAATTGTAATTTAGAATTTTGTCGTGGCAATAAATTATCTATCTAAATTAACTCAGACTTGACCAAAATTATGTGTTACAAAAAAAGACAAACTTAATGTTTCCCTGTGTATCTTCTGTAGTGTCAAATAAAAAATCGCAGTCCGTATAATATATCCTTTTACTAATCAATAAAAAAAAACTCTTCAAACGCCTGTTACAAACAATACAACACGAACATGTAGGTAACTCAAACAATCGAAAAAGCGTGGGCACAAAACACAAATGTAAATTATTACAACAAAAGTTGTAATAAAACAGTTTATTAATAATTAGGGCTATTTACCCGAGCCCGAACAAACAGGAAGATTCGCAGACACACATGTCAGCAATCAGGAGCCAATTCTGATTTTAACAATCTCATTTATTTTACTTATTAACCTTTTAACCGCTTATAATGTTTCATCGAGCGTGCTCGTGTCGCCGCCGGTACGAAGTTACACGAAGTTTTGTCTTATTTATTAGACTGCGGCAAAATGAGCTGGATATTGTGTGTCTTATATACCAGACTAGCATCTCGCTCGCACCAATATAGTTACATAAGTAATTGCGGGTAAGATGCACACACGTCAGTAACAGAGTAAAGAAAAAAAGGTTCAAGAAAAAAGCGTATTCTCATTTTAAAATCCGGCAGCGCATTTGTAACCCCTCTTGTGTTGCAGGTGTCCATGGGCGACGATAATTGCTTAACATCAGGCGATTCATCTGCTCGTTTTTTACATACACATATTAGAAAGTTTTAAAAAGTTACCAGCGTATATGTATACGAGTATGAGTTTTTGAGTGGCGACCGACCGCGATCTCCGAGAGTCTCTCACGGAGCTATGAACGATAGCTACGATAGCTGGGAACCGTTGGATTTGCAGCCGAACACGACCAGGCGTTGTAAAGATTTTTTGGGAGCCCTATTTAAGCCTTGAAGCTATTATTGGATTACCAAAAAATACAGACACAAACTTCACTTCTTTTAAAAATACTTTATAAAATTCCAACAAAAAAACCATTGACCGTCTTTGAAATCTTCTCTTTCTTGGTTACTCTTTATAAAAAAGCGGCCAAGTGCGAGTCGGACTCGCCCATGAAGGGTTCCGTACCATTTATGACGTATTAAAAAAACTACTTACTAGATCTCGTTCAAACCAATTTTCGGTGGAAGTTTGCATGGTAATGTATATCATATATTTTTTTTAGATTTTTCATTCTGTTATTTTAGAAGTTACGGGGGGGGGGGGGGGACACACATTTTACCATTTTGGAAGTGTCTCCCGCGCAAACTATTCAGTTTAGAAAAAAATGATATTAGAAACCTCTATATCATTTTTAAAGACCTATCCATAGATACCCCACACGTATGGGTTTGATGAAAAAAGATTTTTTGAGTTTCAGTTCTAAGTATGGGGAACCCCCAAAATTTATTGTTTTTTTTTTTTAATTTTTGTGTAAAAATCCTAATGCGGTTCATAGAATACATCTACTTACCAAGTTTGAACAGTATAGCTCTTATAGTTTCGGAAAAAAGTGGCGGTGACATAATCGGACAGACAGACGGACATGACGAATCTATAAGGGTTCCGTTTTTTGCCATTTGGCTACGGAACCCAAAAAGGAGCAAAACAAGCCAGGTGTATTTAAGCTGATATGGTGACGATGAAATATTATGCTGTGATTTTTGAAGTTGGAATAGGATTCCAGGATCACTTGAACTTTATTAATCAAGCGAATTAGCGGGGGCATGTTTGCCGCCGACCGCCGCCCGGTGACCGGGAACCGGGGAATTGAGCGAAAATATTTTGTTGGTGGCCTGGTTCAGATTGCTTGACTATTAATTCGCTCCTTTCATTACTAAACGCGGGGGACAAGGAGAACGGTTACTCGTGTCCGCAGGAAGATTGCCTTATCTGCTCGTGCCCCCTGGGTGGTCCTAAAGAGTAATCAACTTTGGCTGGTGCACCGCTCTTTTACGAGAGTCTTGCAGCAATAAATATTCAGTCAGGATTCATATCATACAGAGACAAGCGGTTAAACGGCAAGTTAATAGAAGTTAAGTAACAATAGCGTATTACTTTATAGGTACTAAATTTATGTTGTATTAAGCAGAAACATCTATTCACGATACCACAATAATGTGTTTGTTTGTTAGTTTTGGGGAAAGGCGTTATTAACAGTGGGATGTGATCGCGGGGCGCCAGGCGGAATCAAACGCGGGAGCTGATTGCTTTGATTGGCGGCTAATGAGATTGCGTCGCGTGCGTGTCGGGTCTCACTCATGCCGAAACGAGCGTTAGGTGCTGTTCCAATTGTGACAGCGATACTGCTTGAAATACGAGTACAATATGTCGTCAATCGTCATGTATGGATCAGAGTGTTGGGCGCTAGACGTGACGCATGAAAAGAGATTGGATGTAGTAGCGCAGACGAGGATGTTGAGATGGATGTGTGGCGTGAGGAGAATGGATAAGTTAAGGAATGAGTATATAAGTATAAGTGGAAACCAGAAAGTTACACACGTAACAGAAAAACTAAAATCAAACAACTCAGCGTTGTACTGGTATTTGATGCGGAGGGATGAAAGTCATGTGACGTGAAAGGTATTAGGAATAAATGTGGAGGGATGTTAGAGCAAGAAAAAGGTGGATGGGAGAGATGTTATGAAAAAAAAGCTGGTGAATGATAAGATGGCGAATGACAGAGAGGTGTGGAGGAAAAAGACATGGTGTGCCGAGCTCAAGTGATGTGGTTAAGGCAAAGCGAATGAATGATGAAAATATCAGCATCCTCATTAGCAGAGCAATAGCCACTAGTGTCTATATTGATTAATTGAAAGGTGTTAATAGTGGGTAGGTAGGTGGAATCAATCGCGGATCTGATTGCTTTGATTGGCGGCTAATGAGATTACGCCCCGCGCACGTCGAGCGAGCTTCACTCCACACACCACAAATATTTCACCCAATAGATTGAGCAATGCAGTTGACAAACAATACAAATGATACAATACAAATACTCTTTATTGCATACCTTAATAGAATAAAATAATACAGAAAGAAAACAGCAACACAAGTAGAACGTAAAAAGCGATACTCACACACCGGAAACGCTTTGGATGAACTCCTTGCTTGCGTGGTTTTCTCAAGGGTTTACAGTTTGGAGTTCTTCGAAAATGTAATACATGTTCACTGCGGCAATTAGTGTAACTCATAATTAACCATACTTTGTACGAGTATCATGTCTTTCGAACCAGTGCAGCAGTGAGCGCGGTACGTTTAAAGTTGTCCGTAACGTTTAGTAAGGTTACGTAAGGTGTCCATCAGACGGGTCGTATGTCTGCTTGTCGTCATATCTTTGAAATAAGGTTTACCAATACTCAGTTCACACTGTTCGCAGTGTAGCCGGTACGATCGGCAACAAACGTCGGTACGGAATCAATCAGATTAGGCATTCAAATATAGATATGTATTTTTATACGCTACTTTTGAATGGCAGACCTGCTCCGATACTTTGTATAGAACAATTAAAAAGTTGCAGATACTGTTGAACGCAAACCGTCGAGTTATCTCTATTTTGAAAAGTATTTAAAGGTGGTAGATACTTTACTACTACAATCTTACTTTACTAGATATCTTCTCAAAATTTAGCTGGAAGAGATCCCTTATAGGGATAAGGTCGCATATATGTATTCCTCTATTTCTGTGTTTTGTACAATAAAGTAATGACTACTACTGTTTTTGTCGCGTTGATTCTTGCGCTACTATTGATGCTGACTGTACAGCTTGTCCCTTTTTTTTTACCACGTCGGTGGCAAACGAGCATACGGCCCGCCTGATGGTAAGCAGTCTCCATAGCCTATGTACGCCTGCAACTAGGAGTTACATGCGCGTTGCCGACCCTAACAAACCTCCATCCCCTGATTGAGCTCTGGCAACCTTACCGTTTAGCTGACAATAGCCTTATTAACGACCCCGCAGTATCTCGAACACTGTTATCTCGAACATTATATACCTTATCTCGGTGCCGTAAGGCTCACAAAAGGTCAGTGTAGCGCCGTCGACGGAACAATAGTGCTAAGTTTGGGGGACGGTTGGCTGTTAGACGCTGACGCTAATAATGTCTTGGCTACATTGAGGTGTTTTGGGGTTATTCCATAAACGGATGTTGTCTAAATTAAACTGATGAAGTAGCAACATTCGTCGAGACGCCGTATGGCCTCCCCGATCTGGTAGTAGGTTAGATTTTGGTGTGCTACTGCTACTTATGATGGGTCGCTATTGTTTCCCATAACGTTTTAAGTCATAATGTATTGTTTGTCCGCATTTTCATTAGCCATAATTTGGTTTTGCTCAGTAACGCATAACTTTTCAGGATTGCCATAAAACAAACCTAACCTAACCTATCTACCTATCTATAGTATCTATAGGATAACCCAAGGAAATTACTGAAAAGTTAATGGTTTCAGAGTTATGACTAATGATTATATGACTATCATTACATTATACTACTTTCAATAACTATGCCAAACAAAGGGATCCGACTTATGATACATTTTCAAATTTGCGTTTGGATGCATATGCATATGTTAGAAAAGAATCTGCGGCATTTCCGGACTGACACGACCTTCAAACCTTCAAGAAAAGAGCATATTGCCATTATTATTGGTAGGCAAAGAGAGGTATGGGCATTGCGAATGTCATCTCGCTTTGTGTGGTAGTGCACAGCACAGCGGATGTCATTACAGATCTAGGGCAGAGCCCAACTGGGGAAGTACCTCCACCTTACAGAAAACAGCAGCCAAATAACACTAGACCCTTCTCATAGTGTTGTATTCCTGCCGGTGAGTAAGGTTGCCAGAGCTCAACGAGGGGGGCGGGTCGGCAACGCGCATGTATCTTCTCTGGAGTTGCAGGCGTACATAGGCTACGGACACTGCTTACTATCAGGCGGGCCGTATGCTTGATTGCCACTGACGTAGTATAAAAAAAAGGCAACCCACTTAGAACCCCTCTGTTGTTGCAGGTGTCCATGGGCCATGGTTATTGCTTACGAACAGGCAATTCCTCTACTCGATTGCTGGATTCTCCTTTATCATAAAAAATACCCCGTTTTGTATGTCTAACATAATTGAAACCATTTACTCACTTATTGCATAAGAATATATTTAGGTACTGTTTTCCTGTTGGTTACCAAGGGGGTTTCGTACTTAGTAACCCCATTTATACAAAAAAATGCAGTCATATTTATAACACGACATTCAATTTACCACTTTAACAATTAGGCACCTGCTATTATCCAATTACACAATAACGGAATCATTTGTAAGGATTTTTTTTTTTTTTTAATAATAGAATAGGCAAACGAGCAGACGGCTCACCTGATGGTAAGCGATTACCGCCGCCCATGCAACACCAGATATATAATGTATACCTTGATAAGATCTTATTTGGCTTTCGCCATGTCGCGGATATTTGGTGGTACTAATTTATTTTATGTTGAAAGTCATTCAGTGCCACCGACATTGACACAAATAATGCCAAAAATATTGTCAAAGATGCAAGAAAAAATACATTGGATACAATATAACATTTACATCAATAAAAGGACGAAACGAAGGATTGCGTAGCATTCCAATAAGCAACGTTTTGAAAGTAGTCGTTGACATGACTGGTCCTGACATTTTATACTGACTATACATGACGTACGCACATTATTGCCATACGTAAGCTGCTTGTAGCGACCATATCTTAGGTTAGGAGCAAATAGACTCTTGTCAGACTTTAAATTCGAGTCCGATCAAGAACGTGAGCTCTCAACTCGACTTGCCCGAAAACCTGTCAGGATAACCCCAACGCACCCCACTCGAATTTCCTTTAACGTTGTCCAACAAAAGAGTATCACTGCCTGGTAATTGATTAGTTTCTTAAGTAAGGCTCTATTGGCTGGGCTTTTGCCCTGGATGACGGATGGACCTCATGGACCGGCACGCCGGATCGTGCGCAATGACCCCTGAATAAGAATTATGAGTTAAGGACACGCATTCTTTGGATACAAACGTGGATACCTACTATGAATACAATACGGTTTAGGTATAATATGTCACGGCTCACGGAGGGAGCCTAGGGCCTACCCTAGGCTCCTTAGCAAACTATTAGAAATTGTTATGTGCCTGTCTTTGAGGCTTATTCCATTTGTGAAAATTGGGTGATAAAATATACGTATCCTGCTCCACATCGCTCCATTGTAAATCCACAAAAGCAATGAATAAATGAATTATGATTCTCTTGATTTATTGTGGAACCTGTCAGCCCAAGATGACTATCACTTGATACATACGCGGATGTGTTCACGGGGAAAAAAAGTCATATGGTTACCGTAAATTAACTTGTCTATCATGCCAAGCATTGTCTGATTTGTCAGGCTTTTAAAACAGTGATTCTTTAGCAAACAAATGTTTGTCTACCATTCAAGGAAGGCGAAAATTATAAAGTTTCTTCCAGCCCGCGACTTCGTCTGCGAATATATTTTTTTTTATATGATTAGTTTCGTGTGAAAAACTCAAAGGATTCAAGGATTTAAAATATAAAAAAAAATCCTATCAACCGCTTCAGCGGTCTAAGCCTGAAAAGCTAACAAAAAAACAAGCAGTTACTTTCGCGTATATATTAAGGTTTTACGCGTAAAGGTATTACAATTATAAAGCAAAAATGTGGTCAAAGGTATTTTGCTTGTTCAGTTCAACTGGCAACAACCTATCCAAATAATATGGTTGAATATTACATTGTAGATTTAACCGAATGTGAATTAAATATCCTAAAATCCCGTGACCATACTTGAAACCTAGATTAATCCGCGCGAGCGCACTTTCGCGAAATTGAATTAATTCATAACTAGCGGTAACCTTGTTAACCCTGCGGGCACAAATAAGGACCGAGGACCATTAGTGTTAATAGCAGCCACAGACCAGTACCAACTAGATGTAGTCAGCACTCTGACACTCTCCATAATATGATCAAAGGGTTATTAACTATATCGATAAGGTTACATCGGATCGAACAATGTGGGAACGCTGTAATGTTTCGTGTCCGCGACTTTTCTAGGTTTAGATGTATGGAGCCTGGATTGTCAAACCTCAATTTTAGTTAGACAACCAGAGTTACCGTAATACGAAGATGTACAGTGCCATCTATAAATATATACAACTACACTACAAGTTTTCTTCGATCAAACGACACCTGAACGATTGCAGCATCGACTCTACCATCTACCATCTTTAACCACGTCAAATCTTTTGAGGAAAACCGCCTCAATAACTTGGATGCCAAACGCCAACAACGCAAAGAGAGATCGAAACCCTCATACACGTATACGTATAATGCGTCTGTCTGGCTGACTCTATTCTGAAACGCCTCGAAAAGGGTTTTTTATGACCAAGTTCGGCCTGGCCAGCTACATTAGAGCCCATAACAGATATAATCCATAATACAATTTGCTGGGGTCGGCGTCATCAAAATCTATGCTTTTTTTTATTTATTTATTTTTTATGGAGGATAGGCAGGCGATCAAACTCTTAAAATGACTAAATGCGTGAAATGATTTTTAGAACTTTAAGCTTAATACAGTTACAACAAACATGTTGGCAATAAACATCTGACAGTTAGAACGCACGGTGATCGATGTGTTCTGCATGGCATTGGTACCATTAAAAATTACCCGCAAAGTACGAGCTAAGAGCATTTTACTGGGATAAAAATTTGGGCACGAAACGAATATACGTACTTATAAGGAGCTAAGCTCCCACATAATATTTAATATAAGCATTCACACAAAAAATTGTGATTAAACACGGGGCAGTTATCCGATTACAGCACACACCCTTCCACTTCCCCAAATCTACGGTTTGTGTTCGAAGTCGAAGTGTAGTCCAACATAAATTACGGTCTGCGCCAGAAGCACTTGCGGTTACGGCGAGCCATTCTGAGCGTCGAGAGCTCTCGAGAGCCTAACGGCGCTGTAAGGCGCTGTAAGAGGAGGATAACGGCTCTGGAGTAAATATGATAAACGCACGGAAAATCCCCAGGACCGGCAACTGATTGCGAAATAATTGCCCTTTCCTTTCTGTTTGCAAACTATTGATATCGAGAGTTCCTTAAGTAATCATAGCTTTTCCGGCTGTCTCAACTTAAAGAAGAGCTTTCATTATGTTTTCATATTTTTGCAATTATTATTATCACAAAGTATGGTATACTGCGAGTTTTAATTGTGGTCATACCATAGCGATCCACTTTCTTTCGGATTAGCTTAAATTTAGTATAGGTAGGGTAGGTACATTGTGATTTCTACCTAGGGTTGCCGTATGTCACGTATAGTTAGGATTTCCCTAAATATGTCAGGATTTTGGTCCCTTGTCAGGATTGCGGGGGCAGTTGACGAGTGTCAGGGTTTTTTAAGAAACCTCTTGGAGTAATGATCGGCTAGAAAATGACAAGATTTTCAGGCTGGTGTCCGGACTTTTGTAACCCTAAATTAATCAGTTTTTAATGGATAAGATACTTGAATCTAGCGTATTGGAACCGGTTTTTTTTGAGCCTGCCCATCTGGTAGGTAGGTGATCAACACTCAACCTGGATGTCTTAGTTTAATCGTTACGTAATGTCAATCTACTTATGACTCGGGACGACCATTTTAGAAAATAACTGGTACGCTTGTATAGTTATAGGTACTTAGGCAACCGCTTATTCTATTCACCATTTCATCCGGCGACATAGTAAACCGTTTAACAAAAACATACCTCAATCACCATAAGCTAAATGTGTCCTTGAAACGATGGTTGCTGCGTATTGGAGACATCACTCCAGCGAAACCTGTGAAGATAAAACGACTTATGTCCGTATATGAGTACAGTAAAGTTGTGGCCTTTTGTCGTTGCTCGGTAGACATCACTCCAAGCGACCTTTCCGGGTTAAAAGGACTGATGTCGGTATAGAAGTTATGTGGAGTTGTGCTGTTCATGGTGGAGTGGTAGACGGATATTACGCATCGATGTGGATCCATTACCCACCCCTTCCGATGTTGACGACGTACGGAGTGGCATTCTTGCGCGTTTTGGGCAATTTTCACTTGTTTCATATTTTGTCGCTTTGTAGCTCACTTCACATATCATATCGCTCGTTTTGAAAAAGCATGTGTCATGATTAAAACGTACTCTACATTTTATTGTATAAGAAGTTTCGTAGTACACTGATAAAATATTGACTTTAATCAGTTCGTCAATAGTTATTGCTAAAACTGGTCTTAAGTTACCACCAAAGTTAGGCAAAAGTGGCAGCTAAAACATTATCCAAAATTAAAATCAACAAATCCTTTGGCTGAAATTAAAAGCGGAAAAATTACTGCCTTGGGTGAGACTTGAACTCACGGCCTCTGGAGAGCGCTGGAGTATCGATCCAGAGACCGTGAGTTCAAGTTTCACCCAAGGCAGTAATTTTTCGCTTTTAAATTTATTATAAGCTTAATAGTATCACTCGCAGACGTTAATCGCAGAAAAATAATCTTTGGCTGGTTTTGGTACCTAATAGCCAGTATTAGGTATTTACACAGCTTATATTGAAATCTTATCTCCTGAACGGATTGAAGATTCCTCTTCAATAACTACGATGACTACGTTTATGTAGTAATCATAAGGCCTTTAACATCTTGACAGATGATTCATGCAGCGTTTGTATGTGAGGGACAACGTCTCTCGTGGCTGTATAAGCCAATGCGGGACCGGCATTTGCGACTACATTTGTGGCAGCTAAAGGAGGGAGCCATGTTCGGTTATGTAGTAAATCACTGTACATAAAATGCCGTATTATTTTAGTTGTGCCAGAGCCATAATGGTGACTATTTTGAGAGAAGTCACGTTGAAATGTGTGCTTCTTATATTGATACATCGCTGTAGAGCTTAAAAGCCAAACTCAGATTTGAAAAAATGTTTGTACGAGAGTGACAAACATTTTGCAAACAATACAAAAAACTAGTCACGGCGGTTCCGCGCGAAACTTTCCTCTGTGAGTTTCCAGACTCTACAAATTGTACAATACTGAAAGCGTATTTATGTACGCACTGCAGCCTCGCGAATGGGGCTTTTGTCTATATTGCCGTAGTAAACCTTCATTTCACGATATTGCTGAAAACGGAAAAGAAATAGCTATTTTACGTACGCAATCGTATAAACTTGTATTAAAAGGGAAATCATTTTGAGAAGTGAAATAACCGCACGGAGGCACTTGAGTAATTTCAAAGCTACGAGTATCCAGTAGAATGCACCACCTCAACAGTGGAATAAAAATGTGCCACGAGCTCGAGCCACCGCTGCATTCACGGGCCTTTGTGGCTCGGGCCCGGCTCGAGTGCTCTAGAGCCGTGCCTTATCTGCCTCGAGGCTCGACTTGGCCCGCGGCCGCGCTTTGACCGCAGTTGGAGAAACGTTTGTGATGGATATGATAATGCTGTTAGACCTCTGATGAATGCAGGCGTCTAGTCTGCCCAGAGGCATTTTCAGGCAGGCAAAATCTGAACCTGCGATAATTATTTCGCCTCGAAAATCACGCCTGTCAATTTTTAAATTGAGGTACATATGAAAATATTCATATTCCTTTATTGATAAAATTGCAAATTTTACAAGTCAAAAGGTAATACAATATATAATTAGGTCTATGTCAATTAAGAGTACAATTAAGATAATAAATAATAATAATCAAATTCAATTACAGTAAAATAAAAACAGTATAAAAATAATCAAAACAATTCAAATATCCAATAAATTAAATTAAATTATTATTATAATATTCTGACATGTCAAAATTATCAAATTAAATAATATAAAATATAACAATATAAAATATTAATAATCAACACAATTCATACATCCAATAAATTAAATTAAATTAAAATTCAAATCATTATATTCTGACATGTCATAAAAGGCATTTGTAGTCAGCCATTTTTTTAATCGATTGTAAAATATCAGGTCATTTTCAATATTCTTTATGTTGCCGGGTAGTTTATTATAGATACCTGGCCCCGCAACATATACCGTTTTGTTGGATTTCGCAAGTCGACAACATGTCGAGTCCAACATATTTTTGTGTTTTTGTGTAATACGTGAACTTTTAAATGTCTTTATTGGAAATAGGTGTATGTTACTTCTAATATATTTAATTATGTAAAATAGGTATTGTGATGTGAGTGTCATTATGTTACTATTTACGAAGAGTTGCCTAGCGGGTGTTCCGTGTGGGGCATATGATATAATCCGTACTGCACGTTTCTGCAAAATGAATACACGCTGCCATTCCGCAGCCGTGCCCCAGAATAGAAAGGTTTTAAAGCTGATCAACGGAAAATTCGCTTGAGCACTTGGCTTACCATATAAATATTTACTTTACGAACAACATTTTTCGAGTTGTGTCCAACTTAAGTTTAGCTTCATATTTCTGCTCGATGTGCTGCCCAAGAAGTTTTAACACAGTTTGAACATTAGAAAAGTCAGGGTAGAGAATGTGTATTATTGTCTTCTAACAGTACAAACCTATATTTTGCCTTGTTTTAATCAGTTGTTCATTCATTAGTTTCAAAGGGACTTCTCCATAAAAGGTACATATTAACAGTTGATCGCTGTTTGTTCACTGGCAGCAAAAACTTTTTCTAAGCGAAACACCCGTAAAGAAAAAAATCGCTTCTCACTTCTCGCTGATCGGCCACCTGCCAGACCAAAAAGTATAACTTAAAGCCGTTCTGCCCCCCGCCGCCGCAAACTTGCCCGCTCTCATTACAAGTAATTACCATAAAAATCACAAGTTCGTCTGCCCCGAGCCCGGATAATAGACGGAGATGAATTCAAAGCAAAGATAAAGCGCGAAACTTTCCGCGATTTAATTATGTTTTACAATTAATGTTAATTGAATAATAACTCTTTAATCAGCGACACAGGTGCCTCGCACTTAATTGAAGGGGCTTGTTTGCTTTGCAGACGATACACATGTTTGAGCAGAGCTCGATGGAAATAATTATGAAAGGAGCGGCTTTTCGGCTTACGGGAATGTGCTGGAGTAACGCGCGAATGAGCTCCCGCCGATAATTGTTTGTTTGGTCGTAATTATGTTTTTATTATATTATGTTCTATAATTGTAAATACTTATTAAAATAGTTAAATTTTAAGCCCTTATACATTATAAGTAAAACAATTGTGACGATGACGATAAAAATTATAAAGATTTTGACCGTCTTTAATCTTGTTAGCGGAGTTTACGTAAAATTATTTTATTTGCACGTTTTGACTTGATGCCAGGAATGTGCGGAAAGCGTAGGCATCTAATAAGTTAATAGTTTTAGTTACATCACATGTTACGGCATCTTAGTGGCTTGGTTTAATATAAATGCCATTACTCTAAGCATCTCATCATTGTTCAGAACTAGAGATAGACGAAGAGCTTGCTCTGGAAAAAGGTAAGAATACAATTTATTGAAAGAAAAATAAAATTAGCGTGCTCCACCGTAGACCACATCATCACTTACCATCAGGTGTGATCGTGGTCAAACGTCTGCCTATCCTCCATAAAAAAAATTTGTCGTAACTATTAAATTTGCAAATAAAAATAGTTTCGGTAATATAATTTATATTAGAATAAGTATTTACATTTGCATATTTTTATTTGACAAAACACGTGAAGCTTAATATTTTATGAGTAAACCTTAATCCGGACGGCTGCTACCTGTTCATGAAATGTGGCCTATGTCATTTGAAACAAAGGCTGAGTGTATCACCTCATTCATATAAGTCGGCTCCGTAATTTCCAGGTTACACCACACAAACTTACACCCATCCAGAAACATACAAAACATTTTAAACTTCTAAAATTATAGTTGGGTAAAAATTACATATAAAGTTCAGATTCTATAAATAGCACCTTCATTTATTTTTAAATCCTCTTTGCTAGTCAATTTGACCTCTGGTAAACACCTGCCAGGCACCCGAATAAAGACACTGCCTATGCATGTCACACTAAAAAAAAATGATTTCGTTGTTCTAGAAATTGTATTCCATTTCCCAGCACTAGCTCTTAGACAAGACTCTGACATTTAACGTGACGAGCCTTCAATAACGCTGAACGGCGTCGTAAAATGGTTCTCAAAGTTCGCCGACGAAGTATTAATAATTAGGGCGCCATGTCTCGTTGCTCGTTAAAAAGTTTGGGGCGCGTTGTGCCGCGAGCCGTGACCCACTGCTATCAGTCACGGACGGGATCAAATCTCGACATTATAATGAAATTCTATAGAATAGCAGGAGCCCGATTCAACAATTTGTTACGATTTTTGATTGTTGCAACACGTCCTTCAAGATCTTCAAGATCGGACTCTCTGATTGGTGTCATACGAAATGAAGTGAAAGTGACGTGAGATGCGCACCAATCACTAAGACGATCGTCAAGGTCGTATTCAAACCATTTAAATGTGTAAAATTAGAATCTATCTCGAGTTGGGTTAAATTTTTTAACGCATATCGGATATTTCAAAGTATTAGGGGAAAAAAGTGTGCTGGAAGATGCGTAGACTCTATTCGAATTCCGTATCCATAAGTGTTACCTTATCCTTTCCATTTCGCAAACAAAAAAAATGTGCTGACAACGCTTTTGCTTCAACCCTTATCAAGTCAGAGGTGATTTGGCCCCCGCATGCACACGCGGCACTTCAAACGTGTGTCTATATTCAGTTAGTACGATTGACAATCGATTGTTATTTTTGAGCTGTCAGCCCGGATAAGGGTGACCGTATTTCTAGCACAAGAGTAAATGATCGCATAGACATTATTTTTCTTTTTTAGGGTTCCGTAGCCAAATGGCAAAAAACGGAACCCTTATGGATTCGTTATGTTTGCCTGTCTGTCCGTCCGTATGTTACAGCCACTTTTTTCCGAAACTATAACAACACTGTTGAAACTTGGTAAGTAGATGTATTCTGTGAACCGCATTAAGATTTTCAAAAAATTTTTTAGTATAATTGATATAGTTTTAATCTGCAAGAACCCCTCTGCAGGTGAAGGCCTCCTGCAAAGAAGCCATTCCTCTCTAGATTGGGCTACTTGAATCCAGTCGGGGCCGGCTGTTTTCTTCAGCTCGTCTTGCCATCTATCTACCGGTCTACCTTTCCTACTCTTTCCTTGTGGACCTGCCATTCTTCATCCTTTTAGTCCATCTCTCGCAGAAATATATATGTTACTCTCTGCTCACGTGTCGGTATCGCCAAGGATGGTTTCCGGCTACCTTGAGCGCTGAGCGGCTCGTTTCCGAAGTTCAGCACGCTGACGCGCTTAGTGTCAATGTGTGTGATGCGCTACTTGTTGCACAACCAGCGAGGTGCATACTCGGAAATCAATTAGCTGTATGACTTCAAGTAAAAAATATTGACATTACAGCTTACAGCTATCCTGTTACAGCTATACTGTGTAAGTCTGATTGTTCCCAATATTTATTTATTTAGCTATTCTATACTGTATAAAATATAACAAGTATGATACAGATACTACTGTACCCCTAGTGTAAATAAGTTCGATTTCGAAACGTGACGTACGCGTTTGCGTTTAGTCTAATTTTGTATGTGATTTAGAAAGAGCGCGCCAAGCGTTTTGGAAACTCAAAATCCTATACAAAATGAGACTTAACGCAAACGCGTTCGTCACGTTATGATGTCGATTAAATTTACACTAGGGGTACTTATACGAGTATAATCACGGCGGTGAATTGAAAACGTTTGCTGACGTATATAGCGGAGACTTGACAGCCCTAGAGACGCGGAAAAATATACCTACGCAAAGACTTAGGTGAAAGTCGCGTCGAATAGGTTGAGTCGTATCGTAACTCTTTTGACATCTTGGGGTTGGTAAGACTACCGTGTCTACGAGTATTATCATCCCGGAGTGCGTGCACTTGTTAGCCACCAGTATAGTATAAAATGTTTACTTCTTGCAGCTTAGACATACAAAAGGCACTCCATTACTTTCTGAAAAACTACTCCTTTCACTCTGACACTAAGAAATACGAGTAAAGTTCAGGTATTCTTTCACCTGCGGCGGTCGGACTCGCAACTTGGCCCGTAACTCACGGCCATATATTTAAACGCAGGGAGACTTACGGCAGGTTTCTCAAATTGAAAGCGTTCAAGTTTGTAAGTTTTTTAGGGACGTTGATTTTGGCCGCTTGACTGCGCGGGGTAGGATTGTTTGTTTCAAGTTTTAAGGTCACCTGGGGCCCATTCGACAATAATACGTCCTGACGTTTGCCTAGGGCAGTGGTAGGCACAGGCCGTACTTTGTGAAAGGATTTTATACGGCGAAATTTAAACATTCATTCTGCAAGTAGGCTTCACGGGCTCTTTTACAAGTTAATTTACAGTGACATCATATAGGGACGTGAAAAATACATAGCAACATTTATAAATACGAGAGCCAATACCTGGGTAAACATTATAAATATACCATAATATTTATAATAATCTTAAAATAAATGATTACTACAATATAACAGAGATGGATAATTATATGGTAAATTATACTTACAATTATTATTAATAATTGTTTTGCTTAGCTATAACCGATTGGTGGTGTAATTTAGCACCACCCATATATTGAACACAGATTGTGTTACGGTTGCGGTACAGTTGTCAAACAGTGATGCCCAACTTGTCACAAAGAACCCTGAGATATTGTCCTATTGTCCATCGAGATCATCTCGGAAGAGTATCTGTGGGCATCAAAACCACTTGGAAAGGATTTATTTAAACACTAGCTCTTACTCGTATTTCAGTACAAAGACCTTAAACAGAGTGAAACTTTGAAACTTAATATCAAAGAAATAAATAAGTAAAATTAAAATGTTATTATGTACCAATAGACTTTTAGAAACAGGCGGTCATCTATTACGATCGTATCGTTAGATCAGGAAGCCAACTTGAACGTACACTTTGGAATCAAAATTATAGCTTCCTAAATGATGTCACTTAGTTATCAGTCGCGCGTGTATTTCGCTCGTTCTTGTCCGTACATGTATTGGCGCGAGAGAGGCGCACGGGCGAATGGGAAAAAAAGTACATATTCAGATCTCAATTTGATGTCGAAATGTAAGTTTAAATTGCCTTCCAGAGCCGTCCGTAGAAAACAATATTGAATAAGTGGAAAATTCACATTTGTTTGGCTAGTGAATATATTAGCTTAATGAAAACGTCATGGTTACTTATAGGATAATGGTACTTTCGAATTTCGAATCTCATTCTCATTGCGGTCGAATATAACGCAGTCGCGTAAGCTCTGAACAGCCTCAGCGAATAAACCTCGCGATAAACCGCGGGGCTGCTTTATGCTCGAGATTAGACCACTTTTACGCTCATATTTATAGCGGATTGGCCCCACCACAGCCCACCGCTCTCTTATTATGAACTAAGTTGAAATTATACGCGGTGGATTATAAGCTAAGCGAGCGAAACTCAAGCTACGGGGCATTTTTGTTCACGTATTACTTTTATACCACATCGAAGGCACTGAGGTACGTATATGCAGTACTGGAGAAGTCATCTCTAACAAAATGTTTTCGCACCTTATAGAAGAGCCGGCGAGATACTACCCATGTAACGAAAATTTAAAAAAATGGAATCAAAAATGCCTGTGTACTTTATGAAAATACATTCTAATAATATCTACATAGAAACATAATTCAAGTAATATATTAACAACCCCCTGCGAAAAAACACGTACTCAAATTTGCTACGAGAGTCAAAAAGGAAGGGTATTATGACTATTTTTATATACTTTAATATCGCCCGTATTATCAATGTAAAAAAACATCACACTTGTTAGGAAATAATAACATTGAATCACAAAGCTTGACAGTGCGTGTGTAGGCAGAATATTAACAGTTTCGCCTCTAGCTAGCTACCCTTATTCTTTAGCTTCGTGACAGACGTCAAACGCCAAAAATGGCGGACACAATTTGTTCTGAATAGCCTGTCTAGTACGTAGTACATATAAGTCAATGGCCGAAGGCAGAATATCATCATACGGCTCGCTTGATGATAGGTGTCACATGCTTGTTGCCGCATATCGAAATCCCGTGCATTCCCGGCTTGAATAATTCCAGACAGTATTTTTTCTAGAAAACCTTACAAAACAATCCTTATGATATGAGTAAATACATCCGAGAGTACGTATCCCTCGCGCCACGCTAAACACTTGAATAAAAATAGCTTGTTATTTATTTTGCACCCGAAATTGCTACCTTTACTTGTTTTGACGTCTCACTTCAGTGTCACATGACGCCTTTGCGGAAAGTATTTATTTTGGAAAAGAATAACGGTTCTGTGACTTATTGTTAAGCTTTTCTACTTACAGGGTATTATATTCTTGTGGTACTTTATTCGCGCCTTTCTCAAATATTTGAAACTAGCTTCTGCCCGCGTCTCCGTATGCGTTCCACTTTGAATAATGATGATAATTGATAAAAACTACCCCATGTTTTTCTGAACCGGTCCATGGCAGATCTGGGTGAGAGCTACGTTTAACTATAATTACTATGTATTAGGAATCTATCCCACCGGCGCGGCGGCGAAATGGATGACTTAAACTTTTTGAACCCATAATATTCTTATAATTTGAACTGAACGACAAAAAACGAATGTCTTAAAACATGTATGCATAGATACTAACATGAAATGATGTATGTTTTCAAACAACGGTTTTGCATGAACATAGATATCCTAACATGATTTGTTGCGTAATATCCGGTGAGCTGGGATTGAACGTTCGTACAATATACCCAGGCAGCCGCGGCACCTGCTCGTGTGATAAGTATGTAGCAAAGCAAAACAAGCGCGTACGATGGAAGCTCATTTGTTACTGACGCACAGGATACGGCGGACGCGCGGGGACGTCACGTGCATACATGTTATGGTGTCAATAAAAACGCTGGCTACCGCGGGAAATATCACCTATATTGCAGGAAAACCAGCATAAGAACGCCCTCGAATAGTTAGAGCTAATGTTATACTGGATTGTTAGAAAACTCAACTTGTAGGAAGTCGCGCAATGGGACATGGTCTGCAAATTAAATTTTGCTGCAAGTTGACAAGATATGCTACTCTACTTTCAATAAGTAGTTGGTGATAAATATGCGATGCAATTATTAAATAAACTACATGAGCATGTGCTCAGAACATCCTCACAATACATTCACTGCAAAACATATGTCGTGGTTAGGGGGTGTCCATTAATGGTATATGGTAGGCTTAGTAGCCTGTAACATTTGGTTTGTAACTATATGATGATGAAACATATTTTCATGAAGTAGGCACATCATTCGTGCACAACACAACTCGCATTTGAATCTTTAATCAGACCTATTCGCGAAAAGTTCATATCAAACTTCGAAGGTTGGTAACGTAGCAACACTCGTTCCGTCCCTCGAGCGGCGTCAACGACTCAGTCTTCACGCAATAAACACCTCGAACCTCCCCAACAATATAACTTTTATTTGTACGAACTCGAACCGCATTTTGAAGGACTCTAGTTAATTTAATTGACGAACTTCGCTTGTTTCGAGCCAAGGTTGGTGGACGGCAAACAACAATTGTTTCATAATCGATTTACAGCGCATTTGTTTGTAATTACAACTTGACGAATTTGGAGTGTGATCATTATTTTGATTTACGGAGTAAACAAGGCCTGTTTAAGGCTGCATTTCCACTGAGGCGGAGATGAGCAGGGAGGAGACGTGCAGCATCAACCAATAGCATTCCAGGCTCTGTAGAAGAGTGTCGTATGCGTACCGCGGTTTGACTTCTAATGTGGATTACAACCAATGCTATTGGTTGATTCCTGCACGTCTATGCTCATCTCCACTAATCTTCCTCTGCCTCAGTGGAAAGGCAGCCTATGACGAAAGCACACTTGATATTTCGCTAATATCTAATAGGATCAACGATATTTTGTTAATCGTGTTGTATGGATCTTGAAGTATCTAGTGATGATCCACTATTTGTTTTCTGTATGACTGTGGAGTGGCAGCTGCTGGCCTGGGGGCGTTTGACTGTAATAACAGGTTATATATAAAATGTATCTGTATTAATCATGAATATGATTCGTCAGTGTTAAAAGTGATATTTCTTCAAACAAAAACTTCGCTTTTGACACTAACGGATCTTATTCATAACAAATTTAGATTATATTAATAACCTGATATTATATCGCTTCCTGGTTTGCACGAGACACATTAGTTATCTGACAGTGGACAGCTATCAAATGAGTAGTATGAAGTTCATATTTTTCCCACGCAGTGCGTTGGCGTTGTTCGTGTTCCCCACCACGCACCGCACATAACCATACTCCCACACTCGATAAATATCCTCGTTCCTATATTTGGCGGATATCGAGCACATATACCGCCTAACCCTAATAAAGTCTAGTTTACTCTCAAAGGTCACGCAGACGCTTCAGCAAAAACTGGTATTAGGCCCCGCTCTAAAGGAATAACCGTAAAGGGGATGACGTAAGGGGGAAAAGGGAGTCACGATGGCGTCCGTATGTCGCTGTAATACATATTAAAAAGCTGTACTGACACATATCGCGAGGCAATAAAGGGGAATGCTTATAAAATGCATGAATTGTCGCCATAGATACGGCCGGTTTTCTATTACGGAGGCCAGATGGAACCTTTCCAGCTTTACTGCTTCATTTGAAAGTTCCTGCAAACTTTTATTAAAGTGCATGAGATCTGACAGATGCACACATACTTGGAGGATATTTATCATAACTTTCGTGGACTGTGTCTACAAAATACATATATGCATGTATGTACCTACTGAAACACTAGTTGGTTTATATGTTGGCTGTGTGTGAGATTTTTATAGTAGATGAAGAATGAGAAATAATATTTGTATGTCGTTCTGTTTCGTATGGGCTGGCCTCAGCAATACGTTGTCATTCATACTGGTGCCGGCAAACTTCTTGAACATGTGACCTTCTTGAACAAGTTCGTTGCGATAGAGATGGAAATATAGTACAAAGTTACAATGTTGTTGTCACACTGTTGTATTGTATTTCCAAATCTGTGGCGCTAATAACAATAGGGTTAAACTAATTTAAAGGCATGGGCACGTGTTCAAGAAGTTTGCCGGCACCTACACTTACACGTCTATTTTGTCAAAAAATAATACAACAATTACTATGGTAAATTTTTCTCCATTAGCTTTGATAAACTAACGCAAACATTTTTAAACTTATCAACAATATGCCAAAGCAAAAAAAAAGTCAACGTACATATTTTCAGGCTACTCTGTATTTGGACCAAGGTATACTTATAAAGCAAGAACATGCTTCACAGTAGGTCCTTTTTACACTGAGAATCGTCATTTGTTGCCATAAGTCAGATTGTTGGTAACCATAAAATAATGACTTTTTAAAGTATAAAGTGCAGTTCGTGCAGTCGGTCTTTTTAGGTTGTTTTTTTTTTTATCTTGTCCCTTGTTCTTCTATGCTGACAGTCATTATTAATTAGTACAGTAGTTTCAAATGTTTTAATGTAAGCTTTTCTAGTTTATAAAAAAAAATATGGATCGTCTGGCCTGAATCAAACGATTTTGTAGACCATGTTTGTAAAACACTGAACTAAATATGAAGTGATACAATTAGTTTTTCTCGCCACTGTTCGAAAATGTGACAATAGATGGTCTAAAACCAAGCTGGAAAGTAGGCAATAGCTGTAGCACCTGAACCACCACTACTACAATGTTTCATTGTTATCATCATCCTCGCAGTAGTCGTGAAAAGCACTATGTAATGCCTCGGCCGGAAATGCTATAGATGGATTCGTATTATTTGAGGGCCTCCACTAACATGTCGGCCCTCAAACTCACTTGTCCATCTTTGAGCGATTTTTCCGGCTTCTCCTACAATGTACTATTGCTATCCAAGTTAAAATACATCATAAATGATGTAAATGACTCAACCTAATACCATTCCCAAGTTCTCAATGTAAAGTAAAGTCGTATATCGCGAGTTGGCTAGTAAATAAAGCGAACTAATAGCTAATAGTGATATACGCTCGTTTCGCCTAATGGGCCAACTGTTCGACTCGGGCTGATTTATACAACCTAGTGACTCGAGAACTACTACATTGGAGCCCCTGGAGCAACCGCTCGTAATTGTAGGATTAATATTAAACAGCCTTTTAGCCTAGTCAGCACTGGCCTCGCACTTTTATTTGTGTAGGTATTTAATAACGTACTTAAGTTATGGATTTCGCCTATGCAACGATCGAATTTCGAAGTTCAGAATGTCTTTGTGTGTTACTCCAATAAACTCTAGAGAAAACGAACATAGGGAGACTTGAAATGTGTAAATAAGTTCTGGGTAGGCCCCAGGAAATGCGCTAAGATGAGCAAAACTTGTTATTAAGTACGTTAAAACTTGTGAATGCTATATTAATGTATCATTTCTCTTGTCCGCAGGTAACTGGCAGTTCTCCCGCTTGTATTAACAACAACATACCGTAGGTGTCGGCAAACTTCTTGAACACGTGACCATGCCTTTAAATTCGTTTAATCCAGCGGTTTAATCCTATTATTATTAGCGCGACAGAGTTGGAAATACAATACAACAGTGTGACAACAACATTGTAACCTTGTACTATGTTTCCATCTCTGTCGCGCAAATGATCTTAAACCTTTAAATGAGCAATTCTTGTATATATTTTTTTTTTCTGTGATCTCGGAAACGGCTCTAACGATTTCGCTGAAATTTGGTATATGGGGGTTTTTGGGGGTATACAATCGATCTAGATTAGTGTATACACTGACGCGTGTGTAACGCGTGTTTTCGAGTTTTCATGCGATGCAGAATATGGTCGCTAATTTCGTGTCGCCAGCCACTGTCCGTCTGGTCCAGTGGGTTAGGACGCGGACGGCTAGAAACTAGTGCTACGGGTTCGAATCTCGCCCGGTGATTAACTTTTGTTTTTTTTTATATATTCAAGTTTATATATAATTTTTTAATTTTTATTGTTTTAGACAAGTTTAATTAAGTAAAAAAATGTAGTTAAGATTATCACTTATACACCATCATCTTACAATAAATAGTTATAACCGAGCAAAGCTCGGTTGCCCAGGTACTGATAGAATTAAACGAACTTAAAGGTCACATGTTCAAGAAGTTTGCCGGCAACTGTAACTGATCGGGCTTTGTCTTTGCAATAAGGTATTTAAAATGGCAGTTAATTTAATACCTAGCTGCCTATGGTATAATTGACTAATTACAATTTGCACCTACTGGTCATAAAATGTATCTTTACGACTACAAAAGGACAAAAAAGCGAGTTGTCTCGGCCAAGCACTTGCCATCCGTATAGTGCAAATTACTTGTTCTGATACTTTGTGTTTTAGAATAGCATACCTTATTATATATCTTTTTATATACTACGTCGGTGGCAAACAAGCATACGGACCGCCTGATGGTAAGCAGTCTCCGTAGCCTATGTAGGTCTGCAACTCCAGAGGAGTTACATGCGCGTTGCCGACCCTAACCCCCGCCCCCCCTCCTTCGTTGGGTTCTGGCAACCTTACTCACCGGCAGGAACACAACACTATGAGTAGCGATAACTCGTATAGTGGTTAACGGCTATGTATGATGAACCCTCGTGGATGTCACCTGCATCTCCGTTGGTGGGTTGAGGGATGGCAGCCACCGAAACACGTAAAAAAAATTGATATCGCTTTTGAGATACTTTGTCATCGCCATAGATACTTTGTCAGATGAGAGTTTAGATGTTTGTAGGCCGGTTGTATGACGATATTTGCTCCTGTCCCGCGGTTTAGTACTGTAAACAGTGTAAACTCTTTTTTTCGATCTGATACACTGTGAATATTTGAAAACTGGAACGTAAAAAATAAGTAAGATCAAGATTGTGTACAAGTTTTCAGTAAAACCGCCGGGTGATAATAGTTTTATTACCCAATTATAAACAAATAATAGTCCACCCGTTTCAAGCGATAACATTCTTCGGTAGTTTTTCGGTGGTCGTCCTTCACGCGACATTACCACAAAACATTCATCAGTGCATATAATATTTCTTTGACTACATACTAACTACACCGTCCACTAATAGCGTAGCCCGAGAGCCCGACATGAATTATTGACGAACGGCCGTTTCAATTATTTGGGCGCGTTTACGAGGCTACTTGCCCGATAAATCGTTTAACTTTGATAACGACTCATAAAAGTGAAGGCTACATTTTTAAATGTCCCCGAAACTTTTATTATTGATGTTCGCCGTTACTTTACTGTTTTATGTCTTAAATTAATTTGGGGTGTGATTTCTTTATTCTCTGCCGAGGGACATTTTAGATTTATGAAAATTATGCGTAGCACGTCTCTCTTTCATAAAGGGACAATGACGTCCGAACATTCGGAGTAACTGCGTCAGTTTGAATGTTATGTTCATACCCATTGATTATTATTACTATAGAGAAGCCACATGAAGTGCGACATTACCAAAAGCCATGGCCGCGAGATTCACGCTCTGCTTTTATAGTTTGTTGTCAAAACAACAACAACAACTCATGGTGCAAAATATTGGTTTCTGTACGTAGTAATAATAGTTCAATTATGTACCAAACATCAAGTCATTTCAGAGTCATCCTTTTGTATTTGAAACAAAAGCTTTAATCATCTACGTGTTTTGGGTAATTGGTTTCCTAGTTTTTATGGGAATATTTTATCGTTGCTGATTCCCTCATTGCTCGCAGAGTGACCGAGTCTCCTTATTAGACCACAAGCACTTTTCAAGAATTTTTAATACGGTATGTATCTCTAATACGAGCAATAAATCATACCAAACGATTTATCCATGAATTAAGTAGCAAAAATTATTTCAATATACTTCTTAGGTCCTATGCTAATCACCGTTTAAAGGTTTGCCCGTATTGAATTTACACACTGTAGATACGCATCTAAAATATTTTAACCGAGTCGAATGCAGCGAAGTAAAACTGACAAAATGCGTGGCCTGCGCATGAAGTTATGGACTCCTCATGTTGAAGCATAATTATACAAATACTCGAGAAAATACAGTTGGACCTAAGTAGCTAAAGCTAAATCATAAACTTTTTTCTATGACCACTTCCACACTTAAGTTTATTCAAAATCTCTGCAGATTAAAAAATATATTGAAGAAAAATAATGCCAGATTAATGTCAACGGATAAAGAGGCATTTTCCACTTGAAACTATTTCTTGTATGCATTGAGTACATGTTTGTCGTGCCAGCGCCTGTAACGAGACGACTTGGAAATAGTTTCGCGTCTGCCGGACTCCGGACTCCGGGCCCGACTATGCAAATAAACGGACAAACAGCGTCTCTAACTTGCACATAATTACACTACGAGTACTGGACGACGCTTTTGAGCTTTACAACATGCTCTAATTTGTTTAGTGCGATATATAGTTATAATTATGGTTAAACATTGAAAAATACTCTGTTTATTCTACCAATATTTTCGTTCTGGTTTAATTCTGGTTTAGATAATTAAGTTCTCGTTTAGATATCGTTTGTATGTCGTATAATTGACAGAAACAGCTCGATTCGGGCAACCAATGTCACTTTAATGTTAGAAATATCGTAGATAGATCTTATTGGGATCACAGCGGAATCGAAATAAACGTCAATTTTGACATGTCGTGTAGTTATCGATGTTTTAAAGATCTTTCCAAAATCTTACACGTGCCATAATCATTCTTCGAATCGGGCCGAATGTGTATTTGGAAGTATTCTGTATTACGCAAAATCATATGAAAATATTGGACTGGAAAATGGCATGCCTAAAGAATACCTTACAACCTGGAATCATCCTTTGACAGGATAAAATAAATAATAAGATTTATAAAATACTGTAAGACAAAATTTCGAACAGGGGCTAGTCTACATTAACATTGAAACGCTCGCCCCAAATATTGACTCAATAAACTTTGATTTATGCGAATCTTTAAAAGAATCTTTAGGCAAAGACCCTAGGCTGACCGAGAACTAACAAAATACAGGAAGCAATTAATGAAGAATCAGGTGAATACGAGTTATTATGGCGGCCTTTAAATATTTTTAATAAAGCCGTGTTCGAGGATTCGAACATAACATTTACAAGTTAATCTTATTTTGGCATCGCTCGCAGTACAATTCGCTCGTGCTAAGTTCGTCTTAGTGAAGTAGATACAATGAATTATATTTTTCTGCCCTCCCGCTGGAAAGCGTTAACTTTCAGCCCGCTGCGCTAATCAAATTTGCCGCTTTCTGGCTTCGTCGAGCAGAAACATAGTTGGTCTACAAACCTCGGGCAGTAAAAGTTTGTCATTATTTATCATGAAAATTACGGGTAGTGTGAGACATTTCTTACTCAACTATCATAAATATGTATGTATATCACTGCAGTTTTAACTGGTACGGGTTGTAGTATGTCTGACACGGTCCATGAAACTTAGATTGTCACATTTCACGTGACGAACAACGATTGCCAATCGCAGTTCCGTGATTAAAGATAATTTACAGTTATAATTGACGTCCCTTGACAGGCGCAAGAAGAACGAGGTACGATGCAAATCAAAATAGGATCCGAATGAAACGATGGCTTGTTTGTATGTGGCCCCGTATCCATGTACGTTGCGCTTCCACGTGCCGGGCCGGTAATTAAAGAAGCCCCTCCACAGGAGAATAATTCAACTATTTATTTTCGCCTGTGCCATTACAGAACACGTATGTTTTCGCGGATGTAACTGGGTTAGAAGAATAACAAACAGAAACATAGTTATGTTTAGGATACTATAAGGTATTTCTTAAAGACCATCTGTAAAACATTGAAGTCAAACTGCGACTACAAAATACGCGCAAAAAGGATATAAAAATAAAGAAGAAATTTACCGATTTGTTTTCGACCGCATTTTTCTTATGTTTTATGGTTGTATGCAGGCGCTGAGATATTAATCTTTCGTATCCGCCTGTCAAAAATTTGCCATTTATTTAGCAACCATGTCATCATCATGTTTAAGTTGAATTTGGTTGAATATATTTATATGAAGCAGATCTGCTCCTAAGCATATCAAAGGTTAAGGCGAAGAAACAAAATTTCAAGCCGGTTTGTTAAAAATGAAGTCTAAATATACTATTCATGGGTGAATTGTAAAAAAAACAAATAAAGTAGATACATAGTTATGAAATTCATTTAGTCTTATTTTGATTGGTTCCGTTGTGTTACCAAAGTTAGTCAGTTTTAATTTAGATATCATGCATGTAAGTGTTTCGGAAAACGCTTTAATATTATACATGTATAAAATACTTAAAGATAAAATGGATACAAATCTATTTATATCGGTCGTTTTGTTAAAATGAAGGAAGAAGTAAGACTCAATTAATACTTTCGCTTGACGATATTCTAGCAATTAACCCCTAAATCTCGTAATGTCTTTAATTCGTACCGATCACCAGTTTAAGACTAAGAGAGGTGGCCGGATCGGCTCGGAAATATAGTTAATTACCGTAAGTGGCCTGCTCCGGTCCGGGCGCCGGGGAAGTAAGAGACTCGAGCTCTATGAGATCAATATTGAATGAAAGAAAAAGCATTGTTGGATCTTGTTGCTAGCGATATTTTGTGACTAAGACACGTAATCATATCGTGACGGTAAACGAATGAATGCTTTCTGCAGCTGTAGCTATTTCTAATACCTATTAGATGTTGTGAAAAAATTGAAGTCTCTGGACCAAGAAGTGTTAAGTGATGAACAAATGAGAGGCTCTACCGCAAAAATCGAAAATCTAAATTTCGTTATCATACATGCTCGAACATACAATCACGGTAGGTTCTGAGGTAAAAGTTTCAGAAGATTATCGTTACTCGGATGCAACAAGTAGAACTTCTGAAGACTTGTAGATAACCGTACTAAAAAAAACCAATAGGGTAATTGACTAGTAGGATATTTGAGTCATATCAGTTTATTTTTTCAAACTGTCGAATCGATTACCTACCGTATGGTATATATATGAAATTCAGAATAACTGACGTCACGGTTAAGTTAACTACTATTCTACTATAGTTCTTTCCTTCCCTTAAATAGAAACTATGTCAAAAATAATTTCAGGCTACGTTTTTTTAATAATTTTCTGGTGCTTTATTTCGTGGAAATTTTGTGGCGCTTTATTTCGTGGTTTTAAATACGAGTATTTAAAACCACCATTGCATATCCCAAGATTAGCCATAATTTGTCTCAGATGCCACTTTAGAATATATGTATACTCTTAATTTGTGATGTACTTCCGTTAAGATATTTTAGTACTTTTACTTTGACTTTGATCGTTAACATACTGACCTAACTGTCACAAGGGTTGTGTTTAACAATAAAATCCAACACATCTTTATTTGGCAATACATAAATCTCAGCGGCTGGGTCGTTATTTACAGCCAGGAACGCCCGCGCGGTGGATAACCCCAAACTTAAATATTTATTTAGCAGCTTGTCGCAAGAAATGTGCGTCGCACAGATAACATGCCCACTAGACGCATCGTTTAAGAACATTCGGGCTACCAAAGGCACTTAATTAATGCTAATGTACTACAGTCACCATCATAAATAGCGGCGCGGCCAAGGTGCTCACAAATATCTGTACACGTCTCTATTGTCAAAGCGTTAAAGTGCCTGTTCAGATATTTGTGAACGCCTTGGTCGCTCCGATATATCTGATGGCGATTGTACCTATCTACCGAAAACTTGCTCAATATTGCCATCATTGCCTGGATTGGATGAGTGACTGTCTATTATTTAAACTGCTGCAGAAGCTATTGCAGCAGCTCGGACGGAAGCACTCCAAGGACCCACCGAGCCTTCACTACGTGGAGCTCGACCTTCGACCCTTACAAGGCCTTGAAGATCGGTATAGTGCGACTAAGCAATCCAAGGATCTGTGCAATTCTCCCAGATGCTCTCAAGACTTGCTATTTCCTGTAGCAATTTCTAACTTCGTCGTTTTTCTTGCGATTCAATTTATTTTGGATAGATCACTACCGTGACTACCCAACCAGTTGTTTACCTCTACGTGAGTTGCTGTTTTTATATTTCTGTGTTATTATTGAAATTTACAATAAAGGGTACATTTGTTCTGGATTGTATTGTGATAAAGTTACTCAGTCATCAATCAGTATATTTTCAAAGGCGTACACGGCGTCTTTGCAGGAAAGCCTCCTAGCCGTGTGAACGATGTTGTAAGTTGCCATACAATTTTTGATGTCACTGCGGTATTCGATAAAATCCCTTATACAGTATACGGGAAAAATTAACGCCGTGTGAACCTAACCAAAGGGTACTCGTAACGTCCGTCCAATGCGATTGTTTCGCTCGCCGGAGACATTTGACATGTTTACTAGCTCCATGTATATTCATGAGTATAATATATACCGTCGGACAGTGTCGCTTGCAAACTCTCCTTACGACATCTGGGAATGATGGGAAGCTGAGTTTACGTTTGTCACTCTAAACTGTTAGAGCCAAGCCATTATCCAGCGTGACTTTTTAATACAACCGCAAAATTATACGAGGCGTGGGTTGTAGTGCTATGAAACCAGTTTTGAAGACATTTTTAGTTTAGCCTTAATTAAGTGCGTAGTTAATTTTTGAAAAAATTTCGAGCGGCAATGTATTTGCGTATTAATAATTTTTGACAGTTATGATATCGCGTCATAAGTGCAATGGTTCAAAAAAAAAATAATACTAGAAGTAATGATACATTGCGTGCTGAATTATTATTTTAAATCAAAAGGAAAATAAAAGTCGTAAATTCAGAATAAAACGTATGTAACTCATTATGGCCTACGAAACTTAACCTAACCGGGGTGTTCAATAATATCATTTTATTACACATAAATTCTTAATTAAATAAATAAAATAAATAATAGACACTGTAGGAGGAAGGAAAATGCTTCAAATTAAAATGATTGCATTAAAATGTGTGTTCTTCAGGAACGTAAGAGCTTAAGAAGAAATTTCCGGGATATTATAGCATACATTTCATATTTCGAAAAATAGTAAAAAAGGGAAGCTGTATATTCCAAATGTCAAAGGAACAAACAACTACAACTGAAAGAAAAGGTTTTATAGTTTCTATAAACAGCATTCACAACGGGCTACTACCCTACTAGACTCGAGAAACTTCAAACTTCGAGAATGGAATTTGGAAACAAGAGACGACTTCATGTCTCCAGGTGGACAGTGCCGACCGTTAAATATCGATCAAGATAGGTCCAAGATAGTTTACTGTTTTTTTATACTGTTACAAATATCCATAGTAGTCTCGCAACGATTTTAAGTGACATTCGTATTAAAATTACTTTTTTCGTAAAAAAGCCTCACAATTTTTTATAACGTAATTTACTTCCCGTATTTAAGCAGATCTAAGACCGGCGGATTGCCGGCAATATCTACACAAACATACTTATTCAAGTTATTCAACATCTGTTTAATATGCCCTCCATCAGGCTTAAGAAAATGAAAATCATTTCTTCGTTAAACGTAATTCGATTTGAGTAAAAAAGTGGACTCTTTCGCTAAGGGATTCATAATTATCCCCTCTGGGTGGTGGGGATGGAAGGGGGGGTAATGCAGCATTTATTTTTCAACGACGAGGAATAATGACAACAATTTGGAGTGATGGCGCGGCGTTTAAGTATTCCGAGGAAGCTTGCCTTCGCGCCTTCGTGCCAGGGGCCTGTTTGAGTTGACAGAGTGACAGGTGACTTGGACTCGACTTTCCGCAAGTCGACATAGTATATATCCCAACAACTGTGAGTCACAATGGAAAAACCAGTTTTGAAATCGAGAATATGGTGAACGATTTAATTAATTTTCTTTTAGTTTCTGTGGCTTGTTCGTGACTTTTAAGTTGTTAAATGTTCAGACGAAGTGCTTGGCTATTTCATGAGGTTTTGAATGTAACACGAGGTTAAGGGGTCTATTTGACTTTGCCAGGTCAGTTCCGTGAAACACGAGACGGACCGTGCCTCGCGAACCAAAACTCGTACGAGTGGGTGTGTGACCTCGTTTCTCAAAACTGTATGTTATTCTACAATAGTATAAGGTCTGAAAACTTTTATCCTAAAAACTGATTAAAGTCAGTAAGTTGTAGAATTTTTGGAAACTTCTCATTATTATTGTATGGGAATCGAAATTATTCATACCCAAAAAAGTTTTCTTTGTTTCTTGCGAAATATTCCTTAAATTTCGGAGATCTTTTCAGACTTGTTGAATAGATGCACATTTGTAATTCTAAAGCTAGGTTTAGACGAGCAAGATCGTGCATGCAATTTACGTTACATTGCCAACTACCAACGTTGCATTCAAAAGCTAGTCTAAACCTCGCCTTAGGGTGTGTTTAGATTAAGCGAGCCATTCAAGACTTATTTTCAAAGCGGCATTCTGATTTCAAAAATCGGTTTTTTAATACTGATAAGTACTTATAAGTCTAATATTTATGCATTTCATTGATTTACTCGTGCTATATTGGTATAAAACATACGTATCTGTATGTTGTATACTATACAATACTCTGTAAGCTACATATAAAATAAACAAGAATAAAAAAGCGGCGTTGGCTCAAATGCTCACCCCTACTAATACTCTTTAATCCAGGCTTGAGACTAGGGGTGGCGTGTATCGTCACATGTTTGTTGTGGCCGACCTTTGTATGGAGAATGGAGACATACTACTTTATTTGAATTGACTCTGTGAAACAGACGCTCGGTTGCGCTGCGACTACTTGTTGCCGCGAACTTTTCTATACTGTCATTTTTAATACTTCATCCACTACACGAAACGTTTCCAGTTCAATATGTTTATCTTGTAGTCTATTCTGATTTAACAATGTCTTAAGTACTTACTGTGGTAAATTAAGTGGCAAACAAGCATACGGCCCGCTTGATGGTAAGCAGTTACCGTATCATATGGACGCCTGCATCTCCAGGGGCGTTCATGCATATTATGTTTTGCCTTGACAACTGCTCACGCTGATTGGTCGGCTGATTTCAAATTTAATGAAATGTACACCTAATAAGCAAATTATTGTACCTAATTCTCCTAAAATAGGTACCTATTATGTAACATTTTTGTACACTTATAATTGTATTACTTAATCAATAAATGGTAGGTACATTTAGGTGTTGAAGTTCCTGACTTCTAAGCTAGGTTACAGAAGTCTGTGTTCTCTCCCATATAATACATATAAACTATTATGACTTATTTAACTTATTTGTTAATCTTATTATATAAAAAGATGCCCATAAATCTTTGTTGCCGTATGGCCGTAGGCCGTAAATTATTGTTTAATTATTATGGCGAAAAAAAATTGACTGTTTCGGCTTATCAGATGTCGATGTTTTCTGTGGGATAGCTAAATCTTTTTTCTTGATTTGGAATAAATCCCACAGTTTAATCTGTTGGGTGTTACGACATCCACCTCGTAGAATATGGCTAAGTAAGGAACCATGTATTTCTACTGGTGTTTTTTTCTATAGTCTATCATCACTGTTTCTTGCCTACTCCCACCATTCGCTAGCGATGTGGGTATTTTTTTTAAAGGAAATCATGGATTTCTCTAAAATAATAATTTAGTGAAGACCATTAAGGGATGGCATTTTAGACTAGATATAGCTAGTGAAGTCTGTCCTCGTGTTATGGTAATAATTATGTTCGGGTAGAGAAACTTGTACCGTCTACATGGCCTTTTACTTACCCCAGAGCAATAATTGACATAGACGACCCCACAGAGCAAGGGGGAAAGGTCGCGGGGAGGGAGGGGACGGGGTGCTTTGAGAATTCTTTTGAGTAAGTAATTTGAAGTCGCGCAAAATACAGGACGTGTGTATTCACTTCGGACTCACGTCACAACCTTTGTAAACATTTCAATTCATTTAAATGCCTTTGATTTGTCGATAAAATGAAAATGATTGGATTGGAAACGGAATACGATATAAGCTCACAAGCGGAGTATTGTTTAACATACGTAATACGTATAGCGTTGTTTTTTTAATTCGCTTCCGGGCCGACTAATCAAGCTACAGGCCAATATCAGATCGCGTACTCGTCCGTACATGTATTGGCTCGAGTGAGACACACGATAGCTAAATGATATCATTTTAATGCCCGGGTACGTTTTAATTGGCCTCATAGTCGGAGTTAAGTACTACTAATTGCTCAATTGCTCAATTGACCTGGATGTGTAGCCAACAACGTACCAATCGTTTACGCTCCGTAGCGTAGCGTAGTCATCTTTCTCCATCACTCTTCCATATTAGTGCGACAGTGACAGTTGCGTTTCGTTCGCTAAGGAGCGTAAACGATTGGCACGTTGGCTAAGCACACTGGTGTGTTATGTCTTGAGTATTAATCGGATCAACATTTCGAAGGAGGCACTCGATTCTAAATTTGTCGGGATTTTTCAAATAGTTATGTTTCCTAATTACCTACTCTAAGACGGTTTAACCAATTTGGTAAATTATTAAATGAAAGGATTCTTCACAGGTGTTTGTGATTTGGTCATAATTTAATGACTAGATCCTGGAAAAAGCGAAAAAATTTTTTTCAAATCAATACTCCATTCAAGTAGGTATAACTATGTTTAGCGATATGAATATAAAGTAAATCGTGCGTTTTTCCTGAATTCATAATTAAGTGATGTAGAACTGCTGATGAAGACTATGATCTTCATCAGCAGTTCTAGTGATAACATTTTATGATCATTTTAGATATAACGGTCTTATTTGTCGACGTGACGTTTTTGTTTGAAGGAACGTCACTATATTTGATGTATCTTAAAGTTAGAATCGGGCCAAGTGTCTGTATTTCTCAATCGCATGGTGTTAAAAAGTGATACTTATTTTGTCACGTGGATAAAGCCATTCATAATACGCCTACTGTTTTTGTCACAGCTTTTAGTTTATTTTTAGCTGAGATGGGCTGTGGGAGGTAACGCCGGGAGCACGTCGGGACAGCAGTCACGTCGTCTCCCGAATCAACTTTATGTCGCGCCGAAACTTTAGGCAAATAACCGCGTTTTTATCACTGCGTAAAAATGTAGCCGTTCGACAAAAAAACGGTCTCCCTAACTCTCTAAGAGAATTAAAAAAAGGAATTTGACAATTTAGGACCTGTGCTGTGTTACATTACATTCCCACATGATTGTACTAATTTTATAACTTAAGGATACTTACTTTTGTTTGAGACGTTTCCTTAATTCATGGTGTATTCGGGTAATTCCAGAAAGTACACAATGTAGGGTAATTTCTAAAATTAACTCTAATATGATTGATGGAATTATGGGTTACATTCGAAATTAGCCAACATTTTAAAGTCCAGTTCCAGCAGTTCCCAAATTAGGCATATTTTTTTAATTATGCAAATTATACTATTACTTATTCCAAAACCTAAATAATACCTACTAAGCTAGTATCAAAACATAGGATTTTAAACATAGAATTGGCCTCAAGGTGCGCGTGAGCACTCGAGCGCGCCCTCAGTTCAAAATGGCCGTGCGTGTGACGCGAGCCGAGTGCCGCGAGTGACGCAAATATGACGAGGGTCCCACTCCACACTTCCCTTTTGTCGTGTCCTGATTACGATCGTGTTAATTGGAGATTTGTAACTTTAATTACTTTTTCCAGGTGAGCGAGTAATTACACGAGAACGTGTTTTATTTACAAATGGAACAATTTCGGGATTATTTTTACGAGCTTTATGGAAAATACCGTCAATGACAATTGTTGAGTTAACGTAAACCTTAATGCTTCGTGAACCTTTCATTAGATGAAACCTGCCTTTGCGTTGCGTGCCTTTGTTTATATCTGTCAAGTCATTTAAGTTCTTTTATGAATCCTTTTATGTTTCCTGAGTGAGACGTGTTAAGTCCCGGATAGACGTGCGAGTAAGTTCGCGAACTTACAGCTCAACGACCTTTTTCGCTCGTGTGTCAGCCTAAGTACGCGTACTTTACAAGCGAAAAAAGTCATCGAGCCATAAGTTCGCGAACTTACTCGCCCGTCTATCAGCCACTTTAAAGAAGTGATGCTTCGATATCACCACGCTGACATTTTTTATTGATTTAAATATGTCGGCTGACAATTCTCTAATGCGGTTGGTCGGTCGAAGTATTATACAGATGGCGCCAGCATAGCTTACCCTGTCAATCCCTAGAATTGTGTTCTGGATGCCTGCCTTCTTCTTCTTTCGCCAATTTTCATAGAACAAAACCAGAGACAGGGGAAAGCTATGATGGCAGCATTTTTGCCAGTTGCCGACCCCATTATCAGGCTAAAATTGTCAATTACAGTAATATTTAACTGATTTTCATGATAAAATTCGAAATATTTTTTTTATCAACTTCAAAATGTCTGCTGGCAATACCTACATAAGTTGATGATTCAATAATTAAGGTGTGTTCAGATTATTTCCAAAACCATGCCCGCTCAGCAAGTTCCGCTGCTGACTACAGAAAATTTACCACTTTCTTTAAAGCAATTACTTTTCCCGGAGGGTACATTAAGGATCGAGTCCATCGCAAACGTTTGAAAAATACAAAATACGAAAATTAGAAAGCCGTTAGAGTTTCTTAAAAACGCTTCGGTTATTCAGTCGGTAAATATTTAAGGCGGAGACTGTTCTTAATTTGCAACGCTATAAATTCCCGCCGGAACACCTCCCTTATTGCTTATTTATTTAAATTTCGCTAATTAGCGCTTAGCTGCTTCATTTCGCTGCGTTTAATTGTTTTTTTTTGTTGACGTTTTCTTGGTTTGTTTTTACGGTGATGAACCGCGGTTGCGTTGTGTAAACTTTTCACCTGACATGGCATCAATTAATACACACTTCAATTATGTAAATAGAAAAATATAGGTATTGAACTACGAAACAAGTCATGGTCATCAGACCAATGGGTAGGTAAGTGTCTTAATCGGAATTCAATGCTTCGATGACTAAGGTAGGCACCTAGAGTGACATCTAGAATCAGGAAGAGAAATAATAACCGCTAAAAACAACCGACCGTCAACGTTAAGTCGGTCGGTTAAGAAATAATAACGGCTAAGTTAGAGAAATTAGTGTGTAAAATATACATAAATAATACTAAAAAAACTTCATATTTCTGCTTTTACCCGATTACGGTGAAGCAAAAGGAGCGTTATTTAAAAATTATAACTTGAATGTCTTTCTACAAAACAACTTGTTCCACATATTTATACCTACTGCGGGTCTTTCTTAAGTTTTAACTGTGATTCTAGTTATAGTTATCGGCCGGATTCCAATTTTAAGATACGTCAAAAGAATCCTAACATACGATACGATATTCCGTGTGACGTGTGAAAGTGACGTTTTTGTTTGATGTCTACATACGTAAACCTTCGGTTTTATAGATAATAAAAAAAAATTATATAATACCACGGACACAAAATTATTAAAAAATATATTTAAACCTTATTTTTTCTGAAGAATGTCTTTCACTTTTCACATAAATACCTTACACGTGCCTGTATTGTCTCGTACAATAATCTGCTGATATAGCCAACTTTGGTACAAGCCCCAACATTCCACGTGTATATACTTAAACATAATAAAACCAGGTTACTTAATTTAACGAAAATTATTTAAATAACATTTCTATACAAACTGACCCGCTTTAATTGCGCTGAGTATACATTATAATGGCGAGGCTACACTGCATTAATGTAAGTTGCAAATGCACCGGTTAAGCACCTACTAACAGTGGAGTGACTTGGGTTTAGTACCCATAACTTCTTAATGCACTGGACCTGAGGTGTGTTGGGGTTATTCCGATAAAATATTTGAGGGAGTTGAAAGGATTCCTGCTAAGATTTGAAACGCAAGTTAATGGTAACGATTTTTTTTATTGGAAATTGATGCCGTTAGGCCGGCGCCCCACTGCAGCGCACGCTATGTACACGACCCACGTTCCTATACAAAATTTCGTGGGCTTGCCCACGGTTTGTATTAAAACGTGGGCCGTGGATGTAGCGTGCGCAGCAGTGGGGCGCCGGCCTTATTGTTTAACATTTTTACTTTCGGCGAAAAAATTCACTGGATTTAAAAATAACATTTTTTTTAAAAGCTTATGGTATTAAAAAATAAAACAAATATAAATTCTCATGTTGTATGTAACAAAAAAGGGGCAGAAACCACAAACAGCACTAGATCCTGTATTTGATCACGGCTCTCACCTACCTTCTGCTAGCGATGGGAGTAAACAACAGCGGGACTTAAGATAAATATGACGTCTAGATCTACATGTTATCAGTATTGCTTCATTAAAATTTAGAAATTCCGGAATTATCGCTTTTCTGGAATAAACCTACCAACCTCGTTGGCTAGCCAAACTAGAAAACATTACAGCTAACATAGACGCATTGTATTTGAAGTTAACGTGTTAGTCCAAGCAGAAACAAAAGCTCTCTCCATCATCCCATCTCATGTACAAACACAAACTTCATGGTAATTCCGGAATTATGGCGTTTACAGAATAACCCCAACACCCTCGCTGGCTAGCCAAGGGAGAAATGAGAACACTACATCTAACATAGAGTGTTTGTACTTGAAGTTAACGTGTTAGTCCGAGCAGAAACAAAAGCTGCTCTCCGTCATCCGATCTCATGTACAAAGTTCATGGTTGGATTATACAATGTGTTTTTCCACGTACAGTGGAGCCGTTAACCACGTATAGTACGATGCATTTTATCGACAAATTACCCCCATACATATGTTTTTTCTCAACCATTTTAAAACTGCACCCCTTCAAAGTTTTTTGGCGCTAAACACGACTGCCCTTGGTTAACGTACCATTATCTGTCAATTTTCCTATGACACACATGGATATGACAGTGTCAAAAGCGATGTTTTTGTTTGAAGTAACGTCACTTTTGAAACTGAAATATCTAATCCATATCGTATATTTAGCAAATATTTGATGTATCTTAAAGTTGGATTCGGACCGAGATATTGTCAATATCTCAACTTAGGCCAGTGCGACCATCATAGCCGTACTGCAATTTAATTAAACGCACTGACAATAATTGTCAATTATTGGCACATGACACTGTAAATTTTCTGTACATTTACGGTACGTCGATAAGGACAGCGTCTACAATTGTCACAGCTGTGAAACGGGGACCTGAGGGCCTAACCGTGATGACAATCGTTTGGAGAAAACTAAGCGAAGCGTTGTTGTCTCACTATCAGTCTTTAGTATTAGTGCGATAGTGACAGATAGCGTTTCATTGACATCTTGGCTAGTCCCTATAGACAGATAATTGACAGTTTTCTTCCCTTTTTGTGTCTGTCAAACGTATAGGCAATCTTTTCTGTCCCAAAAGATGATCTGATGAATAATATACAAGCTTGAGGTATCGAATGATCTCGCTATCAATAAATTATAAACATAGTTAACGTCCCCGATGAGGTTTATGAGCGGGGCGTATTAACGGCGCGATTAACCTTATTTACGCCCCAGGGCGCCGCGCCGGGCGTCGGGCCGCCACATCATCGTGTTACTAACACACACACTAATACATACAGGCTAATTCGAACGTTCACCTGACATCAACCCAATATTAGGATGATATTGGAATCGTATCAGATAGCTGTTATTCACGCGGGCGTCGCGCAACCAGTAATACTTGTACGGACAAGTCCCAGATAAATGAACGCGCGAATGATAGCTAATTGATGTGAATTCTATATCATTCGTACAATGTGTTTGTACACGTATAGTGGAGCCATTAATCACGTATAGTACGATACATTTTATTTGCAATTCACCCCCATACCTATGTTTTTTCTCAACTATTTTAAAAATGCACCCCTTTAAAGTTTTATGGCGCCAAACACGACTGCACTTGCTTAATGTACCATTATTTTTCTATTTACCTGTCGCATATTAAAAAAATCATTCGATAGCTTATGAATTAGGGCATAAATTTCAAGCATAAAAGTCACAGAAAAATTTCCACAATTACTCGATTATACCAAAAAAATAATTGTCTTAAAAATTTCCTTTTGTTTTACATTTTACCTTTTTTTTCAAAAAAGATGTCGTTGACCTCTACTTTTTTATTGTAAAATGATAGTACAGGATAAAAGCTAAAAGTTAAGATCCAAATGATAGCGCTTGTTTAGACATTTCACAAGTCACACGAGTCCAAACAAGACCTTGTGTAATGAGTGTCAACATTATGCGCGTCAGCGTTATGTTTCAAAGCTTTCGTGAGCCATGTTGCTTGTTAATAAATGCAATTATAATAATAATAGTTCCAAAGAATATTTGCCCGCCGCCCGAATTATCATTTAGAACAAGCGACTTAGACGCTTGAAATGTATGCCCTAATTCATAATAAGCTATCGAATTACATTTTTCTTTAAACATGCGACAGGTAAATGGACTGATGATGGTAAATTAATATTATATTTGATTTTATAAGCATTGTTCGAATTGGCTGTTACGTACTGTACAGTTTTAGTGTGTCTCATCTTAATTTCATACTGATATTTTATTGATATTTAGGTACATATATGTAGGTACGTAGATATTAAAAATATATCATCAATAACAGATTGTGTTGGGATTTTAAAGCTCAAATAGGCCTCCGAGTTACGAACGTGGGCGTTCGTAAGATTACACTAAAATAAACTTTTATCGCACATTTCGCGAGAGCGCACTTTAAACCGATGTTCAAGTTCCGAATTTTACGGTGACCTTGTGCCGGGAAATTGAAACTAGCGTAGTAAAGATAGTGCTTAATATACTGGGCAGTAAACGTGAGGATTTTATCTGGCGTTCTTTCCTCTTGCCAGTACGAAATGTACTTTTCTATTTTTAACATACTTTTACAAGATACAAGGTTCTTGCTGACTATATCGCTACCATCGGCTCAGGCTGCGTTTCCACCAGACATGTGCAGGATGTGTTTGTTAGGAACGAATAGAATCACTACACGCTGAGCGGGGAACATAAATTAAATGATTCTACTGGTTCTTAACAAACACATCCCACGCTAGTCTCCACGCATCCTCGCACATCTCTGGTGTAAATCCTTAACTGACAATTCGACAACCTTATTGCAAAAACTCAAGAACCACTAATGGTTTTTGCAGTCCCTAAACATTGCAAGCATACCTATTTAATGGGATTTAAATTATTTTATTGTAGTATAGTTTTTCGTCAAAATCCGATAAAATTTGGTGGATGTATTAAAGTTCCCTCTTCAGGATAATGTAAGCGCTATTTTACAATTTACTTACAAAATCCTCCCCTTAATTACGAAAATATTGTATTTTGTCTAATCCAATTGTCATCTTTGTGCAAAACCATTGAAAGTGATTGAGTATTAGATTGGGCAATCCAACTGTTAGTACCCCGACGGAACGAAAACACGGTATATGCATTTAGGATGAGTTGCTGTCTGTATGTCTTGGTACATACAAAATTACTTACTCGACATGCTTGTGGTTTTAGCTAAGAGTTATGCGATACACGAGCGATGGTTCTTAACTTTTTTAACCATCTAGATGATAAATTTAAAAGTAGAAAAATTACTGCCCTGGGCGAGACTTGAACTTACGGCCTCTGGATCAATACTCCAGCACTCTGCCAACTAAGCCACCAAGATCTAATCCAGAGCGCTGGAGTATCGATCCAGGGGCCGTGAGTTGAAGTCTCACCCAAAGCAGTATTTTTTCACTTTTAAATTTATTCTGCTTGTTAAAAATTAATTCATCTAGATGATGCCTAAATAATAAAACACGATTTATCCTGATTTAGTGCTTCTACATGCAAGAAGCAAATGTGTGAATACGCACTTATGTGTAAATCGGGCGTAAGACCAAGTCGATTGGAGTACTTTTATGTAACAAATTGAAATGTGACGTGCCGGTGGCTCGGGTAAATAAACCCGACGTTAACAATTTTGTCCTTTCAGGGCCTATTTCATTATTTTGTCAAACTTATTTTTGTTGTTAGATTTAGATAAAATTTGTCTGTTTTGAAGAGCTCCTCATTCTGGGCTGAACAAAACCTAACTGTTACTGTGCTTAACTAAAACCCTGTAATTAAAATTATTTTTCTCTCATTAAACTTATAATAATATGATATTATTATGATTTATTTGTAGTTTTACATGTATGTAAAATATAAAATGTAAATTTGTCCCGAAAAGAATTAATGTGCCTAATTTTCCGTTGAGTTTCGAAATACCTTTCGTTTCCGTAATTTAGAGGAAAAGTTTTAGGACATACGGTGAAATTGCGCTTATTAAATATATTACAAAATTTCATCGTGTGATGACGAAAAAATTGACAAAAAGAATCGACCCGCGAACTGAATCTCATCAGAATCATCAGAATTTTGATGTTTAATGTGTGTGCACTTCACCTCTTAGACCATTTGGTGTTTAGGCTGTTAAACATATATACAAGGTGCCCGTGAGCATTGCGAGAGATTTTAACGGTGCATTCGTGATGGCAATAGAAGCAAAAATTGTTATGACTTTTTGTAAAATTCGAGAAAAAAAAATTTTTTTTTTGTTTTTTCCCCCTTTTTTTTTGAACACCTTTTTCCTGTACATAAAACGTAATTTTTATTGATAAACACATAACCTAAAATTAACTAAAAAGTTTATTTTATTTTATTTGGGGGCAGCCTCTCGAATACATTTTTTAAATTTTTCGATGTCAATCAATAGGTTTGTCCGGACTAGACCTCAAAGTGGCAATACCGCAGTCAAAAATGTGTTTTGTACCGACTTATGCCGAAAGAATGATTTCGAAAAACATTTAATTATTTCTGAAACTAGGCCTAATCCAAAAAAAAATATATGACATTTTAGTTTCTAAATATTACCAGGAATGCTTAGTTAAAATATCTCGCAATGCTCACGGGCACCTTGTATTTAATCAACAGAGTTAACAGATTACTGTCTGGAAAAGGTGTTCAATACATGCAATATTGTACCGTGCGTGGAAATGAGCCGCGCTGCGATAGGCTGGCAAATGGAGCCTGAACGATGTCGGTCATAACTCAGCCAGCGCCAGCGCCTTAATACTGAGCCCGATTCTGTGTGTGTGATTTAACTACTTACAAGTAATTTGTATTTTATTTGTAAATTTTAATGTGTATATGGACTTTGTCTGAAATATAATATTTTTTTGAACTATTTGTTTTGGTTTTGAATACAAAATTCAAAACTTAAAAATTTCTTCTGCAAGTAGCCCTCATATAGTGAAATGAAAAATACATAACAATATTTGTAAATACAACTGACAATACCTGGGTAAACATTACATAAAATAAATTAAAATAAATAATTAATACAATACAACAGAGATGCATATAATATGGTCTCTATAGTTAATTATACATTTGGTTTTTACCTTGACGATCGTCTCGATGATTGACGTGCACCTCACGCACACTTTCACTTCATTTTGCATGCACGAGTCAACGCAAGATAATCACGTGACTTTTGTAGCCTCTGTTTCGCCCCCTTTAAATGACAGTACGATTGGGCAGTTAACAATAATACGTTTGTATCAATTTGTGCCAAAGTGACACATCGGTCGGAAAAGTAGGAGTAAACAAACTGTTCTTTTAGTATTTGTAATACAAAAACACAGGTTTCATGAGGTGTCTGTGTAGTATGTGGTGGAAATGAGCCCCGTCGCGATAGCTCGGTAAATCGAGCCTGCGCGACGCAGGCAATAAATCAGACAGGGCCTTATTACCGTGTGTCACCGTCTTCTCTAAAACATGTGTCGTCAGGGAAATCGCATGCGATGTCAACGTCAGACTGGTGAGCCCCGTGACGGGGAGTTGGCGTCGGAAAAAATGTATTCAATTTATAGATCAACCATCATCATCTTTGCGTTGTACCGGCTTTTTGACACTGGTCATGGGAGCATGGGGTCCGCTTGGCAACTAATCTCAATAATTGATATAGGCATTAGGCACTAGCTTTTACCAAAGCGTCTGCCACCTGACCTCCCAAACCAGAAGAGAAACTAGGCCTTATTAGGATTAATCAGGTTTCCTTGCTATGTTTTCTTTCAACTAGAGCGACTGATAAATATCATATGATATATCGTTCATAAGTTACGTAAAACTCATTGGTACGAGCCGGTTTGTGAACCCGCAACCTCTAGATTCAAAGTCGCACACTTTTACCGCTAGACTATCAGCGCTCCGTCGTTTTATCATGTATCTGTCAAAAACTGGATGAGGGAATGCGGCGAAATTTTGCGGCAACAAAACAAAACGGTTTAATTTTATTTCCCGTCGCCTGCCACAACACACAATACATTTTAAACGGGTTTTAGCTGATACACAACCGCTGAATTAACCCTTAAAACCATAGATAGCACTGGTTTTAACCCATATACATTTATAATTCATACTGTTATTCACAGGAGAATGTCGCTCCTGCTTATTTATTTACTCATAATAATGATTAATAAATTTTTATTTCCAATAGATTCTGACTGTAGTATCTTCAGTATCTTTTGGGATACAGAAGAGATATTTCTTGTTGAAGTGAAAACTTCTTTAGCGGCGCTGTGCACTTTTTGTAATGGGGAACAAAAGTTAAACTCGCGACAGGTCACGTGACCGACAGATTCGTCAGATTGAAAATTCGTAAGACGGACACGTGACCTGATCGAAAAACTCCATGATGGTCCTAGTAATGATGACGGTGTAAGAGTCGTTGAAATTATGGATGGAAGTTGATTTTTCTGAGAGATAAACTTTTTAATGTTAAATAATTGTAATCGTTCTGAAGTGTTAAATTTTTAATTTAATATAAATTGTCATGATGGTGTACGATAGCGCAATAAATGAATATTGTATTTTACCACATAAATGATAGTGCTTTTATACTGATAAGTAAAGCAATTCGTGCAAAATTATTCCCTAACCATTCTAAAATATCAAAAATGCACAACGTTAATTATCAAGTTTTCACTTCTGCCGGCACTCCCGGAGTGCAATCCGATGTTTTTTTTTCTGCGAGTGTCACCAATACGCCGAAAATTTTAACATTAGGTACCTCGCTCGCCATATATAGGTGCGAGTTGTGTCAAGATCATATCATAGCTAATCGTAAAATCTCAATACTACTGCTAATACTAAACGCACGTCACTTGCGCGACATGTTTCGGGGAGCCTTCACCGTGTGCGGCTATCGTGAGTGACTGAAATGCGTGAGTCAAAGCGAAAATTGAGCTTAATGTTACTTAGTTATATTACTTCACGACATACCAAATGCCTTGTAGATAAGTAGCATACTGACAGCAGCTGTCAGTCAGCGGTTTTTTTTCACTCGCGGCTGACGAGGGTGCTAATTATAACGTTTGACAGCCGAATCAACACGTCCCTTGTTTCCCAGATAAACTTTACAACTGACGTCACGGTAGGCTCACATGTATTTTGTAAATGGCGAAAATGGTACGCAAGTGAATATAGGTATACTTAAATTTATGCCACGACTATTAGTTAATAATAACCATGAATAATATATATGCTTAAAGAGAAATGTTCTCTATGATCAGACAGTGCGGGTTACTTACTCAAAGAACTCGTACTATATGAACATTATAGTACTTTGTGCAAAGCGGGGAGTAAGTGAAATTTTCCAAACGAGGTCTTTAGATGCTCGACAGCCGTAGGTTGGAGTGAATTAATGACTTGAGGTTGCAATATTCTTCTCTTTATTTTCATATCAAACATTCAACAACATAGTGAAATTTCAAACACTTGTCCGCCATATTGTCATTCTTTGACAGGTTAGGTTAGGCATATTGAAGGCCAAGACCTATCCGGCATTTAGCCACGATTGAAAATTCTGTAAAAACATTTTAAACGGTTATTATATTAATAAAATCAAATACTTTTTATCGTATATTTATATATAATAATTATAAATGCCAGTATTTTAAAAGTAAAACTCATTTATAACTTCTTGGTCGTATGAATTAGTGACACAATTAACTCCCGCGGTAATGAGACCAGCCTTAGTCCTTCAGTATACCTGCATGAAATAAGATATTTTTTAAGCAAGTATGATGAGAATTACTTTATTGTAAGAAAATTGCAAGCCAACATATTGTCAAATGGCATTGATACTTTCGTAAAAACTAAACTACATAAACTTAGTTAAGTTAGACTGTTCGAAGAGCATAAGAGTTCAATCCGTTTTAGTTACATATCTATTTTCTTGTTAATATCAAGTTAATTAATTAGAATTTAAAACAGTAGAGGAAAGTATCTCTTAAGACTTTCTTATCTATATAAAGGCCCGTAATACATGCGTGAAATAGAAACCTTTCTGGTAAGACCCATACGAAAACTGATACGTATTCGCAATGTAAGATGAAAATGTACAACAATAAGGGAGGTCCCCCCTAGCCCCCTTTGATCCACTTTCAGTCCGCTTTGATCCACTTTCAACAATATTTCAAACGTAACAAGCGCTTCTGTTGTTCCAACTTTCATAATGGCTGTTGAATGCAGATCTAAGGAAAGCCGTGCCCTTGGAGCTCTCCCCTGGGAGCTCTAGCCCTGACTATTAAAGGTTTGATTTGATTAAGCACAGAGAATTAACAGTAATCAGTGTAATCACGTTCGTTGACTGATTAATCTATAATAGCATTAACAATAAGCGAAAGCACCCCAAAATATGTTGCCATATCGATGTCTAGAAGTTGCATAGGCCTAATAGCAAAAGTCATATTAATCACATAATATTATATTATAATAGATAATAACACCCATAAGTGCAAAATATTCATTTATTTATTTAAACTTTATTGCACAATATATAATTATACAAATGTCGGACGTAATGCCTTAAAGCATTCTCTAAAATAAAATAAAATATATCGCAAGATACAATATACCATATGACACAAGAGAACATCATGTTCTCGTTTGATTGTATTATTTTAGTTTTGGACACTTAGAGACCTTATACACCTCTAAGATTTTATTTTATTTTAAATTTTATTTTATTTTAAATTTCATTTTATTTTAATACCTATTTTAATGATTTGGACACTTAGAGACCTGTACATCTCTAAGTCAATTTAAATTTATAATTTAGTTTTATAGGTAGGCACTCCTTATGAATAATATGTAGTCGCGTTTATGTGGCGCTATGCCGTCTTTAATGTAACTTACAAGCACAAATGTTGTATCTCACATTTTTTTTTATTATATTTATATTAATACAACCCGGCAGCTTGAACATGTCATGCTCGCTTAAAAGTCTTTACTTACGGTGGCGTCGTTGATCGGGTCGCCACTTTCCCGAATGAAGGTTGAGGGAGGCGATGGCTGAGATACACGTCATACTCGTGAACGGGTGCTGTTTGTGGAGACCGGTCTGTTTAAGCTTACACGGGGTACAGGTTATGTTAAAGTATGTAACTTTGAAGCGGTTATTGGGTGTGGGTAATTTCAAAATAAACACCAACGCTTACAAATTACTAATTATATTTTAACACAAAAAAAAAATGGGAAATAACTGAGCGGAGGTCGTGGTAAGGTCCGTTAGGTTATCAATAAGCCTGTCTGATTTCACTGACGTAGTAGGGTACTCCCCTGACGTGGCAAGGTGAACGAGCAGGGCCCGGGTCGGTCGTCGGGACGTCTCGGGAAGCGCCGAGGTCAGCTGGTGGGTGGATCGAGGAAGACTCTGACTGGCTTCCTTCTCTGCGGCCGGATCAGCAGGTCCCTCCTGCCGCCGCCGTAGGCTTACGCCGTATAAATGCACCCTGGAATTTACGTCGTCCAGCTTTAGGTCCGTGTATTAAATGGCCGCTCGGTATGAAACCCAGTGATGTCGCAAAGCCGTAAGCAAGGGAGTAGCGGCAAGTAGATGGTGGGTGTTCATAACCAGAACGGAGTTACAGCGTGGCAAGTACCAAAAGCATAGTGCAAGCCTTGGAAATTAATATTACAATAAGAGGAATTTACTAATATGGTAAGAGTGCATTCGAGCTAAGCTTGAGATGTAGGCTATTAATTCTCTAGAGTTAATTAACTCTCTTGGCCGAATGTATGAGGCGCCATTTTGTAACGGTACTTTTTATGGTACGCCGCAACGGCTACGAGCAGTACATAGTAGAAATGATATTTAATGCTTAAATTAGGCAATAAACAATTAGAAAAATAACATTATAGGACAATTAGAACACTAGCACTTTCTTAAAACTAGGTAACGTTCAACACTTACCCTTAACCGGGGTGCACAACGGAAAATACGTTATTTGACTAGTTCGTTAGGTAGCTCATTACTGCGAACTAAGTATTTAGAAAAAAGAATTAAATTGTCCACGGCGAACACTGCCGATTAAAATATAAAACTTGAAATCGAACCGGCGCGTGAGACGACACGGCACAAGGCTCGTGAACGCGACCGGCAACGTCCGTCCTTTAAGACGATTGCGCGCAGAGTGAGGAGCGGAGATATATGGCCAGCGCTATAAGAATGTTCGCGAGAGTAAAACTGCTGACGCAAGTAGTTCGGCCGAGAGTACACTCGCGCGCATTATGTTGCATTATTTAAAACAAATTAACATATTGGTTTAAGACCTATAATATTTATTATTTAAAGTATTAGATGAGATTGAGATTACGATTAATTTAATACCTATAGTAACGTGCATCGTTACATTACCCCGCGTGCCACCGAAGGATTTTATTCTTTTCCAACAATAAAATCCGCACTTTTGAGTACGTATTCGTATTTACCTTTCACAAAAAAAAAACTTTCAATCTTCACACTTTCAAACAAGCGAAAATAATCTTAAAACATATTTACGCATTCTGCCATTGGTAAGGTGCACTGTCTACCATATCAGACAAGAGACCCATACAAATACTAAGTACAACAGATGAAGAAAATTGACTCTAAGGGTAACGTAAATAGTAACTAGATTTTAATAAACTATCGTAGTTCTTAATTAGGATTAATCACTATTATTTACTAGCTTAATGTCTTTGATGTGCCAAGTCCCCAGATTTTTGCCCGACAAATCAGCTAGTACATAAACCAAAGGAGATTTTTTATCTATGACACGACACTTAATGAATTTAGGTGCGAGCTTCCTACTGAAATACCTATCCTTATCACTTAGTACATAAGCTCGTTTCATTACGACATCACCGATGTTGAATTCAGCTGGCTTACGACGAAGGTTGTAGTGGGAAGTATTCTTGGCGTGAGCGTGCCAGAGTTTAGCTTGCACGTCGTCGAAAACGTCCTTAAGGCACCCTAGGTTTTCGGCATAGATGTCGCGCGGTAAGAACAAAATCTCATCGCCTAAATCATTATCTAAGTAATGTGAACCACAAGTCACGAGTTCCCTGCCAAACACCAAAAAGGAAGGAGAGTAACTCGTCACCTCACACCTTGAATTGTTTAGAGCAAACTGCACTCTAGGAATAAATGTATCCCAACTGCGATGATCGTTATTAACGAAAGTTGAGAGACACGTAATTATTGTCCTATTATGGCGTTCAACAAGATTGACCTGTGGCGTGTACTTTGGCGTATAGAAGACATTTGGAATTTTAAAACGCTGGAACAGAGACTCTGTTATCTTACTGATAAACTGACTGCCGTTGTCCAGAAATATGGTCTGAGGGACTCCATGCACAAGAAAGACAGACTCCTCCAAAATCTTCGTAACTGCACTAGCAGTAGCACTCCGAAGTGGAAAAATTAAGCAAAATTTCGTGAAACAGCATGTGATAACGAAAATATAACTATTTTGCTTTCTAGTAACTGGCAAGGGACCCATAAGATCAATGGAAATCATTTGGAATGGCCTGACACATTGCTTAGGTCGGCCCATTTCACCCAAGGTCCGATGATTTTGAGCTTTATACGATAAACACTTATCACAAGCCTTTACAAATTCCACGACGTCCCGATACATACCAGGCCAAAAATAACGTAACGCAAGACGGTGGTATGTTTTGAAAACACCAAGATGTCCAGCCGATGGTTCAGCATGATTTTCTGCTATGATTTGGTCCCGCAACTCGAGAGGTACAACTTCTTTCCATGCGAACTCGGAAGCAAGTGGATGGTTAGACTTAGCACGTCTGAATAGCCTATCCTCCTTGATAATGAAATTCGAGTACGATTGTGGCTTAGTTCGACAAGAGTTATAAATGTTCTTATACCACGGATCCTTTGTTACGAGGTTCGAACCAGAAGTGTTTATTGCGGCTACTGGAAGAGCTCTGGATAGGGCATCAGGAATAACATTGTCCACACCTCTACGATGCTTAAATTCAAGGTTAAACGAGGACAATCTTACACCCCAGCGAGCTAACCTACCTGTCGGATTCTTCAGGGACAGGAACCATTTCAAGGCACTGTGATCTGTGTAAACAGTGAATGGCTTCCCGTTCTCCAAATAACACCTCCAGTGTTCTAGTGCGATTACCACAGCCAAAGTTTCACGTTCAGTAATACTATAATTCTTCTCTGCTGCCGACAACGACTTGCTCATGTAAGCAATAGGGTGCTCCTTGCCGTCAATAATTTGAGTCAGCATCGCGCCCACGCCGTAATTGCTAGCGTCTGTATGGACCTGGAAACCTTTGTCGTAGTCGGGACAAGAGAGAACAGGAGCGGTTACCAAGCACTCCTTTAACTTCTTAAAAGCAGTATCAGCCTCAGTGGACCAGACAAAAGGAGATCCACCCTTCTTATTCGAAGTCAGCTTGTGTAGAGGGCCCGCTATCGTGCTGAAGTTGGGGACGAAACGACGATACCATGTAGCGGTCCCGATAAAACGTTGAATGTCCTTCCGACAAGAAGGTGTCGGAAAATTGAGGATAGCATGAACTTTCTCAGGATCGGTTCGTAAACCAGAACTATCTACCACATAGCCAAGGTACTTAAGCTGACTACGGAAGAACTGACACTTCTCTAGATTAACGGTAAGGTTCGCATGCTTGAGCTTACTCAAAACCCGTAATAGAAGTGAAACGTGAGAATTAAAATCATTCGAAACGACAATGATGTCGTCGAGGTATGCGAAGACCTTGAAGTCGAATTCCCTAAATAATAAGTCCACCAATCTCTGCTGTGTCGCAGGCGCGTTGGTCAAGCCAAAAGCGGTACGCTTAAATCGGTAGGTTCCGCGATTGGGAACGAAAAACGCCGTTTTATCACGGTCTTCGTCAGCTATCGGTATCTGCCAGAACGCTTTGGATAAATCTATGCTAGACAAGTAGCGAGCATCACGAAGACTGTCCAAAATCTCGGAGATATAAGGGATACTATAGGCGTCGCGCTTAGTTACTGAGTTTAGTTTGCGGCTGTCAAGACAAAAACGGGGTTGGCCATTCTTTTTGGTGACGATAAGAACGGGAGAAGACCATGCACTCTCGCACTGTTCAATAACGTCTAACGCCAACATCTCGTCGACCTGTTCTGCCAAAATACGTTGCTTCTCCGGTGACAACCTATAATACCTCTGCCGAACTGGCTCGGAGTCTCCTGTATCTATGCGATGAGTGATCACTGTAGTCTTTCCTAACCCCCGAGTCTTGAAAGAAATGTCGCTAAACTGCGAAATAACGTTGTCAGCCACCGACTTTTCCGATTGCGGAAGGTTGTCATAAGCTTGTATGAAAACAGGATGGGCTTCCTTAACACTAGCAATTAATGCCGGAGTACTAGAGAAGGTAATGCTCTTTAAATGTTTAGGAAAAATATCAAACGCGCGCCAAAAATCAAAACCTAAAATGAAATCAATATCGACGTCAGGCACTACAAAAGTTTTGATGATGCGGAAATCATCTTCAAAACGTATAGGTAAATTCATGTAACCAATGCTAACCATCCTGCGGTCGCCCGCAACAGTTACCGAAATAGTATCATCCGTGTATAATTGAAAACCTTTATTCAAAAATCTCTTATAAATTGACGTACCGAAAAGCGTCACTGCGGCACCTGAATCAAGGAGACCATAAAGCTCAAAACTATTTATTTTGACACGAGCATAAGGCCTTGTGTCATGCAATGGTCTATTCAGCAGAATTGTACCGATCTTGTAAGCATTAAAATAAACATTAAGGGTTTGCAGCCACTTCTGCCAATCCTCGATATCAAACTTAGGTGGCAGCAGACTACTGGTACAATCCTGCTGGTGAATTAGTTTTTTGGCATGTTAGGTTTACCCTTGGAGCATTTGGGACAATCTGGGGCCTTAACACCAACTTCCCCACAACTAAAACAAATAATTTTGTCCTTGCTCGCTCTACACTGGCGAAGACTGTGGGTGTTATTACGACACCTTGGACAATAAACAGATTTACCTTCTGTGCGCTGCAACGCATGAACATACTTGTTTCCCTCAGAATCAGTCTTTCCATCTGAATTCATTTTACCCTTATTCTTTGACAATAACAATATACATAATGGATATATACAGATGATTACTATAACTAGCTTATATCTAAAATAGGCCCTTGAGGCATTGTACCAAGGATGCTGGCGGCATTTCCTCGTTGTATCGCAATACTGATACGTTGTGCGAGGAAGCCGCCAGCTCTTCGGTCACCAGTTACGTCAACCAGACGTTTCGCGATTTCTCCAAAAAACTTGTGCGCGCTGGGACCCCATGGACCTAGAGTTTCAACGCCAAAAGGTACAAAATGGTACTCTCTACCGAGGCTCTTATATTTATTACGTTTCAAAATTTCGGCGCTTTCCGCCGCTGCGCCCGCTTTTACATTAGTCCGTTGGAGGTGGGACGGTGCCAGTGTGTCTACGCAGGTAGCATCCCAAACTAACATCCGTCCCAAGCTCCAAGGAACCAAGGACACCCCATCAGGCCTCTTGCCATCATCCCTGATAATGCCAGTTGGCTCAAGAAGAGCAGGCACATTGATGGTGGCAAGAGATCGACGAATTATGTCATTAAGCGACGCATGTCTTGAAAAACGACCTGCACTTTTTTGACAAGATAATCCGTGGTGTCCCAGTCGGTCCACGTCCGTGCCACAAGAGCATATATGTGGCGTACATACCGAAACCCCGAGTCGCAAACCAGTCGCCAGTCTTAGGGAGGTCGGATCCAAGAAAGTACCAGTATTAGGTGAAGGATGGGCATGTAGCCAGTAGCCGGCTTCCCGGGCTCCGACCGCCAAAAGTCTCGCGTGATCTGGACCTGTACAGTTGTTTAGAAGAGTATTGTAAGTTAAATCACAGTAAATATTATCCCAGCTCCTTTGTGATTTTGGGTTGTCTGGAAATTGTTTGCCCGGGCAAGCAATTTTAAAAGCATTTTTAGCATCCTCAAAGCCCGTAATCTCATAGTTTGTGGGCAAAGCCCTTAAGATATTTCCTATGAGACCAGACGTGCTATTAATGGATGCCAAAAAGGCTGGGGAAGCCACACTGGCAATTTTGCGAATTCCTAAACCTCCGAACCGAATAGGGAGGGACGCTTGAGACCAGGAAGGCTCACTCAGCTGAATGTTTAGAATCGTCTCTAAACTAATTTTGATCAAATCGTCTATAGGCGACAATAAATTTTGATGTTTCCAAAAAGGACAGCAGCGGAGCACATATGTAAATTTAGGGACAAAAAGACAGAATTTCAGAATCACAAGAGCATAATGAGGGCTAATTTCGAGTAAACTATTCGTGTGACTTTTGAATTTAGATATAGAGTTAGAAACATAATCAGGAAAAGATTCTTCAAATATAGGAGAACCCAGGAGGCAAAGAGAATCCTTGTCTACCAATTTTATATTAGGAGCCAGATCGTCAAATTTGGGTTTTAAGTCGGTCAAAGTACAAGAAGATTTGTGAATAAAGAGTAATTCTTGTAATCGAAACTATAAGTATTATATCTGTTTTTGTAAACATTACTACTATTGTTATTATTATTATAAGGTCTGTTAGAGTAGCCACTGTTGTTGTTACTATTGAATTTACTAGATGACTGACCTGTATAAGCAAACTCAGGTGCCAGTGTGCTCTGGGAGACCTTAGGAGGTTCGTGAAACCCTACCATCCTAGCCTGGATACTCTCATAATTGCGACAGAGTGTGCGCAATGTCTCGATGTCCGTAATCTTCGGAGCAGAAGCCAACGTGCTAGCATAGCATGGCCGGATATTATGCAAAAGTGTCTCTAACTTCTCCTCTTCAGACATACTATTTGTTAACCGAGAAAATAACCCAGACATAATAGACAAATACACAGTAATGTTTTCCGTCTCGCCCTGTGTTCTAGCCCTAATCTCATTAGCTAGCCTGAAGTCATAATCATCTTGGCTGAAGTCAGCTTTTAGGCGAGCAGCTAAGTCCTCCCAACTAGACACCTGATTCTGCACGGTACGATACCAATGTAAGGCCACGCCGGTAAAAATCTCCGTAGAATACGTCAGCAGTTTTGCCCCGCTTATGTTTCTAGCCTTAGCAAAATCGGAAATGCGCTCAATGAAAGACCGCACGCACGACTTCCCGTCAAACTTGTACTTAGTTATCTCTCCGGACACACTGCGCTCACAAGTAACGTTTACATTAAGAGGCGAAGAAACACCCTGCGTCTCGCTAGATGTTGTGGAAAAAGAATCGGTTCCAGAATCTTTTACTGCATTGTAACGCTCCGAAAGGGACTTATAATCCGCGACGCATGACTCGAAAACGAGCTGAGATGCACTGTCACAGGTAATCCGATTAAGTCGGTGATATAAGTGGCTGATGAGGTTTTGAGCACGCAACAATGCATTCCTGTCGTGAGGCGGGTTGATAAGTACTCTGAGTTTCGACAAAGCATCGCTAACACCCTTCAAATCATCGCTGACAGTCAACACGCTCTCCAGAATGTCCTCAGAAGGGAATAAAGGCCCTAATTTAGCTATTTGTTCGCGTAATCTTGTAACGTTGTTGCCCGGCGTTTCGCCACGAATCGCAACCTCGTACTCTAACTCGGACTTTTGCAACGACAGAAATTTTACCCGGAAAGACATTTTAGCGCGTAAAATTGCAGTAATTAAATAAATAAATACGAATCGCAAAAAACTACTAAGCAAACCGTGAAGGATAAGTGTTGAGCGCTATAAACTTAAATCTACTCCGTTCTGTTACAAAAAATCTATGACAGTAACGTTCTGGTTGATCCGATGTATAGATACTAATGACCGGCTAAGAAAAGCAGCACAACAACGCCACCCGTATTGAATAAAAAAAATGGCAGCGCAACAGACAGCAAAACAAAGAAAAAAATATATATAAAACAAAATCTGCAACTAGTGTGTACCTGTCACAATAATAAAATTCAATAAAATAATAATAATAAAATTGCCTGCGTGACTCAACTGAACTAGAGTTCTACAGCTAACATTAGATCAAATGTAATAAAATAAAACGCCTACAACAGTAAATATATCCAGTAAAAAAAACGTAACACTTATGGTGCCCACTGTACGAAAGATGTAAACAACACAGAGTAACGAAGGGCACAGAGTAAAACTTGGAATGCGATTCAAAGTTGTAAGAACAACCTGACGCTATAATAAAACTATAAATTAATTAATAAAAAAATAAAAAAATAATAATAATAATTTAAAGTAAACCAATAAATAATTCCAAAATTACAAAAATTGTTATTAAATTCTTAAAATTGCAGTGATAAATCCATAAAAAAAAATTGCAAAAAAAATGACAACAATTGACACTAAATTATTAAAATTTGTACACACCAGTTGCTCCAACCATGAAAATAAAAAACAAACGTTTAACAAAAACAACACAAACACCAACTACTTCTACGCAGTGAAACCAGACTCTGACCACGTTAAAGGGCGCCAATGAAGCGGTTATTGGGTGTGGGTAATTTCAAAATAAACACCAACGCTTACAAATTACTAATTATATTTTAACACAAAAAAAAAATGGGAAATAACTGAGCGGAGGTCGTGGTAAGGTCCGTTAGGTTATCAATAAGCCTGTCTGATTTCACTGACGTAGTAGGGTACTCCCCTGACGTGGCAAGGTGAACGAGCAGGGCCCGGGTCGGTCGTCGGGACGTCTCGGGAAGCGCCGAGGTCAGCTGGTGGGTGGATCGAGGAAGACTCTGACTGGCTTCCTTCTCTGCGGCCGGATCAGCAGGTCCCTCCTGCCGCCGCCGTAGGCTTACGCCGTATAAATGCACCCTGGAATTTACGTCGTCCAGCTTTAGGTCCGTGTATTAAATGGCCGCTCGGTATGAAACCCAGTGATGTCGCAAAGCCGTAAGCAAGGGAGTAGCGGCAAGTAGATGGTGGGTGTTCATAACCAGAACGGAGTTACAGCGTGGCAAGTACCAAAAGCATAGTGCAAGCCTTGGAAATTAATATTACAATAAGAGGAATTTACTAATATGGTAAGAGTGCATTCGAGCTAAGCTTGAGATGTAGGCTATTAATTCTCTAGAGTTAATTAACTCTCTTGGCCGAATGTATGAGGCGCCATTTTGTAACGGTACTTTTTATGGTACGCCGCAACGGCTACGAGCAGTACATAGTAGAAATGATATTTAATGCTTAAATTAGGCAATAAACAATTAGAAAAATAACATTATAGGACAATTAGAACACTAGCACTTTCTTAAAACTAGGTAACGTTCAACACTTACCCTTAACCGGGGTGCACAACGGAAAATACGTTATTTGACTAGTTCGTTAGGTAGCTCATTACTGCGAACTAAGTATTTAGAAAAAAGAATTAAATTGTCCACGGCGAACACTGCCGATTAAAATATAAAACTTGAAATCGAACCGGCGCGTGAGACGACACGGCACAAGGCTCGTGAACGCGACCGGCAACGTCCGTCCTTTAAGACGATTGCGCGCAGAGTGAGGAGCGGAGATATATGGCCAGCGCTATAAGAATGTTCGCGAGAGTAAAACTGCTGACGCAAGTAGTTCGGCCGAGAGTACACTCGCGCGCATTATGTTGCATTATTTAAAACAAATTAACATATTGGTTTAAGACCTATAATATTTATTATTTAAAGTATTAGATGAGATTGAGATTACGATTAATTTAATACCTATAGTAACGTGCATCGTTACAACTTTACTTTTGAGTGACATTAACGTGAGACACTTCATTCGGTTCTTGTCTGTTTTAATTTTTTTGTCTTTTAATTATTTATATAAGAATTCAAGCCTTGGCGACCCTCTACATCTCTAAGGATAATTTAATATATATTTTTATATTTTATCTCTGACACGTAGAGACTTATACATCTCTAAAGAATTTTAGTATTTTATGGTTTTATTTTTTTATCATAGTTTTTTTTTGTGTAATTTGACATTTAGAGACAGTATACATCTCTAATAAAGTATTTATTATTTCATAGATTCGATATTTGTAATTGTTTTTTTTTAATTTATTGTTTGTAAAAATGGACATGTAAAAGTGCCCCTGTGGCCTATTTGCTGAATAAATGTTTGATATTTGATATTGATATTGATACCACACTCAGGCATACATATGTTTAGCCACTTAGCTGTCACTATCCATTTGATGCCGACTATGTTACTAGCTTTGATCTTAATGACATGTTAATCGAGACAGACGTAACGTAACGAGGTAATGTTTGTATCAAAGTAACAAACACCAGTCGTACCTGTGTATGAGCGCTTCATAAATAATCAGGTGATAACCTCAATTCAACGCCACGTAACGAGTTCACAAACACCATTTACAGTACATAATAACATTTAGTTCTACTTTACCACACTAGTGCGATAATTAGCACATTACGTAACTATGTCAAAAATTTAAAGGGCCATATGTACTGTAAAATGTTGTACGATACATGTGCGAATAGGCAATTGGCAACTCGTGTCGATTTAAAACACTCCCTTCGGTCGTTTGAATGTATCCCCACTCGTTGCGAATTTCCTATTTTTTTGTATTGTATCGTTATTACACTACTTACTTGTACTATTACAACTCAACGTTTCAAAATAGTTCATTATAATACAAGTGCAGTATGATAGAATTTTATACTCCTACTCATTCTTTGTAGATATGATTGGTTTGATTGCTCTACTTTATATAGTTCAGGAAAAAAACTACTTTGAAAAATGTGTCCATAAAATGACGTTTTTGACATTATCTCGGTGACGGTTCAAAATAGGGGGCTGAAAGTTAAGGTGTTTCTATATTATAAGATAGCCAACAAGTGACATTATAAAAATCCGATATTCGTTACAGGGGCCACTTCTCCTTCCTTAGCCTGCTAGGCCCTTTTTTGCTCGTGCTACGGGCTACACCCGGTATGAAATAGGACATATATGATACACTGGACATGAAATAGGATCTAGATGTAAGTGCAAATGCTTGTAAAAATATAAATAATAAATGTAACATAATCTATAAAATTAGGATTACATAAGTACCAAATAAGAATATTAACGAATAACGATTAAGATTATTGTAAATTAAAATATCTATGACATTGCAATGCCAAATAAATTCAGTCACTTTTTTTAGGGTTCCGTAGCCAAATGGCAAAAAACGGAAGCCTTATAATTTCATCATGTCCGTCTGTCTGTCCGTATATATCACAGCCACTTTTTTCCGAAACTATAAGAGGAGGGGAGGAGGAGGAGAGGTGTTCAAACTTGGTATGTAGATGTATTCTATAAACCGCATCAAGATTTTCACAGAAAAATTAAAAAAAAAACTATCAATTTTGGGGGTTCCCCATAGAATTGAAACTCAAAAAATCTTTTTTCATCAAACGGGGTATCTATGGATAGGTATTCAAAAATGATAGTTTGCGCGAGAGACACTTCCAAAGTGGTAAAATTATACCCCACACGCATGGGTTTGATGAAAAAAAATCATGGGCGAGTCCGACTCGCATTTGGCCGCTTTTAATTTATTTGACAAGTGTGTTATGTCATAAAATGACGGCGTTTCATGATAATATGCCTAAAGCTCAGAACGCATAGCGATAAAAAAAAATTGCGGTTTTCGTCTTGCAAGTGCGTGCGCTTATGAAGCATGCCGTACGTTACACTTTTTGCGTTTCTGAAACAGCAAGAAATTAATCGCAGTGCGTTTTAAGCCTAAGACGGGTTTTACGATCGGCTGCCTATACATATATATACCTGTGTTTAACTTTGTAAGAGTTTCTTAACCATTGGAGGCAGAAAAAGAAATTAAGAATCTAAATTAGAATATTATTCAGCGCCATAGGCTAACCTGTTTAACCTCTGTTTAAGTGTAAAGGAACGTTTTAGTAAGTCCGAGCGATTTGTCGCTGTCGCGTATTTAATTGTCGCGGCGTTAGCGTAATCCCACCGCTGGAGATGCTATTCTACTTGTTTATAACATTGCACTAGAGATTAGTAGTGAGTAAATACTCACGGGTAAATACTGAGTACTCAATACACCCGTATTTAGTAAATAGTAACTAAAAAGTAACTAGTAAATACTATTTACTAGTTTATACCCAACTCGGTGGGTATAAAGGAGTAAATACGGGTGTATGAGTACACACCGAAAGAATGTTTATCTCTCTTTAACTTTCGAACCAAAGTAAAAAACAAAAATCGGGATTAAGGAAAAAATATCGGGAGATTAGCCGTAGAATAGAGTACTAAAACTTTGAACATTATCACACAGTGCATCCTCGTTAACTATTCATGGCGCGGTGCGATGACCGGTCATTACAAAATTATGTCAATCTGATTTCATTTTGACTTGCCCGTATTCAGATTTAGCAACTTGCTCATGCTGATTGCTGCATGCGAAATGAAGTGAAAGTCGTGAGTGAGATGCGCTCCTATCATCAAGGTGGTATCAAAACCAGCTCAAAACCATAATAAGTTGTCAAATCGGAATCGGGCTATGTGTATCTCGGTACCTACATTACTTGGTGCAAGCGCGATGCACAATGAGTAATATATCAACAACTTATTTCTAAAATATTCGAACTGTATAAATAGATAAAGTTGTGAGATTACATTTTAAACTTAAACATCACTAAGCACACATCGCTAAGTACGGTCACAAATATGGGCAATAAGGTCATGTATACATATTTTTGGGACTTTGTTCGTATCGATATTTTCAGATGTGACCGTACACAGGGCCTGCACTATTATCTCGCGAGCATACTCATTAACTATTCATGGCGCGGTGCGATGACCGGTGATTGTGAATCAAAAAGCGGCTTCATATATTCAGAGCATGTTCGCTTTCATCAGTGCATACAAGTTGATACCTACCGGCTTGCCTTTTATGAGACAAATATATATGCTACCTTATTTTACAAGTTTTCTAATACAACAAGTTAACTGCAGTTCCAACTCGCCAACGTCGCTATAGCGGTTTGATGGAGTAAACAATACGGTCGCTTCAGTAATAAAATTGACCCTATCATATGAATTAAATGAAATGAAAATGAAAAATCTTTTTTTCAGTCAACTATGGGCCCATCGATAAATACCTTAAAACTAGCATACATGTTATAAAACATATCTTATAAACTAAAACACATACTATGGCTGCGATGCATTTTGCAACCCCGCTGTGTCAGGGAGCCGGCCGCGGAACCGCCGAAACTTGACACCCTTTGGCCAAAACTCCTTTTCAAAGAATTTATTTTAATTTGGATATACACTTTTAACATTTTACATTTATCGTAACTATCTACAAAAGTTCGAGGAGCGCAACGTGCCCCTTGCTAGCAATCTCCCCGGTCTGACACATCCACCTCAAACTGTGGGTAATATTAGAAAATCGTTCCGTTACACGTAGGCTCGCCAAACGTCAAATCAACTCAAAATAACAACCGAGCTTTTCGAAATCGAATAATGTTTAAATAAAATAAATGATTAATGATATTTACGGTATTTTAAGAGACTAATACTAATTACCAATAATTACAATTTAAATGCAACTTTCTGCTTTTGTTTCATTTCCAATGTCATCTTTCTTGGCGTAGAAACAAAACATGTTTTTCGCAATGACAGATGGAGAACAATATCTATAACGACCGGCCAATTTGTTATTTATATTTACTAACCAAACTCATACATGATTTTGAAAATACTTAACAATTCGAAACCTGACCAATTTAATAGCTGCAGTGATGCACAAGGAGCATTTGATATGCGGATCGTTAAGTTCTGTTCAGTGGTTTTGTTGCAATTTTCATGTGAAATTTCGCCAAGAACATGCGGCTTCTTTGAGCCAATGTTCCAAAATTAGCCAGCCAGGAGACCTAATATAGTAGCCGTTCTACATGAGTGTTACACTCTGGTGTATGTTATTTTGTCGAAAATATGACCTTCAAATTTGACAGGTAATATGAAGTGTGGTTAGTATGGAAACTTATGTAGTTATTACTATAGTCAATTTGTAGTCCGGAACGCACTGTTGTAGTTGTATGATATTACATTCATTTTCGTGTGTTTTTTCACCACTCCGGCGTCCGCCACTGAAGGGTTTCGTAACTTTTTTTTCAGAATATATATGATATCCATCGGTTTATAATTTTATTAATGACTTTGTTTTATTGTTTCAGGTATGTATGGACCGGTTTTGGAGTTATATTCCGACTACCTACCTATACTACGGGCAGAGCAGGTGCTATAACTACCTAAACTGCTAAGTAGAATGTTTATGTCTCACTAACCTGCCCGCTCTTAAAATTTAATTACCCTTTTATGACAGTTTCAAGTTACGCTTTATCCGGAGGCCAATTCAAACCTAACAATTTATAAAGTTCTCATCTTGTTTTGGCATTCATCTTAATGTATCTCTGCTATTACCTCTCTGATTATTTGTATGTTAAGTGAAGTATCGTTTAGTTTTATAGTTGCCCAATTAGATGTTGCTGTGCTATCGGCTACTTTGCGGTATTAAGATTTTTTACAGCCCCTTATAAAGTAAAGGTTTCCGAAGTGTTATATTGTCAAGAAAAGTATTTCAATACAAATGCAGTAATTAGTGAATATTGGACTTGGTGTTTTTATTTTAGCGCGCACACTAATAAATAAGTGACACGACTCTGATATTATTGAGTAGTCTTATTAGGCATCCTTTCTCGCACTCCTTGATGCGCGTGAGATGCCAAATAACGTCAATTACAAAGTGTTCAGTCAGAATCAGCCTCCCGTTTTACTGCGCACAGCATAACATGCTGCGTCAAAATTTCTGGCGATAACAGAGGATCGTAAAAAGTTTTTGCACTTAAACATGGATTATTGGCGACTGTGGCCTAAAAATGTTCTTATCTAAATCCTTTCAATTCAGTAAAGCCCTAAAGCTCTATAAAATTTACAGTTTCATTAAATATCATTTTCTATACAACATGGTCGGTGTATTTCATCATTCGCTTTCCTTATCCCGTTCACTTAGAGTCGGCTCAGCATGTGTTTTTCGTCCACGCCTCTCTGTCGCCCGTCATCTTATCATATAATTGCGTTCGTTTCATAATTATCTCTCGCATAGTCCAGGTCTGGCATGCGTTAAGTTAAAATTATTGTAACCACAATTGCCATTATAAATTATAGAAATAGAAACATTTGTTTGCAAGAACACGTAGGTACAATCACCTGCAATAAAATGGTTCTCTTCGAAGGCTGCAAGAATATGTGACACGCTCTTATGGCTCTACAAATAAGATCACTTCAGAGATTTTTGCGGCCTTCGTTGTGTAATATAATTTTGCAGGTGAAGTACAAGGTGTTACATGGTATATAAATATTGTCACAGTATTAAGCGGAAACAGCTTGCAAATGTTCAAATGTACAAAAATCTACTTACATAAATCGTTATTTATTAAAATTATATATCCATATAATCCTTCACCGAATAAAAACAGTGTTTTTGAAGTCACTTTGTCAATTTATTAGTACTTAGATTCTAAATCATGCAACATCTTGATACTATCAGGTAGTTTATTAAAGTAATAATTAGTAAATACAAGTATTGTAGACATTCCGTCTATATAATATCCGTACGGCAGGAAGGCTGATACAGAAAGGTTCCTACTTTGAGCTCTTACTTCGATTTCTTCTAAATACATCAGAGCGCAACTTAAAATATTCCATATGAGTCTTAAAAAAGATGCTAACTTTTTTAATACACATGCATGGCAAAGGTAAAATATTGTGTATTAAAAAAATGTCTGTGCACCACGCATTTGTAATCGCGCGTACACACTTGTTTGAAGTTTAGAAGCCTTATTAACATTCACAGAATTTCCCCATACTAGAAAACCGTAGTTTAATGTAGACGACACTTATCCATCTCTCTCTTTCCGCAGCATTATTATTCCCATCTGACTGTGGGGTCTGCTTTCCTGATCTTTTCTTTCCACTTCGCGCGATCGGACGTGTCGTCCACTGTAACGTCGCAGGCACTCATGTCTTTTGCTATGGTATCTGTCCACCTCATCTTAGGTCTTCCTCTTCCTCGAGACCCAGCGATGTTCAGACCCATAGCAACATTACCGATGTAATCAGGAGGTCTTCTCTTTACGTGTCCAAACCATCTCAGTCGACTCTCTTGTAGCTTATTGGCGATATTACGTACTCCGAGGCTACCGCGAACGTACTCGTTGCGTATCTTGTCGAGTCTGGTTACTCCGCACATCCACCGAAGCATCTTCATTTCGGCGACTTGGACAGACCGAACATGGCTCTGCGTCATGGGCCATTTCACTCCCATAGGTTAGAACCGGTCTTATTATGCTCTTATAGACAAGGCCCTTAAGCTTCACGGGCATCCTCCGATCACAGGTAACGCCAGTCACTTCCCGCCACTTCAGCCAGGCAGCGGCGATCCGGTGCTGCAAGTTCAACTCCAATTTTCCCGAGCTGTGCAACATGGTACCCAAATATCGGTAGTAGGCTATAATAGCAGCTTGTATAGAGACAGGTTTTTCCAATTTCCTTAATGCGTTTACAAACCTATCTTACTTTTAACTTATTGCCTTGAAATGTTTTTTCCAGTTCAAATGCGTAAGTATTTCTATTTAAGCCTAAGAATTTTGTACAACTTACGTGCTTTCATTAACGGGATTTACTGACGTTGTTACCACAAATAAATCATTTAGCGTAATTGTAATACGAGGTCACGGCGGTGGCCATTACGTTAATCAAGGGTTGGGTATAGTCAGCAATATTACTATGTATTTCGGTCCTTTGGTCCTTAAGTGGACAATGTGCAGAAGAAGTACAAATATCTGTTAATATTGTACCCACAATTAACAGTATCAATTAACGTGATTTACTAGCGTTGTTACCGCAAATAAATCATTTAGCGTAATTGTAGTGCAAGGTCACGAGAGGGCGGCCATTACGCTAATCAAGGGTTGTGTATAGTCGGCTACATTACAATGTGTTTCGGTCCTTTGGTCCTTAAGTGGACAGTGTGCAGAAGAAGTTTGACAAAATATTTTTTTAAATAAATCATTGTGCGACTAACGGGTTTACTGTTAGGCGCCAACTGAGTTTGCTTAATGTACTGTACTGTAATGTATTTTTACAAAAATAAGCAGTTTATTAAACGCTCACGCAATTATCAAATTATAAGAAGTTCTTTTTATTCGAGCCTTAGCAAAGGTCTCCGTTTCAACTTGGGCAAAAATGCTTTCATATGTTCGGGTGTTCTCCGCTTCAGGTCGTGTTTCGTATGTTCGGGTGTTCTCCGCTACAGGTCGTGTTTCGAATGTTCGGGTGTTCTCCGCTACAGGTCGTGTTTCGTATGTTCGGGTGTTCTCCGCTACAGGTCGTGTTTCGTATGTTCGGGTGTTCTCCGCTTCAGGTCGTGTTTCGTATGTTCGGGTGTTCTCCGCTACAGGTCGTGTTTCGTATGTTCGGGTGTTCTCCGCTACAGGTCGTGTTTCGTATGTTCGGGTGTTCTCCGCTACAGGTCGTGTTTCGTATGTTCGGGTGTTCTCCGCTACAGGTCTTGTTTCGTATGTTCGGGTGTTCTCCGCTACAGGTCGTGTTTCGTATGTTCGGGTGTTCTCCGCTACAGGTCGTGTTTCGTATGTTAGGGTGTTCTCCGCTACAGGTCGTGTTTCTTAATCGATTCTCGTCACGTAGTAAGTAGCCTTAATAGTTACATCGATTTATTTTGTCTTTTCGTTTTTTTTTTCAAAATGTTCAAAATAGCAAAAAATGGCACAAAAGAACTTTAGCGCCTATGCGCCTAATGAATGAACGAATGAATGAAAGTTTATTCACAAGAACATATGGTACATTAAATATAATTAAGTGAACATTATTGACCCTTGATATGCTCGGCCTTAGGACTTGTGAAAATTATTTGTATTAACACAGTTCATGCATGTCAAAGCAAAATACATTACATAAATGTCGTGTTTACTAATAATACTAAAATATGATCAAATGCAAACATTAATTATTAAATTTTTAAACACAAACGTCAAGTTTTAAGCCTCAATCTGCAGTCAGTTAGTCATTCAAATCCAGCACATAAGTTTATCAAACTGTTAGCTAATAATTAGTTGAATCCAATTTACTTATTTATGTCAAAATGAAGTAATAATTACCCAAAGGTTGTCTGGAAGAGATCGCTTTTTAGCGATAAGACCGCCTTTTGTCTGCCTCTACATTTAATCAATTGTTTATTTTAGGTTTAGGTAGGTTTGCCGATAAAGAGTATTCTATCTATCTATCTAATTATAATTGATAATGTTCAAATGAACCGGTAATTAGAATTTAAAATGTTCAAATGAACCAGTAATTTGAATTTATAATGTTCAAATGAACCAGTAATTAGAATTTATAATGTTCAAATGAACTAGTAATTAGAATTTGTAATGCGACAAGTTAAATGAAGTAATAATGAAAATTTATAATGTCAAAAGTTTACATGTGAAAATAAAGCAGTAATTAGAATTTATAATCTCAAAATTTTACATGTCAGAATGAAGTAATTTATAGTTAAAATATTCATCAATAGTATAAAAACTTGCATTACACAATATATTTTTCAATTCAAATTTGAACTCATCATTTGGTAGCGACTTTGTTTGCAGAAAATTATTAAATATTTGTATACACATGTGATAAGTGCTTTTTCTTCTTATTTTAAGCTTATAGAGCGGTAGTGCCATTTGGTACTGTCGAAGAGGTCTATTATTTATATTATTCAATGGCAGGAATAGTTCTAGATTCTGCTTCACAAAGACAGCTGCTTTGTAAATGTATAGACTGCTCAGTGTCAATAAGTTTAAGCTTTGCAAAATCAAGAACCTTTACCACGAATAGTTTTAATGCACTTCCTTTGAGCTACAGATGCACGTCCTATTTCAACTGAGTTTACCCATATTTAAAAATAGACTCGATATAAACATGATATGTTACGAGAGCTGTTTTTTGCAAAACCGTTTCTTTGAGTCTCCATAATACATATATAAATCTATTAACTCTCTTACATACGAGTACATTTTACTAAGACTATTGTAAGATCGCGGTGGGTTTAGTTTTTTAATAAGCTTATCCCGAAGTTTTTTTTGTAAAGCGGTTTATAAGTTGCTGACCGTACGTCCAGCCCGGACGCCCGGTCAGATCGCAGATAGGCGGCTATTCAAATAGTTTTGCTGACGATAGCCGCTATGGCGCTATCATATGCCGGATAACATACGCCTACACTCCTCCACAAGCCTTTGTTTGTAAGTTTTAATGTCAAAAGGTCAGTGTATTTGAGCTCAAACTTCTTTTGCTTTAGCTTCTTTAGCTTTCCTGGTTGCATCCTAAGGGGCTTGCTTTTGCAATCCTTTTCCCAAAAATTGGTTCAGCTGCTTTTTTTGAATATTTAAAATAAAAATAAATTTTCAAATATCTATTCATTTGACACAGACTGACCTAGTCCCACAGTTAAGCTCAAAAACAGCTTGTGTTGCGGGTACTAGACGACTTTTTAAAATAGATATACTACTAAATAAATACTTACATACATAGAAAGCAACCATAACCCGGCGACAAATATTTCTGATAAGCACCACCAGGATTCGAACCCGAGACCTCCTGCTTCGTAGGCATGGGCACTACTGACTAGGCTATTAGGCGGTAGGGAAAGGTATATGACTTGACCTTTCAACCCAAGGGCCAAGGGGACCTTGTTGCGATTTTGACCTTTTTGTGACTAGTTTTGAGCCACAGTTTGGAAGTTGCATTTGGATTCTAACGATGCCGTATTTATTTGCGTGACTTAATTCCATCTATCACCTATCACCCAACGTTCGCCGTGAAAAGTCATCATCTAACATTCTGCAGGAGAAGAGGTCACGTGACCGCCGCTCCTCCATACAAACGCAGAACCCGTTTTCCTCTCTGGATATTAACATTATGGAAATTATTTTTACGAGATAAGCTGTACAGTCAAATGTAAAAATATGGGTGAACACAAAAATAAATAATAAAATAAATAAATAAATATTATAGGACATTATTACACAAATTGACTAAGTCCCACAGTAAGCTCAATAAGGCTTGTGTTGAGGGTACTTAGACAACGATATATATAATATATAAATACTTAAATACATAGAAAACACCCATGACTCAGGAACAAATATCCATGCTCATCACACAAATACATGCCCTTACCAGGATTTGAACCCGGGACCATCAGCTTCGTAGGCAGGGTCACTACCCACTAGGCCAAACCGGTCGTCAAAAATAAATATATACACTCAAAAATTTGTCCTATAGATCTTATGTCGGGGAATTCAGGACTATGGGACATAATATTAGAAGTATTAGAACAAATTAAATTATTTTCAGAAAATATTTCAATTTGTTTTCATAAAATTCGACCAATGCCCCCGTCATCCCGGTTGCCGAGTGGCTCAGGCATCTGCCGCGATAGCAGAGGACGCTGGTTCGATTCCAGCCTAGGGCACTGGAGGCCTTGGCCACTTTTTCTTAGTATATTACATTTATTTCAGTTTATGGGACATATAGTTGAATAAGTTGTATGCAACCATATTTTTACACTCGTGCGTACCATTAACCACAGATTTCGATTGATTAAATATTTGACTAATTATTAAAAAAATCTAAAAGCTAAAAGAAGAGGCATTGTTATGCTTAATAAACTGTTTAAAAATATTTCCCTTACTGTCAATGTCCAGGGAGGAAAAAAAAAACATTTATTTCAAGCTTACGCTCATATCACACTTACATGGGATGGGAAAATGGGGAATATGTTTGTATGGAGAAATGATCGTCCACTATCCTCTTCACATTTTAATGAAATGTTCCACTTCCATACTTCAATGAGTCCCAGCGAACTAGAACGCTCATAAAGGAACACAAACAAAGCAAATACGAAGTGGACGGAGTTGCGCCCGTAACAATAGCGCTTTGATGAAAAAGCGCTACCGTCGGAGGTAATCGGCGCGCGCTTGAAACCGACGTTAAGTAGTCGAGATTTAAATAAAACGTGATATGGAAAAAGTTATTAAGTAGCAGGACTCGAACTTGCGATCTTTTGGAACACCGGTTCAATCGCTCTTAACAAACTGAGGTACCGATGTTTACCAGAAGCATGCGAATTTTTCCGATTCTTTTTGTAATAGATAAAATTGAAGAGCTCTTTATAAAACATTTAATTTGTAATTAGATGTAGTTGCGTATAATTTGGCACAGTTGTTATCTTCGCGGGCCGCGCGCTGCGCCCCGAGCGTCTACTTGTTATTCCCATTTAGCGGAACAGAGTCGAGCACTCGAGTGAGTCGGACTGCTATCGGAGTTGGAAAGTCGTTAACTTCCCTCTAACAATCTTGCATAAATTAAAAATAAAAATAAAATAAAATAATCTTTATATCAGACCAGCATTGATCTATATTTTATTAGAAACCTTTTTAATTTAACCCTATGTTAGTAACCTATATCTACTTAAACCTACCAATGACTACGTCTATCCAGTATCTAATGAATGGATAGTCGAGGCGCTCATCTAACGCTCTTAACATGCTAGTGCTCAGTGCTGCCGCGCACAGCGTAGCATAAAAGTTATACAAGCGATAAAGCGGCAAATAGACGAACAAATTAACGAGACACAGCAATAATTTTAAGAGTCACAAACTTGCTGCCAAAAACCCGCTACGATATTCTATGCTGAAACATATTTCTATGTCTGGTAGTAGTTTTTGTAGTAAACATTATTATACAAAGAAAATAGAGCGAGTGAAAGTTGTACGTACAAAACTTTTACACTATCTATTTTATTTGTATTCGAAATTAAAACTACACAGTACCAGATATATTTATACTTGAATGTTCACATTTAATCCATGTTTCATTTTGTAAATAACTAGTTAGGGTTCAATACCCAAAAGGTAAAACGGAACCCTATTACTAAGACTCCGCTGTCCGTTCGTCTGTCACCAGGCTGTATCTCACGAACCGTGATGGCTAGACAGTTAAAATTTTCACAGATAATGTATATCTGTTGCCGCTAATATAACAAAAAATACTAAAAAGTACGGAACCCTCGGTGGGCGAGCCCGACTCGCACTTGTCCGATTTTCCGCCGCCGTTGATACCGATAGCCTAGTTCTTACAAATGTTTTAAGCTTGTCGCCCTGTTAAAACAGCCTGCACTCTGTAAGCATAGGGAATATTCCTGCGCAGTTTAGGGGAATTGCTGCACATTTTGTTTATGATTAAGGACACCGAGCGTAGCTGAGGGCGCTAATAAGTTTGTGGCATTTGCATTCATGATTTGTGATTACGTACATAATTTTATGCTGTGGTTGCTAAGTGTGTAGGATGTTTTTGCATTTTTATTTTATGCTGAAGATATGAAGCAATAAAGAGTATTTGTATTGTATTGTACATGATGTACTTAAGAGTCTTACAAATCCTCCTAGCGGCTAGGTTCGAGTGGTCCTTAAATAAATCTCGTAGTATACGTATTTGGCCCATTAAATGCAAGACTCTTCTAAAGTTATTGAAACTTACCACCACTTTTCTAAATCTAACCCTTAAGTAGGAATTGACAGTATAAGTCGATAATTCGAGCGAATTTCTAGAGTCAGGTGAACACCCACTAACTCAATTAAATACGTGCACCGTTAAGCATCTGCTGTTGGAGCTGTTGGTCACGTGGACTCGCATATTTTACCTACTATTTTACGAACTTGAAGATACGCGCCAATCACAGAGGTCATCAGCAAGGTCGTGTCAAAACCAGTTCGAAACCATAACAAATTGTTTCATTAGAAGCGATCTCCTTTTGTGTATGATTACAACCGTACAACATTCGTTCCACTCATCTCGATCATTTGATTTGAAACCTACTTAAGAACATCAATCGAGGTTACCAGCTAGTAGTCCTACAAGCTCTATCTACTTAGCGATCTGTGTTCGATATGAATCCGAATAAGTCCTCGAGAGACGACTCGACGAGTGACACTGACACGTGACACAGGTCCGTGTTGCAGAGTACAATAAGTAGTCTCACTCTAAATATTAGAGATTAATGGTATAGGCGTGTATATTAGTCAATTATTCGGGTGCGCTCGGCTCTCCGACTGCTATTCAGGCTCAGCCTAGAGAGCTAAAGAGGGAACCTATGGTTGTCAAACTTCATTATTGTTTGACAGGAATAAAATAATAGAAGTAAAATAGTCACAGTAAACGGTAAAACAAAGGCAGTGCGTTCAATTTTATACTTAAGTTACTTGTGTGATAGGCTGGGTCCTTTTTGTAAGATACATTTTTGATTTGAATTTTGACCCTTAAATAACGGAGATGCAATACTTTTCCCGTTTATCTTCGTCACTACCATCCTGTCAATTCCACAACCGTCTAACACAAAGCGAGTTACCGCAAGACGCAGGTGATCGGTCGGACTTGATCGAGAGACTAATCGAGTTACGACGGTGATTGGCGGACAATAGAGCTCGAACATAACAATTACCGCCAATCAAATCAGATATACGTCTATTATCTCAGGTGGTTGATATAGGTAAAATGTTCTAACAAAAGGTTGCTGAAGTTTGTGACGTTTGGCAAAATCTAACCCTTTTCTTCATAAAACTTCTCATTCCCACTTCTGAAATACGTCGCACATCAAGAATAAGCGAACATCTTTTTTACATATGATATAGGAGGCAAACAAGAAAACGGATCACCTGATGGTAAGCGATCCTGGTCTCGTTCGTTTCTTTCCAGAACGTGCAGAATGAGAAATAAACATTTTAAGACATTTCCTTTGAGCTACGACATTGGGCTCTTCGAGAAGTATTTCTTAAGGGTTCTCAAGGGGCGGCAACGCATAAGTGGCTCCTCCGACATTGCTTATATCTATTGGCGACGATGATCGCTTACCATCAGGAGGATTGTCTGCTCGTTTGCTGACTATCTCTTCTCTAAACCTCTGTAAAATGTCGTCTCATCATTATAATAAATGCAAATATCAAAATAACGGATAGGGACTAGCGATTATTAAGTTTGTTGGATTTGACAGACATTTATGAATAATGATTTGAATTTTGGAACTTCGGGAAAGCCTGAAATTTCTTAATATCCGTGTATTTTGCTGACCTATTTGTTGTCAGGCAAATTAAAGTACATCATTTATAAACCTTCAGGATAAATTTGGCAGATCAGCCTGGGCCGGCTAATTATGCAAATAATAGCAATTTATTTGGCATCTCCGCCGACACCACTGTCAATACAATCCTAATTTACGGGTCATTCCGATATCGGCGCCTAAACAAATAGGCCTTGCGTCGGCGAATATTTCGATTCATCCTCACCTAAAGTGTAGTCGGGTTTTAAAAATATGATATTGATTTTATTGTCACGGTATCTCACACTCGTAAAAACTATTACCTACGCCAATTCTCGGGATTTCTTTCCAAGCGAATCCCAGGCTCCCAGGAGCCGTGGCAAAATGCCGGGACAACGCGAGGAAGAAGGTATCTCACTCTTATTCAGACCTCTTCTTCTTCCTCTTTTCAACCTGTTACCCCCTGCTGGGGTGTAGTGCTCGAACCATTTTCTTCCACTGACTCCGGTCCTGGGCAGCTTGGGTAACCACCTCCCACCCCCTCCACAATACACCCAACTCTTGCTCCACGGAACGGCGCCAAGTTCAAGGGCGACCATGTTTCCGTTTTCCGGGCATCTTCCAGATCAGAGCCACTTTGGATAGGTGGCTTCCTGAGGATATGCCCAATCCGTTTTTTTTTTCGCGTTTTTCCGCGTTTCCAATTTGCGCGTTTGGGGTCGGCAACGCGCATGTAACTCCTCTGGAGTTGCAGGCGTACATAGGCTACGGAGACTGCTTACCATCAGGCGGGCCGTACCTATGCTTATTTGCCACCGACGCAGTATAAAAAAAAGAGGCGCGCCTATGACCAAGACGATCGTAAAGGTCGTATCAAAATCATAAAATGTTCAGTAAATTAGAAACCACCTCCTAGATTTCTTCCATGGCTCACCAAAGATCGCGGAGTTTGCTTGGAACATTATCCCCAATACTTGCTGTAAGCGCTATAATATTTAAGACACCGATATTTGATAGACAACGCCTATGGAAAGTTAAATAATGTATGGAAATACTCGCGTGACTTTTCGTAGAATCTGTCATACCGATAAATTTTATCTATTCGTGGGGCGCTTGTCGTACGATCAGCCGATATTGATATGAACTAGTGTTCGAAGCCATGATCTTTGATTCAGAAGCTGTATGCCTTATTGTCCCAGCGTTTAAATATCAATCCAATATTCTATTATGAAAATCAGAAAGCACCTTCTATTTTTGGGTCGGCGGGGTTTCTCAGGACGCTGAGCTTGACATTATTTCCAAGCACCTGTGTTACTTTAAATTCAGTGTGTGTTTATTAACACGTTGTCAAATTTGTTGTTTGTAGTGAGTTCACTTTTGCAGGCACAGGAATTTCAAAAAATAACCCGTAATAAAGGATTAGGTATAAGTAGAATTGAAATTATAAGTTTTAAGTTTTGTGATTCTTTCCTTCGCGCAATAAAAAATGATTGTAGTAAAAACTGTTGATTTAAGTAGTGTGCCTAGTAGGAGGACGTCCTATCGGGCGCCCGAGGTATCGCTGGAGCGACATGGTGGAGGCAGATCTGCGCGAACTTCCAGTCAACAATTGGCGAGAAGTCGGGTGAGAAGAAATGTTGGGTCGCTCAGCCAACGTAATATAATTCTTGTCAACGTAACAATCCTGTTAAGTCACGTTTTAACCTTTTTTACGTGTGTGGTGGTAAAAAATCCTAGATTTAAACCTTAGGTGTACATAGGAAAAACAAAATCGTTAGAAAAAAATGCAAAAGGATTAGTAATAATTCGGCCAATATTCTTTTCATAGAAATCAAGAGGTTAAACTGAAAAAAATTAAATGATATAATGTCCATTTGCAATTTCTTCGTAATTTGATGATTTGTTTTTATTTCCTATTTTTACATATAAATAGTTACATTTTCCAAGTGCGTTACAAGTAAATTTTGACCTGCTAATTAATTCGTCTATAAAAGCTCAATCAGTCATCAACTTTGGGGAAGGCAGTATAAGGTAGATTAGTTATTAGACTAAACATTGTCATAATTAAATTTAATATAAATATATTTAGTAAGGATATTTTTGATAAAATATAAAACCCTTCCTACAAGGTCTAATTGACTTGTACCGCACAGCGAGAAAGTTCAATACAGGCCTCTCATGGTTTGTAATGCACTGGGGGAGGGTTTACAAAATGCAGCTTCGCATTTAACGTGTTAAATAAATAATTGTATTTGATAACATATCATTCAGAGCATTTGGACGCACGAAAATTACCGCTTGGCTTGTATACTTGTATTCCTTAACCGAAAATAAAAATATAATTCAATTAGCATTTCTGGCAGCGGCCCACAATATAAACTGGTGTTTAAGCACAAAGAAGCAGTCCGCCATATTAGAATGCTCCCAGCATTTCCGGTTATCGCGCGTCTGCCAAGTCTAGATAGCCTGTAGGCCCTGTTGCCGTTGGTCGACGAGCGAGGGTCGAACCAGCGCAAAGACCTTACATTAAAAGTTGACGTTTCGTCCAGCCCATTCCATTAAGGCTGCCTTTACACTGAGGTGGAGAAGAGATGTGATTACAACAACGCTTTTGGTTGATTCCCGCTCATCTCCGCAAAAGGCAGCCTAAGGCATGGAATATATTCTTGTGTCATATTAAACTTGCCGTTTCTTTCTGTGGGGTGTTTCTGAGGAAAGAAGCTGTAAACTTTTATTCTTTTGAAACTAACATTTGGACTTAAGAAAACTCCTTTCCTTCCTTTTTAAGAAAACTTTTGAACGAAAATTCCACTAAAAGTTGTACGTTCATATGGACGCTTCTTTGTCAAGCCAAATAACTAAGCAATTTAACATGACATTTGATTACATATGTTCTATAGATTTTTGCAACTGCCATACGTGTCACGACGGTGGCTAAAGTTGTTTTTTATTGTGGAAAGCTCCAGTCCCTATACTGGAGGGCCTACCGTGAACATCGAAATTTTGATTCGAGTGACAAAGAGGAACATAAGCAAATGAACAAGCGAAATGATTTGCGAAGATCCTATTCGCCCAAGCTCCGTAATCGTTGGGAACGATACCTTGCATAATAGGTTCAGTCCCGGAGCGCTAATTGTTTGCGGAGCTCTAATCCTGCTATTCATGAACAGGTTCCAAGTTCCAACTCGTCTGTAATCTAACCCGGCTTTATTATATTTTGATCTTCGTTTTGTGAGGGTGCCGTAGTTAACTAAGAATCATTATGTACCTATCACGTATCACGTTAATGAGATAATGAGGTGCTTGAGCTAACTCAGCATGGCATGTAAGTGGTTAAATGGCATCACTAATATTAAATTTCTACGAAAATATGAGTTTTATAATGCCACTCCCTCACTTTGTTAGTTCAAGTTCGTGCAGCTCTATCAGCTCCATCGCATCGCAAATTTTTAAGAGGTCCCTATTGCCACATCAAAACTGATTCATGTTGATGATATGAAGATGGAAACAGAAACATATCTATAAATTAAAAAAAAAGTTGATTGTGCCCATTTAACCTATGCACATTCATATATGTACGCCACCTCTTGCTATAGGTACATAAGAATAAGAATAAGAATAATATTTATTTCAAGAATTTGGCATTACAATCATTCCAATCTCTGGTTCTCCGTTCTCTGGGTTCTGTAGTAGAGTAGTGCTCAGTTTATTCTTCTTAGCGTTTGTTCTGGGGTTGCTTGGCATTCCAATTCCAAAATTTCAAATTCCATTCGTAGGTACTAGTTTTTACAAAAGCGACTGGGAGTAGGCCAATTTCCTTACGATCTTTTGCTACACCGAAAAGCGACTGGTAAATATCAAGTGATATTTCGTAAATAAGTTCCGAAAAATCCGCAGGTAAGAGCCGGGGTTTGAACCAACGACCTCCGGAATGAAAGCCGCATGCTTTTACTGCTAGGCTACCAATGTACTAACGCAGCGTTCTCGCTGTGGCTCATGCATGCTCAGCTTAGGTACAGAAAATACCCTCCCACTAGAAACTACAGCTTTACTTACATTACATCAATTTAGGTAAAGATAAATGCTGTCTTGAATAAGTTTCTGAATAGTGCAACGTCGCCTGCAGTTCCCGATGCAGGCTTAAGGTTGTCGAGTGAAACTGGAGTAATTATGGCAAGAAGCCTTTCATTTTCTTAGCAATTATGTCTCGGAGAGCGCCGACATTGTCTTGTCAATAATAACTATATTCTCTGTTGTGCACAAACAAAGCAAGATTAAATACTACATAATTTTATTAATATATAATATATCGCAACAACAGGCGCTCTTATTGCTAAAAAGTCATAATTAGAAATGAAGACAATATCGTATGGAACACATATAAGGGTAGCAAAATAAATGGAGAAAGATAATATTTATGTCAATCTTGGTCTCCCAGAGACAGTTCTATTAGTCAGTCTTTGAATATGCTGTTGACTGTCTTTTTCTTTGGGAGTCCAAAATAAGCACACTATTTGGTGCTTAAATTATTACTATCTGCACCGATTAATCACCAGGCATTCCAGACATTAGAGCGAATGATTCCTTGTATTGTTTATATAACATTTATTTTATTCAGATGAAGTAATTTGCCTTGTGCTTAATATTAACTGCCAATTAAAGGAATTCGCTCCCATCATCTATAGGTATTCTTTGACAAATTCAATCGACGTATCTTTAAACCGAGACTAAAACATGTTGTTTTAATGGCCTTTTTTGTATGGTTTTGTGGGGACATATATACATACTTAAACATATACATCGACCGACGTCGTGTCCGTTATAGAAACAGTGAAATTGTTCTGATAAGAACAGTTTATAGATCGATCGATTGACACTCTGCGGTTAAGCAGAGAAACGGTGACGTTTGCTCTAACAAGAGCAGTTTTGAGTTTGCCCTGAGAAGGGCAGTTTTATGTTGCCCTGACAAGGGCAGTTTATGCATATGCGGAGCCTGCAGCATCCTCTTCGTGTTTTCTACCAGCGAGTATCAAGCAGCGGAGCGGGACACGGCGCACCGACGACACGATGTGCACCCTACGGAGGCCGGCCGAGAAAAGGACGGGAACGTTGGCTCGCTTTATTTTATAGGCGCGCGCGAATGCCGCGGCCACGCGCCGCAACCTCGCGCCCGCGCACCTCACCCCGCGCGTCCCGCGCGGCTACTATAATGTATCACACTCTTTCCTATATATACATCTCTTTCTTACATTTCTCTAATTTTGTATAAATTACGCGCACTTTGTAAATAAATTCATTCAATCTTGTACATAGCTAAAAAACGTCTTTCACTCCAAGAACCTTCTGATACCTGCCTACATTGGTACCTACATCACCATAGTTTGATACGTTGATATAGTATAATTATGTATGTAACTGGATTCATAATTAGGCGAAAAATGGAAAATGGACCCACAAAAGTGACGCCTGAACGGCTTGGGCACAACTTTTGCTCCCAGTCTCGTTTCTGTTAGACATCCACGCATTTTCTTTTAGACCCTGCATATTTAAAACGAATTTGGGTCTAGAAAATTTCGTGTCATAACGGTGCTTCCTAAAAGATAATAGCCTTGTGTAATAATGATAAGCAAACATGGATGCTTTTGGGAGCAGTCGGCCGTTTGAGCGCTTTGTTGGTAATTACCCTGGAGTGAGGCGTTCCCACCGCTCGCCGAGCATTGGCATACCTACATCATTCTTATCAACAGGTACCTTTCATTGACAAGCTAGTTTCGCCGCCGCCGAGTTCACTACTTCAGTAGCCAGTTTACTATTTCGTGGGTGATGTCCAAATTTGCACATCCATGTTACAAGTTGAAGGCCACATAACGCTGGTTGGGTTGAGAATTTAACTTGCTATGCGCTACCCTTAGGAACACAGGGCCGGACCCTGTTTGTCACCCTATTGTTACATTTTCTCGCGACATCTAAACACAACACAATGACATGATAATGTTTTAAAATTCGGGATACATTTTTTAAACAGCATTTGCTCTTGGCTCAATAAACAGTCAGTATCAAATAGACGGTGGCGGCAAAAGTGGCCAAATAAATTGTGACACGCCCTTATTTCTACGGTATCAAATGTTTGGACGGTGAAACGGTCAATTTGGCCGTTACTGTTTGATGCTGACTGTACAGTTCGTATTGTACTTTTTACAAATTTAATTTATCTTTCTACAAAATGTACTTGCTACAATATGTCCTGAGTATTAAGAGTACGAGTACCTACACTTTGAAATACTAACTGATCGCTGGAAATAGACCGAATATTAAAACACGACGAAGGCTAACACTGATTATACTTTCAGAATTTTTTCACAATATTAATTAAAAGAAGGTTGAAAATGACCTGTGTGGTCTGTCTTCGGATCCCGAGAAATAAATAGAAAAGATCACACCGGTAACGAAGCTTTCTGAACTACAACAACATACTCATTATGGGGCAAGAAATATTTGAGCAGCGTAATAACGCCTTATTAACCGAAAATATTAGCAAGAATCCCGGAAGTCACTCAGTCCGGGATCCCGGGTAATTGATAATGAACCTCCGGAAATAACGCCTTTATTTTTCCTTATGGGATTCGTTGAGGGAATGATACAGGCCATGAGGCAAATTCCAACAATATAATATGTTGTCTGACATCGGATCCCTTTCTTTCGCATAATTATCGAAAGTCATAATGTAATGATAGTCATAACTTTAACATTTCAGGAATTTCCTTAGGTTATCCTATAGATAGGAAAGATTAGGTTAGGTTTGTTTTATGGTAAACCTGAAAAGTTACGCGCTTCTGAGAAAAACCAAATTATGGCTAACGAAAATACGGACAAAGAATACATTATGTCTTAAAACTTTATGGGAAACTATAAAGACCGATCTGACATCATTCCAATCTCCATTTGATTACAGAAATAGCTGCGATTGGGGCAATCAATGTCAGTTTGACGTAAGATATAACTTGGGTATTAGTCATAGTCTGATATCTTGATTATTTAACGTCTTGATTTATTATGTACATGACTTTACAACAAATAAATAATGAAATAAATAATGAAATATCTGACAAAAGGACCTGCTGAATTGCGCACTATGTCAACGTTTAACCAAAAACGTCACCTTTGACACTGAGAGATCAGTATCATATTGGAAATAGATCGAATAACGAAAACTTGAATTAGCCTGATAGACCTGAACAGCCTTAAGGGTAAATGCAACTGTATTGACTAAATACACAATATCATTATGTTTACTTTATACAAAACAATACAAATATTCTATATTGCACACCCCTATAGAAGAAGACAGCAACTCAAGTGGAGGCAACAACAGGCACTTTAATCGAAACAGGAAGAGAGCTAGGGAAGCCAAGAGGGACACGGATCAAGTGAAATTAGGCTGTTAAGGAAAAGGCCAAGGAAAGAAATATGTGGAGATTGCTTTACGACAAGAGTGCAGCTCTGAAGTTTATGACGATGATAAGAATAAGAATAATAAGAATAAGAAATATTTATTAGCACAAAAAGTTACAAAATTTAGATTAATATTTAATTGTACTTACATAGAAAATTGCGCTAAAAGGTCTTCACTCAGCTTGATGTCCCGAAGTTAGTCTTACGACACACTACGGGACGCTGGTTTTCAGTGAAGCCTGGTAAAACTAAAACTAATTATAAGACTAGAACTAAACCTAGAACTAGAACTAAAAAAAAAAACTAGATGCTACCAATATCCAAGAAAATATACTTAACACAATAAATGATGACTCTACATAGAAGGTTATGAAACATACTCATGTTCATTGCTGTATATGATAGGAGAGAATAATCCACTGTACTCATCCAATGGAAACCAAGGTAATTATAGACAAATCGATAGGACTCAATGAACAAATCCGACGAAAGCTCAAAGTGATCAAAGTTACCAGTTCACTGCACAATCATCGTCCTTACTGCACCGTTATAAGGTCGATTATCGGCCTGTGATTAATATGAACAAAACACGGATACTTCCGGTTACTAGCTAAGATGTCAGTCGTTTGCGCCGTAGTGAAGGATATGCTAATGTCTCTGTCGCACTAATGGCTCCTACGATGGTTTAGCGCTGGGCCAGCGAAATGGTCATGTGATGGTTATGGCTCTTCTACACGATGGCCCAGCGCTAAACCAGCAAGATGGTCACGCGGTGGTTGAGAGCACGCACTACGGAATGGGTCACGTGTACATGCGTGCTCACCATCGCTGGCCCACTACCTTTGATATGCGGACGAAAAACCGGTACCGTGGCCATCCCTTCACCATCCCGCCGCGCCGTAAGCAATCCAACACCACTACCTTCTCCACACGCTAGCCCATCTTAGTGGGCCAATATGATGGCCCATCGTGTAGAGGAGCCATGATATGGAAGAGTGATAGAGAGAGACTACCGTATCGTTCGCCACGGAACGAACGTTTGTCATCTTGGTTACGCACCCTGATATCGCGTTTGCTTACCATAGAGTGCTTTCAGCACACTCAAATACAAATACAAATAATTTATTTATAACGCCAAGTTACATGTCATGTGCATGATGGTTTTCATATCACTCCATAATATAAAGCGTTTATGATGACCACAGATCTAAAATGTACAGTCAGAAATCGCTTAGCACCTTTGCATGCAAACTCCTATGCAAGGGGGGGGGGGTCACTTTTCTCTGCAGTGGACTGTACAAGCTTACCTGGTAAAAATCAAAAGCACGACCAAAATCTGATTGATGTCCAATGTCATTGGAAGTTCTGAATTCAGAATTAATATACCACGGCAGTGCCCCCGCCAAGTCGAGCAAAAAGGCGGCACGGCCGTACCATACTTTTCTCGGAAGCAGTTCAGGCCATTATAACTTCGCTTTGGATAAAACTAGAAGCCTGAATTTTCAGTAACCAAACAGGCATTGTATAAACACAGTATATTTAATTCAATTTGAACCAGTAGTTTAAAAATTATAACTATTCGAAGTTCTTAATTTTTTCACTCACTGACTGACCGATCATCAAAACTCCAAGGCACTTCCAGCAGACATAGAAGCTTCAAATTTAGAATACAATTGGTGTTTAGTCAAATCAAGAAAAAACTCAAATATTTTGCAATTTCGGTCCAGTTTTTTAGAACATCAACTGTATTAATGATTTTGTGATCCCATATAAATGTATAGGATATGTATAATATAATGTAATTATAAAAGTAGAAGGTACCGGAAAGGACAAAAAGGAAGACTATCTACAAAAAGAAATGGGATGCCATCAAAAACGTAACTTATGAAAAAAACCAAGTCTCTAAACTCAGTTCTTCTCCCGTAAAAAGTTGTGAGATCAATTTAATACCAAGTCGGTTAATGTATTCAGTCCCTACTAAAGGGGATCTTCTGTCTTAATTTAATAAGTAATACGTAAACGTAATAAGTTAACCTAACAACATCTTATAGTGACCATATCAATATTAAAAATCTTTTATGTTTTAAATAAACAAATTTGGCAGCCGCTAGAGGCTGTTATGATACTCAAAAGTGGTCACGTTACTTTCATTCGTAGTCTACTTCTTTCACACCATGAAATGTTCATGTACGTGATGACCTGATGACTTCCCTTTTGCACACTTCACAAGCGTAATTCTAGATCTGTGGAAACAACCAGGTCATAACTCGTACAGACTAATCGATCGAACTCAATGAACAAATCCGACGAAAGCTCAAAGTGATCAAAGATACCAGTTCACTGCAGAATCATAGCCCTTACTGCTCTGTAATAAAGTCGATTAACGGCTTTTGAATAATCTGAACACGGATACTTCAGTTATCTGATTTAGCGTTCGCTTAATACACCAGAGCGCCTTCAGTAGACTCCCAATTGTAATAATAAAAAGATACTGATTTAAACTTTCACGATTTTCCGAGACCAAGGGGACAACGCTGTCCTCAAAACGTCGGAGGTAAATTTAAAACTTAATACGCGTGTGAGCGACGCAATTAGATTTAAGTTTTAAATACCAGTTTTACGTTTGTTAAAGCTAGGGGACGTCCGGGGAGAGCGGGATGCGCGGGGGCAGTCCTGATAGTTAACCGCACTAGAGCAAGTTTTAAAAGCAGTCGATAATAGCTGTTGCACTCTCCGCACGTCCCTCTATGCTAGTATTTTGTGGATGTACCGCCCTCTTTAAAAATATAAGTAGTTTCCCTAATTTTGACTATTTTTTCATCGTGAAACGAACCCGCAAGCCGTACAAAGTGGTCTTCGAGCCGGATCTTGATGTTCTTCACGCCACCGTCGAAAATAATGGTCAAAACCCGTGGAACTGTAAGAAGAGAACAGGAGAGAAAGGAAGCCGTGCAAAATGAGCCGTGTACAAGTGCAGCTATAAACGATGAAACTAAAGTGCAACCGGACAATTTATTGGAAGTACGAAGTGAGAAATCCGAGATGTTAAAAGCTGACATGTTGCCTGGCTCCCATAAACCTGGGTCTGAGAAATCATTTACATCTTCTATGGAGGCTCGCAGAAAGCTAGAATTGGAGTCAGTCGAGAAGAAATCACAAACAGTGCATCCTGATAAACCAATGGTGTTAAAATCCCGAAGTACAAAGTCGGAAATGCCCGGCTCCCATAAGTCTTTGTCCCGGAAATCGTCTTCATCTACCATCGAGGCTCGTAGAAAGAAGTTGGAACTGGAGGCGGCCGAAAAGAAAGCACGAATAGAAATGCAGCTTATCGATAAACGCTTAGAAGCGGACCTTGCCGAATTAGAAGAAGAATACAGTCCCCCGTCGGAAACCGATAATCGAAGTGAGGTTGCTAAGTGGGTAGAACGCAGTAATTTAGAGTTGGAATCGCAGCACGCCGCTAATCAAGGTCAATCTTCAGGCTTGCTGCGCCCGCCGGCCGATATGGATTCCGGCACCGATGGTCCAATTCAACAGTTAGCCTGTGTACTTAAGGATATAATGTCCACTTCTGTTTGCAACCAAAACAACAATTCTAATTTGCTAAGCCGCATCAGCACACCTAAAGAGTTACCAATATTTACTGGAGACCCTATGGAGTGGCTTCAATTTAAATCTGCATTCGACGAGTCTACCCGAGTCTGCAAATTTAGCGATAGTGAGAACCTATGGCGCCTAAGGAAATGTCTTCGTGGACCCGCCAAGGACGCAGTGAATGCCCTACTTATCAGTACCACATCTCCAGAAATACTAATGTCAACCTTAGAGTTACAATTCGGGAACCCTGACGTCATTTTATCCCGGATTGTCTACGAAATCAAACGATTAGGCACAATGACCCCTGATTATCACAAAGAAATCATTGTGTTTTCGAATAAAATAAGAAATTACGTCGCTGCCGTACGTGCCCTAAAACGTGATGAATACCTACAAGGAATGAGTCTAGTCACTATTGTGTTGTCAAAGCTGCCTACCATATTGTTATCAAAATGGGCAGATTATAGTTATCAACGCATCATTGAAGGAACTACATCTAGATTTGACTTATTGGCTAATTTTCTTCACGAAGAAGCGCTCAAAGTGTCTACCTGCAGTGCTACATTATTAAACACACGTCCGGACAATTTTAAACGTAATAAATATCACGATAAGAGTGACTTTAACGCGCAGACTGTATTAGTGCAAAGTGGACAAAATGAACTAAATATGTGCCGTTACTGTAAAACAGCTAAACATGATTTGCCGCAGTGTAAAAAGTTTAAAAAATCTTTACGCAAAGATCGTTGGCAATACGTTAAACGCCGCGGTTTATGCTACAAGTGTTTGTTATCACATCACGATCGAAATACTTGTCCCGCAGCGGCCTGCGATGTAAACAACTGTGGATTAGCGCATCACCGGTTATTGCATTTTGTGCCTAATGAGAAACAAAATGAGGACAATAATAGTACAGTGCAAGTGACAGAGATTGAAGCGGAGCCTAATACGGAAGTAGTGACGCACATGAACTCATTTTCTACTCGAAAGGGTTTATTAAAAGTAGTGCCCATATATATCCATGGACCCTGTGGTGTGATTAGCACCAGTTGTTTGCTTGACGACGGCAGCTCGGTTACTATGATAAGCGCAGACCTCGCCCAACGGGTGGGGGCGCGCGGCCGTCGCGAGTGCATGCGTGTGCGTGGCGCGTGGAAGAACTCTGAGCTAGTGTGCGAATCTTATCTCGTGGATATAACTATATCTAACAAAAATGGACAAAAGTTTACGCTTACCGCGCAAAGTGTTAACGACCTTGACCTACCGAACTATAACACGAACTTAGTGAATTGTGACAAATTTACTCATTTACAAGGACTCAAAAATAATTTCTGTGATGAAAACTTAAAACCAGAAATACTGATAGGCCAAGACTTCTACCACTTGCAGTTACCTTTGGAAATTGTCGTTGGTAGCCCTGACGAGCCCTGTGCCACTCGCACACCTCTTGGTTGGTGCATACATGGAAGAGTTCCCGCCCGTATGTCGTCAGCTGTGCCCGCGCTGCACTCAACTCTGTTTATCTGCAATAATGACGTCACCGATGACGCGACTGAGCACAAACGACTGCTGCAAGATCTACATGAAGAAGTACGTCGTTCCTTCACGTATGACTCATTGGGCGTAACTAGTAAACCCCGTGAGAACTATAACGACGTATGCGCCATAGAAAAACTTGACAAAACGTCTAAACTTGTTGATGGGCGGTGGTACGTTGGACTCCCCTGGAAGAATGAGCATTGTGAATTGCCTGACTCTTTTCCTCATGCAATGTCGCGCCTTAAGGGAGTGGAGCGCAAGATGCAGAGATGTGATGGCTATAGAGAGAGATACAATGAGCGCGTCCAGCACCTGTTTGACAATGACTACGCACAAGAGTTAAAGGATACCACAGTAACTAGCAAAACATGGTACCTACCACATTTTGGAGTGGATAATAAAAATAAGAAGCGCCTCCGGCTTGTTTTTGACTGCGCCGCTGAAACAAATGGATTGTCGCTAAACCATTACCTACTTAAGGGCCCCGACCTACTGAGGTCACTGTTTGGAATAATGTTGCGGTTCCGAGAGCAAAGGATTGGTGTAACTGCCGACATAAAAGATATGTTTTTACGAGTCAAAATCAGAGAAGAGGACCAAAATGCACTACGGTTTTTATACCGAAGCGACCCCAAGGGACCAGTGAAAACCTACGTCATGACTTCGCTAATATTCGGAGCTAACTGTAGCCCCTTCGTAGCCCAATATATAAAAAACAAGAATGCTCAGCGTTTCGAGCCAACGATGTTACCTGCCTGCGAAGCTATATACAACCAACACTACGTTGACGATTATATAGACAGCCTACCAGATGAAAAAACCGCTATTGAGTTGATAAGAGATATAAAATCAATTCATCAGCAAGGTGGCTTCGAATTACGTAACTGGACTTCTAATAGTAAACAAGTTCTCGAGTCCATGCCAAAATCAACTCTCGGCGAAGCAGCTGTAAAGTTTAAAACCGGAGAACAATATCAAAGCGAACGAACTCTCGGCTTAATCTGGTTTCCGCATGAAGATGTACTGGGTTTTGACGTTTCATTTAAGAAGATTCCTGAAAATATTATCAACGGAACACAAAGACCGACGAAACGGGACATTTTGCGAGTTGTTATGTCCATATTTGACGTCTATGGATTTCTATCTCCGTTTACTGTTAATGGCAAAATGATTCTACAATTATGTTGGCAAGAAAACATAGATTGGGATATGGAAATACCTAACAAGATATATGAAAAATGGTGCAATTGGATAAGTTGTTTACAGTCATTACGTAACATACGGCTGCCGAGATTTTACTATAACGCAGCGCATATGGGAGTCACGGGAGTGAACGAGACAGACTCGATCGCGGCGGCGGCCGGTACCTCTAGTGAGCGAGACAAGGATGGCGCGCCCGCGCCGGTGCAGCCGCTGAACTTAGAACCATCGCCCGCTGCATGCTATACGAATCTACAATTACATTTGTTTTGCGATTCGTCTGTTAAGGCTATGTGTACCGTTGCGTACTGGCGCTGGGAAAGCAACGCACATGTGTACATCGCATTTGTGGCAAGCAAATGCCGAATTTCATCGAATAAAATGACGTCCATTCCTCGACTTGAACTAAATTCTGCTGTCCTTGCTGCTAGACTGGCTGACACTATAATAAAAGAGCATAAAATAAAACCTAATCGCAAAATATTCTGGAGTGACTCATCTACGACTTTACACTGGATCAGAAACAAATGTCGCACTTATAAGCCGTATATAGCTAATCGCTTAGGCGAAATAGATGAACTTACCTGCAGTGATGAGTGGAAGTACGTCCCTACGCACCTTAACGTAGCGGACATAGGAACAAGGGAAGCGTACGATGTGTCGATTCTGCAAAATCAGTGGCTACACGGACCGGTTTTCTTATACAATAATGAGCGCACTTGGCCGAAGGATTGTTTACAACCTGCAATAAATGACAATGAATTAGAGTGTGTTAACATTATACAAATGGTAAATAATGAGTATATTGACTTACCTGTACCTGAGCCTACGCGATTTTCATCGTGGTTGCGCCTACTCCGAAGTACTCACGCTGTTTTGGAGTTTATAAAAAAATGTCGAAAACTTACCGATAATAATAATTACGAGACAATGGAGGAAGCCGAGCGCCTGCTGATAAGACAATCACAGGCGCAATCGTTTAGTGAAGAAATTAAAATTCTGAAACAAGGAAAATACATGGAAAAAAGTAGTAAACTACTTACCTTATCACCTTACCTTGATGAGCACGGAGTCTTGCGCGTCGGGGGCCGAATTGATGCTGCTGCCGATGTGTCACCTGAAACAAAAAGGCCTATAATCCTAGATGGAAAAGATTACATAACTAGATTGATTGTGAAGTCTTACCATGTCAGCGCGGCTCATCAGAATCAAGAGACTGTGGTGAACAACCTTAAACAAAAATATTGGATTATTAAACTTCGCCCAACAGTAAAAAATATTGCGTCTAAATGTATGGTCTGCAGAATAAAGAAAAGCAGACCAGAAATTCCAAGGATGGGTAACTTACCTGAAGCACGGATGGCTCATCACAAGCGACCATTCACCTTCTGCGGAATAGACCTGTTCGGTCCGCAAGAGGTGGCTATTGGGAGACGGCGGGAGAAGAGGTACGGTGTGATTTTCACATGCTTAACCGTTCGGGCTATTCATTTGGAAACCGTCGCTTCCTTGACTACCGATGCCTTAATTATGGCCCTCCGTCGTATGGCCGCGAGGAGGGGATGGCCTCAACACATATTTTCAGACAATGGAACGAATCTTCGTGGAGCCGACGTAGAACTAAAAAGGGCACTTCAGGAACTGAAAAATAATGAAGAGGTTCGCAACGCTGCCATAAATAATGGGACCAAATGGACGTTTATTCCCGCCGCCAGCCCACACTGGGGTGGGGCATGGGAGCGACTTATAAAAAGCGTAAAGAGCTCACTAAAAATCGTCCTGAAAGAACGCGCGCCCAGGGAAGAGACATATAACACTTTACTAGCCGAGGTGGAGAATATTGTTAACAGTCGACCTCTAACGCACGTCTCTGTCGAAGCCGGAAGTGCAGTGACCTTGACACCAAACCATTTTCTTTTGGGCTCGTCGTCGAACTTACCTCAAATGGGCATTTTTGATAACTCCGAGTTTTTCCTTAGAAAACAATGGCGAATAGCTCAGAGGCTTGCCGATCTATATTGGAAACGTTGGGTCAGAGAAGTGTTACCCGATTTGTTGCCGCGACAAAAATGGAATAGGGAGCAGAGGCCCTTGCAAGTGGGAGACCTAGTCCTTATTGTCGACCCTGATGGGCCCCGTAACATCTGGCCACGAGGCATTATAGAACAGACATTGCCTGGGAGAGACGGACGAACCAGAATGGTTAGAATAAGGACGAAGACGGGTGTCCTGACCCGTTCCGCCGCACGCGTCGCTCGAATACCTATAGGAGAAGAGTGCTGCTAGGGCAGCACTGGGGTGGGGCATGTGAGCGACGCAATTAGATTTAAGTTTTAAATACCAGTTTTACGTTTTTTAAAGCTAGGGGACGTCCGGGGAGAGCGGGATGCGCGGGGGCAGTCCTGATAGTTAACCGCACTAGAGCAAGTTTTAAAAGCAGTCGATAATAGCTGTTGCACTCTCCGCACGTCCCTCTATGCTAGTATTTTGTGGATGTACCGCCCTCTTTAAAAATATAAGTAGTTTCCCTAATTTTGACTATTTTTTCATCGTGAAACGAACCCGCAAGCCGTACAACGCGATTAAGTTCCGTTTTTATAATTTAATAATAAATAAATATAAACAAAAAAAAAATGCCGTGCTCTACTATAGTAAAGTAAACAATAATTTATTCGAGCAGGATTTTATAATTTCTGAATCGTTTGTATTGGGTTCGATCTATCATCACTGACAGTGACAGGACTATTAAAGCCAGTAAGTATGACATAGTGCTGATAGATCGCTAGCAGCGCCGCCACCGGGCCGTGCGTGGCGACGTCTCTATCCCTGTCAATTTTAAAATTCTGGCGCTGGTAAGTACTTGTAGTACGGTACTAATATATTGGTATGATAATCAGCCAAGTAATCTGCCCCTAATGCCTCCATATTAATCGCGCACTTGACCCAGTGAAAGGGATTCCAGCCTCTGCCTTCTTTTCATTTCGCGCGGAATTTCCAATTATGAGCGAACTTGCTTTTGCCGTCTTTGGAGCTTTGACCCGGTGAGGGATCGCCGTTTTTACAACTCGAATCTTTTTAGCGAAGGTGTGTCAGGGTTATTAGGTAAACTGAAATTTAAAAACTAAAATAAATGTTGTTGGTAGCGGTGAGATCAGTTTAACAAGTTGCTGGGAGAAACACAAAATTGAGAGTTACGGAGCATTTACCGCGAAAAATATTAGAACTATTCTATTATGTGAGTTAAAGCAAACTTGAGACACCAAATGCTAGCGACTGGAGCGAATGGTACCGGGAGGGCATGTCAAACTTAGCGTCTAGACTAATATTACCAGTGTAGCAGTTACACTGCAATCTCAAGAACATTTCACAGGAAACAAAAGAAAAAATCATTTCCGAAATGGAAATTTACGATTCCTATGCAAAAATATGAGTTTCCGAAATTCTGGAAATTTCCAACGGCACATCAGTGTAGCAGCTGCTTGATTTAGGAGATCTATTTTTGGAATAACCGTAGCACACTCTACTTTTATAAAAGCATTGGGAGCTGAAAATTCGCACCTGTGTTCAATAAATAGGCAGTATATTTGCGAAATCCGCACGATGGAGGGCCCCTGAATGTCAACCGATCATGCTGAGCACTTTGTTTAGCGTTTGACGGGATCAAGTGAGCTGCCGATATGTCGAGAGTCTGAGGGATTAGATATAGCGTCATCCGATATGTCCACAGATCTATCAAAAGTGTGACCGAAACCGGATTGATGTCAAGTGTCAGAAGTATTGAATTCAGAAATAATAATTATGTGATTGCGTAAGTTATTTGCTTTTGTACCTGTATAGTAATCTCCTACTGTAAGTAAATAAGTAATTTATTTGCATAAAATAGTCTACAGTGAGACGGTATTATTTGGTTCAACTATTTTGCCATTTTATTTGGCTATTTTTTATTTTGTATCTGATGAATAAGGCTTTTCATATTTTCTAGTTTGCTCATTCATTCCACTCCACTTTCGCACTCTTAAAATGTTCATGTATCATTGTTTTGACGACCGGTTTGGCCTAGTGGGTAGTGACCCTGCCTACGAAGCTGATGGTCCCGGGTTCAAATCCTGGTAAGGGCATTTATTCGTATGATGAGCATGGATATTTGTTCCTGAGTCATGGGTGTTTTCTATGTATTTAAAGTATTTATAAATATTTATATATTATATATATCGTTGTCCAAGTACCCTCAACACAAGCCTTATTGAGCTTACTGTGGGACTTAGTCAATTTGTGTAATAATGTCGTATAATATTTATTTATTATTATTATTATATTATCATTATATGTTTAAAAAGCGTAAGCGTCATTCTACACCTGTGCATTAGATATAGCGGAATCCGGGATATGTCGGACGAATCCTCAAATATCTAAATATATATTATTATTTTAGACTAGCCGACAACTTCGTCCACGTGGAAAATAATACTTTTACAGTACATATGGGGCTACTTTATAGCACTAGTGCGAGAAGTAGCATATTACGTTACTGTGTCGAACATTTAAAGGGCCATATGTACTGTAAAACGTTGTACGATACATGTGCGAATAGGTAATTCGCAACTCGTGTCGATTTAAAACACTCCCTTCGGTCGTGTTTTAATTTATCGCCACTCGTTTCGAATTTCCTATTTTTCGCACTTGTATCGTAATGTACTATTTTCAAATAATCGCTTCGAAAGTCGAAAATAATTTGTCCCTGGTAATAAAAATATGCGAAACATAAGAAAATATAACGTAATAAATAATTCGCACGAGAATAATTTTGAACATGATCGGTTGACCCATAATGACATTAATGACGTTTTTTTTAAAAAAAAAACTGATCTTTTTAAATGGACATAAGTTCCGAAAAGATACGATGTTTGTTGTGAAAATTATTATTGCAGTATATACATATAAGTGAGATCTTATCAGTGTTGTTGCTCTAAGCTCAGTATTTCTGAATCTTTGTAATATGCTTATTATTTTGCAACTTTCGCTCTCATATTTCTTTCATTTTTCATGAGGTCGTAAATCTTTCATAAAGTAACAGCATCTGTTGTTACTTTATGAAAGGTTCAGGTGAAAAAGATTTTTAATTCAGACAATTTCAACCCAGGACTTACTTTAGTACCTACCTAACTTTACCCACGTAATAGGTACTTATCTGTAATATTTCAATTTCAATTTGTTTATTTCCTTTTAATACAGTTTTAACTTTACAGCATATTATTCACATTTAATCTATCTAAGTCTAGACGCAATATACATAGTCAGTGTCTCCGCAGTACTAGATATATATAGAGTAGTTTCTTATAGAAATTTGATGCACTAGATTGCTAATGCAGGACGTTATCATTGACAAACATGATATAATCGCTTATTGTATAGTATGCTCGCGAAATGAGTTTTTGTTTAACAACAGTTTTGAATTTAGTCTGTAAGCTAGGTGACATTTTTTGGTACCTTGTTTTAGAATTTTATACAATTTCTCAAGGACAACTTTCTTGATTAAGCACTGGCATTTATATGAAATACAGACATTTGTCGGTCAAGTTACCTAGTCGCAATATTTATAGTTTTTCAGATTGATTTCTGAAATCATAACTGCGTATTACGTTTATCTTATACTTAATTTAATATTTCTTTATTTCGTCGTTGAATTGAGTTTAAGCTAACTTGGTTATCCGCTATAAAATATCCAATCTCTGGCTTAAGAATAAAAGTCCGGCTGAACCAATAAATATGCGCAATATTTTACGTGCACATTCATTTTAGGAAGCAAAATTTTTCACACTTCCGTTTAAACAAATCAAAAACTTTTCGGATTAACGACAGGTCTGTAATAATGACTGATGACGTCACTCCCCCCTCTCCCTGACCTAATCCCCCCTCGGGCTTCAACGGTGATAATTAATGCCATTTTTAACTCAGTTTATACCAAAATGGAAATTCCCGGTCCGTATAAATTGCGTTGTGAGATTTCACCGTTCACTTACTTTTCATGCTTCTGCTGAGAATTAAGAAGAAGAAAAACCAATTAGTATATTTTAAAAGATAATCGGCCGAATTAGCAAGCCAGATTCCCTTGAATCTTTTATTAAGAGAGTGCGATTTAAGTGAGATGTTTTTTAAAGCCCTTACGTTACTTTCCCCGCCCTTTTTAAATCTTTTCTGGGTTTTAATGCGCACTGGCCCGGATATTTTATACCAAAGATAGGTGGAGTAGTCAACGCGTATAGCTATGCATATGTTTGATACAACGGTGAAAGGTACGGTCTTACGATTATGTGTGATGATACTAATGATTGAATTGTTACTATTGCCGACACTTACGGTAGATAGCCTTGATGTTTGTGACGAAACAGATTTTTTTAAGCCTATAAAGTGTCCTCACTTCACTCTTCCCGATTAAGTGCAGTATCCGTCCAGTTGCTGAGAAATGCGTCCAGGTCATCTCGCCATTTCCTCCTAGGTCCACTCCAGCGTTTACGTTGTGGTACCCTCTCCGTGGCTAGTTTAGCCCACCACTGTAGGTGCATACGTACTGACATGGCCTGCACAGTCCTATTTTAGCCTTGTTTTTGACCTCAGCGTCGACAATGCCTGTTGTGGACTGCAATGTAGTATTTCGGATCCGATCAATCCTTTTCACTCCAAGCATGTTGCGCTCCATGGCTCTTTGGTAAACCTTCAGTGTGGTCTTTTGTAACTCTGCAATGACCACGTTTGGTTACCGTAAATGAAGATTGGCAAAATACACATGTCGACGAGTTCCCGTTTAAGAGCTAATAGAGGGTATCCCTTCATTAGCTCCTTAAGAGACCGATTGTCCAAACGTAACAGATAAACTGAATAAACTGCCTTCGCTCGTACGGACGGGTCTTGCGAAAATCGACAAGTTACGTGGGTACCAAACTATCAAATATCTGACTATGTTGCTTCCAGGCCCAGTAAAAGAGAAAGGCCCTAGAGGAAGAATGACATGCGTGCAATATTATAAACTAGAATATCAGATCTTATCAATACTCATAAACTAGAATGTCGAAGATCGTGCGAAGAAAAAATCGGAAAGCTGATCCCGAGTTCTGAAGCAGCTAAATGATATAGAGACCATTAGAGAAAGGCCCTAGAGGAAGAATGACATGCGTGCAATATTATAAACTAGAATATCAGATCTTATCAATACTCATAAACTAGAATGTCGAAGATCGTGCGAAGAAAAAATCGGAAAGCTGATCCCGAGTTCTGAAGCAGCTAAATGATATAGAGACCATTAGAGAAAGGCCCTAGAGGAAGAATGACATGCGTGCAATATTATAAACTAGAATATCAGATCTTATCAATACTCATAAACTAGAATGTCGAAGATCGTGCGAAGAAAAAATCGGAAAGCTGATCCCGAGTTCTGAAGCAGCTAAATGATATAGAGACCATTAGAGAAAGGCCCTAGAGGAAGAATGACATGCGTGCAATATTATAAACTAGAATATCAGATCTTATCAATACTCATAAACTAGAATGTCGAAGATCGTGCGAAGAAAAAATCGGAAAGCTGATCCCGAGTTCTGAAGCAGCTAAATGATATAGAGACCATCCACACGGTGTTGCCACTTGACAACCTAACAATGTAAATACCGCGCCAGATGTTAATACATCTTTCGGGACTTTAACAACCTTTCTCACCCTTATCTACCTCACGTTTATTCAGGAATATGACACTGTAGGTATTCAAGTCAATCTGTAAACTGAAGCAAGAATGGGGTGCTGCAAGAATTATGCTTATGAGTGCAGTTATATAATTAAACGTATCTTTTTGTGAGCAAAATTAGCCAGAAAATCGTGTGAAATCGTAGCACGTCTCTGCAATTCGCGAAATTGTTTTTATGCATATAAAATTAGCTCAGACAGTTTTAATTTAATTGTGTGCATGTTAATTTTTGTATGCAGTCCGCATAATTAACAATTTTGCACGGTTTGTTAATTATTTTAGCAGTCGGAAACTTTCGCTGGGAACGTAGTGCGCGGTTTTGTTGCAACAGATTGAGTAGGTGGCTAACTAAATATATATGAAATAGTTTTTCTGCTTTCGTCCGGGTGCAATTTTATTAACAGTAGAGACCTACTACCTAGACCTAGTAACTTACTAGTAGTATAAATCGTCTCATTCACGACGACCCGTGCCTGCCGTGCCTTGCCTTGACTCGTATTGCCATGTTAGATATGACAAATCTGTAATTGTACTAAAGTAATCTAAAATACATGTTTTGCGTGATTACATAAAAAATGTATGTTCAACCACCTCATACTCGCACCAATAGATGAGATTAGATTAGATTAGATTCATTTATTTCTTATTGGAAATGTACATTATATTTAACATGTCAAAATAAAATGCATTCACAAAAAGATCGTCACGACACAATAACAACAATAATAATATCTAAGAATCGGAATAAATAAATAATAATAATATAAAAATAAAAATAATGCGACCATTTAATTAATAGTAAAAAGCAAATAAAGCTGTAAACAATTATAAATGTTTAAAAACACTTTCTATAAATAGAAAAATCAGTCAAAATAATTAAGAACATAAAAATAAAAAATACAGCTAGGATATCAATACATGTACGACTGTAATTAAAGTTCAAATATCAACAAATATTTTTTGCTACATGCAGTAAGGGGATAAGAGCGTGGTACTTATTATTACTCTTCGAAGGCCGCAAAAATATGTGACACGCTCTTGTCTCTTAACTGCATGTAACAAAAAGTAGAAAAGAATATCATATCCACCATATATGGCTTCGGTAAATGGTTATGGCTCTACAAATAATCTCGTGTCAGATATTTTTGCGGCCTTCGTTGTGTAATATACTATACGTACGTACGGACAAGTACGGGCGAAACGTAATGACAATTAAATGACATCGTTTAGATATATAATATAATATCAGTGTGTGTTCGAATTGGCCTCTAAGTAAGTCCGTGGGTCAACACGCTTTCCTCAAACTAGTTAGTGCACATCTGCACGAATTTCGGGGTCGGAGCTCGGGCCGAGTCAGCGGCCGCAGATGTCCGCCCAGATTATACACTACCTTTATTAATTCCCCCCTCCCCTCCCTCTCCTGACTTCCACACTTACCGAACAGGGTTTCATAAATTGCCCAGTTGCGAATGGTGAAAATACTCACGGTGTATATTTAGGCTCCGTGAGTTCCAGTTTTTTTCTCATTGAGCAAGATGGCTGTGCGTGCCCGGGATCGCGAATATCATTGTTTTCAATTGTTAGTTTTCAAAAAAGTAATCTGCGAGTTCGATCAAAAATAAAAATGCGTATTTTTAGGAGCAATTTGAAAAGTGACCTACAGGGGTCTCTATTGTTTCCCATAAAGTTTTAAGTCATAATGTATTGTTTGTCCGCATTTTCGTTAGCCATAATTTGGTTTTTCTCAGAATCGCGTAACTTTTCAGGATTGCCATAAATCAAACCTAACCTATCTATAGGATAATCTAAGAAAATTCCTGAAAAGTTAACGGTTTCAGAGTTATGACTAATGATAATATGACTATCATTACATTATGACTTTCGATAATTATGCGAAAGAAAGGGATCCGGACCCACCGGTAAGGCGAGCGACTTTTAGGACCTGTTTCACAATGTCCAAGTAAAGTCCTGAATAAGCTACTTGCCACTAATCTGACGTATAAAGTCATCGTTAGTGTTTCACAATCTTCAAATAAGCATTAACTAGTAGATAAAGTGCTAAGTTTTGCAGGAAGTTTTATCTGACAGTTAATTTATTCGGTAATTAGCTATCCAATACTTTACTGGATAGCTAATTAACATTTTGAAACAGGCCCTTAAACTAATGATTGTGGGTTCGAACTAATGAATTTCTTGGAACTTATTTGGTCAAGGCGTCAGTTAGCGGGCAGATCTGGTATCCGCCTGGCTAAGCAACGGAATATGTATAGATGAACCTCTTCGTACATTATTAACTTTAAAAAATGGTCCGCATGACTCACAATTATCTGACACCCGTAGTGCACCCGTATCACTGACAGTTATCCCTTCTCCATAAATATCTCGGCCCCAGCTTTGAATACTACCAAAACACAATTTAAAAATGTTATCATTTGTAACTAAAGTTTTGATTGTCTAAAATATTATTCTATAATTATGTCAAACCTTTACACGGCATTACAATATTTGGCGTTGTCAAGCTGCGCGCAGTCCAGTTGAGACACTCGCCGAACAGTACACGTGGGGTCAGCTTGGAGCTCAAGTCAGACTTATATAATTATTCTAGTTCGTTGTCCTTTATTCTAGTTCGTTATGAATTTCCATCACTTCAGGGGCTAGCAAATAGAGAAGATTGATGACAACCTCGCGTGGTATTCAGATTATACAATTGGTTAGGTTTCGTGTACCCGTGTACAGTGTACACACAAGGGGGTTCCGTTTTATGAGGCGCTAGAGGATGCTGCCCTTGCTCGTCTCGTAGATTGCATAGATAGCCAGCATTCGCCAAGAAGTGAAGATAAAAATAGACTTGATAGATTTAAAATGTAGTGTAAAAACCCGGACGATTGCAAGTCGAACTCGCCCACAGAGGGTTCCGTACAAATTACTACCAATTAATAAATACCAAAAAACTAAAACTAGAATTAGATAGCAGTAATCCAAGAAAATATAACAACATAGTACAGTAAATAATCACAGTGTTAGTTCAATATTACTAACTGAACTGCAAGTCTAGTTTTAGGGAAATTTTCAGTGTTATATATAACTATTAAAGACTATTTGTTTCTTAAATAAATAAATCAAAATTAAGTCACAAAAACTGAAGAATCGATCAATGAATAAAAGACAAAAAGATTAATAAGAACTTGCAAAATTATAAGGTTTTTTTATTTTATTTAGCCTGTTTGAGTGTGTTAAATTATAAGGTTATTATTTTTATATATTTTCCATATGTATGTGCTTATGCATTGCATCTCATTATATTGAAAATATTGAAATTATCGTTACCTCTAGCTCCATCATTTAGCATTATTATTACTATTATTTTAGTATATTATTGTACATTTTAAATAACACAATTTATAATTATTTTCGTTTTATTCGATATGACATTTTGCTACATTCTTGATAACTTATTTAAATTTAATTTGTGTGACACTGATATTGATTTTTATTTAAAATTGTACAATTGACATCTGATTAAAAAAAAACGTTTTTTTTATTTTAAATACACTTAAGGCATTGGTGCCTACATATGACATTTATTCCGGTTTAACAATGAAATCTTATTTTACTTAATTAACTTATTGAATTTTGTAAGTGTATTTCTTTTTGTTTTTAGCGATTAATGCAAGTTTGTCAGACTTTTAGTAATATAATGCCAATTAGCACGTAAGGTTTAGCTGTCAGTGCTGATTGAATAGAAAAAAAAAATGCCGCGTGCGCTTGTGTGTGTATGTGTATTTGTTTGCACGGTTGCCTGAATGCTACAATTTTTGTTTATCTAGCAGAAAATTTCGGAGTTTAACGTCCACTCAGAAGTTTGATTTTGCACAGCTTCAAAGGACTGTAGACCTGATTTATGGGGTTTAAATTTTAACTCGATACCTCCAACCCGAAATAAAGGATCTTGACAGACAGACGGACAACAAAGTGATCCTCTACTAAGGGTTTGGTTTTTTAGTTTTAAAGTACGGAACCCTGAAAACGAAGGTTGGCCATCCTCAGCATCGCAAGGAAATTGTCAAACTTCTTTATTGACTAGCCTCTGCCTCCACTCATTTCTCTCCACTCACCGAACAAGGCTTTCATAAATGCTTAGTTGCAAAATAGTGAAAATACGAAGGACAATATATTAATTTCATTTGTCGATCGGCTTAAAGTCCCTTTAAAATTACCGGTATCGAACCGTATTAAGCTAATTTCAATTTGTCGGGTCGGACGGGCTTTTTAATTGACTGCCTGCTTTAATTTGCTACAACATTTTAATGTTTTTTTACGAAACTAAAGCTGGGTAGGTTTTTCATTTGAGACATTGAATGTGCTAAAATCCGGCAAGCAATACTTGTACCCTTTTACATAAAATTTTAGTATAACGTTTTAATTTTAATAAATACAAAACTAAACCAGTGAACATCGCAAGATTTGTATGGCACAAAACAAACAATAGCCATAAGCAATATCAAATATGAAATTAAGACATTTTTTTAGAAAAAAATCACTTTTGTGAATAATACAATAAAAGTTAACAGCTCTGGCACATACACATATAGGTATCTATTTTTTCTTTGTGTCTCAAGTACTGAAAAAATGTACTGCGTCTGTAAGCCTGCAGCGTAAAAAATAGCTTTAGATTCTCTTGAATTTGCGATGTCTACAGAAAAGACGCGAACGAGTTAAGCATATATAGTTCATGCCAATGACGCGCAGTTTTGTCAAATCTCATCACCATCATCATCATTTTTAGCCTCCAGTCGCCCACTGCTGAGCATAGGCCTCTCTTCGTGTACGCCACTTATCCCGGTCCTGGACTAGTCGCATCCAGAAGTGTCCCGTGATTTTTCGAAGGTCATCCACCCAACGAGCCAACGGACGCCAGGCACTTCTTTCATCCGAAAGCGGCCACCAATCTGTCAACATTTTGTTCCACCTGCATCACTCTGCCTGGCAACGGTGATGACGTCACCCACGTCTCGCACCTTGGTGCGGCGTCGGATCTCGACATTCCTCACTCGGTCTTGAAGTTGAATGCCGAGCATGGCGCGCTCCAAATCAAAACTTCAAATTAAATAAATAAAATAAAATTAAAATGTGTGTGACCCAACTGGTAACTAGTAGCATATTGCAGGTAGCATTCCAAAAGTCTAGACACTTTTAAGTAGAATGCAGAACAAGTTAATTTAAAGAATAATTAGTACAATTACATTCCAATTATGTACTTAATTCATTTTGTGACATAGAGCGTCAACCGATTTTTAGGGTTCCGTAGCCAAATGGCAAAAAACGGAACCCTTATAGATTCGTCATGTCCGTCTGTCTGTCCGTTTATGTCACAGCCACTTTTTTCCGAAACTATAAGAACTATACTGTTCAAACTTGGTAATTAGATGTATTCTATGAACCGCATTAAGATTTTCACACAAAAATAGAAAAAAAAAACAATAAATTTTGGGGGTTCCCCATACTTAGAACCAAAACTCAAACATTTTTTTTCATCAAACCCATACGTGTGGGTATCTATGGATAGGTCTTCAAAAATGATATTGAGGTTACTAATATAATAGTTGTCAACTGAATAGTTTGCATGAGAGACACTTCCAAAGTGGTAAAATGTGTCCCCCCCCCCCCCTGTAACATCTAAAATAACAGAATGATAAAACTAAAAAAAATATATGATATACATTACCATGCAAACATCCACCGAAAATTGGTTTGAACGAGATCTAGTAAGTAGTTTTCTTTTAATACATCATAAATGGTACGGAACCCTTCTTGGGCGAGTCCGACTCGCACTTGGCCGCTTTTTTATTTACGGTCGAGTCAGTCGAGTAACATAAACAAATTCTTTACGGGCTTCCAAAAAGGAAAACATAATTATCTGGTTCGATTAAAGTATTTCTTAATATTAATATGAAAGTGTTATCTTTAAATTTCTTAATGTAAACGTAGATCATATATAGTAACTTGTAATAACTTCAATCAGTTATCAACATACATCGCAATTTACCCACTACCCACTTTATAGTACCCCTTATGACAGAGGTCATAAAGTAGGCACGTACGAGCGTTACGACTTCAAGAGCTAAGTCCATATAGCGGGACCTCTACAGTAGGCAGTCGTGTGGCTATCGCTAGATCGAGACGTGCCTGGCTTCGACAGATTGCCATCTTGAATTTAATTGTTATTGGAGTCTGTGATGGCGGAAATACCAGCATGTTACTATATACATTTATTTTATTAATCAAATAAGTTACACCACATTACAGTAAAACCAAGGAACTGCGAATCTACAAAGTAAAGAAAATAAAAGGAAACAAAAAAATACACATAAGAACAAACACAAATTAAACACTAGATTTGGGCGAGTACGTAACGGTGTGTTTCAATTGCTTCGTTTTTATGTTCAGAGCCTTGTCTGATAGGCAACATGCTCGCTCTGTCAAGTTATGTTCAACTCTGTAAAACACGGTAACGCCTACGTTATGTTATATGCTATATAATATTTTTTTCCCAATACCTAATTCTGTTTTACGTATATCGACAAACGAGCTCTGTACAATATCCGTTCTAGTTGCCAGCCGAAACAAATAAACCCGAATAAAAATCCCCGTCAAATAAATCCAGCGCCAAAAAACTCCATTCAAATCCCTATTACAGGGAATTTTCGTTCGGCGATTATATAAATCACCAACCGAACGCGTGTATTTATTTATGACTCGTTCGTTAATGCAAAAGTTAATGTTCAGAAAAACTCAATTTTGTTCGCAAAAAAAGTTTTATCTCGTGTTTTTCTGTTGATCCGTTTCCCCTAATGTATTTTTAAGGGTTTTATGTGTACGCGGTCGCCGTTCGGTTTTAAATTAGTTTTTTACGCACTGGCCGCTGTTTGCCGGTGTCACCCTAAACGGATAAAGTAAAAGACCGCTGAAAAGACTGGCAAACGAGATCTAAAAGCAACATTTGGGTGGTCAAATACACAGATTACGGATCTACTAGGTAGAGCATATTTGAATTAAAAAAAAATACATTTAGCCTCCTGACGACCGGCGTCCTACAAATAGGCCACAATTAAGTTTAGACTGTTTGTCAATGTGCAAAGTCCAATTTAAGCTAGCAAATGTCTGTAATCATGGTGAACGCTCCCTAGATTTACTAAATACATTTCGGGACGATTTCATTTAACGACTGCAGAAGTAGAAAACATTTCTTTACAATTTTTTGTGAACGCGAGAACCTACAGGTGGTTGTCTATGAATGGTCAAATGTCGCGCTTTTCCTAAATAAATCCAGTGACATTTAAGCTAATCAAACCCTTCCTTCCTCGTCTCATTGTGTCAGGCCGTCAGGTGTGAACCGTGACCTTTTCTATCGGAAAATTTGTAAATGTTAACGTTTCCTTGTTATCCGGAAATATGGAAATGGCACCTTAAGTAAGTAAGCAAGTAAGTAAACATTCTTTATTGCACCAACATTTTTTTTTTATACTACGTCGGTGGCAAACAAGCATACGGCCCGCCTGATGGTAACCAGTATCCGTAGCCTATGTACGCCTGCAACTCTAGAGGAGTTACATGCGCGTTGCCGACTCTAACCCCCGCCCACCCCTCGTTGAGCTCTGGCAACCTTACTCACCGGCAGGAACACAACACTATGAGTAGCGTCTAGTGTTATTTGGCTGCCATTTTCTGGAAGGTGGAGGTACTTCCCCAGTTGGGCTCTGCTCTAGATCTGGAATGTGCAACATCCGCTGTGCTGTGCCCTACCACACAGAGCGAGATGACATACACAATGCCCATACCTCTCTTGTGTGCGTACTTTAAGGACGTACCCGGTATTATACATTTTACATACATGTAAACCTACAAATAAATTTTAAAGGAAAATAGAACCAGGTAACAACAGGCGGTTTTATCGATCTCTTCCAGACAACCTTAAGTAGTTTTACGGTAGTAACAATTGTCAATTAAGAACTATTGACGATATTACTAGAAAATAAATCCCTTCTGTCCTGTGTGTGTGTGTGTGTGTGTGTGTGTGTGTGTATATATCCCCTGTTTTATGTTTCTTTCTGTACAATTAAGTGTTTTACTACTACTACTAATACTACTACAAATTATTTTGTTTTTGTGAATATATTTCGATTTATGTTATTTTAAGTAGAGATACTACTAAATAAATAATAAACTGAAATAGATGTATATATGAGAGAGAACATTACTAAGGCCCAGGGCTGAGATCGAACCAGCGTCCTCTGCATTCGGCAGATGCCTCAACCACTCGGCTACCCGAATCACAGCGGCATGGGTCAAATTTCCTCGAGTATAATGCAATATCTTAAGGGCTCACGGCGCCCTAAGACATTCTTGACGTCTATTTTTGAATAGATAATTTTAGGAAAAAGTTTTAAGCATATTTCACAAGTTTTTGACTCCTATCAGGCTCCAGTCTTAAATAGTATTAAAGTTTGGTCGCTTTTTTAGGCCTTTCTAAACAACCAAACGTCTAAATATTATTATTTATTGTGCTCCACTGAACCATTTGCTTTTAAATGGGAAAATTATCCGTCCGCCGTGAAAATACGTAAATATATTATGCCAAAAGCGATATATTTTGGATAATGAGCCCCGCCCGAGTATCAATAATTTATTTGTAGCGCCATTCATCAGGATGGCGTAAATTCTGGAGGTCTAATAAAAATAGGCCGAAACGGTGGGGTAATAAATAATAAGTATAAAAGGTAATTGCCGCTCGTCGGCATAAATTAGAAGCGTATTGGGGACGCAAAGATCACAATAGATTAAGAACAATTCACGCAGGAAGTTCGTGGAATCGGAGTCTGGGAGCTTTCACAGGGAGTTAAGGCTGCCTTTTCACTGAGACGGAGATGGGAGGAGACATGCGGGAGTCAGCCAATAGAATTGGGTGAAATCCAGACGAATGGAGAAGAGAACCAATGTTATGTTAACGCATCAGCGGTCAAACCAGTTCCGGAGGGGTGAGGACTGCGGAGTATGACGTCACGAGCGCGGCGACCACTCACCGCGCAAACCACACACGGCCCTCAACTACCGCCTCATACATACCTATGTACATACCTAAATCATGTAAAACTCAAATTAAAAATAAGTATTAATTTGAGAATAAATGTCTTAAACCATAACTTGAAGAAGCAGGAGTTTTCTTAAAGAGTCAACCCCTCAGCTGAGCTGTTCATCAATAACAGCTCCGACAAGGTATTGGTTGATTCCCTCACGTCTCCTGTTATCTCCGCTCATCTTAATACCTGCAATCTACCAAATGTATGTATGTGTCCAAGTGCTATGTAGATATTCCTAGTAAGAGCTGTGGGACACGGGAAAACTAAAATGCTAACTGGGAGTGGACAGAACTATGGACTACTGCAAAGCACTTTCCATTCAAAGTTTGGATTGCAGATTATTCCGGGTAAGATAACAGAAGGGTTTGAACTCGGTGCCTCGGTAGGCGGACATGATGCAACCTGAGTAGATTGCGCACTGGTCGCTGTGTCCAATTGAAATATCGCTGCGGCTGGGTGGAGTCTCCCTGTCACTGTGGTGTCGAGGAATAGAGATATTTTCCAAGAGTGCTCATCTACTCGATATACTGGAGGGCCCCGGGAGACCCGATGAAATTAAACGACGTAGCTCTCAAATAGATTAATTTTCTGTAGTTAGATTTATGTATCGAGCAGGGACAAGGAGTATGTAGTGAAACACCTTATATGTGAAACCTGTACCTGTTCTGTAAAAGCCTGCCTATATAATTATATATACACGTTAGGTTGCGCTGACACAAGCAATATGCGTTTATGTTGCAGTAATCTAAAGTGTCACTGTTAAACACTGAAAGTGGCTAATTGCCATATTACATAGTATAAACACTTATTGTACGTGAGAATGTTAAATAAACGCATTTAGTTATATTTAATTAAATTACCGGTTTGTGTTTGCTGGCTGGAAAAGTTAAAAAAAGTTTTATTGACAATTACAAATTTCATACGTCATAAAACTATGTTGATTAGTCACGTGACTCGTACGGTGACCATGAATGTTGATAAGTAGGGAATTAAAACAAGAAATATTACTTTGCTAAACCGCGAGAAAATAACGTGCTAGTCAATCAGTGCTAACCCGTTATTCTTACTTGCGTATTTTTACATGCAATTAATGTGTGTATGTTTAGCCTGATTCTATTAAGTAGGGTTTTTTTTTAAATTGGTTATATTATAAAGGAGCTGACTAATTGTCATTTGAATTAGTGCTCAGCGTTAGTGGCGATAATCATGCCTTAAAACTCATCCTCCATAATATCATATGATTACCTACATAAGAAGTATATAAGGCCGTAACCACGCGGCATGAAGCGCGACTCTCGGCGCCAATCAAGTTTGAAGTGTTTATGCGCGAGCGCCTGTCCGCCCTTAATGCGTGCTAGGGCTGCCCAAGAAAATATTATATCCTCGGGAATATTCCCACACAAGAAAAATCTTGAAGTTCTTTATTTTATTTACGTTTTTCTTCTGATAGTTAACGTTACGAAACAACCCATGCCACATTTTTATTTAAAGTTACCTTTCGGTCTACTAGGGGAATTTTTATAAGCAGGTATGTACAGGCGAGTTTATAAATATGAATACATCTTTTGACGCTCACAAGATAATACAAACAATTTCAATGTAAATAAATTAAATAACACAATTATACAAACTAACATTAAATTACGTCAAATTACAATGAGATAAATGTTAAGTTACAATTAAACTAAATTATGTCAACTTACAGGTGAATAAATATTAACTTAAAATTAAATTGGGTATGGGTAATACATACATACATATAATCACGCCTATTTCCCGGAGGGGTAGGCAGAGACCACGGATTTCCACTTGCTACGATCCTGACATACCTCTTTCGCTTCCTTCACTTTCATGACATTCCTCATACACGCTCGTCGGTTTAGGGTGCTCTTGACCTGGCCTTTCTTCAGGATTTCCCCGATTTGATCAGAGAAAGTCCGCCGAGGTCTACCCCTTCCAGCTCCCTACTACTTCTCCCTTATACACTTTCTTTGTTAACCTTCTTTCACTCATTCTTTCCACGTGTCCAAACCATCTCAACATACCTTTCTCAATGGTAATGGTATGGGTAATATAAACATTAAATTACAAATAAGTTAAAATAAATGTCGATTTAACAACGCAAGCACTCAATTATTTATTTACAATGCAATGTATAATATTATTGCAATAGATTAAGATGAAGAAATGTATACATATTTATGAACTCGACTGTACCCTTAATTACACTTAATTACGGAAAATTACTTACTAGTTGGCAGTTTTCAACTGTGCGTTTCTCAAAAACCTTGGCATAGCTAAACTGTGGAATGAACTTGTATGCCTGTGGTACTTCCATACCGATACGACCTTCAAGAAAAGAGCGTACTCCCATTAAAAAGGCCGGCAACGCACTTAAAATCCCTCTGGAGTTGCGGGTTACCATGGGCGACAGTAAACGCGGTAAGCGGTCAGGGGATTCGTCTGCTCGTTTGCCACCTGTATCCTCAATATTCCCTCGTGTCTGAATATTCCCGGTCCCGTTTCTAGTATTCCCGAGAGCCCACCTCTGGCCATTAATGCGTATTAGGGCACTTGATGCTTCATAAAGGTTTTATTGCACAGTAAACTCGCCGCATTTACACTTACAGTATAACCACGAGTTACTGCCCAAGCACTGCCGTGCGATGGCAGAACGCCGTAACCCAAGTTTAGTTTGTCAGGTTTTGAGAGTTTTACTGTTTTGCGCGAATTTTACTGTTCCAGGTTGCCTTGTACAATACAATACAATACAAATATTGCTCATCAATATGAAAAGAACATAAACCAACTAATACCAATATTAATAAAAAAAATCTTCATTTTTTATTAATTTACATTATCACTAAATTGAGGCTGAGTGTACAAAAATGAAATTGTGAAAATGGAATTTAATATTTAATTACCTTTTTTATATTATAGCGTTTCTGATCCATATGCTGAAACGTGGCATGGCACTTTATCCGGGAAACAATTTTCCGGTCGTATTAAATTACAAAGCAAATGGCTACAGAACTTGAATTGTACATTTAAATGAAGATCAAAAGCTGAAGTAGGTGCCCAGTCTAGGTATGCCTGTCGTCGCAATCACCTGGAAATGTGTGCCAAAATGGTTACTGAGTGGGACGCACGAAACAACACAAATAGCTCCCGGGATATATAGGTACAGACTGAAAAGGATATGGTGAGACGACTTGGACGCTTTCGGCGGCGATTGGTGGGAAATAGCAAGCTAAAGAAACGACTGGAGAATAAGTCTTTGGCAAAAAATTCATTTTTGGTACAAGTTTTACATATGTATTCTAAATTTAAGCTCAATCGGAAATCGGAAAATGGGTAAAAGAGTCCTTGAGGCCTACTTGCAAAATAAATTTTTGAAATTTGAATTTTAGGTCTCTAGCTTCCAAGATTTGACCCACACTAAATCACAGAGCAAGTTAAATAATAGCTTGTAAAAAGAGGGGAGACCTTTTCCCAGTATCCCAGTAGCGGGACACTAAAAAAGGGTATAAAAAATGTAGAGGCATGTTAAGTATTAATGAAAAAGTGCGTTCCAAGACTGAAGTGTTCAATAAAACATTTCATTTTCTCAAAACAAGATTCATTTGACTTGCAACATTCTGCTACCGGGCCGCATGGCAGTAACGCTTCAATATTTAATTTTGTCATTACGTCCAAGTAGGGTTTAAGTCCAGGTGTTTGGCTTACGGCGTTCATATCTGGCATCATAACATTAAGCCTTTTGGCTTTTCAAATCCTTTAATAATAAAGCATGGACTTGAGTCCAATTTGCATTTTTAAAGAATTTCGTCCCTTGTGGATATGCTTTCGCATATCCACTTTAATCTCATTTACCCTCTCAGGTCCGTTCCTAGAATTACTATATTACTATTTACTCATTTTAAGTTAGCAAGTTGGTTTGGCTTGGTAAAAGTACATAATTTGACATCTTCATAGTATAATAGTTGCGTTCTTAAGTGACTCGTGGAACGCTCCATAAGAATTTCCTTCTTGCTACATTTGGAATCCGATCTCCTTGGCATGCGGTGCGGCTGCCGGCTGCAGCGATCGAAAATTGAGTTTTATTCGCGACAGCCGACGCTTTATGCCCTAGGCCGGGAATACTAATCATTGCTGGCCGCGTGATACAATTGCCAAATTGTAAGTCAAATTTTACCTTTTCTTGATAAAACCTCTTCTCCAAAAAACTTTCAAACTTATTATTCACAAAAGGATCCTTGATAGTTTCTACTGTCACCCACAAATAACCAAATTTATAATAACTTTTTATTTTTATGGACTCTTGCATTAGGATGGACAGTATGCCAGCACATGGTTAGTGTAGGGTTTTGTAACCACTATTACAAAATAGACGATTCGATTCTATTTTTTTCACTTTCTATTGGCTTTTCTATCCTTGACCTACTGGGGCCCGTTTCTCTAAAGCTTGTAACTTGTAATACAAGCGGATGTCACTTTGTGACAGCTTTTGTTAGAAAGGGATTTCCACTTGTATTACAAGCTACAAGCTTTTGAGAAACGAGCCCCTGGTCCAAAAAGTCAGCGGTAGAAAGATAGCATTGATAGCTCTTGAGGTCGGGATAAGCGTGTGGAACACAGACGTGACCGAACTACTGTCATCGGAACAAGTGACGGGGAAAGTGAATTTATGTCATCTGTCGTTCAGCATTCTATTGGCACAATTTCACTTTAAATGGTTGGTAGTTGGTAGTCGTCCATTTTCGGTGACCCAGGAGATCAGAAGGCCTAGTCAAGATGACAATCGCCTGATATGATAGAAAACGCCAATCGAAACGATGTTTCAATGCAAATAATGCATGGAAACAGCTTTTCGTAGCATTCATCATCATTTACTTAACGTTTGTCGATGTACGATTGTCTCTTGGCTAGGGTCCTGGCCAGGGCCAACACAGAACCACCATATCCATAACTATTTCAAAACCTGATTATAAAGTTCGTATCTCCCTCCAGGTCAATTTGCGAAATAAAAATAAATACCTGGTATCTCTCGACAGCCAGAACGAATCCAAATTGATTTACTTAGTTCTGTGCTAGTTTGCATATTAATTGAAGGTTTATTGAATATTTGACCGTTTATCTTCGAACTACGTAATAAGATATCTCCTGGAAATATTTTATCCAACCTCAATATAGGCCGAATCATCAAAGATTTAATGGAGTTCGAAAATTGGATTGAACGAATCTGATACATTTGATGTAATCTCAAATGACATAAAAGCTTATGACATGATTACTGAACCATCATATCATATTAGCATAATTGAATCTGACGTTTTACAACCGTACAAAGGTTCCATGTAAAGAATTGTCTGTCAAGGTCATTATAATACAACGTTTCGTTGGTTAAAACTATATAGTATCAAAACTCGCAGTTCAAATTAGCTAACAAGACAAAAAATCTGCGGCGAAAGTTTAGCTATCGCTTAATTTACTTAGATGCATGAAATACCCTGAAACATGTGTAAAGGCAGTTTGCATGTGTAAGTGAGATTTTTATGTGAGTTGCCTTTTCATGTCTTTTTGCAAAGTCGGAACTTCTATTTCCGACAATTTACGCTCCTCTACATTTCCGGCGACACAGATCCGCTTCGACAACTACTTTATTAAGCTAATGGAATAAAAAAGAAAATCCAACCTTTTCGCTCAATCGGCTAAGTGACCCACCTGTCTCACTGTCAACAGCTTTCAGAACGTTTATTTGGTATTTACGTTTACGATTCGCTCGCGTTTCGAAATAACCCTGTTACGGGTAATTTTCCATTAATTCCTTGAAAGTATCTAATGAAAACGCTAATTTCTCATTAAACTAACAACACGTAAAATGAATAGATAAAACACTTTACAGCGCCAAGTCTGATGGGATCTCCCACGTGGCGTCGGCCGGCCATTTTGAAGTTCAAGACAAATTGGACAATAAAGACGACCATGTTTACTTGACCCCTCATGCCACCTGACGAAGGTTACCGCGCGGTCCTGTAGCTGTCAGTCGGTATAATGCTGAGTAATGATTGGCATCATCTGTCAAAAGCTTGTTCAATATTGGATTCTCTCACTCGTTATTTCCTTCTTCATTATTCATAAGAACTGGATGGCTGTGTTCGACGACTAAAATATAGGTGTTAACAAATTATTACCGATATTTTAAGAGATGGTACTTTATATGAAAACAATTAACTGGAAACAGAAATTATGAAAACTTTTCATACGATTCATTCATTCATTCATTTCCATTTACCGAACAAAAAATAAATAAATTATTAATCTTTCTAAAAATAATCATCATGTGAATTTAACTGACAAGATGTTTAACATTTTCTGCCATATCAAAAATTGTATGTCATAAATGTCATAATCAACGTATCATTTGATTTATCAACGTGAAGTGGCCGGTAAAAGAGATTCTGGAATTGTTCATTGAGTTTTCATTTAATTATCTCATTAACAGGGTGTTTTTACTTAGCAAATTTGTTTCCCAATAGTCCCCAAAAAAAAAACAACATAAAACCTATAATGATCCATACTTAAATATTATGCTCCAGGAGTCGTGAAATATTACTTGTAAAAATGTTGGTAGCTAATTTGTTACCACCTTATATGTGAGCACGAAACACACTGTGAGTTTTGTCAAATGAATATCAAATTTTACCAAGTTTAGATTTGAATTTCTATTGCGGCTCCAAGGTACTTATGCGATTTGTCCAAAAATGTCAGTGGATGTCAGATTGTCAGTATAAAAGAGTTCCAAAATAATTATCATACAACTGAAACCTTTATAGGTACCTAAAACAAGAACAACAAATATATTTAGGTAATACCACGGCCATTATCACAAGAAAATTCGTACAATATTTAAGAGCGCGTTTCAGAACAGTATAATCAGAACACCGGTGTCTGTGGTAAGTGGTATTGCCCCTCCTCACCTCCGGCGCAAACTACACCTGCTCAGAGAAATTGATAAAGCCCATGAACGACCGGAACTGCCGTTGAACAGAGACTTGGCTACGTTCAGGTGCACCCGGTTAAAGTCAAGAAACCCACCGGCTCTCCTTATCCACCAACCACGCTCTTAGTGGAACCTGAACGAAGCCTGGTCCGAAGAATGGTCGCAGGAAGATGTCCCATCTGATCTCTTCGAGTTTAACCCGCGGAGCTACGTGCCGGGGTCCAATGAAACACGTCGTGCCTGGTGCATGCTCAACCGTCTGAGAACAGGAATCGGCCACTGTGCATACCTCCGGAAAAAATGGGGATGGAATGACCAGGAAAGCTGCGAGTGCGGATGCCCAAAGCAAACTGTCCGCCATATCGTTTTGGAGTGCTCACTGACAAAATACGATGGCCCAGTGGAAGATTTTAAAAACATAACGAGTGCAGCCATTACCTACTTGGAGAAATGTAGATTTAGATTATAAACTAATCGTTATTCAATATACAGTGTAGTATTAATTGCCATACGATAAATAAAAATAAACCGCTGTCTAGCGAGCAATTCGTGCACTAAATCAAACTTTTCTACAGCTGTCATTTCAACCCAGAGGGACCCGTAATATCCCCGTTTAACATAAACAAAGCTTATTACGCTTGTGGCTTCAATTACGTCTGAGAAAAAACAGACCGGTCCTCATCTGCGGGATGTTATTAAACAATGCAAGTGCAAGATGCAATCCGTCTTATTGCACGCCGGGGCGAGGGGGGCGGGGTGTCATCAGACAAGGATAAATTTATTCCAAGCGCTGTTTCACGTTAAAAGGCGACTCTCATTTGTTTTATTTGAAAGCTAAGTGAATCTGATTGCGTTTTGTAGCAGGTACGTTCTGAGTGAATATACATGGTCCTTAATTTAATTTTGTAAGAGCATAGCTGTAGGAATTCCATTTCAAAATGAGTGATTATTAGTATTCATTTGACTTCATTACGTTCCAAAGCTATCTTTTCTCGGTTACATTATTATTTCCTGCTGCTAACAATGTATTTTAATTAACATTTCTAACGAGTTATTAAATAATTTTTAAAAGTTGATAATGAGGACATAATAATAAATTGTTCAAATAAAATGTCTAAGAGCCGTTCCGCACTGTCGACTAGTCGTCGGCGACTTGGTCTCTCGGCGACCAAAACATGACCAACTAGTGTCTAGCGACCACCCAGGAGACCGAGCCGAGCGTAATGTTTTTAGGGTTTCGTACCCAAAGGGTCAACCCTATCACTGAGACTCCGCTGTCCGTCCGTCCGCCCGTCTGTCACCAGGCTGTATCTTATGAACCGTGATAGTTAGCCAGTTGAAATTTCTACAGAATATGTATTTCTGTTGCCGTTATAACAACAAATACTAAAAACAGAATAAAATAAAATATATTTCTTTCCAATCTCGAGGTTCTCATCCAATCACCGAAGTTAAGCAGCGTGGGGCAGGGTCAGTACTTGGATGGGTGACCGTTTTTATAGATAATGGTACGGAACCCTTCCTGTGCGAGTCCGACTCGCACTTGGTCGATTTTTTTATAAAATCGTGCAGAAAGGACGAATGAATAGAAGAACCTGCCTACTAATTATAAAGAGAAAAAAAAAGAAAAGATACTTATGCAATACAGTATCCCTATACTATATGCTTCGTTGCAAGAACGGATGAAGTAAGGATTGTTTAAAATATTTTATGAAAACATTAGAAAGTGCCCTCGTAAATTTTTAACTACGCTAGAATGTACGCCTTCATTTCATGAGATGTGTCTACCAAGCTGAAAAAAATTTTGTATCGAAACCCAGAGCCCATTTTTATGCGTGAGTATCTTGACGTCTGGTCGTCTCAACAGTTGCTCGCAGTGTGACTGTGAACGCTTCCATTTGAACCCGTGTTCCTAGCGGTCACAGGTGCACTGAAAGAAATGTTTGCATAACTGTAACAAAATTTTGGTTACTGTTTATACAAAAATTGGGACTTGCGAACTATGTGTTATATGTTACAAAACCGTGTTTGGCTATCAGTGTTCAGGTACTGGGTATACACTACAAAATAAGTTTGTAAATTTATGCAAAGTTTATTTTCTTATAGGTAACCGTAGTTTAGTTATTTAGTAAAGTTACAAAACCAGTTCGGCTATCTATTTTTTTCAGTGTGACCAGCAGTAGCTTGTGCTTCGCCTATAGTTGTGCCGTTCTCAAAAATGTTCTCCATTTACTAAGGAGAACATTCCCCATACAAACCGGAGAACATTCTCGAGAACGGTACAACTATAGCTTTGCTACTACGCAGCAAGCCACCAAGTCGCCCAGACGACCGGCGACTGTTTGCGTAAACGCCTATATGAATTGTAGAAAGTCCCAGTCGCCGTCGACCGAGTTGCCGGCGACTAGTCGACAGTGCGTTATAGCCCTAAGAGCTATACAAGAGCACCCGAGAACGCCTGTAGGCTCAAGCGAGCATCTAATTTGATAATTATTCAAATTATTCACGCTTTACCTGACTCGTGTCGCTACTCTGCTAATTTGGTAACGTAATTACGCTCCGGCTTTCGGCTTACACTGTCTCTTTGCCTATTACCGCCGCGGCTTTTTGATCGTCGCTTAGTCTACATTCACGGTTTCGTTCGGCCTAAACTGTATCCCAAAAAAAACATAAATGTGAAAATGGGAGCCAAGTTCAATATCGTGGCTGCTGAAATATTTGAGATCTAAATGGCTGTCAAGCTGTATACTTGTAGATAATTTAACACAAATTGAATTTAAAGATTTGACTTGGCTAGTTTTTACTGGCAAATCAAATTTGAGACGGGAAGATACGCTGACCACATAAATATAATTATACACTGTCTTTTTTTCCGTTAATTTCAAGGGTGTATTCCTGTGCTTAAATTAAGTAATTTTCTCAAAGATTTATAATCATTTATTTATTTTTATCTAATAAGGCTCTTACGAGCGTATACATTTACCTCAGGGCATATTTACATATTGATTAGTGTTTAGTACGAGTTTATACATTTGCTACTAAACAAAAGTACTATCTCGGACGATTGATGTTTGAAATGACATTGATATGTCACAGTTTTCAATTGTTTGGTTGAATTAAATGTAACGCCCGTGTTACAACAATGCTATACGCAACATTTAATATTTTCTTATAAAAATTAAAGTATATAAAAATTATATATATATTTTTAAATTAATTATGCTGTTTAGTTTCCTAAAACGTACTTAGTACTTACCCATATCCCGGAGTTAACGGAATTAAATAAAAACACGGTGTATATACATATAACCAATGCTATTGGTTTTTTCCCGCACGTCTCCTTTCGTCGCCACCTCAGTGGAAAGGTAGCGTTAAGCTTCGGTTTCCAACATATAGTGGACGTAATATTACGAACTCAAAAGGAATGTTCCTTCAATCACCGCCCTCTAATAGGAAACCGCGCCATTTTGTTTACTTAAACAACGTTCTAGTGATGTTATTCAATCAGCGTTGGCGTTAAATTACGTTGCTGTCGATGCCGTACGGTAAAAAGGCTGTCGCAAATGGAACGTTCAAGCCGTCAGTCACTTTATAAAGATTTCATTTTACTAAGATCATATACGAATACATATCCAAGATTCGACATTTCTCCTTGCCAGAACGGAAGCAACTTTGCAACGCAATATTTCAAGCCCTTTGCGTCTCGCTTGGCATCCGTTTCCTCGCAAATATCCACATCGAGAGTCTTTGGGTCATAAATCTCCTTAATATAAGCGAGAGACGAATCGTCTATGTAGATAAAATACTCGCTCGCTCGAAGGTCTCCGATATTCACAGGCTCTTTTGTAAGGTACTAGCTTCTGATCATGACTTTGTCTGCGTAGAGCCGTAGACTAAACTATTTCCAATGGTAAAAAATATCTTACGTCGCGGGAATGGTCCCGGGACTCAACCTCCATACGAAATCTCTATTGTATTGTAATACATAGTTATATATTATTAGTATGCAATATTTACCCAGGTATTGGCTGTTGCATTTATAAATATTTATCTCACCAGTCGATGTCACTGTAAAATTGTTGTATTGACTTGTAGGGCTGCAAGTAGGCTTGCAGAATTTTAAATTTTAAAATTAATTAAAAAGATTAACCTCTTGTCTGCGTGTGATACGGATTGTGACAGAATGTTTAAGTCATCTTTTGCATTTTTTTCGAGAATTTTGATTGCTATATACAGGCACAACCGATGTTTGAACCCACAACTTTTGACCAACACACACGGAGGTAAATCCTTTTTGTATAATATAGGAGGTAAACAGGCAGATGAATCGCCTGATTATAAGGAATTACCGTAGCCCTTGGGCACATGCAATACCAGAGGAGTTGCAAGTGCGTTGCCGGTCTTTAAGATGGAACTATACTATTTTCTTCAAGGTTTCAAGGTCTCGGTCTGTCCGTATAATACAGCGACAGTGTATCTAACTATTATTTATCAAATGATATTTCGTACATAAGTTCCGAAAAACGCATTGGTACAAGCCGGGGTTCGAACCCGCGACCTCCGGATTGCAAGTCACACGCTCTTACCGCTAGGCCACCAGCGCTTTCATCTTCTATTAATCTTTTATATACCAAATAATGTAGCATTTCTTTTATTTCCTTGATTTCTTAAGCAAACGAAACTTCCCAATTTACTTTACAACAAGGTTCAAATTAAAGAAAAAAAAAGTTGTATGGTGGGCCTTACGGGCTCGTCGCAGAGTGCGGACTCGTACAGAACGTTTCCATCGAAGGAATACTAAGAAATAAATACCAGCCCCTAATTCCATCGCGACCCAAATTCATTTGGGTATTATTTGATCGCGCAGTTTGACAGATGTCTCTGAATCCCCGGCTTAAACCGTCACGCTGCGCATTTAAATCAACAAGTAACCCGGTCAGGGGTGGCATTCCGATATTAACTATTTGATTTCGGTATGATGTCTTAACTATTAACGGTGAGACTCGAACATGTCACAATTATTAAGCACGATGGTTAAAAAAACTTTGCTAGCGAGTGAAACACAAAAACTTTCACCACACCAACGCGTGGAAAATACAACTTAAAAGAATGAAATTCAAATGAACGCTATTAAATGTTTAAATGTGTTTCTAATCCGGGTTCCGCCCCAGGCATAGCACCACCTCTGCTCTTGTGAAAGTTATCGATGACATTCGCTTTAATATAGGAAATAAAAAAACAGTCTTGGTTCTCTTAGACTTTAGCAGTGCATTCAACACAGTAGATAACGATATTCTCCTAGCCTTTTTAAATCTTTTTAATGTTTCACCCGCTTCATTGTACTGGTTTCGCAGCTACCTCTTCGGGTGGCGTCAGAGGGTTCGAGTTGATGATAATCTTTCTGATTGGTGTGAACTTTCTGCTGGCGTCCCTCAGGGGGGTATTCTCTCTCCATCGCTTTTCTCCGTTTTTATAAATAAATAAATAAATATTATACGACATTATTACACAAATTGACTAAGTTCCACAGTAAGCTCAATAAGGCTTGTGTTGAGGGTACTTTGACAACGATATATATAATATATAAATATTTATAAATACTTAAATACATAGAGAATACACCCATGACTCAGGAACAAATATCCATGCTCATCACACGAATAAATGCCCTTACCAGGATTTGAACCCGGGACCATCAGCTTCGTAGGCAGGATCACTATCACTACCCACTAGGCCAACATATAAATAACATTACAAAGTCTTTAAAATCTTGTTACCATCTTCACGCAGATGATCTGCAAATTTATTCAGCTGCCATCCTTGACGATGTCAAGTCCCTTGTAAGCCAAATTGACGCCGACTTAGAATCTGTTTGTTTGTGGGCTTCATCTTTCGGTTTAAAAGTCAACGCCATGAAGTCACAGGCGATCGTTTTTGGAAGTCCTTATTACATCTCCAAATTGTCTGAGCAGGTGGTACCTAGAATTTTCTTTGATGGTATGTATATCGATTCCTTTCTCACCCACTGTCAGAAATCTAGGGTTCACCATGGATCAGACACTTTCTTGGGCGCCTAATGTCACTGAATTAAGGCGAAGGGTAGGGCAAGCTCTTTCCATACAAACTTTGTGCGCGTTTTTCTTCGTTTGTGTTTGCGCTACAGTTATTATTTTTGGTAAATATGCTTATTTTTCTGTTAGCTAGGGCTTGATGTATTATTTTTTTTATTTTTTATTTTTGTATTTTTGTCTTTTTATTTTTTTTTAATAAAGAAAAATTTCTACATCAAGTTCTGCGTATAACCAATATATACAAGCGAATAATGAAATTAAATGCTATAGTACCAAAACTAACGAATAAAACTTGCACAAGGTTTGTATGGAGAATGCCTTGCTCTACCCTGCGCCTTAAATAGAAATAGAAATATATTTATTGCAAGAACAGTGTTTTGATACAAATGGTGGTCTTAGAATAAAAAGTCCTTATGTTCTACCCTATGAAAAGCATGCAATATAAAGCAAGCGTCAAGCAAACATGCAAACAATACAATTTAAAATATAAACATTTAGAACATATGTATCGGATGATAAAAATTACAAATAGTACATTACTAAATAAAGGATCAGATTAGGAAAATAAAGTTAAACATTTCAATTTTAAAATTAGTGTATTAAATAGAAATGAATGAATTACCAAGCGTTAAATAATAAAATCAAGGAAAAATTTACAAATTTCAATATGTCAACATAATAACCAAATAATTTTAGCAAAAAGCTGTTTGGATCTCTCCATTCTTTAAGGCACCTGCAGAACTTTCTTCTACTTGATACCAAAACCATGCTGGCTCGCTCTCTGTTACTACATTTACTAGACTACGGGGACGCTGTGAACCTTGACATGTTAGAAGAACTTCTGGACAAGTTAGAGCGTTTACAGAAGGTCTGTATAAGATTCATTCTCGGCCTACGGAAGTACGATCATGTGTCTTTCTACCGTCAAAAACTACTGAATGCTTATTAGTCGAAATCATCACTTAAAATTCAATAATTATGAGGAAACAACTCATCATTTGCATTTAATTACTTTGCTACTCTTATGGACAAAATGCAACATTCTCGTCAGGTTTTAAAGAGTAAAGAAAGCCTTTACGAGCTGGTGTTGTAAAAAATAATTTGAATTGATATTATTCGCAGTCTTGCTCATATCGACTATTAACCTTCTGAATAGCAATGTACAGTCACGAACTTTGATTGCTGAGCCATTCAAGGTTCAAGCCAATGTGTTTGTCAATACTAACGGTATGAAAAATGTCCAATGGAAAGTAAACCCTAAATGGCTCAAAGGTGGTTTTGTGGATCGGTGCTTTACCACTCCTTTTCGATCTCGTTAGATCATCGCTGTCACATCTGGATTTGGGGCATTTTCCTATACCTACTGATCTATTGTGATCATGACGACACTCAACTGGTAGTCATTAACAAGATGGGTTTTCAGCGGGTTATTCGCAGATCCAAAGGACCGGCATTGAGAAATGGGGAGCAAACTCAAATGGGCCCCAAATCGAGATCATATTTGTAAAGTTCAAATGCCACTTCAGTCCGGCGCAGCGCAGCGCGTCGCTTCGAATACTAATTCCTGAATTATGATGGCACCCTTGCTTTCCATTGTATCGCTGGTCTATTCTCATTACGTTTCCGAGCACGAATAAAATTCTAGAAAACCAACAAAACGTGAGCCGTGGCTTTCTTAAAACTATACCTAAATGGAAGGCTAGACTAGTCTTAGATTTTCAATTGGTCTGCGCTCGGCAAGCTTTAATAATGACACGCTTAATCATAACCAATTTCTACTCTGAGAGCTCGTCTCTAATGCAACTTAACCCTTAAGTCAGTTACACGTATTCGTAATCAGATATCAAAGTATATTGGGCAACAGCGCCGGCTTTTTGAATTCAACGCCATCTATCTCGACCCCCGTCGATAAATTCGCTGTCGCGTTCGGCGTCTAATTTTTGATTTACAACGGCTTTTCTATGCCAAATGGTCCTTCGAGTCGGATGCACCTGAGAGCCTTTAGTGTGATGGCAAAATACGTGCCTTAAATTTAATACGCTAGAAATTTGCATCGATATTGCTTCTAATGTAAGCATTAAAAAGAAAAAAATCGATAAAATTGTTTTCTTAAAAGCTTTTCTTTTTTTATTTTCAAAAGGGGATTCCCATAGGCGGGGAAAATGCATTTCCTCCTAGGATCCGATTAAGATTACACAACTTGTTATGGTTTTGATCTTATTTAAATAAGACCTTGAAGATCGCTCACGCAGATTGGTGCATGCAAAATGATATAGAAGTCGTGCGTGAGATGCACGTCAAACACCTACAATGGTCAAGGTCGTGTCAAAACCAATTTAAAATCGTAACAAGTTGTTAAATCTTCAAAATAAAGAGCGCCGAATTCATAGCTAAAATCTGAATTAAGCTCCTATTAAATTAAATTAAATAATCATTTAATTCAGCTATGACCCATTTACGTGTTGGTAACAAAACTTAAATTCTAATAATGTTATAGAATACGAATACAATTTTTATAAAATCTACCATGCAAAACAGTATACTTAGGGCTAGACAATATTGATAAATTTGCACAGAAATGGGTTCTTGATTACGTACTGTAGCCGCCGCGCAGGTCATGATCTCGACGACTCAAATAAAACGTCAATTCTTAGTGAACTGATGTTGCTATTCTTCCAATAGGTACTGCATCGTTTACAAAGGGGTTCTTGCCAAACCGGTTAAGTGCAGAAAGTGGTGTATTGCATGGAGGATGATGAAAAAGTGATTAAGCAAACTTGAACAGTAAAAAAGGTGGTTTAAATTTAGGTGCCTCTAATTAGTTGCGATAAAAATAAGTGAAGCGCTCCTATTGGTGCTTTAGAAAAGCCTCCGAACACTAGCCGAGCTCGACGGCTGCGTTTAGTTACTGCTTTAGGAATATAGGACTATAGATATTGAGTATTTATACAAATAAAGAGTTGCGTTCGCAACGCATACCTTTAAAATAAATAAACTCATATATAGTATAGATATCATTTGAGCATGTTTCGATGGGAAACTATTAGTATTGGTTGTGCGCCGCCCGCGCCCGCGCCGGGTGAATACTAATACGGCTAACAAAAGCTCTTGTTTGATTCCTGAAAAATATGGAAATGTGTAACACGTACACAAGAAGCGACATTCGAACTTACAACATTTGTTTTGATTTTTTTTTTACTAAAAAACATGGGCACATTATAAATAAGCAATCAAAAGTTTAAACTAAACTAAAATATGACTAAAAAAAAAAAAAAAACCCTTAAATTATAATAAATTGTCCCCCCGTGGCATGGTACCGTAGAGACTGTCAGCATTTCTCCGCTGTATGTGTTGGGCGAGGAAGCTGCCAGCTCTACGGTCACCGGTCACGTCTACTATCTTTTGGTAATTTCTTTAAAGTGTATGGTCACTTGGACTCCACGGGTCAAAGGTCTTGACGCTGAACGGTGTGAAACTGTATTCGGCACCTGGACCCCTATCTTATTTAACTTATCAGCCGTCTCTGCCGCCGCGCCGCTAACAGATGTCCCGTGAAGATGAGACGGGGTAAGGGTGCTACACATGCGACTTCCCACATCAGCACCCGACCCCACTTTGACGGATATAGTGACATCCCATCCGGTCTTTGCCTCCATCACGCCTGAGAATGTTGGGAGCTCAAATAGAGCACGTTGATGTTGGTAAGAGGCAGAGAATATCGTTGAACGCGGCGTGTCTGGAGAAGCCACCGGCGATCTTTTATTTATATAATTTATTCATTATCATCACTGCTGAGCATAGGCTAAGAGGGAGAGAGAGAGAGAGAGAGAGAGAGAGAAAAAGAGAACTTTTAATAGGTACGCCACTAGACAAGTAGCGTACGTACGAGTACTAAAAGCTTTCCAAAAAAAAATTTATTCTGAAGTGACCCGCAATCTTTCGTATACCATACACCCAATGAGCCAACGGACGCCAGGCGATCCTTTCATGCAAAAGCAGCCAACCTTTAGCCCACCTTCCATCACTCTGCCTATTGATACATTACTGTGTAAATCGATTAACTGAACTGTTTGACGTGTAAATATGTGAATACTATCTTTCTCTTCCTTAGTTTTTTATTAATGACACAGTTATTTCTTTATGTAATATACACTTTGTATGTTTATGGTTAGAAGTATTTACTCGTATGCTTATTTATATTAATGTTTTGTGCTGTTTGGTTATATTCAATCCGACTTTTTCAATTTTTTGCGCCACCTACCGTATTTTCTAATTTTATTGTCTCCGATACCCAAAGGTTGTCTGGACGAGATATAGATATAGGTAACAACAGGCGCTCTTAAGCGATAAGACCGTCTGTTGTTACCTATATCCAATTGCTTTTGTGTATGTTTCTGTACATTTATTGATAACTATGTGAGGTGTGCTAAACTATGTGTATTATAATATCCACGCAGACGAAGTCGCGGGCAGGAACTAGTTTTGTCATAAATATATTTTTTGTTACAGGTAAGTCAAGATTACAAGACAATGCACCTATAACTCACGAGACACTTGGTAAGACAATTACTCTATAGAGTTGCTGCTGGTTTATAAACCTAACTATAAAAGATTCCATAAAATCTTTTTATATCTAAATGAAAAAAAAAACGTTTCATTTTAACGTTTCGTTGTATTAACAAATATTAGTCGTTTCCGGAGTTCCCATAAATAATTAATACCATGTGTACGAGCGAAAAGTACAGGCATGTCAAAATTAATTTTGTAAATTGAAATTACTTGTAATTTGGAATTATTGAAATTAAGGATAATTTTGTTCCATTTTCTCAATGATATCAGATATTACCTTCCCTATAAAAGATCCACATTGTACGCATAAGATGAACGGATTGAACAGACGAATATCAAAATGAGATAAAAAAGGTAAATTGACATAATTTGTAAGCTGGAATCGGGGTCTGGTTAGGCTCTGTGATCTGATTATTAATGAAACGTATCTGCGTTGAATTAATTGCTTTCGGCACCTGCGGCCGAACCTTTTCATGTTTTGAGTCAAATAAATAGTCCGAGAGTTGTTTTTAGAACTTGATAATATTCGCGCTTTTGTCCGAACTTGTAGCAATCATGGCATCGCACGGCGATGAGATAAGACCAGCATGGCGATAACGTGGTGGCGCCGGTGACCGACAGGGAACCATTTCTCGACACTTCTACTGTTCATCCAAGAAAATGAGGGCAGAAAGCCGATTTCTTAATGGGGCAACACCTGTACAGTAGCTGTAAAAAATAGAAGTGTCGGATACTGGTTCCTTGTCGATCACTGGTGCCACTACCACTTGATGGAGATTTTTCAATATAAATTGATGCAGACGGTTTTATGTCTGTTATGCACGACTTCTATCTTTATTGTGTGGTCTTAAATATCGGATGTTTCCAGAAATTTTACTCACATCTGACTTTTCAAAATGTTGTAGTGAAATGAACCACGAAAAGTATCTCAAAAGGCGAGAACCAGTTAAGATAATCAGAATTCGGATGAGCCTAATGTAGCGCACTCAATTTAAACATGAGATGCGGTCTCTGATAAATTACGTCTGATATCATTCCGTCACGCCGACCCTTTTCACTCAATCTTGAAAAAATGAAATTGATTTACCCTCATTGCGATGAGGCCATTTTTGACCCTTCGACGGTTCGAAACTCGGTAATTGTATAGGCGTTTCGAAGCTGGAAATAGTAGGCCTGATGTAGATTTAGCTTTGGTCTACAATTTAACTGAGGTGTTAAGGTAGTTAAGAATGATGGTCAGCTACGGACTGGCTAAAGTATTGTTTGTATGTTTCTCAGCTGTTCTTGTATGACCGAGGAACGTAGTCTTACTTACTTCACTGGCTCAGTGACCCAAAAAAAGATCTTCACCTCTGCCACAAGAGAATGCCACTCTGCCCTATTCTGCGCCACGTCACGCCAGTTGGTTACTCCGAGGGCGGACAGGTCTTTTAGGGCTTCGTCACTCCAGCGGTATTTAGGATGCTCGGGCGGACGTTTTTCACCCAGGTGTCCCACATACGCTCTTCTCCTAGCTCGATCCTCTCCCATCGTAACATATAAATATCTAAATATTCAAATTTCACAATGTGTACAATATTCGTAAGATAACCACAGGAAATTTAATCGAATTAGGAATTGGTTGAAATTTGAATTGGAATTTCCCCGCTCGGCGGTGAGTGCTATTAGTTATCTTGCCATTAAATTAGCTGTCGATTGAGCCCTAGTGTTAATTGACTAGCCGGTAATTTGATCACGCACTGTGAGCTACTACTTGAATTCATTCATAAAGTGGCCATGCAATTTTGCGGCTGGGTGTTTATGTAGAATTTCGGTTGTGAAGCGTTTTGATCGAAGTATATTGTTTCGCTAAACCTGCGCTTTTGGGTAAACTATTCGAAAGTGACAACCCTAAGCCGGTTTTGGTGGTGCGCAATGTTGGCATTCGTAGGTCTGTGAATTACCGGATTACATTACCTACCGTCAAAAATGTTGTGTCTTTAGGCTTTATTAGTTTAAAACTTAATAGAAATAATCGTTTTTCAATTTTTTTTTCCGCAGAAATATACCGTACATTTGATAACTCGCTGGAAATTTCCTAGTCAAGTTAAGCACATGTCACAAATACGAGTATAGCCTATACTTAAAATAGAAGTGATTCCATGGCTATTATAAATGTATCTACATAAACGATTTTTTCAATGTATGTTTAGACCAAGATAAGCCTCTGGAGGCAAAGTTGGCTATTTTGACGATTTTTCAAAAATCGGTGGTCAATGTTATATACCCCGCGACCCAAAGTAAGCACAGGTTACCGTAACTACGCATAAAATTAAAACAAAACTCCTCAGGTGGCCTAGCCAAGATGACAATGGCGATAAGTCCACCTGTTGTTATCTACTCATTTAAGTCAGTAAGTGTCTTTGTTTGTCATAAGAACTTTTCTCTAGTAGTGCACAACAAAGAATTTTATTTTTATTAATCGCCAGTCGAAACTTAAATAATATATTGAAATAGTTGCGTGACTTGTAGCATCAGTATATGTATACATATAAAAACCTTATTCGTTAAGATTTTATTAAGAATTATTTGTTTACATTGACACTTTTTTCTTAATTAAAATATTTTTCTCAAAAATGAAAATATACAGTTAACCGGGACATATTTCATACTAAAATATTAAAATTTTATGAAAATAATAATAAAATAAATAAAGAAAGAAGTTACAATACAATTATTATTTATTTATTTATTTAATCTTTATTGCACATAAGAAAACACACTGTACAATAGGCGAACTTAATGCCGTAAGGCATTCTCTACCAGTCAACCTTTAGGCAAAGCAGATAAGTGGTAGGCGGTGCAAAAACATAGGTATAGGTGATACAATTGATACATGTACGAACACAATACATTCATAAGAAAAACACATACATAAACATACATATATATTAATAATATTTATACAAATACATATACTTACATATACATACACATATATATATATATATATATATATAATAACAATAATAATAATTCAGCCTATATACGTCCCACTGCTGGGCACAGGCCTCCTCTCATGTGCGAGAGGGCTCGGGCTATAGACCCCACGCTAGCCCAATGCGGATTGGGGACTTCACATACACCTTTGAATTTCTTCTCAGATGTATGCAGGTTTCCTCACGATGTTTTCCTTCACCGAAAAGCTAGTGGTAAATATCGAATGATATTTCGTACATAAGTTCCGAAAAACTCATTGGTACGAGCCAGGATTTGAACCCGCGACCTCCGGATTGAAACCTGTTCGGACACTGTCTAATTTTGACAGGGAGACTATTCCAAAGGCGAGCTGCCTGAATAGAGAAAGAATCAGACATGTAACCAATTCGGTGAGATAATTATGTATAAGATGGATATTAATGTTAGTTAGATGTAATTTTTAACCATTGTTAAATTTCGGAGGAGGTTTTTTTAATATGGTATGGCTTTTTCTGGCTAGTTAAGCAAGTTGTCCATGTCCAGGTAATCCTGCCATGGCCTCGTCCACATTCCTCTACCAGCATCCACCCACCCATATGCAGTTGTGCACCCTAATTTCTAAAAGCCGCCTGGACCGAATTGACATTTCATTTTGAAGTGGAACTGCTGATGAAAAACAAAATGATGAAACCAATCTCACTGGAATTTGCTTTACACTTTACAAATCCAGATTGTATAAATGTCCTGTCATCGGAAAGTTTCCAGGAACAAGAACGCCAAGTTGTATAAACAACAGTTAGTGAGGGAACTTGTGAGGTGCATTGGGGTTATTCCAATTGGGCTTTGCGAATTGAGGGAAATTTCCCTGACTGGATTCGAAAGTCACAAGTTAAGATATTCGTTTTAAAATTAGTGCCATTATAATTTAATTAGATTCGGTATAATCTAAGTTTTCCGAAAGTACTGTTCAAAGATCTAGTGATATCTTTGGAAAATACTCGTCAGTAAAAGAATCTTTTTCTGTGCTCGTGACAAATTGTTGTTCCTGAGTTGGATCGAAGTATGTAATATCGTAAATACCTAGGTACATATGTGTACAGCTTTGTTTAGTTCGGGACGTCCCCAAGTAGTTATTCATTTATTTCGGAAATACTCGGTTCACGAAACAACTCCAACGCACTATAAACAAGATCTCAGCTCTAGGCGCCGGCTAACAAGACAACTAGGTATCCATTATGGACTTTACACCGGACTGCAACTCGTGGCAGCTGCAACTGCCAGGTCAGGGCGTAAACAGTGACAGAGTGACGTTACAGCGAGTTCGCTGGACAAGGAAGGTTAAGAGGAATTTATGTTAGAGGGTAAAATATTGATTCTGGATTAATACAAACTATATATGTATAATACATTTTAGAATTGAAAATTATTACTACCATATAGGGCTGCGCATGCGGTAAGGGGTTAAATAGATAATAATATAAGTAACATATAGACTACCTAGCTTACATATTGTAGGAGCTTCGTCTGCCAACAAACCACTCTGTGATTTGGCAGAAGTATATTGTAAATATTTGTATAGCATGAAACGTGAATAAACTTTTTTTTTTATTTTTTTTTAAGGAAGAATCTTGAAAAAACTTACATTTTTATAATGATTGAACGTGGGTTGAACGTTTCACCAAGGATTTTTGTAAATCCGACCCCTAATGGGTTGACCGAGTTAAACGGTAGGACCTGGCCAATCCCTGAATTTAATTAACAATAGTTTTGACAAGATCTTTTTTTACTCCCGACGTAACGGAGATGGCATATGTTTTAGAGCCCAATTATTTGTACACGGATTTTATAAGGCATTTATAATACACAAGCAATGTTTTCTTAAACAAAAGTTTAAGTCGAACCAAGGTAACTCAATAGCTCGTTGTGACAAAGTGTGGTTATAATAATATCAACATTGTTGTTAAATTTAAACGAAAATATGACGTTTTTAATGACAATCCCTCACTTTGTTCTATTCACATCGTTGCAAAGCTAGCTTTGGTAGATTATTTTTGTGACGGGATTTTTAAAATTTAAAATTATTCACAAATGTGCCTAAAACTTTATAAAAAAACCAAACATAGTATTGTCTGTCTCAGCATACCAAATATACATAGTTTACCTTCACCCTCCCTTGACCTATTTGAACAGTAAACAAACTAAAATCCCTTACACACAAACTCGACCCCGCTGGAGACAAAAGGTGCGTTCTGTACATTTTTTAGCAGCGTCGCCAGATTTAAATAATGCTTCAGAAGTAAGAGATTGTAACCGAGGTTCGAGCGATAGCCCAGTCATTTATAGACCGCTGGTATGGGGCATTAGAAATATTTTATAATATATATATATATTTTTAATACTACGTCGGTGGCAAACAAGCATACGGCCTGCCTGATGGTAAGCAGTCTCCGTAGCCTATGTACACCTGCAACTCCAGAGGAGTTAGATGCACGTTGCCGACCCTAAACCTACCCCCCTCGTTGAGCTCTGGCAACCTTACTCACCGGCAGGAACACAACACTATGAGTAGGGTCAAGTAGGGGTAGCAGATTTTTAGTGAAATGGATGGACCACGATTCTTTAGTGTTCTAATTATATGAAATAAAATCTAATAATTGTTATAATTTTACCAACACAAATATTTTCTCAATAATTTTTAAATATTTTGAGCCATTGACCTAATTCCGAGTGGTTAGTTTGTATTCTACAATGCAAATCCATATATTCATGCAAATGTAAACTATAAATTTGAAATCTAGTTAAAATGAAACCAAAAAATACCCAACCGTGAGGACCATTCTAATTTAGCAATTTGTTAAAATTTTGACATTGTAATGGACTTAATATGACTCAAAGACCTCACAGTGCATCTCAGGCGCACCAAAAAGTGCGAGCGATCATCATGATCGTGTCATAACAAGATCAAAGCATTAGCAAATTGTTAAATTAGATTCATTATTATTGGCTATGTGAACGCCCCTTACACACAAGCTTAGTGCGAACGGTGACAAAGTGCGGTTGAGCAGTTTTTGTGACTTTTTGTATTAGATGCCACACATACTTTATATATTTGTGTTAAGACGGTGTGTTTAATAAGACCATATTGTAATATTTGGAAAAAAATTACCCATTTACTTACTTCGAGGTAGAAATTTTGTGGAATACTTGCATATATTTTTTATAAAAATCTCGTTAAAATAAAAAAAAGGTTATTATCTTTTTGTCTATTATATTTTTTACTCAACCGTAGCTTTACCGGGCTACGCGCGCGCCCCTTATGCAAGCTTAATGCGAACTGTGACAAAGTGCTGTTCAGCAGTTTAAGAGACTAGTTTTTGGGATTTTATACATTTTTGAGTTATTTTTTTGTGGAAATGGTTTCAAAGAAGCGTGTTAATTGAAACAAGAGGACAAGGAGTTGTCCTGTGTCTTATTAGATTTAAAATGTTATAACGATAACGAATTCTGTTTGACTCTAGGGAAATTCAACCATTCGTCTGTGTTTTATGATATAAATGATATAATAAAGAGATAGAGGTATAGTCAACCAATTTGAATCCTAGGCCACTATAGAACCTTGTCGGTTTAACTACTCTATACATGACATGCATCACTCAATAAGCACTGTCATAGAAGTCATTATGACATGGTCCTACAGTTGCCTAGGAATCAATTTGGTTGACCGTACAAAGAAGGCAAGGCACAAAAAAATATACAAAAATTAGTGGACATCATACACTGATCGACCTAGCCCCAAACTAAGCAAAGCTTGTGCTATGGGTACTAGGCGACGATATACATACTTGTATAGATAAATACATACATAGAAAATACCTATGACTCAGGAACAAATATCTGCGTTCATCACACAAATAAATGCCCTTACCGAGATTCGATCGAACCCTTGACCATCGGCTTCATAGGCAGGGTCACTACCCACTAGGCTGGTCGTCAAGTTACAATTATAAAGTATTATGATTATAATGTCACTCTTTAGCGATAATACCACCCATCTGTGTTCATGTATCAAGATGCTTAACAAGAAGTAGGTACCTACTTATTACTTACTTACTACTACTTATTACTTATGTTGGGGCGGCGCATGCAGGAGAGGGGTCTCGACCCCCGCGCCGGGTCGTTCCTAGCGCAAGGTTGTCCATCGCGGTTCAACGCGGAAACGCAGCAAGCGTGATGGGCACCTTTGCGTTGGGAGCGATGCGGGGTGGGTTGTTTGACTAGTTTTATAGGTTAGTTTAGGTTTAGTTTTATTTATAGTAAATTTTATTGATAGTTTATATTTAGTCCTTAAGTATTTTTTTAATGATTGTTTTTTTTCCTAGGATGCTTAACTTCTTGCTTCAAAAGTAATCAAGTATAAAGGTCGATAGCTTATATAGTTAAGGTTACAATACCTATATGTTGATTTGAGATGAAAAAGTGCACCTATACATAATTTTGACCCTGTCATGTAAATATATCTTTGAAGTACTATTTTTGTAAGGTATTTAATGAATTTGGAAGAACTAATTCCCGTGGTACCTACTACACAACACAAACCAAGTAGCAAAACAAAGAAGACAAAGTTTATTTTTACACATTTCCTGCAACTTTGCCCATGTAGGCTTATCCTAAACTAGTTTAGTTTGTCAATTGTCTCCAGTTCGGGACATTGTATTCAAAAGTTGACGAACTTAACCCACGCTGATGGGGTAAGTTCGTCATCTAGTACGCGTGTCACGTGCGTGCCAGCGTTGCGGGGTCTAAGTTTGAGGAAAGTATTTTATGACCCTTTTAAAAGTATTGTTTCCTACGTATATTAGATAGATAGGATACTCTTTACACCTCAGTAAAAGATACAGCTTAAAGAAAAACAATTGATTAATGATATAGGCAGACAACAGGCGGTCTTATCGCTAAAGATCGATCTCTTCCAGACAACCTTTGGGTAGGTATATTGTAATGCTATATTTTTTTACCACGTCGGTGGCAAACAAGCATACGGCCCGCCTGATGGTAAGCAGACTCCGTAGCCTATGTACGCCTGCAGCTCCATGCTAAATTAGAGACAGGGAAACATGCGGTTACAACATACGCAACCACTTTAAATTAATATTTGTGTGCGTAATTGATAGATGGTATTCGAGATGCCACGAATCATTAGATAAAGGTGAACTACCCATTTACACACCAGGCCAAAAGTATGGAACAACCTTGTTTTTAGGGTTCAGTACCCAAAGAGTAAAAGTGGGACCCTATTACTAAGACTCCACTGTCCGTCTGTCTGTCCGTCACAAGGCTGTATCTTATGAACCGTGATTTCACAGAAAATGTATTTCTATTGCTGCTATATTGGCGTTTTTTGCGTAATGTTATGAAACTCTTCTTAAATGTCTCATGTTTCTATTATTATCTTTGTATGTTGGTAAGCAAACACTTATATTAGGCAATCCCAAAAGATTCAAAATATATCGCATCGCATGAAAATTACACTTTTCTATTAATTATCATATAAGTTTGTTCCTATATTTTTGGCCTTGGTTGTAACTTGGACGAAATGAACAAGGGTTGAACAGGCCTAATAGTTAGCGAAATCTCAAAGTTCCAGTGGATTTGTTAGTTGCCCGACGACGTGCCGAAGACAGGCTAGGCCTGTAATTATTTCCAACTTTTACTAATTTATCTTCATTAAGAAGGGACTACAGCAAAGATAAGGTCTTCAGGATTTGTTTCAAACTATTTGCTGGTAAAATAGTTGTAAAAAAATACTAGTCACAGTTAGGGCCGGTACAGACGGACTGCAACTCGACTGCAACTTGTATGGGAACTGCACGTCGACGTTGCAGTTGGAGTGCAGTCAGCATGCAGTTCCCATACAAGTTGCAGTCGAGTTGCAGTCTGTCTGTACCGGCCCTTACAGTAAGAATAATTTATTACGGCTAATAGAGGACACATTTTCCATCTATAATTGTTAGGTGATATTTTTTTACATTCTAAAAATATCTATGAATAATCACAATGCCCACAATTCGTAAACCTTATTAAATAAATATTTCGAGAAAATCTTAGCCTCAAACTGAGGATAGCTTGGTACTAAGCGACGATATACATACAGATATAGGTATAGATAACATCCATAACACAGGAGCAAATATATGCCACGAGTGCGGTGCCCGCGAAGACTCGGCCCAGCACACGCTAGCTGAGTGCCCGGTCTGGGGCGTTGAAAGAGAAGAGGTGATTGCCCGAGTGGGACAAGATCTGTCGTTGCCAGCCGTAGTGCAGGCTATGCTGTCAAGTGAAGAGGTGTGGCAGACGATGCTGGATTTCTCTGAGCACGTCATGGCCGAAAAAGAGGCGGCAGAGCGCGAACGGGAAATCCAAGCTGAGGCTGACCCAATGCGCCGCCGTAGAACGAGACGCAGGCGTGCTGCGCACGACAGACGCTTGCCCCCTTAACATAGACCTCTGGGTGGCAGACACGGGGGCGTCTGTCATCCATAGGAAAGAGGTCCTCGGGCTGGAGGGTGTGTCAAGTGTTCGGACACGCCCTTAACAATGGCTAGTATTTACCCGGTGATGGGCCGTAATGGGCAGCTGCTGGTGGGGTTGCGGATGATTGACACCACGTGCCCGTGACCCCACCCCAAAGGCAGAGAGATGAACACCCCAGGTTTTTTAGTGAGTAGAAACCTCACATATCCTCAGCGTTTCCCCCTGGCGCTGGGGAATCTTTCGAAGATTTTTCCTGGGAAAGAAAAAAAAAAAAAAAAAGGAGCAAATATATGAAGAATACACAAACAAATGCCGTTACCGAGAGTCGAACCTGGAACCTCCTGCTTCGTAGGCAGAGTCACTACTGACTAGGCTACAAAAGTTAAAGGCTTTGTTGTAAGTAGAAGTGTAAGTATAACCGTTAATATTATTATACCAAGTGATTCTTGAAAAACTCCAGAATAACCTTACGCTTTCAAAACGATTGATTTCAAGTACTCTAGGGGTTGGTAATACTGTATTAGGAGAGAAATTATATTTAAATGTGAACTGATAACCATTTTAGTTCACTATATCGGTATATTTATAAGAAGATATGTTGTGCAGAAATGATCACGCTACTTTTCATTCGCATCCGTCATTCCGATACGTTTATCTACGATTTGGCGTTAACGACGTGTGATACGGAGGGACGTCATGAGGCCAGGAAGGTATTAGGAATGGATGTGAAGACGTAAGAGGAAAGGCAAACCAAGGAAATGGATGAACTATGTGAGTGATTATATGAAAAGATGTGAATGATGGAATGACGGGTGACAGAGAACTGTGGAAGAAAGAAACATGCAAAACAAAGCACGTAAGGACAAGCAAATGATAATGACAATAACGAATCTCAAAATCTTACCGGTAAAAAGTAACAGCTTAAATAATTAATACTTAGGTGTCCTCATTCCTCAATCAGTTAACATTGGATTATATCTAATATAACTCCTTATGTAAAATACACTTAATTGTACCTACCTACCTCGTAGTACCTGCTGCCAAAATGTTAGCAGTTTTGCAGGGATCTATTCTATTTTAATGTATAACTTTTGGTTTAATAACTAAACAGAAAAATTAAATAATCTTGTCACCATGACTAGACCCCCTTACTCAACCCCTTAATCAACAAGACTAACAGGAGGTCAAGTCATATAGTGATTTAGTTATAGATACGAATAGAAACGTTTAGAGAACACGACAGACCTCAAGACGTACTCAGCCTCGCATCCCCTCAGTCCGCAGCGCCCGTGGTCTCGACCCTTCATGTCGACGATTAATTGAACCAATTAATAACACTCCCAGTGTTTGACAAGGAGAGTTACTTACACAAATTATTCATGCTTCATATATGCGCAGAGTTAACCGTCCTTAACATATTTGAATCAAAAACCTTTAGGGAAAGGACTTAATTATTTAACGAAATTTTACTTTATGCTATCAAACCGTAAATGCACTCATATAAATGACAAATATTTGAGTATCTATAACTTAATTTTTAGTATGACTTAGCGAGTATCTTTTTTGTAGACATGATATAATAAATGGCCTTTAAAACCAAATTTTCTTAATTGCTGGAACCTAACAGACATATTTGAACCTTCTATTTCTTTAACAGCTCACCCAAAGTCACCTGTTTTCCGAAACTTTTTGTCCCATATACTTAACTACCTACAAGCAATTAAATGGATTTTTTAATAGAAATTTCTGAACATAGGTCATAATTTTTATTGCTACTATATAAGTAACCACAAAATATATTTTTTACGTCTTTTTATACCACAACGGTGGCAAACACTCCTTTTTTGAAATCCCACACTGTAAACCCTCGGAAAAACTTCGGGAGCTCATTCAACACCCTGCCGACGGCGAGCGGTGTGGTGATAGAAACTGGCGTTTGCATCATGCCAAACAATTCTTCAGAGCATAGTCCATTGTACAAGCGGTAGAACACGCACAAGGAGGCAAAGTCTCTCCTTAGACTTAAAGGTTCTCCTTAGACTTAAAGGTTCAATACCACTTGTGAGTTTAGGACTTGATTTCGATTCTATTTTAGCAATATAGGGAAGTACAGAACCCCAGCGCACTCGGCAAGTCATAATATTTGTTTTCCTCTTCGGATTCTGTCGTCTTCGTTAAATAGGTAAACACAATTACGCTGCCTCAGTGTCGGTTGCGATCAATGACACGGGAAATTATTATTGTATCGAAGAATAATTGAGCAACTAAAAGAAGCTGCGAAAACATTTGTTTGTAAAGAATTTTCTTTGGGCAAGTCGGAGTAATTTGACCCGCTTTTTCTTGAAGGCTTGGTTAAGTTTCTCTAATCTGGTGGGAATCGGGTTATTTAACGAAAATAATGTAAGTAAAGCAATTAGTAATAATATGTTTTGTAAGGTAATTTTAAGTATTTAGCTATTAAGGTAAACTTGATACACTCTACTAAGGGTGCATGTTGTGACAATTTAATTTAAGATAACATCTGTATGTACCATGGAATGCAATAAATAAATTAAATTAAATTAAATAAATACAAAGGATAATTTTAGATTTCTTGTTTTGCTCAGTTTTGATTTCATACCAGGTTTGACAGGATCGCAAAAAACTTGAAAATATGTATATTGAGCGGCGAAAAGCCAATTATACAGTTCAGCATCAATAGTAACCGATGAAACAACTCGGCAAAAATATCTGTCTGCCTGGAATAATTTTGATGAATGGTGGATACTTTTGATGCCTAGTCTGATCTATCTATATAGCTATCAAATAAGAGATAATCTTTATTGGTAGCATACTAATCATACATCATGTGTGTTCATTTTGATTGCTCGAGATCGCACTTGTGATGTGGTAGATGTAGTCAATTCGTAGCTATTTAAACAAAACGCCTGGGCATTAAGAAATAATATAAAAAGTGGACCTTATAATAAAACTGTATATTAAATCAAGCTCGCTTCATGAAAGCGATTTCCGTTAAAAATGGTGCACGTGGGCTCGTTATATTTTACCGGTTTAATTTATTTCTCGCTTGTGTTTAACTGGCCAATCTATTTTAGAATATAATGCGGAATAATGAAGGCCATTAAATAATACGGCTATTTAGACAGATGCCATTTTTCATCTACATTTTAATTTATTAGGTCCCGGTATTGTGAGCTAAAAAAAAGTCTGTCTTATAAGCACTATTCCACCGGGTTTTATTCTACTTACAACTATTTTAGCTTTGAAGAGTTTGTGTACAGTATCTAAGAGTTTGTGAATATGGGAAGCAAAATAATTAGGGTACTATTTAATTAATTAGAAAAAAAAATTTACCTAAAAACTAATTGCACAGTAAGACAGCGCTCTGCTGTGCAAATCAGATTTTTTGATAGACGTTTTCGTTTTGAGGGACGATAAAAAACATTTCAAATAATAATAGTCTGGAACACGACCCGCATCTGGACCAGACACCAGACCCAGACCATACAAAAACCCGGCCGGACGGACCCTAGATCTAGGACCGAACCCGGACCTACACCCGGAATCTCAGATCTGGACCCGAAAAGCTGGATTTCATTTGTTTACAAATTCTGGAATTTCTACACAAAGTGAACCCAGTCATTACTTTTTGAGTGTAATCTACAACGATACGTCTCGGTTGTTGCTTGCTGTTTCTTACCTATCCCCCTTATTCATAAAATTCAGCAAATGTTAGTTCATAGTGTTGTGTTCCTGTCGGTGAGTAAGGTTACCAGAGCTCAACGAGGGGCGGGAAGGTTGTTAGGGTCGGCAACGCGCATGTAACTCCTCTGGATTTCTCATACGGAGACTGCTTACCATCAGGCGGGCCGTATGATAGTTTGCCACCGACGTAGTATAAAAAAAATATCCCATTCTTAAATGTCAAAACGACATATGAGGACAAACGATTATCCAAGGCTTGTGAGACTTGACAGGCGTTTATGAACAACGTCATATATCATTTCTTCTACCATAGTTCACATGTTAACTGTCATTTCTTAATCTTATGGCCAAGAAAAGTATAGCTGGACATTTTCATCTTGCAACATCAACTTTGTTAACATATTTTTTCCCACGAACAATATAAAGTATATATTTTCTGCAAGTAAATCAGTTTCCGGCAAAATTGAACGGTACGGAATTTCTACTGCAAATCGTAAGTTCCACCGACACAATTCACTGACCACTTATGAATCTTATTGCCAAGACATAAGGTCTACTTATGATTACGACTTAGGCTGAATTCCGGTTCGGTGCAAGCACGTACACAGCGTACACTCCTCTAATCACGATCCAATTATTCCTGCCAGCACGATACTAAGCGAGATATCGTGAAAATAAAATTTTAACTGTCGTCTATCGACCTCTTATATAAATCGCTTATATAAAAATATATATATGTTTTTCTGTGTGCCGTTATACTAATAAATATGTATTTTAGTAGTAGTCATAGTAAGTATTTACTGAAAGTCAACACCACGGATTGCCGGGATTTATGCTCAGTGGGAATGCTGTTTTAACTTCCATGGTTTTTCATCTCCTTCTTTTCTTTCTTCTTTCTTCATTCAATATTTTGGACGTTGTCGAATTAAGGGTTAGATATGCCTTACGTAGGGTTATATTCACTTTTCGCTATATAGTAAATTAAATTTATTTACGTACCTTTGTAATACTGTCCGACGCACCTATAGAACTAATAGGAGTCGTGAGATTGGGCAGTAAATGCAGTAACACACACATGTTCGCGTGAGGCGCGGCACTCTGTCGCGCTAATCAAATTGGGCACCCGTTCACGTGACCGACGTGACTCTTATGTAAGCCAGACGTGTGACTAAGTGGTGCTTAATGTGCACAGTTTAGTTAGGGATATATTTAGTCAGGAAAACCTGTTTTTCCAGTAAAGCGGCAAATTTGAGTAATGTAAGCGCGAAGCATACTAATTGTTACAGTAACATAAATTGGGCACCCCTTCACGTGAGCCATATGGCTCTTAAGTATACAAGCCAGACGTGTGACTAATGCCGGCTACACACGTAACTATATATAGTAGCGATTGCAGACTGTGCAGATAAATCGAAGGTGTAATATAAATTGAAACTGCCGCCGATGAAAGATAATCTACAAAGATTTTTCATACACATGATCCATAAATCTGCTCAAATCGGTTTGCACAGATTAATCGCTACGGTATATAGTTACGTGTGTAGCCGGTATAAGTGGTGTTCAATGTGCGCGGGATTCCCGTTTTCGTCTAGTGCGATGTTGTTAGGTTAGCTAGATTATGCAGAGCAGATAGGCCTACTATAAAAATAAGTTAAGCTTTCTTTATGTCATAGTACGTATGTATTATATACGTACGTATGTATTAGTATATATATACTTACATATAATCACGCCTATTTTCCGGAGGGGTAGGCAGAGACCGCGGATTTCTACTTGCTACGATCCTGACATACCTCTTTCGCTTCCTTCACTTTCATGACATTCCTCATATACGCTCGCCGGTTTAGAGTGCTCCGGACCTGGCCTTTTTCATATCATATATTTTTATGTCATAGTATGCCTTTAAAAGTTCCAAAGGGCTGAAATTTTGCTCTATTTATATGACATTTGTATCAGAATAAGCTGTTAATAATATTATTTAATTTTTAAATGTTTCAAATGTTATTAATGTGCGTCTTTGTTCAGCACTGTATACTTGCATGTGGTTTTAAATAAACTAAATTAATTTAAAATTAAAAGAAAATATCTCTCCATTGTAATAATGATTAGTCAGACTGAATCTAACTATTACTCAAATCTTTAGATATTCTGATATAAATATCTAAAGATACCGAACTCTAAAATAGTTTAAGCTGCAATGGTAAATACATAGTATATAGTAATCACGGGTACTTACATCTGATATTTGTGGTAAATTGCCACCGCAACCAGAATGGAGTGCCGCAGATATGAAGATTCTGCGGGTGACTGCCACAAATCACTTGCAGCTACCTCTTTCACAGAAGCTATTCCTATTGCTGATGTTAATAGCTGCTGAGCGTTGGCGAGTCAATCTTTCGGGACAAAGATTTGTTAATAGTAGAAGAGAAAGCCTAAGAAATCGTGCCTCCTAGTCATCATCATCAGCCAAAAGACGTTCACTACTGGACGAAGGCCTCCCCAAGGATCTTCAGAACCTCTGGTCATGCGCTATCTGCTTCCAGCGGTTTCCGACCAGATCGTCGGTCCACCTTGGTAAGCCCTAGGAGGCCTATTATAGCACCTGAACTTATGAGGAGCTATAGACAAATTATGTGGTCGCAATCCTCAGCAGTTAGGAAATGAGAAAAAAAAGAAGGTATGACAATTGAAAGAGATAATGCTGTACTTTGTCATGTTTTGTGGTCATTGATTGTCAAGCATCAACATTTGACAACCAGTTTTACCTCATAATATACAGAGACGTACAGCACTGTCTACGTCAGACGTCGAATTTGAAGCACTAATTCTACTACACATCTTCTACAATCAATTAATTTATTTTGTAGTAACCAGTATAGGAACACTCTACCTTTACTGTGCGTAGTTCTCAGGGGTTTAGAGGTAACGCTACATTGATAGTCTTCAAGTACATACGAGCCACCCATTAACTACTTACTTTTCATAGTTATATGTGTTAAGCTTTACTGTACACGAAAAGGTAGAAAAGGCGAACTTTATGGCATGGTCTTCTCTTACCAGTCAACCATAATAGGTAGGTAACCGATAACCGTAGGGGACATCTCAAAGTAGGTATAGACTTATTACCGCATAAAAATTTAAATACTTGTAATATGTATTAAACTAAGTATACTATTAATTTAAAATTAAATTACCCTGCTTTGTGTTAAGTATATGTTGTAATGTATAGCCTTGTAACATGTGCCCTTAAGATAAAGATTTGCTTAGTTCCCCGTTGGGTAATGTAATATTTTCCGCACGGTGCTCTTTAAAGGGGATGTTTGTTTAGGCGACGTAATTTCAGCTGAATTTCAGAATAACCACTGGAAGCAGATTAGTTTACTTTTATCATTAATAAAACTTATAAATACCTTTTGATTTACCGTCCAGCCGTTTAGGTTGTAAGAAGTGCCAAAGAATTAGATATATACGCTCGAAAAACATTACCCAAAATGAGCATCATAACTTGAATTTAAAGAAAATTTCCAAATACTTCATTACATTAATTCAATAGGGCGTTTGTAATAATTACGATACATCATAACAACAGAACGAGACATAAATAAATGCGCTGTTTGTATTTATTTCGTGGTGAGAATAATTGAACATAAATATAATGGCTCAGTTTCATTTGTCCATATTTAAATATACATAAACATTTGAATACGATCAGACACCGTACAACCTAAATCGTTAAACGTATAAATTATCTTTGAAATTGGTAACATTATATTCTTGTTACATTATAAACAGGGCCCGTACTTTTCATGCCGTTGACGCAAAAATGACGTAATTTAACATACAGAGAGTTACTACAAATTTAGATAAGTTACTTATTGATGGGTATCATAATAAATACTTGTTTTGTGAATAAAAGCTTGTTACGCTGTTAAAAACCAGAAATATGTATTATTTCATAAATTAATAATCTATTATTTATTTGTGTGACAATAAAATGAAAGTCAGTTAGACGTTTCTATATTGATTGTCAAGTATATGTATCAGTTACCTAAAGAGGTTGACAAATGATTAATTATTACGAAAATACTAATTGGAATCATACTCTATGTAGCGTGACGTCATTTTTCTGTCAACGGCATGAAATGTACGGGTTCTGATTATAAAGCTTCCTGGTAAGGGCGTTTATTTGTGTCTTTATTATTATCATAAATATTTGTTTCGGAGTTATATATGTTTTCGATGTATTTATATCTATTATATATGGTTATCATCATCTAGGACTGACAACTCAAGCTTTATTGAGCTTACTGTGGGACTAGGTAGGCTTGTGTAAGATTGTCCTTTCCTGTGGAACCTATGGAGTTTATGTGGCTGAATGTGAGGTTGAAAGTTTTTAACGATTTCTACGCGGAAGAAGTCGCGGATAGAGGACAATGTAAATCAGTATAATTTTGTTATCCTAAGATCCTAACTAATAATTATGAAGATTTAATTACAGCCCGCGAGTGAGTGAGTATGAGTAGTTATATCGTGCGCTGAGACAAAAACCAAAATTTGAGTGGCTATATATTTTTTAATTCAAATACCACAATGTCGATGGGCATGATCTATTTATATTCGGTTCTACCATACAAATCGTTTCCGTACTCATTTAAAGCCAAGACCGTCAGCTTTGTCGCCAGACAGACTGTCAAGGCATGTTAAGATATTTTTGACCTCGTAGAACTAGGCCGCTCCAATATATCTTATGGCAATTACAGACTAGGCTGCATCGTCGAAATTTATTTATTCAGTCTAAAATATACTTTAAACTCATCCGCGTATATTGATGACAGCACAGGATTGTTACAAGCCCCCATTTTCATGAAAACCTCTCGTTTGTACCTACAAGCGCTACTTATACCCTAATACCGTTCAACCTTTGTTTATTCATAAAACAAACTTTACAAATTGATGTTACGAACTCGGAAACATCACACCGAAACGCGGCGAAATTGATCTGCTTAAAACTGAGCGTAATCTCGCGATATTGAAACTGCACTGCACGCCACGCGAACGCCACGCCTGGCGCCACGCGCCACGGAAGGAAACGCCAGCGCTCGGAAAATAAATTTTGAAAACTGGCTTTTCTTTCCTTTTGTTTCAATTTAAACTTTATCATAGTAAGAAGATGGTTACTTTTGTGTTGGGTGAAGTGCAGAAAGAAGTGTTCATCAGTCTTGTTTGAATTTAAGCTGTATTGTAATAGGCAGAAGGTTGTTTTTGGAGTGCAAGGGTACGGGTGAAGCGTGGAAAGAAGGCGACATGCGACAGCTGTTAGGACACGAAGACAGGTGTCGCCGTGCATTTTGCTCCAAAAGTCAGCAGCGGAGTTCGAACATTTAAAATCTTGAAATTTCTTTAAAATTTAAAAATTCAGAAGATAATTAATAGGTACATACTGACTCGCAGTGCTTATTGCTAGCTATTTTTTAGGGTTCCGTAGTCAACTAGGAACCCTTATAATTTCGCCATGTCCGTCTGTCTGTCTGTCTGTCCGAGGCTTTGCTCCGTGGTCGTTAGTGCTAGAAAGCTGAAATTTGGCATGGATATATAAATCAATAAAGCCGACAAAGTCGTACAATAAAATCTAAAAATTTAATTTTTTTTAAGGTACCTCCCCTACACGTAATTTGGGGGTGAATTTTTTTTTTGCTTCAACCCTACAGTGTTGGGTGTCGTTATAAAGGTCTTTCAAAACTAATAGGGGTCTTCAACAAACATTTTTTGATAAAGTGAATATATTCGGAGATAATCGCTCCGAAAGAAAAAAATATGTGCCCCCCCCCCTCTAACTTTTTAACCATAGGTCCAAAAAATATGAAAAAAATCGTGGAAGTAGAGCTTAAGAAATACATTAAATGAAAAGTATAGCGAACATGATCAGTTTAGCTGTTTTTGAGTTATCACAAAAAGTTTCCCCTTCATAGTAAAAAGACTTACTTTAATTAGGTACTGATTATGCAAATTTGCCTATTTGTTTAACTCGGGTGAAAGGTACCGTTTCATCCCGAGGTTAACAATTTATTATACTTTAAGCTTTAGCTTATTGTGACGGAAGAGTAACTACGGAACCCTACACTGAGCGTGGCCCGACATGCTCTTGGCCGGTTTTATTTCATTGAAACTATGTACAGTACAGTGAGCTGCGAAATTACAGAAATTATGAACGAATTCATAGATAAAGTCGCCATAAACTTTACGGCTGATGGTACCTACATCGTTTTTTGAAGTGTTTTCAAATGTGAAGTGAGTTTTGAACAACTTTTAATATGATACCAATTTCGAACTCGCAAAGAATATGAATGTTTCACACATTTATAGAAAACGTTCAATCGTTTATAGAAAACGCTAATTAAGACTTTAAGAGTTTTCTCCGAGATCATGCGGCAACGCCGTTCTCGAAACATCGGAGGTAACTTTAAAAATTTAAATATACGCGAGTGAGTCCCGTTTTAGTAAATAATAAGTTTACGAATGTGTGGAAATAATAACGTGACTTTTCGTTTCATCTGTCATTTTCAAATGGCGTTTGTCGGTAAATTGTCGGTAGATTGTTATATTAGCGACGACCCTATGCGAGTAATGTGAAATAAAGTTGTATTTTGAAATCTCGAATACGTCTCGTAGAGAAGTGTGACGATAAAATGGAACTGAGGTGTTTTAACCTTGACGTAGTTAGGCACGCGGATGGAATTCGTAAAATGTACAAGTTAGGAAAGTGTTTTAAATTGTTTTCTTAAAAGCAGTTCGGGTTTGCTTTGTGTGCTCGTTCGAGATAATGTCCAATCTCGGTACTTTAGTGATGTGTACATTATTGGATATCGAATAATGCAGTCATTCATAAACTTTTTCAGAAAAGTTACGTTTTTCTCTAGAATTCATGAATAAAGTAATACACTTTATAATTCTAGAGTGCGTTCATCAACATTCCACTTAAAACTAAGGGACTAGGTACCGGCTCGAAGAAAAGAAAAATACCACCTTGTGGATTTCTAAATGTTTCCTTTTCTACTAAGAATAAAGTGTAGTTTATTGGATTCATTTATAAAACATTTAACGTAAAATGTCTGTGTAAACGGCGCGTCTCAATTATAACATTATCTCAAGAAAATTATGCGCACACGAGTCAATAAATATAATTAAGCCGGGATTACGCTAAGTGTTAATAAACAGAGAGCAAATAGCTTGAGTGCCTGATTCGATTTACTGCCAATTAAAGCAAACGTGCCTCGACGAGATACATGTAAAGCTTCATTTGAGGTTTCTTATAGCGTTATTTGAGGTTTCTTTTTTAAAGAGTAAACTTTGTATATGAACATTTCATGAGTGCAAAAGAGGCAGGCTACAAAACAAAAACTTGACCACTTTTGAGCTTCATACAACTGAATTTATATGTACATAAGTAAACACTGCTAGGCGAGACAGGTCGTCAACGTAGCATTCGTCATATGTATTGTACATAAGTAAACACTGCTAGGCGAGACAGGTCGTCAGCGTAGCATTCGTCATATGTATTGTACATAAGTAAACACTGCTAGGCGAGACAGTTCGTCAACGTAGCATTCGTCATATGTAGTGTACATAAGTAAACACTGCTAGGCGAGACAGTTCGTCAACGTAGCATTCGTCATATGTAGTGTACATAAGTAAACACTGCTAGGCGAGACAGGTCGTCAACGTAGCATTCGTCATATGTAGTGTACATAAGTAAACACTGCTAGGCGAGACAGGTCGTCAACGTAGCATTCGTCATATGTAGTGTACATAAGTAAACACTGCTAGGCGAGACAGGTCGTCAACGTAGCATTCGTTATATGTAGTGTACATAAGTAAAACACTGAACGGAAAAGCAGTAGGAAAATAATGTAAGCTCTTCTATGTTTTCTGTAGGTTAGGTTAAATTAGTACGCAATAAATAGCGAACGCCACCGGTTCGCCTGCCAGCTATTTATATGGACGATTTATCGCTACGTGTACTCGTAGCAGGATGTTACGGAATACGACGTGGCATTCATTAACAATAAATTGTGTTGAACTTGAAAACAACTGAATTTATTATATCGGCTCATACATGGCTGTTAGTCTTAGATATACCTAAATACTTTTTACAATCTAAACACTTTACAGTAAATGTATGCAGGGCTCTACGATTACGGTATTCTTCGGATCCCACACACTATTAAAATTACTTAGTAAGGTATTTGATTTCCAATGCTTTTATCTCCCATAGTTTCTAATAATAAATACTCGTTATTATGATATCGAAAAAGTAGTAGTACGTCTAATGCTTATAAAAATCCATCTCTCCCCATTCGAAAAATCACTCCTACTTATTGGTTATGCTCTGCCCTCGGCAAATGTCTCACTAATTTAATTTTTTACCTACTGATCGTTAATGATAGATAGTAAAGTGTTTATTGAGAACCTATCCAACATCCTAAACTTTTTGTCGAATTTATTGTAACAACATATATCTCATTGAAACTCCAACGCACTGAGGAACAAAGAATGTCAAAAATGCTTAATTAAGTATTTGTTTATGGTATGAAAATTGTTTGATGTACAGGGAACCTTTCCACCTCATCTTCCTGTAATACCCGAGTAAGTTAAGAATATTTAGGCATATCAAAACTCGAAGGAGGTCAAATTCCTGATTGTGTATGGTATTGCAGGCCCTCAATTACGCGTGCCCTAATGGCGCGGTCGGCGCTGAGTGCCGCCGTTCAAGGAGGCCATTCACAAATGTTTTATTCGCAGCGCACAAGGACCAGGGGGCCTAGCCAAGATGATATTCTTACATCAACGTCAAACGAAAAGAAAAAAATTTATCGCGATGACAAATTCTACGAAAAGTCAATACATTATTTATCTTGGCTAGGCCCTGGAACCACTGGAACTTTATAAATTTTTCCCATTTTGACATTACTCATGATGGATGGCGGGCTGGCAGGTACGGTCTGGAGTTCTTGTAAATTATTTTTGTTTTCTTGGTTTTGTATACATTGTTGTAGTCCTATTTGAGTACATATCCATCGTCCTCCTCAGTCATTCATTCTTATGGTTGTATGATGACTTATTTATTGTGGATAATGCAGCCTCGCAATGTGCCTCGACTTGCCACGGTCTTCAGCGTTACGGTAACATTGGGATATGGTGGTTTGTGTCACAGCTTTTATCAGGTCTGTCCGACGGAGTTTTTGCTTCATGTAACTTGCCGGAAATATTGGGGATTCGTATTTGAACAGTCAACAATAATCTCTCTTTAACTTTGAGTTATTCTAATATAGAAACATTGGTTTAAAACATATTTATGGGTTAAGTGAAATAGCGTTGAACCAAATATTCGCTTGGTTGTGAACAGACGGAGTGCTTCAGTTTCGCCGCTCGAGGTGCTCGAGTAATCTGCGATTCGCGCTCAATTATGCCTTGTCTTTGGTTTACGAAATATCAATTGTAACTTGTATTGATATTGATACGCTATAACTTGAGTAAGCGTGAAGTTTGATTTCATGATAAACGTTTAAGGTGTATTGGGGTTATTTCGGAAGCGGGATAGTTAAAAAAAAAGCAAATACCTACTAAACTAAAAGTACTTTCTACTGTAGCAAAGTAAAAAGCAAGATGCCTTGGTATGCATTGCAGTAAGTATGGTAAATTTTCCCTTTCCAATTTATTATCTGATGGCGGCAATTTACGAATGACTTTATTGTTTAAAAATAATAATGATTAAGTATACCAATGTGTTGACTGAACCCAAGAAGGATATTCCTATTCACCTGACCTAAATACCACAAAATTAGGTAAGTACGTAGAATGTAAATCCCGAACAAACATTAAACAAATCAATTCCGGATTAAAATTGGATTATGTACGACATGATGTAGCGAATAAACAAAGCGCTGGATCAGGGACGACTCTGGCGTTACTTAAATACGTGGACATAATGTACTAATAGACCACGCACTGATTTCGCGTATCAATGATTATATGTATCGACATGATTTAGCGTATAAAGACCCGCTGAATCAGGGACGGCTTAGGCGTCACTTATATATGCTAAGTATGTTGATTATTATATGCATCGGAATTATTTAACGTATAAACAACCGCTGGCATTTTATTTAATTCAATCCCAGGTATATGATGACGCTTACGTTTAAAGATAATTGAAGTGTGTAAAAGGAAATTCATCACGTATATGAACATTTTGTTAGTGTGAAAGAGGCAGGCAACAAATTCAAATAAGTGACCAATTTTGAGCATCGTAGCGGCCGGTAGAATGTACCAAAACATAAAGTTAGTGGACTAGAAAATACGTTACTGATAACATATTACAGAAACGAACAATTTACGCAATCACATATTTTATCTTAATTCAAAACTAATGATATTTGACATCATTCCGGTTTTGGTCGCACTTTTCATATTTGACAGGCAGTCTTGTACATATTGCACCTGTAAAGTAAGTAGACCACGCATCGACTTCTCGAAAAGATTTCCTGAACAGCATTTGAATCACATTGTCTGTTGGGCATGACTTAAGTCCAGAGACATTACATGCGATATTTATCCAGTCATTACGTCGAAGCATCGTCGATGCGTGAATCTTCCGAAAAGCCGCTATCTTTAATCCAATATGGCGGATCGCAAGTCAAGCGATCGGCTCGTACGCAATTATACTTACAAGGTTACTGATCACAAGAAACGGAGGCCAATTCACTTTTAATAATTTGATCATTTTACGATATAGCAGGCAAACGAGAAGACGCATCATCTGATAGTAAGTGATTACCGGCGCCTATGGACACCTGCAACACCAGACTAGCATGACTTACGTTCGCGCGCGCGTCTCCATATAAGTATGAAGCGCTACAGCGCTAGTAGTGCTAAGCGTTAGTAGGGGTTGCAACTGTTGCAAATACATTGCCGGTTTAAGATAGAAATACGCTCTTTTCTTAAAGGTTTGATTTGAAGGTCGTACCGGTCCGCCGGGCCGGGCATTCCACAGTTAAGCTGTGCGAGGCAGGAGGTATCTGGAGTTGAGGACTGTTGCTGCTCCTGATGACGTTTCCCTGTGCCCTTATCAAAATAGCGTCCTAGACTAGTTGGTAGTATACCTGTCTACGAAACAGAAGGTCCCGGATTCGAATCTTGGTAAGGTAAATAAATGTATTTGTGTGTTTATCACAAATATATGCTTCTGAGTTATGGATGTTTTCTATGTATACATACATTTAAGTATTTATATATAGGTAACTATATGTTATATCTATCGTCATCTCGTACCCACAACATAAGCCTTATTGAGCTTACTTTGGGACTAGGTAGATTAAAAAAAAAATGTCTATAAAAATGCAGTGAAACCATATCAAATTATTAAAACAAAATTGGCCTCAAGGTCACTGATCACAAGAACGGAGTACATTAAAATACCCTTATATTCTTATTCAGACGGTAAGTGAAGGCTTGTTACTCTGACGTGATGTGACGTGTCTGACGTGAGCGGAAGGAAACGAAATGTTTCATTACTTTTTCCTTTAATCCACAGATCATTTAACTAGATGAAGCATACAGAAAGCCGACGTTAAGCTATATTCAGTCATTCGGAATTGTCGGAGAGTCAAGGTCTGCATTGGGTCGCGCGAATGACTTAAAAAAAAATACGTGAGTTAAACCGTAAAATTAGCTTAATGTTATTATACTACTATGACTAATGGAGTTCGAGAAAGCAGATGATTATAATGGAGTTACTAACAATTTAGTCTTAGTGCTATTTATCGCTTTAGCTGTGTCCACGTTAGATTATATAACCGGGATGCATATTCGTTTTATTAAAATCTGCTTGTTTTTATATGTGGCAACTACGTTTTGTTTATATTCAGTTCCGTAAGCCAGAAGACTAACAGTAGGACAGTTGTTAAAAGAAAAGATTAACATCCCTATTAACATTCCTAAAGTAGGTATTTATTGAGTTGGTGCATAAATCCTTGGACACTTTTATTTCATAATTTTTTTTCTAAGTTTCTATTCGATTACACGCTAGAATAATCTATTATTCTACAGAATGTTCTAGGAGCTTTACGCCAAGGGGTATAAAAGGGCGCGCGCGTTCCGAGTTGTTCAGTTTAGTTCAAAATGGAACCGCGTCAAATACAAGCGATCATGCTTTACGAGCATAATCTAGGAACGAGTGCAAGGCAAACGGCCGAGAAAATTAACACTGCGTTCGGACAAGGCACTATTGCTCATTCCACAGTGAGTTATTGGTTTAAGTCTTTTGATAAGGGGGATACGAGTTGTGAAGACAAACCTCACTCCGGTCGGCCAGTTGTCTTCGACAAAGACCTTCTACGCTCACATTTGGAAAGAAATCCGGATGCGACTACCAGGGACTTGGAGAAGGAACTTGGGTACGACCATTCCACCATAATTCGGCACCTGCATGCAATGGGCTACCGCAAAATAATGAGTCGGTGGACACCCCACGCTTTGACAGACAGCGAGCGCGCAGTACGCGTGACCATATGCGAAAGTCTCCTCCTGCAACCTCACAGACAAGACTTTCTCAGGTCCATTGTCACTGTCGACGAATCCTGGGGCCTGGGTTCACTACAACAACAAAACGCGGCAGGCCTATTGGGTTCTACGCGGAGAAAGGGCGCCAACGGAACCAAAGCCAGATCGTCATGGACGAAAGATAATGTTATCAGTTTTCTGGGACTGGCAGGGCATTCTCTATTGGGAACTGTTGGACGAGAAGCAGACTATTAACGCTACTATTTATGGAGAGCAACTGGAAAAGTTAGCCTCTGAAATAGCGACTAAGCGTCCAAAAAGGCTGTCTGTATCACTTCTTCAGGACAACGCTCGACCACATACTGCGAAGTCTGTCCGCCACATTCTGGAAAAGCTAAACTGGACAGTGGTACCTCACCCACCATACAGTCCTGATATTGCGCCGTCGGACTATTGTCTCTTTCGGGCTCTAAAGTTACATCTAAGAAAGAAGAAGTTTGAAAACTATGAACAACTCCAAGACGATATTGCCGATTTTTTTGACCACCAGCCTCCTGCTTTTTGGGAACACGGCATAATGTCTGCCAGAGAGATGGTTACATGTTGTTGAACATGACGGTCATTATATTGTGGATTAATAAAAAATATTTTTAATAAATGTGTTTGAGTGTCCAAGAACTTATGCACCAACCCAATAGATAGCCCATTATGGACAGAGCTTATTATATACCATTAGAAATCATTTTTTTAAATTTATATACGTCCTAAAACCCGGGTTTTAAAAGTAACTCGTAAGAACATAACTATGGCAACGAGTGAAAAGTGGTCGATTCACACTTCATTAATATTAGTGTTATTAGTAGGTAGGACAGGCGTGTGTAACTTCTATTTATTTCATTAAAATATATTTTAGAGGGAAACAATCGGCTATTCATACCGCTTGTATAGTCATGGACTTTAAATGTCCAGCCATTTACGATGTATTTGGCACTGGACATTTCATAGTGTCGAACAATCAAATTGAATAGCCCTAAGATTTAAAGTCAGTGACCGTACAAGAAGTTTCATGAATAGATATTACCGCGAACGACGTGTTTGGCGCTATGCCAGCCATCTAAGGAGAGGCACTAGGACTTGTTAAACTCGGATATTTTTGCTGTCTTCGTTTAAACGACCCATTGATTAATGATCTATGATAAATATATTCCTGCACGCATTACATTATGTTAATCTAATTTCTCGGTTGAAATTGATTTTTCGGGCATCATAAATATAAGGCGCAAATTATTTTTGTAGTTTATAAGTTTATATTACTAAAGAGTCGAATGACAACAATTTTTATTTGAGATTCTTAAATAAATTAAAAAATATTATTAGTAGTATCAGTAGTTAAATATATTAAATTAACAAAATTATTGTATTTAGTATTCGTATTCAGAAATTCAGGTCTTTAAAGGGGCGATTAGGCTGGGATCGTGTATTTTTTTTAATCTGGTCCATTAAAGGGTTAATGCTAAGCGATATTATTTCAAGCTCAAAAAAAAACGAGCAAATCCAATAAGACAGAATTATATAGTATTGTATATGTAGGTATATAATTAAGTGAGTAGTATGTATATGTATTGTCTTATTGTTATAGACTTAAAATATAAAGGTATTTTCTCTGCTCCAATTTAGTTTTAATTTAGTATTTTGCACCTCCTAATTAGTTAAAATATGAGTTTAATTTTTCCACTACTTAAGGGTTGTCTGGAAAAGATCGCTCTGTAGTAATAAGGCTGCCTGCTACATATATATTTGCCTGTTGTTTAGCTCTCTCTTCATGTATTATATTTCTAAGTTCATTTATTCTGAGGTTGTGCAATAAAGAGGATTTGTATTGTATTGTATGATCATCCAAGTAACCTTTAACCCTAAATTTTACATTTGCAAAAGCTAATCATGGCTGATACTTGATCCCTGCTATAAAAAATAACTACAGACAGTTTCCACAAATTGCATATAATCTTAAAAAGTTTTAACAATACTTTTATCCAATCCTAATGTCCCTAAAAGCCTTATTCTGCGTATAATGGACGAGCGTTAATGAGCGGTTGAGTGGACAGATAGGGGGTTCTGCGGACTTCCCAGCCAAATCTGATAAACGAACGAGCTTGATTCATTAGGTTTCCGGGAGCGCTGAACGTTTAAAATGTAGGAATTTTAACAAAAAGCTTAGTATCTCGTAACTGCACACTTTAAACTTTTTGCGGTAAAGTTGCAATACTTTTAGAAGACATTAAACCATGTTTCATTTTTTAGGGTTCCGTATCCAAAGGGTCAAACGAGACCCTATTACTGAGACTTCGCTGTCCGTCCATCCGTCCGTCCGTCCGTCTGTCACCAGGCTGTATCTCATGAACCGTGATAAAGTCAAAGTAAAAGTTAATATATTCTTTATTCAAATAGGCCTAGCAACAAGCACTTTTAAATCGTCAAATTTCACAAATATATTTCTGTTGCCGCTATAACAACACATACTAAAAACAGAATAAAATAAATATTTAAAGGGGGCTCCCTTACAACAAACATATATTTTTTGCCGTTTTTATAAATAATGGTACGGAACCCTTCGTGCGCGAGTCCGACTTGCACTTGCCCGGTTTTTTTTTTATTTGGGGACAATCCTACTATTATCCTGATAAACAGAAATAAATGCCCTTTCCGGGGTTTGAACCTGGGCCCTGCTGCTTCGAGTTTTAATGGCCCACCGACTAGACTGGTAGGCCATTAAGAATGTTTATAAACTTCATGAATAGCGACATATTTGTTGCAAACAAGCTAGCTAAGATAATAAGCTTAGATATAATGTTAAGGGCCCTTTCCTTTTGTGCAGTCAACAATACATTCGTCAGTCAGCAAAAACTCTAGTTCCCACCCATACCCGAATCAATTGAAGTTACTGTTTATAACATAATCTTTAAACCGACTAACGTAGACTTTTGGTCGGTGCGTAGACAAACGGGTGCGGGGTCTAGTGGGGCTGGTCTGGACCCTCATCTCTGTCATGTGTCAGACACCCGAGCACATCGTAGGCCGTGTGGTGTGAGCGAGGCGGCACTGTGCATGTAATAGTTACGTCCTGCTCGCACACTGGAGCGGCGTGCGAATCGCCTTCCAATGTGAATACCGCTGTTGTTTCAATGTCGGTCTGTCAGACATGCCTTTCAATTGAGGCACGAACTGTGAAAATTAGAGGGAGTGAATATTAGGAGTTTTCACTCTGACGAATTTTGACTTCCCTCGAAGAATGAAGGATATGAATTGATATGATAGAAAAAGGAATAAGATCCGATTTTAAAGAAGAAAAGTTTATTTTATACATTCAAACTTAAACGGCAAAGTTTTAGTTTAGATACAATGAAAAGAAAACCCGTTTTACTTCCTTCCACATAATTCCATAAAAAACCTGACACGTAAAATTCCGTCTCCATAATACGTCAGTAAGTGGGTTAATAATATTGCTCAGTAAATCCGCCCTCAGGTGAAGGGAACCCTCAGTCATACATAACTTAATACGTCAGAAGTGAGTCGAGCTTGTAAACATCACAACGTTACTCTGCTCGGTAAATCTTATTTGCGAACTGTACCCCTAGTGTAACTTTGATCGACATCATAACGTGACGAACGCGTTTGCGTTAAGTCTCATTTTGTATAGGATTTTGAGTTTCCAAAACGTCCCGCTTGGCGCGCTCTTTCGAAATCCAATACAAAATGAGACTAAACGCAAACGCGTACGTCACGTTTGGAAATCGAATTTATTTACACTAGGGGTACTGGTTTAGGTAAGTAAGTGTGTGTAGTACGTGATAGTTTTGATGTTTCACTACATTTATGATGATGTGGCAGTTCTAGTATTTATAAATTGAAACTTACGAGTCTTACGACCCAACTCGACAGACAATAGACTTTTTAGGGTTCCTTATCCAAAGGGTAAAAAGGGACCCTATTATTAATCCATTATTAGTCCAACTGTCTGTCTGTCTGTCCGCCTGTTACCAGGCTGTATCTTATGAACTGTGATAGGTACACAGTTGAAATTTTCACAGGTGTTGTATTTCTGTTGCCGCTATTACAACAAATACTAAAAAGTACGGAACCCTCGGTGGTCTTGTCCGGTTTTTTATTTTTATTTGTTAACCTATTGTTACCCACTGCTATGAAATGTAGGTAAGTAATGTTGTGTTGTCAAGGATATACAGACGACGGACAGAATTTCTTGTAGGAATCTGTAAAAGTGCTGAAATCATAAAATATTTTTAGTAAGTCTAGCAACAGGTGGCAGCACTTCCAATCCAGCACAAAACTACTAGCGATAATGTCAGAAAATTATTTGTTCAGAGAAAATCCGGCTCGCTTTTTAAGTAGATGTTGGATATATTTGTTTTTAAAGTAATTACGATGTGAATATCGACAAACAAAAAACACAACTTTTTTGTACATAGTATTCGCTTGTCTTTCATATTTTACTTTTGACTCTCAATTGTTCAAAGGTTGACTGAAAGAGATCCCTTATAGGATATGTTCGCCTTTGTATTTGTACATTGCCAACATTTTTTAAAAATGTATCTTTACCTGTCCCTTATATAGAATAAAGTGTTTACATACATACATACAAACAAACACAGACAAATCGTTTCCGTTTATCCTCTTGCAGCACTTGAATATAAAAAAATAATGTTTCTTTTAAGAAAATAAGCTAGTTTAAGGTTTTAAAGTACTTTCCCTCCAAATTAATTCCATCCTTTTTTTTCGAGTTTCTAATTATGTATTGTAAGAGTTAGGCGTTTTTAAAGAAATATATGGGATTTGTTTTCCGCTCTTACTAATATAATAATAATAAAAAGTCAAACGAAGGGGCATACCTATGGTCAATATACAATAAATTGTGTAGAAATATTTTCCATAAAGTCAATATTCGGGAAGGAAAATGCGGACTACGTTTGTATGGAGTTGCGGTCGTCTACTATCTTAGAAGTATACATAGATCGTGCCATTCACGAAGACGCGTGCTTGTTAACTCGTAATGTTGAATTGAACCCTGGGTTAAAGGTTAACCCAGGGTTCAATTGTACTGGTAACTCCGGATTTAACCAGTTAACCCCGAAATAGAGGCTAACCCTGGATGGCGCAAGTGGTCCGAAAGGGGTTAGTGCCATCTGATGTAAAACAATAGATATAGGTTATTATATGTCTTCAAGGTTTTTATCTATAACAAAAAAACGAAAATATTAGTCCGCGAGATCCATATCTTGATACCTTTAACCCTAGTTTCATGCGATGAAAGGTCAAAATTATATCGGTTACTGGCTGTGTATGGACTTTGTGAATTATCTTCGGAGTCGATTTACGAAAACAATTACGTATCTGTCCCGAATATTGGGAACGAGGGAAAAGGGTTAATTCAAAAAAGGGTCTCATTAAATCGACCGATCTCTGTATCCAGGAGGACCAATTTCAAATTAATATCTTACATATGTATATAATATAAAAACCGGACAAGTCCGAGTCGGACTCGTCCACCGAGGGTTCCGTACTTTTTAGTATTTCTTGTTATAGCGGTAACAGAAATACAACATCTGTGAAAAATTCAACTGTCTAACTATTCATGAGATATAGCCTGGTGACAGACGGACAGACAATCTTAGCCTTAGTAATAGAGTCCCGTTATCTTTGGGTATGGAACCCTAAAAATACACTTATTGATGACATTATTGCTTGTCGAAAGCATTAGGTATTCCGCAATAATATTAAAACGATCTTGTTTTGATATACTGAGCGATATTGTCTGAGGGGTGAAGGTAGGGCATAACTGAATGCTTTTACTAGCTTATACAACGAATCATTTGTAAATGTTTGTTGTTTGTTATGGAACAGCAAATTTTTATTTGTGATTTCGGGGCTGGCCTGTATTGATTCCGCAGTTTGCAGCGCCACCTTACGGCCCGATTCGAAGAATGATTAAGACACCTTTAAAATCTTGGAAAAATCTTTAAAAGATCGATAACTAAACGACATGTCAAAATTGACGTTTATTTCGATTCAGTTGTGATCCCAATAAGATCTATCTACGATATTTCTAACGTCAAAGTGACATCGGTTGCCCGAATCTAGCTACTTCTGACAATTATACGACATATAAATGATATCTAAATGAGAACTTATCTAAGCCAGAACTTATCGTTATCGTATCGCATTCTTCGAATCGGGCCGTTACTCTTACCCTCGTACCAATCAACCTAAGTAGGTACTGATTCAAATCATGCTAATGGATTCTCAGTACTCAATGTAACTAAGTACCTACCGAATAAATTGCTTATGAAGTACATGTTTTAATATTAATATTTCTCTCTTTCCAGGTAAGTCAGCAGCTCCCAAGTATAGTGCAAAACTGACCTCCAAAGTTTTGCAAACATCGCAATGCTACACGATTATATGCCCAATTCTATTCTAACAGGCCAGTTCGAGTTTTAGTTATTCTATCTGTTTCCGATATGATATATGACGTAGAAATGTCACTTTTAACACTGAAAGATCGGTATCATCTCGGAATCAGATCGAATAACTAAAACTCGAATTGGCCTGAAATAAGGCTTCGAGTACTACCGTTATCGTTGTGTTAAGCTAAAGTGAACCTTGTATGGTTGTGTTAAGGTTGCAACTGCAAAGTGGTTGTGGATCGAAGTCGTCTCCGGTGGGATCTGGTATGCGGGCTGGTTTAATATTAGGTTATGTGGTGGGGCCAGGAGATACGCGATAAATAAGGGGTTATAATTTATTTTCTCTATCTTGTAAACCATGATATACAATTTGAAATCTTAATGTCACGCACTTTAAGTAAAAGTCTATTTTGAATACTAAATTTGGGACTTAATGAGTAAGTGCATGTTTAAAGTGTATTAGATGCTACGAAAATTAATCCCTACAGCCCTTCCTGTACTCGGGTAAAAAGTAGTCAGTATTTTTTTAAATACTTACCTACACATTTTAACCTTATTGAAATGTTTGTTTTTTTTCTAAAGCCACCCAGTTTTATTAATATAACCAAAAAATGAGTTGCAATTTTGTTATCTAGAGCTAAGCTACGCATAGTTTATAAAGAAATACAATACGGGTATAAAACAATGACAGCACCTAGATGTTTTCGTGGCCCGAAAGCAAATATGAAGTCGGAGGCAGGTGGCGTTCGCAATGTGCTCGTGTTTGCTACTGCTGCGAGTTCTAATCCAAAACTTAAACTTAGGCACTCTAACTTTGTAGTGTGAACTGTTGCACTGATATTGAGAATTACAGATACTATTATACAATCGTAGCGTAGATTTTAACATTTCTGAGGTTTAGTTTGTCACTGTAAACACAGTTTTCTGAATAATCGCTAAGTATTAAGATCATAATGCACCAAATTCTAATGGACTGATTCCGGTTATTTGTAGTTTTAGTAGCTGGGCCGATTTTTATTTTGTTATCGATTTTTATGTGTCATATTTCGTCAACATTAAAAAAAAGTCTTAAAAATATAGTTAAACGTAAGTACAAATACAAATATCAGTTATTTTTCTAACTGATTCAAAACTCTGAATTAGCTATATAACTATATTTATTTCAGTTAACATAATTTATGAACCTCCAGTACCCCTAGTGTAAATTTAGTCGATAGCGAAACGTGACGTACGCGTTTGCGTTGTCTCATTTTGTATGGGTTTTTGAACAGCGCGCCAAGCGGGACGTTTTGGAAAGTCAAAAATCTCATACAAAATGACACTTAACGCAAACGTGTACGTCACGTTTCGCTGTCGAAAATATTTACACTAGGGGTACTGGTCTTTTTTGTTGTATTTTCCTTTTGTTGTGGTACATCATTTGTATTGCATTGTTGATATGTTGATACGACTGTTTGGTTTCTAAATAAATAAACATTTGCCCTAAAGAATCTACCTCTGAGTTACGAATAATTATTTATTTATTATCTCAACGGAACATTACCTACATACATTTATTTCGGGGCAAGTTGTGATTTCCTATATATCCCGCCCAGCGGTGGCAGCACGGTTGCATTTTATCACCTGTCACTTTCGCACTTACGTACTTCTGAGAACGTGACAGGCATGGTGACAAGCGATAAAAATGCGACCGTGCTTAGCCCGCTAATGTGGAGCTCTTCAATCCAGCCAAATCTTATCCAATTCGAAATTCCAATTATATTGAAATAAATTTGGCGCAGTCACGGTTTTGTGTAGCTGGTAATTGTAAGATTGTGCGGTGTTTTTACAAGCGTATGAAGCATATTGCGGACAATGCTTGCCAATAACAGCATACTTCGTAGTTGGGGCTGCCACAAGCACTCGCAACGCTGCGGTCTGCGGCGGCATTCCTTCCATCCTACAGGGCTGTCACCAAAACTTTTTGCAAATTAAGCTTAGAGTAAATTTAAAAGAGGAAAAATTACTGCCTTAGGTGAGACTTGAACTCACACGGCCTCTGGATCGAACCACTAAGACCCAAGTTGTCTAGCCCAAGGCAGTAATTTTTACACTTTTAAATTTATTCTAAGCGTAATAGCATTGTTCGGAGACGTTTCTGCGTGTTGTAAATATTGTTTTGGCAAATGTCAGAAAAGGGTGCGCTAGCAGGACTGTTTCAGGTAAATCTACAACTGTGTCTATCCTATCTACAAATCTACAGCTAGGAAATACAACACATTATATAGATCAGTACCCCTAGTGTAAATTTAGTCCATAGCGAAACGTGACGTACGCGTTTGCGTTAAGTCTCATTTTGTATGGGTTTTTGAACAGCGCGCCAAGCGGGACGTTTTGGAAAGTCAAAAATCTCATACAAAATGACACTTAACGCAAACGCGTCACGTTTCGCTGTCGAAAATATTTACACTAGGGGTACTGATAAGCCATTCGGGTTTTAAGTTTCGGCCATTTGACGTTAAATGCAAATTCAAAAGTATAATAGGAATATTTCCTTGACGATAGTGTGAACTTTGTATCAAACTATCGTGACGGGCGAGGGCTCATAATATCTTTTGAAATTAGATAGTATGTATCTCAAGACAGCGTTGTGTTTGTGGTAGTGTGAGAGTTGGCGACAACGGTTCTCATAGTAATCAAGACTTATCATGCTTCTACAGGTTTTTTTTCTGTGTAAATAAGCAGACCTCACATACATACTTAAACACCGGGAGCATTAGATACCACACCTTTTTTTTAAAATGAAACTTCACACTGTAAGGTGGCTAAACATTCATCCCTTATTTTACTAAGGAAATTTCTATTTTTAGCGTCCATGTGTTTTTATTATCTTCGTATGTCTTCTTTTCCCAAATGTGATGTGTTGTGGCGTTAAATATATTTATTTTCTTTCTTTCTTTCAAAATTCATGTAAATAATATGACGATATATGATATTCGTAGGTCTAAATCAAAAAGAAATACCGTATATTAATCCTAATTCCTCTCATTAAAAGTCCCTTTTTTGTAAACGGATCCCTAAAACACTCCATGTATCACATATAAGTATATTAACGCCATTAGGAACGAGATTTTAACCGAGAAAACGTATTTCTGACTGAATGGATTTACGTTTTCACGGTAAACACGGTCGTGTAGCTATGACGAGATTTGAGACGCATTTCATTTTCATTTCCGAAGAACCATGTCAAGGGTATTCGTTTTAATCTGAGATGGTATTATCACTCTTGGAGTGTATACTTGTTTACGATTTATTTGAGGACATCATCAAGTCGCATTTAAAATTAATATAATATAATATAATAAATACTGGTCCAGTGGGTCGGCCCAGATACCGCTGGAGCGACAGTGTACAGGCGGATCTGTGCCAACTCAAAGCCGACAACTGGCAGGAAGTGGCACAGGATCGGGACAGGTGGCATTCTCTCGTTTTGGAGGCCAAGACCCTCTTTGGATCACTGCGCCACAATAGTTAGTTAGTTAGTTATAATAAATATCTTTATTCAGTAATAAAGGACAATATTTGCTTACGTTTTTGTTTACATAGATATAGTTATTAATTAACTTAGCAAGTAGATATAGTACAGTACAGTTACATGGCCAACTACAGTCCCTAAGTCAATATAATAAGGTGTACAATTGGTCAATTAACTGTACTGTTTAGATTACAATAAAATAATATATGATCAACATCTTATGAATAAAGTAAGCTACATCTGTTCCCCGTAAACGTGGGTCGCTTGACAAAAAACCGGAAAATTAACTCAACTTTTACAAATTATTGAGTTTGTGTGGCCGAGTAGCCGCGTAAGCTGAAGATTCCATTTCGGATCCGCCGCAGAAGGTCTTAGTCATGGTAACATCATAACATGTCGCAACTTCGAAATAATGTTTGTGTGATGTTTCATTTCCCGAATTCTCATTGGACCGAACTTGATTTTTTTCTCTAAACCGTTAAATTTTCCAAAGTTTTGTAAAAAGCATTCTGTAGAAGTCATTAGGTTAGGTTAGATTGGTGACCCTTCTAAAAATTCAACGGTTTTTAGAGAAAACGCGTTGGGTTAACTAAAATTTCAGGATTTTAATTATTTGTTTTAAAGTTTTTGGGGATGAGATAGGTAACCCTTGGTCATCTTTGTGTAGTATATCTATGATATCTATTTCAGGTTATAATTTAGGTACCTTTATGTAGTTGTGTGACAACTTTAAAACCGCAAATTGAAAAAATTGACCCTAATTTGTTACTAGTGGCTCTGTTAGCTGTTTTGGTGGTGATTTGTTATATTTAAATTGCGTAGGTATTTCTTTCCGCGGTGGGAAGGTGGTGACATTAATTATAACTGTAATTAGGTAATTATAACTGGTCCAAAATAAGTAGGTTCCTTTAACGGGGTAAATTATATCGCTTAAAAAGGAATGTAGCTTGTAGCACCCCTGTGGCTTGTACTGCAAAACATTTAGCAGCAACAAGTCGCCTCGACCACTCGCAATACCTACTCGTAGTTCCCCATTTTACAAACAACATTGGCGACACCAGTTTAAAATGAAGTCGCAAGGCTTCAGGCAGATGAACTAACAGTGTAGGCACTCAGTACCTATCTACAATTTAATTACGGAAATCTAATAAAAGTATCTTAAGTTTGTGGTGGTTTTAAAACACTTGTTTTTCTATGTTAACATTATGGTAATCATAATGTTTATTATTATTATGAGCCCATATTGTCCCACTCCAGCAGTGCAGCAAAGGCCTCCTCTTAATCTTCCACGTGTCCCTATCCTCGGAAGTCTCCCACCAGTCTCTGTCAGAGGCGTCAGGCTCGTCCCGCCATCTCCAACGAGGTCTACCGTGACGCCTAACAAAAATGATAATCATAATGTTTACAAGAATCATATTTATTATCAGTGTGTTAATAAGATGATACCTTGAAAGTACAGTCGCCAACACGCCGATATTTGAGCGGTCACAATGCTCAAAAATATCTAAATATGCACTTTAACGCTTTCATAAAAATTAGTGCCTACGCCACTTCTGCGATTAGTTGCCAAGCGGACCCCAGGCTCTCATGAGCCTGGTAAACAACGCGAGGAAGAGAAGAGTAACGTTAACGTTATGTCAATAACATCGATTATCAATACCGTTTCGTTTAATTGGGACCGGTTACCGGATTTATAACCATAACTTTATTTTTAAAGGTGACCATACCTGTAGCCATCCTGTATTATTTTAGTTGTTATTTTGATTATCTATTTCAATATTTTTACGAGACTCAATTCAAATATGAACATCAGTTTTCATTGCTATTAACTAAGAAGCATTAATTAATGAAATTACAGCCTTTATTGTCTAAAACTCAATATACCGTAAATCGAACTTACCAGAATCAGACATAACGCAATCACGACATTATAGAAACCCCTCGACTAACTAATCGAATTTGCGTAACCTATGAAATAGCAGAATTCGATAAATCTGAGGTTTGGGAGTGGGACACGAACGCGGCCGAATGTCGCCGAGTTTAGTCGAGTACGTTAGGCGGCAGTCTCTTCTTGGCGATTAGGTGTAGATTAATTGAAACGCACTGGAAATTTTGTCTTTAAGTGGAGGTCAATACATATGGCAAATAATGTATAAACAAATATGACAGATTTGGTTAGCATATGATAAAGCTAAAAGTTTTACGATAGTTGTGTCAGAAACCCCATTCGACTAATCGAATTTGCGTAACCTACGAGTATCAAATGGCGTGGATTCGATAAATCTCTGGTCAGCTCGGAACGCAACTGTCACTATCGCACTAATAGGAAAGAGTGATAGAGAGAGATGACTACGCCACGCTACTGTGTGTTAACGATTGGCATGTTGAGTACATGAGCAGGGCACGAATGCTGCCTCCTTTTGTCGACTTAAGATATAGTACGGTCGCCAAGCCGCTCCGAGGCCAGATTTAATTGACTCAGCTCGGCCTTACCCACAACCGGTATCAATGTGTTCGGACAGTTCTCCTGATCACCGTACATGCGGTAGTAAAGCGGAAAAATGGTGGAGGGGATAGTAATGACGTCACAAAGATGGCGGCCGGACCTATTCTTTTTGGCGGTGTATCTCGAAAACCACTTAACCGATTTTAATCATCGAGGTGTCAAATAATAGCTTATATTATGGAGATTATTTCCTTTTCTACAAACATTTACGTGAAACCTATAGGAAAAAAATAATCACAAAAAACAGTTTTTTTATAAAATTATTATTTTTTATTTTGTAAAAATCTCCGTAAATATTAGCATTTCGCAAATTTTGTTTAATATAAAACATATTGCTTCATTATCAAGGAATATAATGAGCCTTAAAACATACAGATCGAGTAATAAACAATGAAGCTACACTCATTTATTTGCGCATGGGTAACGATAACTGGCTTTTACCGGTCGAAACTGTGGTGACTGTTACGATACGTATTGAATGGAATTTATAGAGTATCGGTTTTAATTACTGAAATTATAATTAAAATTATAAAAACCAGACACAATAATGTTACCTTACTTCGACGTTTAGTCTCTTTTTTCGTCTTAATCATAGGTAGGTACATATTTCTTTTTACTTAAAAATTTTATACAGGGTGAACTTTTAACCACCAGTCATACTCTGCGCAGCGACTTTATAGGTCATACTTAACAACTTTTACTATGGGACCAATTCCGAAATCGCGAAAAAAATTTTGACTGTCCCATATAAAGGTGCGACCAACTTTACCAGACCAACACTTTTCCAAACTGAGCTACAGCTGTCCGATGAAGTTAAGTACTTAGGACTAACTCTCGACAATAAACTCAATTGGAACAACCACATCAACAAACGGATAGACAAGGCGGGAGTTGTCTTCTGGCAGTGCAGAAGGATGATTGGTAAGAGGTGGGGACTCAACCCGAAAATTACCCTCTGGCTCTATAAGACGATAATCCGCCCCTTACTCTGTTACGGTGCTCTGGTTTGGTGGCCAAGAACAAACCTAGGCAACATACGAGACAAACTACAAAGACTTCAAAGGCTCGCATGCGCGGCCACCACTGGCTGCACGAGGTCTACCCCGACTGCAGCCATGGAGGTCATGCTAAACCTTCCACCGCTGCACCTACACATACAGCAAGAGGCCAGTCTCTCAGCGGTAAGGTTGCGAACCCTCAAGATATGGTCTAACATCACAGGAGCTCTTCACACAAAATGCCTGGAAAAGGTGTATGACGAATTTCCAGTGCTTAGGTCAGGCACGGACCGGATTCACAAACAAGCTATCTTCGATAAAAGGTACAAAATACAGTTATATGAGGACGACAATCATGAAGGACTCAATCCCCGGGAGCTGAGAATCTTCACTGATGGGTCCAAAACAGACAGCGGATCGGGCTCTGGAACCTTCTCAGAAGACCTGAACATGTCGATCACCACTCCGCTAGGAGCCCATAACTCGGTATTCCAAGCTGAGTGCATGGGCATCATAAACGCAGCGGCTGCCATCACTGCAAGGAAGGTAGTAGGATCCTCCATCCGCATACTCTCCGACAGTAGAGCAGTCTTAATGGCTCTAAATAGCCATTTAGTTACATCCAAACTTATACACGAATGCCACGAACGACTAATGGAGGTATGTCATAATAACAAGATCACCCTACAATGGTTCAAGGGACACAGTGGATCCCGAGGTAACGATGCTGCGGACGAGCTTGCCAGGCAAGGATCGAATGCGGGGGCGATTGGTCCGGAACCGATTCTTCCGATACCATTTAGCAAGGTACGCTCAATGCTGCTGGCACGTACAGGGAAACTACACACAGAACACTGGCTGAACCAGACTGGATGCAGACAGGCAAAAGAAGCCATGCCTGGCATCAACGGAAAACTCACAAGGGCGCTCCTGCAACTAGGGAAGGTCCGACTGAGTATGGTAACCAGTGTCATAACAGGTCATGGACTATTTAACAAACATCTTTTCACAACAGGTGTCACAGACAGTCCCCTGTGCCGAGGTTGCATGGAGACAGAAGAAACAGTCTCTCACGTGGTGCTAGAATGCAGCGGAGTGACTCCATACAGGGCTAAACATCTCGGATCTCCGAGAGACCTCCCCGAGGTCCTACTCAACATCAAAGGTTTGATAGGATTCCTCGAGGAGCTGGGCTGGCAGGACTAGCCCACCCCCAACATATCACGCAAAATAGGCGCAAGTCGTCGAGTTGCGGAAAAATCGCCCGAATACAATACAATACAATACAATACAAGGTGCGACCAGACCGCAGCTTAAAAAACGGTCACGATACGGAATCGCAGTGACGCGTCGTATGCGTACCGTTTTTGACGCATGCTCCCCACACCGCTGTTTAAAAAACGGTGACGGTACGGAATCGCAGTGACGTGCTTCACGCGAATCTTTTTTGTTTGCAAAACAGTTGCGTCTTTTACGTCACCGGTACGGTGTCTGCCATAAGATTTCCGTGTAATATTTTTTGAGATTTTTACGCAGTTCAATTTACGGTGCGTCAGCTTATTTTAAGCAGCGGTGTGGCGAGCATGCGTCATGGACCCGGGTACGTCCTTAAACTACGTCCAAAAGAGAGGTATGGGCATTGTGAATGTCATCTCGCTTTGTGTGGTAGGGCACAGCCAGTGGGTGTCTAACCAGATCCAAATTTTCTTGCGTGATTCGGCATTGGTCCCATAATAAAAGTTGTTCAGTATGACCTGTAAAGTCACTGCGCAGAGTATGGCTGGTGGTTAAAATTTCATCTTATACCTATATTCGACACAAGTAGTAAGTACTTACAGACCAACTATGATACACATTTTGCCTGTATAGTGATACATAGTGAATAAATTAATACCTGATTTAAAAAATAAAACAAAAATAACAAATAGCATGTTATTTAATTCAGTAATCACTAATCAGTCTTAAACAATGAACATCATACTTTTAGATTAGACAACAAAATGTATATTTATACTGTGTTTCGACTTGAAAGATTTTACTGCTTTAAAACATAAGACAAACCTACCAACCAAATGTATAAAAAAAAATGTTTTTTGTGATTATTATTTTCCTATAGGTTTCACGTAAATGTTTGTAAAAAGGAAATAATCTCCATAATATAAGCTATTAGTTGACACCTCGACGAATACAATCGGTTAAGTGGTTTTCGAGATACACCGCCAAAAAGAATAGGTCCGGACGCCATCTTTGTGACGTCATTACTATCCCCTCCCACCATTTTTCCGCTTTACTACCGCATGTACGGTGATCAGGAGAAACGCCCGAACACATTGATACCGGTTGTGGGTAAGGCCGAGCTGAGTCAATTAAATCTGGCCTCGGAGCGGCTTGGGGACTACTAATAGTAAAAGTTGTTCAGTATGACCTATAAAGTCGCTGCGCAGAGTATGACTGGTGGTTAAAAGTTCACCCTGTATAAAATTTTCAAGTAAAAAGAAATATGTACCTACCTATGATTAAGACGAAAAAAGAGACTAAACGTCGAAGTAAGGTAACATTATTGTGTCTGGTTTTTATAATTGTCATTATAATTTCAGTAATTAAAACCGATACTCTATAAATTCCATTCAATACGTATCGTAACAGTCACCACAGTTTCGACCGGTAAAAGCCAGTTATCGTTACCCATGCGCAAATAAATGAGTGTAGCTTCATTGTTTATTACTCGATCTGTATGTTTTAAGGCTCATTATATTCCTTGATAATGAAGCAATATGTTTTATATTAAACAAAATTTGCGAAATGCTAATATTTACGGAGATTTTTACAAAATAAAAAATAATAATTTTATAAAAAAACTGTTTTTTGTGATTATTTTTTTTCCTATAGGTTTCACGTAAATGTTTGTAGAAAAGGAAATAATCTCCATAATATAAGCTATTATTTGACACCTCGATGATTAAAATCGGTTAAGTGGTTTTCGAGATACACCGCCAAAAAGAATAGGTCCGGCCGCCATCTTTGTGACGTCATTACTATCCCCTCCACCATTTTTCCGCTTTACTACCGCATGTACGGTGATCAGGAGAACTGTCCGAACACATTGATACCGGTTGTGGGTAAGGCCGAGCCGAGTCAATTAAATCGTGTTTCTAGAGGGCTTTTGAGATTTGGCGACCGTACTAATAAGAAACCGAAGAAAATGTAATTTTATCAAGATATTAATATAAAATTTTAAATTTTCTGCAGTCAAATTAGATGTCCTTGTCTGTATAATTGACTTTTGTTCCAGCCATGCCAGTAATGCTGCGCTTCGATTCTGTAGAAGTTATAATGCAACTTTTAGGTTCACTTAGTAACTTGACATTTCTGTATGTCTTTGATAAGACAAAAGTTACATTCCAATTGCGCATCTCGCTCCGTCCGTCGGTCCATTTTTTAATATCATATCGGTGGCAAACAAATATACGGCACGCCTGATGGTAAGCGGTCACCATAGCATACAAATATGGACGCCTGTAACTCCAGGGACTGTGTACTCCTTTTTTGAGGAACCCTATGTTCCCCCTACCCTAGAACCCTTTTGAAGAACCCTAGTGTAAAATTCGTTTAATCCTATGGCTTAGTGTAAACCTCGGGAAAACCTCGGGAAGACGCGTCAATGAGAAACCGACGCCTAACCGCTCCCGACGATCACGCCCGAGCCGTATTTGTCATCAATTACCGACCGACTGTATTAATTTACTTTCACTTAATTCTGTTATGTTATGTCGAGTCATGTCTCCCGTGCACGCATAACAGCCGCAAGTGACATTCAATTTGTTTACCGTATATACTCGAACGATTAATTCCATAATTGAACTGAATGTTCCAAAGGTCAAAGTCAAAAATATTCTTTATTCAAGTAAGCCTAGCAACTAGCACTTACAAATCGTCCTATTTAGTGCTATAGGAACGAGATTTGCTTCTACGAATAACCTGAAAAGTGACAAAGTACGGTGTTTTGGAGGCCGCGGCCGCGACAATTTATTGATTCTATAATTTTATTGGTCTTGAAAACTATTGAATTATTATAGAGATAAATAGCTATATATATATTATTGCTGTTAGTATGTATGTTAACATTATGTACTTAATAATGAACCTCCAGGTCTATGATTTTAAGTATGTTAAGTACTCTACATTGTACTTCAAATTCATTTGTATATGTGACTGTTTGTGTTCTAAATAAATAAATAAAAAAATAATCGTCATAGTGGTATTAGAAATTCTGGCGACTTTATCATTAAATTCATTCATAATCTCTCCATGCAATTTCGCAGCTCACTGTTGCACTTTTACGGCTGACGGTACCTACCTAGTACTTCCCGCCATACTCCGCCATACTAATTGGGGTTTCCGTAGGAACCATCGTCGAGAATACGTTTAGAATAGTTTCGAGTAGGTAATTAGTAATTCGTGAACCTTATTTGCAAACACGTAAGGTACACGATGGTCACTACACAAAAATTGTAGCAATTTTAATAAAAAACCGTTAGACACAGACATATTACATATAATAATAATTAATGTGTGTGTAATGTGTAGTAATTTATTTAGGTATCGGTAATTTTGTAACGTTATGCCGTGTCATGTGTCGCATACCGCGGGTTATATAATGAACGCTCGTACGGTATCTCCGCTGAGCTCGGCACAATTAAGTTTGGCAAAAATATGAGTGTTTTGTTAGGTTCGCCTGTCCCCAATTTTGCTAGCAAATAATACATATAAACAAAAATAATTTTAGTAACATATTTTATGATTCATGGGTTCCGTATTTTCAATTAATAAGTAATATTTTAACATTTTGTGTTTTATTAACGCATCTTGTAACTCGATTCTTTTGTACACTTTGCGTGTAACGAAACGCATCTAAGATTGACTTTTGCCAAATGAGGGTAGACTTAAAACGATATTGGCAATCACTAGTATTCCATATTGATGTGATTAAAACCTAATTTTTACGTGCTTTTTATACAAATAAGTTATTTGAGTGATGTGTAAAATATTTGTGCTTCTTTTTTGAATAAAATTACGTGTTTTAATGAACATTTGTAAATGATAATGCCCCGGATTCACAATGAAATGTCCTCCTGAGGTAAGAGCATCTTCTATGTGTTTAGTCTTATTTAACGTACCTATAAGTCTGTTAAATATTATACGGTTTTAAGCTAACATGGTTATTTACATTATAAATACTAGATATTTAAAGATAGAACGTGCAAGTGGACCGAAATATCAGGAACTCGCCAACACTTTGGTATTTAACCATAAAATATCTATTCTCGTGTAAACATAAGTTGATAATAGTACATTACGATACAAGTGCGAAAAATAGGAAATTCGAAACGAGTGGCGATAAATTAAAACACGACCGAAGGGAGTGTTTTAAATCGACACGAGTTGCGAATTACCTATTCGCACATGTATCGTACAACGTTTTACAGTACATATGGCCCTTTAAATGTTCGACACAGTAACGTAATATGCTACTTCTCGCACTAGTGCTTTAAAGTAGCCTCATATGTACTGTAATATAATTTAATAATGTGTTAAAATTTCAATTCAGGTTAAACGAAAACACTAAAATATCAATTTAGAGCATTAATTGTGAAACTTTTAAATTATAGAATGTTTTATAATTAAAAGTTAGTTGACAAATTGATAGAAACCTCGAAATTATGAAAGTTTTAACGTCAATGTCCTGGTGACTGACGCTGGCTAAATAATCGTACATAGCTACTTTAACAAAAGGATTTTTATTTTATCTTATTCTAGTTCAACTTACGATACGTACTGGAGAAATTGGTAATTTTTTAGGGTTCCGTGTCTAAAACACCGGCCAGTTACGAATCGGACTTCCACCAAGGGTTCCATAAACTTTTCAAACATTTTAACAGTTTCAATTTTTTCTTAGCACTCAAGCTCGTCAGTGGACCTCTAATAGTTTTTCTCTAATCTATAATATAGACCAATACCTATTTCCAGTGGTTTATACAAAATTGTAAGACTAGTCGTTTCGTAGATGAGAGGTTACATAGCAACCTCACATTTGTAATAAATATGACTTTTTGTTATATTTCTTTAATTATTTTCTAATTTAAGGATAATAAATCATTTATTTACAATAACAATATACATAATGGATATATACAAAGAATTACTATGACAAGCTTTAATCTAAAATGGGCCTTTGAGGCATCGTATCTAGTATGCTGGCGGCATTTCCTCGTTGTATCGCAATACTGATATGTTGTGCGAGGAAGCTGCCAACTCTTCGGTCACCAGTTACGTCAACCAGACGCTTTATAATTTTATATTTCGAACAAAATGGCCACTCGTCCACTAATTAAATCAATAGCTTTGGTTCTAGTCTGTCATAAATCGACCGGTACTATTTTGATACTACCTGCAGTGCATGGTACAGTCTTATTGTCTTATGGTTCAGTCGCCATAAGATATAGGTATTGGAGCGACCAAGAAATCAAACAAACAAACATTTATTTAGCAAATAGGCCACAGCGGCACTTTTACATGTCCAATTTTTAAAATCATAAAAAGAACAAAATACAATTACAAATATGGAATCAATTAAATATTAGATATTTTATTAGAGATGTATACAGTCTCTTAATGTCGAATTACACAAAAAAAACTATGATAAAAAAATACAAACAACAAATACTAAAATTCTTTAGAGATGTAAAAGTCGCTAAGTGTCAGAGAAAAAAAAAATTAAAAAGGATCATTAAAATATCCTTAGAGATGTAAACGGTCTCCAGGACTTGAATTCTTATATAAATAATTAAAAAACATGAAATTAACAAACAGACAAGAACCGAATGAAGTGTCTCACGTTAATAATGCTACTCAAAAGTAAAGTTATTTTTTTTATATATCATGACGGTGGCAAACAAGCATACGGCCCGCCTGATGGTAAGCAGTAACCGTAGCCTATGGCCGCCTGCAACTCCAGAGGTGTTACATGCGCGTTGCCGACCCTAAAAATCTGTACACTCCTTACATACTTATAACATAACATGTAGCCCGTGTAAGCTTAAACAGACCGGTCTCTACAAACAGCACTCGTTCACGAGTATGACGCGTGTCTCAGCTATCAAGGTGCTCACAAATATCTGGACAGGTTACCTATTATCAATGCATAAAAGTGCGTGTTCACATACTTTTGAGCACCTTGCCCGCTCCAATATATCTGATGGCGACGGTACTAAGCTTTTCATTAAATCTTTTTATCCCATGGACATGACAATACTCGTAAAATTTACCAAAAAATTTAACACAGCTTTTTCTCAAACCTTTTAAAGCTCATATTTATAAATATTTTTTGTTTAGAGCTTGGTCTAAGCTAAGTCTGATAGAAGTTTGTCATTTAAAATAACCCTTGCACAGTCTGAACTACCAAAATCGCTGCCAACTTAGCTTGGTCTAACTCTAACTATTGGTCTGATCTATTGGCGAGATGCGCCGAATGTATATTAGAAAATGAATACAAAAATACAAATACTTTATTCGTCGAACATAGTCGTATACTACATGATATTGCATACGATGGTTATACATATATTTGCAAATTATGTTTCATTGATAATATCAATTAGCATGCACCATGCATTAAATTACAATTTATAATACAATTAATTAATACTTCCGGTAATGTCACTATAAAATAATAAGAATAAGTTTTTATTTTACAATTACCACATTACAAAAAAATATTAAGGTTTAAGATTTGTCAGTGAACAGTGTGACTAACAGCCTCAGTGAGTTACGGCTCGCTGACGCGATTATGACGTCAGGGGAGAGCGAAAACGTGTCGCTCGACATTACCGGACTCTGGTACCCGCGCTGCAAAGGCGATTAGGGACGCTTACTTATTCTGCGGACGTAGATCAGAACGAGACAGATTCAACTGACTACGTATAATATGAGGTAAATTTACGTGTCGCTTCGACGTTACCGGACACTCCGGGACCCGCAAGCGATTAGGGACGCTAGCTTATTCTGTGACCATAATTTGTGAGAACTTGTGATGAGAGATAAATGTTTTGTAAGGACAAAAACACGGATAAAATATTTTTTTTAATACTACAAACGGTGGCAAACAAGCATACGGCCCGCCTGATGGTAAGCAGTATCCGTAGCCTATGTACGCCTGCAACTCCAGAGGAGTTACATGCGCGTTGCCGACCCTAACCACCTCCCGCCCCTCGTTGAGCTCTGGCAACCTTACTCACCGTCAGGAACACAACACTATGGGTAGGGTATAGTTATCTATAGTCTTACAAGAAAGTGTTTATTTTAAACTACGGTCGGCTAATATGTTTTCAGTTTTGTTTTAGTTTGAATGCATTTATTTTCACCTAAATGTAATTATTTCTTTACATTGCATGTAAAAGTCGTTGGCAATATAATTTTTACATCTATATTGTCCGAGAACTATATTTTCCTATTCTTAGAAAATATTTAGCTTGGACGTAAGAGCCTGGTCGTGAGTTACGGCTCGCTGACGCGATTATGACGTCAGGGGAGAGCGAAAACGTGTCGCCCGACATTACCGGACTGCTCGTCCGGAACCCGCACCGCAAAGGCGATTAAGGACGCTACCACTAGTTTATTCTGCGGACGTCGGTCGCGTGTTCAAATTAAATTTCAACATATAAATACAACTTCTATAACGAATAAAAATAGCATTTATTAGCCAATAGCCATATGTTATTCTACGAGGTGAATACCTACAAATAGGTATTATAGATAAGAAATTAACTCAGTCTATCTGTGTGTTGCCTCTCCACGCTTAAACCGCTAAACCGATTTAGATGAAATTTGGTATGGATATAGTTTGAGGCCCGTGGCCCGATTCGAACTTTAAGATACGTCAAAAATTTCCTATAGACACGATATGGATTGGGTATGTCAGTGTCAAACGTGACGTTTTTGTTTGAAGAAATGTCACTTTTGGCACTGATATAGCTAATCCATATCGTATCTTTAGCAAATGTTAGATGTATCATAAAGTTTGAATCGGTCCGAAAGAGTATTTATATCAATCATCACTCCACGCAGACTTACAGGCCCCAATCCCAATATGCTACTGATCTAATACTGATGTGTCAGTGACGTTTTTGGTTGAACGTTGGCATAATGCGAAATTCAGCAGGTCCTCTAAAGGAGATTAGAACCATCTCATCGCATGTTAGATCAGCATCACATTCAGTTCAGTTCAGTTCAGTTCAAATATACTTTATACTTGTAGGCCTAGCAACAAGCACTTATGAATAGTAAGACAGTATTACATATTATTATCTTAAGCTAATTCTCAGAGCAATTTATTGATGTAAATATTATTCCATATATAATACTAATGAATATAACTCATATATCAAATTTAATACTAAGAATTACACAAAATATCGTCTTACACAAAAAAAAACAATTGTATAAAAAAAAAATTTGGAATTGGCCTGAAAATTGCGCGCAGATGCTAGTAATGATATGTAATTCTGAAGAATTTTTACTTTGGGACTAACACCACAAACGTAAAAAATGTGGCTATTTATCTCAAAATGGACGTCTGCATTCTGAATCATTAGGGTTTGCACGACGGATCTGAAATTTCGGATCCCGATGGCAAACACTAGTCCTGATCAAGCGATTTTCAGCGTTTTCAGTTTGCCTTACAGGCCATGAGCTGAAAGTTGAAATACACCATATATAACATTAACATACAATGTGTGCCGCGTAAATCAAGTCTATCGCGAATTCGCACATTCGCGTAAAACCGCTGATGTTCCGAAAAATCCATATTTATCGTTATCCATAAACGCGGTACGGCTGCGCAGATTTGGATGAATTACATACGCCGTGAAAAGTGGGCCGGATTTACATAATGGTTGTTACGGGATGTTATAAATATTATAATAGCCATCTCTCTAGACACCGCATGTACCTATGTTTATATAAGTGTAAGTGATGTTGAAGCTATTCATACAGCCAGCAACAGAAGTAATGAACACAATTTTACTGCTGAAAAATAAGAGCACGTGCGGAACTCTTTGAACATTTTCCTCGAATTTCCTGGAATGAGCTCGCTGCCAAGGTTTTCTCGAGGAAACATGTTTAACTCTGTTACAAAATAAATAAAATAAAGGTTTATTTATGTTAGGGTCGATAACGCGCATGTAACACCATGGGCAACGTTGAACACTTATCATCACGGGGGTCATATGCTTGTTTGCTACCGACGTGGTATATAAACGTGGTATAGAGACCTGTTTAGCTACTTCCGCTGCTAACTGTACAAGGTGTACCAACATAGTGGGGATCCGTTTAGGAATCCGGAGTAGGAAAAAAGTAGAAGAAAACATTTTTTGATGCAAAACATTTTTGGCCTTGTATGGAGGGTTGGCCGACTTCGACGACCTGCGCCATGAGTAGAAAAAAAATCGCATCAAACATTTTTTTCTTCTACTTTTTCCTAATCAGAACACGATACCGAATATGCCCTTAAACGGATCCCCACTATGTTGTTACACCTTGTATAGTCACATCTGTTGTCTTTCGGATGAATATTTTGACCGCCAAGCTCCGATCTCCGGTGTATCTAATAACGACACATTTAAAGCATTTTCTTTGCACGTAAATAGTTCGCTTATATCTTGAAACATTTTAAATAAATATGTCAAGGTTTTAAAAAATTACTGCCTTGGGTGAGACTTGAACTCACGGCCTCTGGATCAAGTCTCACCCAAGACAGTAATTTTTCCACTTTAAATTTATTCTAAGCTTAATAGCATCGTTCGCAGACGTTTCTGTTAGTTAAAAATTAATATGAAATAATGTAGTTCAAAGATTAAATTGGAAATGTATACTTTTCTCAGCACACGTACCTATGCATTTGCGTAGTCTATTCACCTAAGTCCATGAAAATACGGTAGGTTTCTCAAAATACGGTGTGCACATGGGAAATTTGATAAATCGTAGATGAAAGCGTGCATGAAAATCTCCGGAGGCTTTGGAGCGATGGATGTGGGATGATCTGGCCTCGTATAGGGCGATGTTTGCTTATTTATGATTTTTGTATTTATTTATTTAGGTATTTAAAGTTTATTGCACAATACATGAAGGTACCAAAGGTTTATTAAAATAGATAAAAAAGTATTACAGTGAGACACTAAGGCACTGTGGAATGCATTCGATATTACCTATTGCTGTCCTAAAACGTTAACATAAAATTGTGTTAAACAATTACAATAAACTTGAATACTAACCGAAGACGCGAGACGATGAGTGATGCTGTGGGAAATAATAGCGGAAATGTTCATAAATCAAATCAAATCGAATTAGTTCAAATTCAATTTAAATAAATATATATTTTGAAGAAATCCTCGCACAGTTTGACCTAGCCCTAAACTAAGCTTAGTTTGTACTATGGGTTCTACTCATAGTACCCCTACTGGAGACGATATACGATAGATATAAAGCCTGACCTGTAATATATGATCACGCGCCATATTGCGGAATTTCATTGGAACTACATTTTTCACTCTAAACTGAACTGTCAGCCTATACATGAGAATAACAGCGCCCTCTTGACAATGATCATATATTTCTGGTCTGGCTCTACTTAGAAAACCTCTATAACTCAGGAATAAATATTCATAGCTGCCTTTCATAGGATTCGAACCCAGGACCTTCAGTTTCGTAAGCAGGATCACTACTGTCAGGGCTATAAATAAAATACCTATTAATCCACGATACGGAATATGTGTTTGTACAAACTGTACTGTATGACGGCCCGATTCGTAGAATGATTAAGACACGTTTAAGAATTGACGTTTATTTCGATTCCGCTGTGATTCCAATAACATTTATCTACAATATTTCTAACGTCAAAATGACATTGGTTGCCCGAACCGAGCTGCTTCTGTCAATTATACGATATCTAAACCAGAACTTATCGTTATCGTATCTTATTCTTTGAATCGGGCGTAAGTCAAGTATCCTGATTTTTTTTTCATATCGTCATTCATACCTATGTAAAAAAATCGTAAATCATTAATTTCCCACATAACAGGGGGCCTACCGCAACCGAAACCGAAATTCGCAAATTGCTAGGATTTTTTTCTCTGTCGCTCTAATTACCTCTTAGTGAGAGTGAAAGAGAAAGATCACCGCAATTTGCGAGTTTCGGTTTTCGTGGTAAGTAGCTACACTGTTTACTCAAAGATTCTGTTCAAACCTATTTTCATGATATTAGGTATGCATACCATTTACTTCAGGTCGGCGACAGTAATATTTTCCATAATGTGGATTATATTATAATCAATAAAAAGGCCTCAGTAATTAATAAAAAAAATAAACCGAACACAATGGAAAATTCACACGTGTTGCGTAAATAACGAGGACTCCACGATTCATGTCACAGATCACTGCCCCTAGATAGTGCCCATTGATGGAATTAAATTAAACTGTAGCGGCTAACCGTAATGAAATTGAAATCATTATTAAAATGTAACAAGTAACATGTTGTCTTTGTCTTATTTCGTTTCGAAAAAAAAAACAAATTTGACTTACTTGCTAATTTTTCTTGTAGCTTTGCAAGAAAAAATGACAGGTTTTGAATCTATGCTATTAGAAAAAATAATAGATTTTTTTTAGTTTTAAAATCGAATGTAACAAAACAAAAACAATATATATACTTACATAAATAAATAAATATTATAGGGACATTCTTACACATACTGACTTAGTCCCACAGTAAGCTCAAGAAGACATATAATACAAAAATACTTAAGTACATAGAAAACATCCATGACTCAAGAGGAGACAAAAAATGCCCTAACCGGATTCGAACCCAGGACCATCGGCTTTAATAATGATTTAAATTTCATTGTAGGTAATTTGTACTAGTATAAGGACCGTGGGGCGCTAGTGAGACGAGCGCAAAATTTAGTTATTCAAAATGCGGTATGTATCGGAGGTATTCTATGTGTCGGGCCGTTGTGGTGAATATTATGAATAAAAAGTAAATATTTTACCGCAAGCCGCCATTCAGTATCGCCATGATCCGGAATTTATGTTGTTATGAAATAGAAATCTACTGAACCAGAGAATAATCAATAGCTGTATTTATATAAATGTGAAAATAATTATGTTTCGTACCGTTTCACAGCTATATTTAGAGGTTTTGGTTCAACAATTCCTATCGCAATGAAATCTTGAAATCTTAGGGGTCGATATCCTATTTTCTTATTTAACGGCAGTAGAAGGGTTGTGCCTTTGAGCATATTTACCAACGAGATATATATTTATGTACCTATGTATGTTTATGGCTATGTATTTTGCTTTTCGGTGAAGGAAAACATCGTGAGGAAACCGGATTAATTCCAATAAGGCCTGGTTTTCTCTCTGGGTTGGAAGGTCAGATGGCAGTCGCTTTCGTTAAAACTAGTGCCTATGCCAATTATAGGGATTAGTTGCCAAGCGGACCCCAGGCGTCCATGAGCCGGGACAACGCGAGGAAGAGAAATAAGTTACAAAAAGTTTTATCTCATTCTTCTATTTTCTTGCTTCAATGCAGTTTATATAGTTAAATAAGAAAATAGGACTCGTGGCTTTGAGCATATACCATTGATATATGTGTTAATGTACCTATGTATGTTTGTGGCTCACAGCTTGTACCGTTTGACGGAACAAATATTATAATGTCTGTAGTGTCATTAAGACTCCGCAGCGATTCTCATTTTAAAACTACGTGTTGGATTGTAATGAAACTTTGCACATACAACGACATAAGGTATATCTATGCTTGTGATCAGTTTATATAACTCCAGCTTGTAAAACAAACAAAATGAACAAAACCAAATTTTTGTATGAAAATCTTAAATAAGCTGTATTTTTTTAACTATCGTATTTGAAGTTACATATACTAATTACGAGCATAATCGGGTCATAATACAATAGGATCTACCTGTAAAAATAGTAGCTGTATTTTTTTTTAAACTACGTCGGTTGCAAACAAGCATACGGCCCGCCTGGTGGTAAGCAGTCTCCGTAGCCTATGGACTCCTGCAACCCCAGAGGAGTTACATGCGCGTTGCCGACCCTAACACTCCCTCCTTTAATAACAAATAAAATAAATAATCATTCAGACCTTGGCAAAGTACGCAATAAACTATGTTAAAAATATAAATGTTAATTAGAAAAACTGAAATTGTTTGTTCTAGTAATTGGTCAGGATTGATGGCGTCTACACACGTTCGTAAAAGGTCAACTAGATACCATCTAACAAGCGTTAAAAATGTTGGTTATCGGACCTCAATCTAAAGTAAACCTAACACAATAGGTACATGCATGACTCAAGCAGTAACACGTCTCATTTGTACCGTGTGCCTTAACATAACCTTGGACGTTTTATAAAAGAGTGACAATTGAACTGTTTTATTTGTGACTAATTTTCACAAATTTACATAGTGAGTTCAGATAAAAAAGACACATACAATTGAATTGAACTTTTGTAGGGAATACTCATGCTTAATTAATTTTTAACAAGCAGAAATGTTTGCGAACGATGCTATTCACGGCCTTTGGATCCAGAGGCCGTGAGTTCGAGTCTCACCCAAGACAGTAAAAATTGCACTTTTAAATTTATTCTAAACTTAATACTTATGCTTGTTTTTGCATTTTCAGGGTTGTCCTCATAACTTTACTAAAGTTGCTCACAGTAATGCGTAACGGAACGTAATAGTATTGTATACCTAAAATATTTCAACGTGTATAAGTAATAGTATTCGAGATGTCATTAGACAACTTACATATATATTAAAAGTACCCCTAAGAAAGCTTTTCCAAACGGGTGTACTTGTGTTGTCGTTAACAAACATTCATCGATTATGCAGTTTAAAAATAGATAAAACGCTTTTTTTACACTAATACGTAAACGGGATGGGGTTTTTAGCATAATATTAAGTATCTAAAATATGTGTCTTTATGTGTGGGCGCTACAGAAGACCAGCACGACTTACTGTTCTATTTTTTTGGATTGTTTCTATACATGTGTGCGTAATTATACTAATTTTTAATGTTTTGTGATCGTAACGAACAAATGTATTTTATCTTTGATCTAACATGGACTTGAGTTACTGCTCTGAACATTCTATGCTGGTAATGAAATGACGCGCCTGAGTTATAGCAGCAACGCGTGCTTAACCCAGTCGGTTACAAGGTTAGTTGCATCTAACTAGCTGTCAGCGCCATCTGTCTTACAGATAACCCGGTAAAGCTGTGTTTCCACCAAAGATGTGCAAGGAGGCGTAACAAGGGGTGTGTTTGTTAAAACACATTTGAGCAAAATGGGCTGATTAGATTTTGTTGAAATATAACACTTGGCACACGGAAAAGAACGTAGGATTTCAACCCAGAATTTAGGTATCCTCTTAAAGGGTATAAGACAAACTGCAATTCAGTACATACAAAAGTACTAAGGGATATGAAGGAAGTACTAAGGATAAGGGCTGGGGGTTACTAACAGCAATATTCTTAACTGAGCATCATCGGTGGATCTTATGTCTTCGATAAGGTTTACAAATGGTCAACCAGTGTGTAGAACGGCACAGTATATAGATATACGAAGACGTGATCCGTCACCGTCCCGTGCCGTGCCGTGTGTCGAAGCGGCGATTACGGCCTCTCACAAATAGGTAAACAAGCTAGTCGCGAGCGAAACATCTCCGCCAAAATACTATCGTGTCCTAATTTTCCTCTATAAGTCGTAATTTACCAATTATATGGAATTCTTTTGTCAATTCAGATTCTTTTTGTTTTTCAAAATGTTGGAGCCGTTGGGATTCGCGAGGTCCACGGCTCCAAGAGCAGTGGCCCTCCGGGTAAGTAGTCATTCGTGATCATGTCTCTATTATACGCATTGACACGTTATCCGTCACCGTCCCGTGCCGTACCGTGTGACGAGGCTGTAGGGGCTTCCCAAATAGGTCAACAACTCAATTATTATCCCGAATTCCGGAGCAGACCAGAACAGAGTAGCCACTAGTCGGCAAAACGCCACATCATAAGACCATGCATCATCATCATAACCCGTACCTATGCACGTTCACCTATTATTATTATAGTGTAAAATCACGTCTTCGGCTAGGTACAACGTCACAGGAAAGCTCTGCAATGAAACTAATTCAACTAATTTATAAAAGTCCTATTAAACATAGCATAGACATGGACATAGAAAATTTTTATTCAACACCACATGAAATGGCAAAGATAACAGACAGTGGCATTTAATACAAATAAGCCTTTATTTCGCGTCGCAGTATGTTATAAAATGTATTAGTATCTCTTTTTGTCGAGTGGAGAGGAAAAAAAGCGGCCAAGTGCGAGTCGGACTCGCCCATGAAGGGTTCCGTACCATTTATGACATATTAAAAAAACTACTTACTAGATCTGGTTCAAACCAATTTTCGTTGGAAGTTTTCATGGTAATGTATATCATATATTTTTTTTAGATTTTTCATTCCGTTATTTTAGAAGTTACAGGGGGGGGGACACAGTTTTTTTCACTTTGGAAGTGTCTCTCGCGCCAACTATTCAGTTTAGAAAAAAATGATATTAGAAACCTAAATATCATTTTTGAAGACCTATCCATAGATACCCCACACGTATGGGTCTGATGAAATAAATTTTATTTTTTTAATTTTATGACGCATTAAAAAAAAACTACTTACTAGATCTCGCTCAAACCAATTTTCGGTGGAAGTTTGCATGGAAATGTATATCATATATTTTTTTTAGATTTTTCATTCTGTTATTTTAGAAGTTACGGGGGGGGGGGGACACACATTTTTCCACTTTGGAAGTGTCTCTCGCGCAAACTATTCAGTTTAGAAAAAAATGATATTAGAAACCTCAATATCATTTTTAAAGACCTATCCATAGATACCCCACACGTATGGGTCTGATGAAAAAAGATTTTTTGAGTTTCAGTTCCAAGTATGGGGAACCCCCAAAATTTATTGTTTTTTTTCTATTTTTGTGTAAAAATCTTAATGCGATTCATAGAATACATCTACTTACCAAGTTTGAACAGTATAGCTCTAATAGTTTCGGAAAAAAGTGGCTGTGACATAATCGGACAGACAGACGGACATGACGAATCTATAAGGGTTCCGTTTTTTGCCATTTGGCTACGGAACCCTAAAAACGATGTATAATATCTGATCTTGTCACAGGCAACACAAATTAATGAACGCCACTTAATAAATATGTATTATGTGACAATCTTAAACAAACATACTTGTCTCATGGGAGAAGTTAGGATCAGGAGTTCAATCAAATATATTTGTTCCTGTGTTATAGATGATATGATATTTATTTATTTCATAACATTACATTACATTATAAATTGCTATACATTGTACGAGTACGAGTATGTGTTATAAGTATTAATCAATAAAATAACAATAATTGAGCTTAAATACGTCCCACTGCTGGGCACATGCCTGTACAATGGGGAATGTTCTGAAGAACTTTTCGAATTGGTGCCACTGTCGCGTTTTTATCACCGCACCTCCCGCCAAAGAAACAAAGTTCATCCTTTTTTTTTATGGAGGATAGGCAGGCGTTTGACCACGATCACACCTGATGGTAAGTGATGATGCGGTCTACGGTGGAGCACGCTTACCTATGAGATACCTATTTACTCTAGCCTTGAAGAACTCTCCTTTCTCGACACATGGCAAACCAAGAACAAGCGGGCATCTCGCTCGTTTTTGCCCAGAACATGCAAATGAGCTACCTTCTGAGGTGTTTCCCTTACGCTACGACATGGGGTTCTTCAAGAAGCAGGTATTTAGGGTTCTCAAAGGTTGGCAACGCATAAGTGGCTCCTCCGATGTTACTTATGTCCATGGGCGGCGATGACTGCTTCCCATCAGGCGGCTCGTCTGCTCGTTTGCGGCCTATTACACTAATATTAGGCCTATTACGGCCTTACCCGACATTTAGTAAATAACTGACATTTTGAAATTGTAATTTAATTATAGCTATACCGCACATTTAAGTCTATCTTAAATTAAGAGTATGTTATTTTTATTTGACGTGTAAAAATCTGTATTTTTTTACCAATAAAAAATCTGAATCTGAATCTGAATCTTTCATCTTACTCACTGATCTACAAATTTTAGAGACATGTTACGGTAAACGAAAATTAACGATGCTGAACTAAATTAGTAGATCCAATTTATTTGTTTACTAAGTCAACCACACGAGTAATCCGTGTAGCTTTCATCGCAGTTTGCTATTAATTGTGGTTAATTATGTGTAGATGATGTTTACACTATGATAATCACAGATGTTAAACGAGGTTTCTATAATTGAGTTTTGACTAAATATAGTAAAGGTGTTCAATATAGTTCACAGTTTCAAACTCGGTCTTAATTTAAAAATAATAAAGGTACGTTAAGACAATTTTGGACATTTGCCTACTTAACCAACTCTCATCTAGACTGATACGGGCAGTAATCAGCTCTAATAAAGTCAAGACTAGGTGAATGTTCCTATCCCATTTTCTGATTTTTTATATCATAATTATTGAAAAACGGGTCTATCGGAAATTTATGTGTTTACACATGTATGTTTTTATTTGTATATTAATATGTTTTAAAATGTGTTCAAAACATTCAAAAGTTTTAAATGTTTCTGAAGTTTATTGATTTTGAACTAATTTTAATTATAATATAACTCAAATCGTTTAATACGGTATAAACGTACATGTCAAAAACATACAAAATGAAAATAAAAAAAAAAAACACACACACACACACACACACACATACACCTAAAACTAAATAAACCTAAATATACACGTCACTTAATAAACAGGAAAGAAAAAAAAAACATTAGGTACACAATATTGATAACGACAAAATATTTTTTTAATGAATTTAATTAATTAATGTCCTTTGTAATTAATTAACACTATAATAGTACATTACGATACAAATGCGAAAAATAGGAAATTCGTAACGAGTGGCGATAAATTAAAACACGAACGAAGGGAGTGTTTTAAATCGACACGAGTTGCGAATTACCTATTCGCACATGTATCGTACAATGTTTTACAGTACATGTGACCCTTTAAATTTTCGACATAGTTACATAATGTGCTAATTTACGCACTAGTGCGGAAAAGTAGCACCACATGTACTGTAAAAGGATTTATGAATGAGGTGTTTTGTCGTGTTCGTGAATTTATTGACAAACAACTCCAAGTGGCCTCTTCTTAAAATTTCTTCTAAGAATTCTTGAAAGTTTAATTATTATCTTATTATCATTATTTAATCAAAAACAGTGACGTATTAAAAATAAATAACTCTGACATTTATATTATTCATCAATGCCTTAATATCAGCGTTTCACCATCAATGCACTCGCTGTTCCTATCTACGTATGAATGGAACGTGAAGTGGGCTCAGGCCATCGTCCATTACTCTCGCGAGCGATAAAGCCCACTGCCCACTCGGCCCCTTTAGCCCACTAAGGCCACCGCGAGGGATGAGGGACAAGAGAAACTTTATCCTCTGAGACGATACTCGTACCTTCGATTTTAACTGTCCTCAAATTCGTGTTGATGAGTTCACGTACATAGAATAGATTTGGTTAAGGTTAAGAGTGTTTATTTATAATAAGAAAAACCGGCCAAGAGCATGTCGGGCCACGCTCAGTGTAGGGTTCCGTAGTTACTCTTCCGTCACAATAAGCTAAACTGGAGCTTAAAGTATAGTAAATTGTTAACCAAGGGATGAAACGGTACCTTTTACCACAGTTAAACAAATAGGCAAATTTGCATAATCAGTACCTAATTAAAGTAAGTCTTTTTACTATGAAGGGAAAACTTTTTGCGATAACTCAAAAACAGCTAAACTGATCATGTCCGCTATAGTTTTCATTTAATGTCTTTCTTAAGCTCTACTTCCACGATTTTTTTCATATTTTTTGGACCTATGGGTTAAAAGTTAGGGGGGGGGGGACATTTTTTTTTTCTTTCGGAGCGATTATCTCCGAATATATTCACTTTATCAAAAAATGTTTCTTGAAAACCCCTATTATTTTGAAAGACCTTTCCAACGATACCCCACACTCTAGGGTTGAAGCGAAAAAAAAATTTCACCCCACTTTACGTGTAGGGGAGGTACCCTAAAAAAAAAAAAAATTTAGATTTTATTGTACGACTTTGTCGGCTTTATTGATTTATATATCCATGCCAAATTTCAGTTTTCTAGCACTAACAACCACGGAGCAAAGCCTCGGACAGACAGACAGACAGACAGACAGACAGACAGACAGACAGACATACAGACAGACAGACAGACAGACAGACGGACATGGCGAAACTATAAGGGTTCCTAGTTGACTACGGAACCCTAAAAATGACAACTAATTGTTTTTAGAATACCCGTGACTTTGTTAAAGGAGTTTCTTATAGGTTTGCTATCTTTTTGGAAAAAAATTGCAATTAAGAGGTTGATTTTAATTCAACAATTATGTTATATATATATGTATATATATAGGTCATTCCATGAAAAAGTTGCGCAAATTTTCAGTAAGTATTTTTTAACAAAAATGCGAGTTTAAGTTTCGGAATGTCCTAGGCCTGAAAAGTAACACTTACCTACTTGGAGATAAAGTCATACTTAAAGGGAACCATTGAAGTATAATATGATACTAAACTTAATCTTGATGAAAGGAACATTTAATGAAATGGTGAATCGTTTTACTATTGGCCTGAATTGACGCAACTGCCAAGCTTTGTGTAAACACGTTAAGTCTGTTCCAGGTAACTTGCATAGTCTGCCAACAAGTCTTCTGTTGCGCCGACTGCCGCCGCCGACACGAGCGAACCGTCCACGGTCTCCCCTACGACTGTCCCATCTGCCGTGAAAATCCCTTCCTGTGCCAACCAGACCAACTTTGCCCGGCGTTCCTCATCCACTTACAGGAGCATCTACCTCTGCATTGCTCTAAGTGCGGAAAGGTGTTTACAACCATGGACGAGCTTTCTGATATAGACAAATGCACAAGCCTTTCGGAATTGGTGGACCACAGGTAATTTCTATACCCTCTCGCGTCGACTGGTCATATTACAGTTCCTTTGAATATACAGTGTGGAAAGATAAGTCGGGCCCTGGAGGGAAACTACCTTAAATCCTTAAGCGGGCTCATTTTACTTAAAGGAGACATTCCTTTATTTTTAAAAAGAAACAAAATTGCATTCAAAGATTTTCTAAAACTCGCTTGCCTCGCCCGGGACTCGAACCAACTAAAATTAAAAAAACAAACACTCCCTAATTTATTATACTTATTGATATTATTATTATTCAGGATAAAATTTCTCTAACAAACATTTGGTCTTAAAAATAAAAATGATCGTTAAATCTAACATTAACTTTGGAATGGAATGTCTCCTTTAAGTAAAATGAGCCAGCTTAAGGATTTATGGTTTGTAAGTTTACCTCCAGGGCTCGACTTATCTTTCCACACTGTAGATAGATAGATAGATAAACCATTTATTCGCTTGCCACAATACACACAACTAAACGAAAAAATAATACAAACAATAGCAACACCAAAATAAAAATTAAATAAAGAACAAAAAGCATCAATAAAAGGTAATGTGTGGTGTGTGCGTTGCAGCAAAACAAAAGGGGTCTGGCTCAGTAATACGCTCCACTCTTTCAGGTGAAGCACTGATAATTCTGCTAGAACCTAGATCACCAACGATTCACGATGTAACAAAAAAAAAACGTATATATACATAAATATTTAGTAGCATGCCTATAAAATAATAATAAGTGTCGTAGTATGGATTATGTAAAAGTGTGGTGCGTGTTGGTGTATAGTAGTACCTTATTATATCAGATGTCGAGTATAAAACGGCCTACAATAATATAAAGAGTTTGTACACATACAGACTAGATTCGGTAATCTGCAACCAAGTACCCGTGCGGTATTCCTGCAATTTGTTTATTTAAAAGGTACATTTTAAAATGAGACTTAAACGATATAGAGTGTATAGCTATCACATACATTTTTTGTAGACATTTTTTTGAAGTTTAGCACACTAATTTATGTACAAATGTAACGTTAAAGTAATAAAAATACGATGAACATGTTTATATTTATTCTATTATTTTTTAAATTAAGCCCAACCAAAGGCGACTTGAAGGAGCTATCATAGGGACTATCATTCGACGCGAGGCTCTTCTATATGTTACCTTTGTTTCTTTTTTATTTTATAGTTTGTTTCTCTTTGTTGCTCTGAAGCGTCATGGCTAAGGAGTCCAGTGATCGGCATATGCTGAGTGTCATCCATTTTGGAGTTATATATAAGCATAATATATTTTTCATTTCACACCAAATAAAATAAATGTATGTATGTATGTCACTTTATTGCACATAAACAGGTTAACACAAAACAGACAAAAACATGTTACGTACAAAGGCGAACTTATCCCTAAAAGGGATCTTCCAGCTGACATTTAGCATACGGCTCGCCTAATGGTAAGCGATCATGCAACTCCAGGAGTGTTGCATGCTCGTTGCCGACTCTAACATAAATAAACTTTTATTTTATTTCGTAACGTAAACAACATTTTTTTCATTTTCAACTATAGCAAATCGAGTTTGAGAGTAGCAGATGAGCGCTTCGATTCGCTCTATGAGAAGATAATTGAAGATATGAGTGGGGAAGAAGTGGAGAAGAATAATAAGACAGCTGTTATTACTCCTATAGTTAGGAGGAAATATTTAGTTGATTATGAACCGAGTGATACGGAGCCAGAGGATGGAGACATGAGTCCAAAGGTAATACATTTGTTTTGTTGTTACAAGAGTGGTGAAGTGGAGAATATTAAGACAGCTGTTATTACTCCTATAGTTAGGAGGAAGTATTTAGTTGATTATGAACCATGGAATCAGAAGATGGAGACGCGAGTCCGAAAGTAAATATATTTTAGGTAAATATGGGCAAGACCGATTATAGCGTAAGACAGTCTACAAGCTCTTTCGTCGCTTTTAACTTTTGCGTTTGTATTTGTACACATACTTTACTTATATGGTCGGTCGAGGAATTCAAAGTTATCAATATTGTAATTTTACGGTTCAACTAACGTACGAACGAAATGTTTCGGAGGACCTAGGCTAGGTTTCCATTTTAAGCACTGTCTCCAAGTTCCATTAACCGCGCATCGTTATCTGCTGCCAGTAAACCGAAATTGTGAGAATCAATCATATGACGAACATAAGTTCTCTGCAATATTTCACGAGGGTTGAACCGTAAAAAATTATTTATAATTTTAGCGTGGCTCGCGATATTTTGATATTTTTGTATCATCAATGATTGAAAGGTGTCATTCACGGGAACGGTAGCGCCCAAGACGCCCCGCCTGAAACGCAGCGCCACTCCCCACGTGAAGAAACTTCTGTTGGCGCGGCAGCAAGCATTAGACGAAGATGGCCGAGGATCGCCGGACCTGGACTCAGGAACTGGTAAGTATTAATACTCATAGTTTATTTAAATTTTTTATATCATTCACCGAAACTGCTACGCCCAAGACGCCGGGCGTAAAACGCAGTGCCACTCTTCACGTGATAAAACTTCTACTAGCGCAGCAGTAGGCGATGGACGAAGATGGCCGTGGATCGCATTTAAGAAACTGTCATAAATGAACCATTTAGAATTTATGCTTATTAGTGCTGGAATAAGATTGAGAATAGAATTATTTTTACAATCGCTTTCCAGCCGTTCACAACTACTCATAAACAACTACATCTGAATTTGTACAATACATTTCAATCCTGATCTATTTTCAGTCGAACCAGAGATGACGACACCAAATTCCCGTCCACAATCCCTCGCTGCCGCTGCACTGGCTGTAACTACGAGCACTCCAACTCATTCCGTACCTGGAGGATGGGCAATGTTTTCAACGCAAACTGATTCGCCTTTGTCTGAGATCGAGCAGGCTGACAGCCCACAACCTGATGGAAACAGAGTAAGATACACTATGATACTATCTCGTCTACAATTGCTATGATTATGCTACTCCAACACATGATGTACACACAATTGCTATGATTATGCTACTCCAACACATGATGTACACACAGCAGTATTTAAATTTGTCTGAGTGTTTAACACTCAGACAAATTTAAATACTGCTAAAAACATAATCTCTCTTCTTTAGTCTCCGTAAGTCAAAACGTAATGAGAAATATTACTATCTCCGTGATTCTATGAAATTGTCTGAGCTTAACGAACAATCGCGAATCAATTTCAAATCTGTAATTCATTCTTTTCGTCAGAAAAGTGGACAATTGTGTAAAAGTTGGTTCCAATCAGATTGGATTGGAATCGCGTTTCGCGCGCGGACGCTTCACAATGGCCGTGGGACAATGACGCTTATCCTAACGCGATTTGTCGAGTTAATTAAATAGTAAGATGCATTGGATTAACTTCGAAAGCAAGATAATTTTGAAAATGGAAAATATGTATAAAACTATAAGCACGCCATACTTTAGCAATGCTTTCTGTTTTCTCAACTGATTTCGAAAGTGGCCGAAAGGACTGCAACGCCGCTTCTAATGATACGTGTAGAATAGAAACCGAAGAACAAAATAGTATTGTATCATTGTCTAGAGAGATTGGAAAATAGTTTTAAGGGGGTCCCTAATGCCAATGACCTTCGATCTGAATCCCTTAGTCTTCTAATATTTTTAGTAGCTAATTATATTAACAACAACGGCTGTAAGCAATATAGTATCCCATATTCACTTCAAAGTTCATTATCTTCGAGATATTTGGCATCAAAGTTGAAGAATTTTAGGTCAAAAACTGGTTTTCTGGCCATAACTTTTTTGTTAATTATTTTAAAATTAAACTCTCTGACAAAATTTTAAACACATCAAAGACGAACCCAAATATGTAGATCTCATATATGTAAGATCCTTCATAGCAGTCTAGTAACGAAAATAGTGTTTGTTTAGACAATGTTTGTAAAAATCATAAAAAATAAGCATTAGTTTCATTCAAAATCCGTCAGACAAAAATGGAGACAAAAGATTAAAGAGCCGATAGCAGTTTTTCTTATAATTCTATCTGTAGTGCAAATGAAGGAGTAACGATTCAAAACTCGCCAAAAATCGATGAAAACCGCGGGGAGCCCCTTAAGACGAAGATGCTTTGTGATATTTTAAATCATCGTTGACATGACAAAAGTTACATTATTTTACATATCTGACGTTGTGGGTTTTAATTTAACATTTGTATATATAGAAGGTGCCCTGCTGAATGTACTGCTTGCCCTTTAATAGAGTTGAATAAAAGTATTAAAACCTCTTAGCCTTTCAACATATACATACAGTCCAGAATTTGAAACAGGTACTGCCGTGGCCGGGTGGCCTAGTGGTCAGGGCGTTAAACGTATTCTTCCACCGCAGGGCGAAGAGTATCCTTACTCTTTCTTTAGTACGAGTATATGACATCTATTTCAGTTTAAGGTTATTAAGTTAATATCGTCGCTATACTTACTCAACCTCGTATGTATATATTAGATACGTATATCAGACACGAGTATGAGCAAGTATAGACGATATGTGGATTAGATCAATTGTAATCACATTAAAAATATGATACATAATTCTTTCGTTCCTTTCATGTTATTTTATAGTGTTGTACACTGCAAATAGTAATCTCATTACTTAAAGAAATGTTATGCTCACTGACGGCATCTGGCCCGCAATAACACGTTTGCTGCGGCATCGAATAAAATCAGTCCGATGTAAATACTAATACTTAACTGCCGCAACGAAATTATTAGCATCTAGGAATGTCAACAATGATCAAAATAATTCCACCCACACGTAGCCGGCTTAATTTATTTTACGATATTCGTGACACTAACTTGGGTTTGACTTATCAAACATACATTAGACAAAAATAAACTTGTTTTATAAATGTCATAGAATCGATAAGCACTTAAGACAATAATTATGACTCTATTTTTGTATAATTTATCGTTCACGATATTCTGGGATATAAGATATCGATGCGACCAATTAAGCATGAATTATTGCCTTCTGAACCACGAACTGACCTCTTTACGACCTTATTGCGATTATATTAAGACCATTGTAACCATTGTGTTAACCATTGTGTTTGTTGTTTGACGACCGGTTTGGCCTAGTGGATAGTGACCCTGCCTATGAAGCCGATGGTCCCGGGTTCAAATCCTGGTAAGGGCATTTATTCGTGTGATGAGCATGGATATTTGTCGTTGTCTAAGTACCCTCAACACAAGCCTTATTGAGCTTACTGTGGGACTTAGTCAATTTGTGTAATAATGTCCTATAATATTTATTATTTATTATTGTACAGTCAAATGCAAAAATATGTATCGAAAGAATCGTCTCATAAATATGGTACTACGCTCTTATCACACTGGAATAAGATGCTATGGGACATATTTTTGAGTAAGATGTGTACACCCATATTTTTACACTTGACTGTACCTATTATTTTATTTTGTGAAATTATTTGCGTTGAAATTTTCTTTTAGACCTCGACTGTACGACCCTGACTAGCTTTGTGCCGCCCAATGTACATTACGATGTACACTCAGTTTCGATGGAATGTCAACCTTCATTAAAATAAACAAAGTCGCATTTCATTTGTCTCATAAAATTTTCTAACAAATTCAATTCAAATTAATTAAATATACAGATCGATTCAAATTTCCTTAGCTTTAATTTTGTATGGTGGGAGGCAGGAGGAGATGACTAAAGTCCGATATTCAGAGTTCGTTTAAGATAACTGTGACCCATTTGAGTGTGAATGTGTCTCCCTAAAAGTCAAATTACCTACTATACTCGTATAAATGTGATATTTATTGTGGCATTCCCACACTTTGTAATTGCAGTCTGTGCATGTCTGACATGCGAGTATTATAGGATATGATCCCGAGTGGCTGCCAAAAGTACTTATGTAAAATTGACTTTCAATTCCTCTACACTGCAAAAAATGATAAGCCGAATTCGTTGATTATAGAATATATGAAAGAAATAAATTTTGATTAACATATTCTAACACATAGTTGGCATGACTTAATTTATGTTTAAGTTGTAACTAAATGTTTTGTTACTCTTAGGCCAATATTGGTTAGTGTTATGTTTCTTTTAGTGTACATTTAATAACAACTTTTAATCGTTGTAGACAGAGGAACGTACAGAGCAGACCGAGCCCGAACCAACTGAGCCAACCGACGAGAACACAGAGCAAACAGAACAGTCTGACAGCAAGCCTAAACTGAAGAGCATTATATCGAGCCGGCGCGTGGGCAGCGCGGAGAGTGCAGAGCAGGACACAAGGACCAAGCGAGTCAAATTTGCTGATGGTACTGTGTTCCAGCCAGAGCCACAGCTTAAAAGAGGTCTGTACCATCAATTAAAACCAAAATATTGCTTTGCTTCACGAAAGAATGCTACTGGTCGGCCAATTCGGCCATCAACCAGGCCTTCTCGTTCCGTTGCCACTGCTCATGATGCCTCGTAGAGAGGCAAAACTCTAGTCGATTTTTAGGGTTCCGTAGCAAAATGGCAAAAAACGGAACCCTCATGGATTCGTCATGTCTGTCTGTCCGTCCGTATGTCCTGTCCGGAACCCTTCATGGGCGAGTCCGACTCGCACTTGGCCACTTTTTTGTACTTTTGTTAACGGGTTAGTACTGAAAAGCAATATTTTTTTATTAACCATTATGGAATTCCGTAATGTAACGCCTATTAATTACTAAGCTACAAATGCTCATTGCAACGATATAAGGTTTTTTCCCATGGTGCGATCATACAATTTAGGTTAACATAGTTTTGACTTGCTTGCAGTCAGTGTTAGTTCCGCAATCCGCCGCTGGCGCTAGCAGATGCTAGCGTTGTCAGATTGTATGGTCGCGTTCATAACTCGTAACTATAGTTCTTTGTTTCCGTAATTATTCTTGTAACAGTTTTATATGTACCATTATGTGTACGGAAGACCATCGTTGGCTTTATAGCTAGCATTATGCTGAGTTGGGTCCATTTCGTGCTTTTTGATTTCCTTCTTTTCTTGCTTTTGTTGTCTGTACATGTTCGTACATGTTTTGTGATCGTCACGAATAAATAAGTTTTATCTATCTTTACCTATCTTCTTCTTCTTCTTCCTCGCGTTGTCCCGGCATTTTGCCACGGCTCATGGGAGCCTGGGGTCCGCTTGACAACTAATCCCAAGATTTGGCGTAGGCACTAATTTTTACGAAAGCGACTGCCATCTGCCCTTCCGACCCAGAGGGTAAACTAGGCCTTGTTGGGATTAGTCCGGTTTCCTCGCGATGTTTTCCTTCACCGAAAAGCGACTGGTAAATATCAAATGATATTTCGTACATAAGTTCCGAAAAACTCATTGGTACGAGCCGGGGTTTGAACCCGCGACCTCCGGATTGCAAGTCGCACGCTCTTACCGCTAGGCCACCAGCGCTCTTAAATGGATAATATCTTTACCTATCTCTTCTATTCTATTTCAATGATCTGGGTGTTGCGGATCCAACAGCCATCAAAAACATATCTATTCCTCCTTTCAATTTTTAAAAACAGTAAATTAATATCATGTAAACATTTTTCCAGTGTTTCGCAAACCAAAACGCATGCTCACCCCCGGCCCAACGAAAGCCCGCTTCAACGTCAACCCCCGCTTCCAAGCTCTCATCAACCGCTTCGAGCAGAACGCCTTCAGCCCACAAACTTCCCAAACTCCCAACACGCATCGGACCCCTGACACCACTCGAACCCCGGACACCATGGCGCGCACACCGATCAACAACCGCCAGGAAACCGATAACGTGCCGAGGGCTATTGACTTTAAGGACAGTCCTGTTGAGCTGAAGAATAGTTTAGTGGAGGATAATAGGGACGCATCTTTTAAGTCTTGTGTGGCGACGCCTGGTGGCATTGATACAGCAATTACGGCGCTTTCTACTAATATTGCAGGTATATTTGTACAAATATTTTAAAGTTTATTTTATTAGTTCCTCGTACAGTCAGCATCAAAAGTAGCGGATGAAACAACGCGCCATAAATATCTGATATTTCGAATAACTTTTCTCAATGTAGGTAAATATGTAAAATTCACATCCACGAGTATGTACTCAAACGTATATACTCAGTATTATAAGTAGCGGATCAAACAACGCTTCAAAAGTTTCTACCATTCCGTAACAGCTTAACAAAAAGTAATGGTTCTATATTTAGAACCTCTAACTCTCTGACTCTAAAATGTATATTTAAAAATACAGGGTGATTTCGGGGTCACGGAGCAAGAGAACTATACATCATACAGAATTCAAAGATGATCCTAATGATGTTGCTAATTATTTATTATCAACAATAATGATGATTATTTTTCAGATGACCAGTAGAATTTTTTTTTTGCATACAACTGCGTCACCCTACTCAATGTGACGTCTTGTCGCTTTCCATACAGCATATGTCAAAAGTCATAGGGTGACCATGATTACTTAGTATAAGGTTAATTTTACTTAAAAATAAGAAAAAAATCACGAATTATATTTTAATCAAATACTACCATATGATAATGTGAATCATTTACAGAGTCAGAAAAAGTGGTTCTGGATCACGACACAGAAATCACCTTGTATATTTAGAACCATTTAGACTCTAAAATATATATTTTAAAATATTACTTTTTGTTAAGCTGTTACAGAATGGTAGAAACTTTTGAAGCGCTGTTTGATCCGCTACTTTTGATGCTGGCTGTACGACAGAATTGGCTACTTGACAGTTTTTTGTAAATAATGTCAATCGAAAAATAAATGAGAAATAAAGTCTGACGCTCGCACTCGACGATTGAAACGCCTGTAACAAAATGATATTGTAATGTGACGTCACATTACATAAGTCTGTCCTAAATGTATGGAAGATCAAGAAAATTGCTATTTTGACCCTGAAATATTGCGTTTATGTATATAGCTGTCATACAACTTATTGTTCAATAAAATGTAAGGAATACATGATACCATTGTTCTTTACTCTTTTGGAAAGTAAAAAAAAAAATTTTTTTGAGACTTTGGGGCTTTGTCTTTTTTTTTAATCTCAGTATGTGTTTTTAAATTCCAAATTCCTTTTTTATAATGGATGGCTCATTTTCTATCCATGTTGTTAAATTTTGTTATAATATTCAACATTTGTCAAGTACCCAATTATGAACCAAATACACCTTACATCTTCATATTTGTGTTCTATTTTATCTTCACCCGAATACAACTTCCACAGTCATATTTGCAATTTAATTTATCTCTCTTGTTTTCTTGGCTGGTATAAGTCATAAATCCCCACACTAAACCAGGTTCCAGTACCCTTAATATCTTTCAGGATTGGACTTAAGTTTTTCTGCATGTTCATATAATCTATAATAGCTACGCTTACTATTCTTGCAGATATCTATCACGTTTAGATATGCTAGTAATGCTATTAAATTCCTAGTATAGTTTATTAAACTCTGGTATTTCCCCTAAAAGTTCACAATTTTTCTATTTCTTCTTCTTCTAGGATCTCTTCAAACCTGTATCTCCAACGTCCTAAAACACACAGAGGAAGAGACCGAGATCCAGTTCAAATTCACTATCACGAAAAAGAAAACTGTGCAGCGACCGGTGGAAGCAGAAGGGACAACAACGAACCAGGAAAAAGAAAATCTTTGGGCTAGTGTGGCCAAGGCCGTGAAGAGCGCTTTTTGGGGGGAAGGCGGGGAATTTGGTTTGTAGACGATTTTTATGTCGGTGGTTGGGTAGATATTATGTCATCAATATCATCATCTTGATTAAAGGAGGCAGAGTAGAGGTAAGGACGATAAGCGACCAAGAAAAGAACCTTTGGTCTTTGTGGCCAAGACCTTGTAGAACGCCTTTTGAGGAGAAGGACGAGAATTCGAGTTGTAGACGATTTTATGTCGGTGGCTGGGTAAATATAGGATAAAGGTATTATGATAATCATGATTATATGAGGCAGTAAGGGAATAGAAGAAAGAAAACCTTTGGGCTGTGATTAGTATGAGGCAGTAGGGGAACGGTAAACAAGGGACTAAGAAAAAACCTTGTGGTATATTTTGGGGTGTGGCAAAGGCGTTCGAGAGGGAAGGTGTGTGATTTTTTATCATTTTTATACTACGTTGGTGGCAAACAAGCATACGGCCCGCCTGATGGTAAGCAGTCTCCGTAGCCTATGCACGCCTGTAACTCCAGGGGAGTTAATGCACGTTGCCGACCCTAACACCCCGCCCCTCGCTGAGCTCTGGCAACCTTACTCACCGGCAGGAACACAACACTATGAGTAGGGTCTAGTGTTATTTGGCTGCGGTTTTCTGTAAGGTGGAGGTACTTCCCCGGTTGGGCTCTGCTCTAGATTTGGAATGACATCCGCGGTGCTGTGCCCTACCACACAGAGCGAGATGATATTCACAATGCCCATACCTCTCTTGTGGACGTAGTTTAAGGACATACCCGGGCCCAATATAACTACGTGAAACATAATTGCTTACTGATTGAGGGAAAATAGTAATATTAATTAACACTGGTTGTTATCTCTTAATGACGACCAGTTTGGCCTAGTGGGTAGTGACCCTGCCTACGAAGCCGATGGTCCCAGGTTCAAATCTTGGTAAGGGCATTTTATTCGTGTGATGAGCATGGATATTTCTTCTATAGGCGTCAAACAGTAAAAACCAAGGTCTCTTTTGTTCCCTAATGTGATGTGAAGGATGAAAAAGCCTACATTTTCATTAATTTAAAAATTCACGATTTTTAAATTATAGAAACTTAATCGCGTTTTAAATTTTAAATTTACCTCCGACGTTTCAAAGACGGCGTTGTCACCGTGGTCTCGGAGAAGACAGGCTAAAGTTGACATCAATATCTTCTAGCCGCGAGAGATTTTCGAACTCTTCTTTAAATCCCGTTTCTATAATTTAATAGCCTTCATTTTCATTCTATACGTTGTTTATGCCAACGCTAAGACTGGCGATTTTAACGGTAGTTTTGGCCTGATGTCAAATTACTGGGCATTGCATCAATGAAAGATTAGACTTTCAGGAATAAAAAACAAATTAAAACCTATTTCATTCTTGACCATTTTGGCCCGGTTCTCCGTCGCCGTCCAAGGTTGTTTTTTACTCAACCGGAAACCGGTGTTCCGCCACCTCGGGACTTTTTAAAATATGGCTGCCACTTGAAGGGTTAAACGATACATATAAAGTACGCGATAATACCAGGATTTATTTATTACCCGTGGTGTGTTACAACATTTTACGACTTCTAGCCAGGAAATGGAACATTAAGAATATTTTATTGAATGTCATAAAATGAAATAAATGATACAACCGTAGTAAAGTAATTGGAATACAATACAGTTACGACGTAATTATTACGGTCGCAGCTTTAATAAAATGTTAACATGCTGCGTGTATTAGCACGTCAAATAGGTATACAAGTTATTTGAATCTGGGTAGAAATAACAAAATAAGTTTTTCCTGTGGACAATAGTAAACTATTTGAATGCAATAATAATAGGTTGTGTCGTAATGACATATTTACGGCGGGGACGTTTCTGTGTGTCATGAGAAATTCAAGCGTTAGTATCCGTATCCGTCCGTAGAGGCGTTAGCCTCAGGTGGAAATAATTTTGATACCATGTGAGCATGCGCCAAGAACTGCTTTTCACATCATCTATGAGGAAATTATTATCTTTCAAAATATTATTTAGCTACATAATGGGCACAAAATAGATTTTAAAGAAATTATTAATGATTAGGTATGTGCATTCTGTTTTCATATTTCATTGTATTAATATTTTATACTGGCAACAAAATATCTTACAACGGCTACAACAGAAAAGTGACAATTTGATCCCTCCTAACAGGGAAGAAAAAGCTCTTTTCTGAATAGGTAGGTGATGTGAAAAGTTAAGTTTTATCGCATAATTATGACAAGATGTTTTCTGTATTGATCACGAGTCCACCGAAAAAAATAAGGCTTTAAAGTCCTTTGGTCTTGTCCACAGGAAAGCCCTCAATCTCTATATCTCCTAGAACAATAACTGCGTTAAACGATTCCGCGTTATTTCCTTACCGACAATTATTTCGTTATCCAGTCTCGTGAACCAGATTTAAATTTTTAGACATAGACATAGAATAGTACATTACGATACAAGTGCGAAAAATAGGAAATTCGAAACGAGTGGCGATAAATTAAAACACGACCGAAGGGAGTGTTTTAAATCGACACGAGTTGCGAATTACCTATTTGCACATGTATCGTACAACGTTTTACAGTACATATGGCCCTTTAAATGTTCGACACAGTAACGTAATATGCTACTTCTCGCACTAGTGCTATAAAGTAGCCCCATATGTACTGTAAAAGTTTTATTTAACATCACAAATATCGCATTGGTACATTTGAACATAAAATCTTAAAACTACTAAAACAATTTAATACTAAGATGCGTTGACTGACATATAAACAGCATGATGTTAAAAAGGGGCTCGACTCAGCATAAAGTTGCAGTAAATGTACTGCAAAGCTGGTTTTCAGTCGGACCCTAGTAATAAAAACAAAACATAAGAAAAAACATTACAAAACAAAAACATTAAGACAAAACTTATCGTGTTGCTGTGTAAATTCAAAATTCAAAATTCAAAAATTTATTCTGCAAGTAGGCCTCAAGGGCTCTTTTACAAGTCAATACAACATTTATAGTAACATCATATAGTGACATGAAAAATACATAACAACATTTATAAATACAACAGCCAATACCTGGGTAAACATTACATTATAATAATCTTAAAATAAATAATTAATACAATACAATAGAGATGTATAGTCTCTATGGTTAAAAACACATTAAATCTGGAGATATAAAAGGTCCCCAATGTCAGAGTACTAATACTAATAAAATTTGGAGGTGTAAAGTCTCTCCAAGTGTCAAAATAAAATTTATACTAAATAAATAAACCGCGTCTGGACTGTTAAACTAGCAGTCTCATAAACTAATGCTACATTCTGTACATAACTAGTATGTACCAAAAAGAATGTAGAATCTATAACCCGTTCAAGTCCGATCCGATGACGTCGAGCGGTTAGCTAACAAGCATAACGACGTGATACGAGATTGTGACTGATACCTATGAGGTGCCGAATTGAGGCTTTATCACTACTGTCGTTTTTCGATTTCGTAGGTAAAATGACAAAAACTGAACCTTTATAGTATCGTTATGTCCGTCAGTGCGTAGGTATGTCACAACCGTACGTTACTCGTAAACTATAAGATATTTAACGAAAGTTAAGACGTAGGTGTACATTGAGAGCCGCTACATATTTGAGAAGTTAAAAATTATAAAAGTATATTTTAGGGGCAGGCATTTACGTTTTTGGAAAATTTCGCCTGTGCGAAGGGACAAGCCCCGCAGTACCTGCTTCTGACCGCATCAAATGAAGAGCGACTCTAATTTTCGACTGCCAGCGTATTTCGGATCGGCTTGACTCCTTGGCGCTGCGTAGAGGGTTCACTAATGTTTAACCAAAACAATGTTGGCAAATTTTCATTTTACAAAAAACGTTTCACCAAAGTATTATTTGGCAAATATGTTATTCCGCAAATGTATCATTTTACAAAAAGTCACTTGACAAATAATCATTTAGTAAATAATACATTATTACAATATGTCAAAATACAAAGTATCAATTTTATATTTTTCATGTCACCTAGTAATATGTTTAGCAAATTTATACATTCACCAAACTTTGAGGGAATAATTCTGCATGGTTGCAATTTTCATTTGGGCCAGATTATTTTGAGGTAAGTTACTTAGTTGCAAGACAAGCAAGCAATCGTTGCTTACATTTTTCGCGTTGTTAAAAAAAAAAATAACCTCGAAGCCTTAGGCTTCTAACCTAACCTATCCGAGTCGGATTGCCCTGACAGGTCTGGCTCGCTTACAGTTTATTAGTACAGAAACACATGTCAAATAATACATTATAGCAAACATTTTTTGACCAATGATAGATTTATTTGTTAACTTTGTTGTTAAATAATCATTTGTCAAAAAGATCTGTTATGAAATGAAATTTTATTAGTTAATTATTTGGTAATAAGAATAATTTGTCAAAAATATTGTTGTAAAAAAATGATTTGCTAAAATATAATTTTGCCAGTAGTTGGTTGCCAAGTGTCAATTTGCTAAACATCTTTTGGCCAAACGACAGGACACCTGCGTAGAGATGTAAGCTCGGTCTGTCATTTTCTATCGCACGTATCACGGGGAGTGCTCCGAGAAATTGTTCGGATTAATCCCTGCCGCTTTTGTCCGCTATCGCTCTACGCGACAACATTTTTATCTTCACCACAGATGGTTGGCAGTCCTCAACTGTGCGTTTCTCTACAAACTTCTTGCCTCGCACAGCTAAACTGTGGAATGAAATGTAACCGCGGTATTTCCAGACCGATATGAGGACGACCTTCAAACCTTCAAGTAAAGAGCGTACTTAAAGGCCGGCCACGACTTACAACCCCTCTGGTGTTGCGGGTGTCTATGGGCGACGGTAATCGCTTACCATCAGGCGATTAGTCTGCTCATTTGTCTCCTATATCATAAACATACCCAACTTGTACAGTCACGTTTGAAAATATCGATACGAAAAATATGCCAAAAATATGTATACACTACCTTAATATATGGGCAATAAAGTCGTGTATACATATTTTTGGCACATACGATCGAGTATCAATGACCAATCGAATTTTAGTAAGAGCAATTTACATAGGTACACTAAGATCGGTTTTCATTGCCCTCACGTGTAGTATGCCAGGTTCAGTTGCCGTGACACGCGACCAACATTGATTGATACCCGTGTCAAATAGAGGCTCATTACCATTGTCGTTATCGGTGTTAGGATATGGCGATTAGATGCGGTCATTACACCGGTCATTAAATATAATTAATGTAGTTTATTGATGCATGTAAGCGTATTCTAAAATGTAACTTGATACAGGATGTTTATTTAGTCACCTGCAATAATTTACGGGCTGAATATACAGGTCATACTGAGCAAATTTTACTTAGGCACCAACCCCGAAATCACGAAAGAAAAATTTACTCTCCTATAGAAAATGTCAAGGTCAGACAGCCAAAATGTATGAAACAGCTGTTTTTTTGGCGATTTGGGGTTGGTCTCATTGTAAAAGTCTAACCTATACATTCACCCCATAAATTATTGCAGGTGACTAAATAAATACCCTGTATATTGAAATCGTTCATCACGCATTACTCACAACTGACAATATTATTAGAAGTATTAGAACAAATTAAATTATTTTCAGAAAATATTTTAATTTGTTTTTTATTTCAAGTAGAAACACTACTATATAAATTATAAACTGAAATAAATTTGTTTTTTTTTTCTTAGTATATGACATTTATTTCAGTTTATAACTGACAATATCTTTTGACTTTTGATTGATAAATTATTGAGATACAAATAATTTTGCTTACTGCAATTAAATTAGTAATTGACGTGTATATGTTTTGTCTGGTGTCGTCAAAAATATCTCACCAATTTGATTCAGGAATAGATTAATCATTTAACTTTTTAATGAACTTGAACCAAGGAGCGCGATATCTTAAACTAGTTACAAACTAATACAAATGATGAGGAGTGTCGGATATAATTAGTATGTGAAGACGATTTACTCAAGTAAACTTGAAGTCAAGATATTAATTATCTTTTGTGCTTGATGTTAAAACGGTATTTGGGGCGATTTTTTGGGGTTCCGTAAACTCCGTCCGCGGCTTTGCTCCGTGATCGTTAGTGCTAGAAAGCTGCAATTCGCCATGAAAAAAGATTTTTACAGTACATATGGCGCTACTTTACCGCACTAGTGCGAAAATTAGCATATTACGTTACTACGTCGAACATTTAAAGGGCCATATGTACTGTAAAACGTTGTACGATACATGTGCGAATAGGTAATTCGCAACCCGTGTCGATTTAAAACACTCCCTTCGGTCGTGTTTTAATTTATCACCACTAGTTTCGAATTTCCTATTTTTCGCACTTGTATCATAATGTACTATTGTACAATGAAGAGTTTAGTACTATTCCCACTACTACTACTGCTAGTACTATTTCACCTAAAATTAGCTCTGCAAACCAGTATTATTATGAAATAATATTTACATCAATAAATTGCTCTGATAATTAGCTTAAGATAATGATATTATGTAAATACTGTCTTACTATTCATAAGAATCATAAGTGCTTGTTGCTAGACCTACATGAATAAAGTATATTTGATCTGAACTGAACAGTAAAATTTTATCCAAATCTAACGATAAAAAAAAACGACAGAAAAATAAAAACCGGTCCATTTATGAATTTATATTCGCTTCTGTTCTATCTAAATGAAATTCAAAGAATTTACAACTTTAAGCTCAAATTAAACTCTTTTAACTTACTTGTTTTTACGCTTTTGCTTAACCTTTTCAAAACTTTGTACAAAACAATATGATTCAATTATGCTATAAAATTGCCAGTGAAAAGAATTAAAAGTTTTTTTAACCACTTTGTATTCTTAATATTAGGTTTTGAATGAATGAATGAATGAATGAATGAATGAATGAATGAATTTATTGCGTATTTGGAAATTCAGGTTACAAAGTAGCAGTTACAATTGCAGAAAATGAGTCACACCGAACCCTACTTTTACAGGTGTACACACTATTACATTTAGTTCTAGAATTATATTAAATACAAAATAAAAATAAATTATGAATTAAATTAGGATTTATTATAGATATGATCGGTCAGTGTCGAAAGTGACGTTTCTGATTGGAGTTCGTGTTTACATACTTCCACGAAAATCGATGGAAAATTTTCGTAGAATTATGGAAATTCGTTGCTACAGGCAACGGCAGTACCTGCTGCATATGCATATGCATGTAGGTCACATACGTAAGTACTCGTAGCTTTAGGCTAGGTACATACGGCGTTAAGTTTTCCCCTGTACCGTATACAGGATTTTTTCGAATACCGTAGTGACAGCAAAATTTGTAGGCAACTTACAAAATCATCTAGGACTATGGTACATGAACCCGGATAGAAATTTACTACTTTATATCTAACACGTAATTTATAATAAAAATAATCAAATCATAAAACATTAATAAAATTACAGTTCTTACATGCAAGTAACATAAAAGTAACGGCTAGGCTTTCCCGCATAGACGACGTGTCAATAATTTTGAAACGATTTAGATTTTGAAAGATTTTGCCATGCAAATGTTGCAAAATTGACGGCAAAATTGATATGGCAACTTCATTCATTGGAAAACTTCATTCGATAAAATCCCGTATACGGAATACGGGAAAAATTAACACCGTGTGAACGTAGCTTTAGTGTACACAGTGTCCAGTGGCAGGATTCCGATTTCAAATTCAAATACTTTTCGAACGCGAAGTGTGAGAGACGTGAGCGGTGTTTTAATTTGGTGAGTGTTGCGGAGTGATTATGGATCGCTGGCTAGCAGAGAATGGTGCATATATGGCTTTTTATTTTACTTAGTACCTCAAGATGTAACTTGTGCATTGATTTATGAACATAAGTACAGAAAAGGTTGACATTAAGACAATATGATTAAAAAACTCATTCAACTTCTTTTCGCAAAAATCAAATGTGGTTGTTAAGTTTAAGTATTTTTTTAACTAAATTTCTAAATCGGATCTCTGCCGCTGGACCACCTGTAAATGGCACTATATACTAAATAAAATATTATAAGGAAGTCATTTTAAGTCTATCTACCTATAACTTGATTTTCTATTGTTACGATACGACAAGGGAACGATTTTATTTGCACTTAACAGATTTAAAAAATCCACCAAAAAGATGAAACTTGTCATGAGTTTGCTATGTACAGTCAAGTGCAAAAATATCTATCGAAAAAATCGTCTCATAAATATGATACTACGCTCTTATTACACTGGAATAAGATGCTATGGGACATATTTTTGAGTAAGATGTGTACACCCATATTTTTACACTTGACTGTAGGTAGGTACAAAAAGTTAGAAGTGAAAACAAGTTATCCAATATATTTTTTTTACTCCCAACTTCTAACTATCAATATTTTATAACTTTTAAATTAGGGGGAAGTAATTTTTCAACTGATGACTTTATCTGTAAAGCTAAGCCCCGTAACAATTACGTATCTATAACATATTCCTAAATATGTGAATCCCTGTATCCCTTTCTTTACCAGTGTTATGCGTCTTCTAGTGACCTATTTTTCATGGACACTCTCATGCAGTCGCAGGTTGGTGCGCAGCAGGGCGATCCTTTGGGTCCATTAATTTTTTGCCTGGTAATTGAGAAGTCATTTCCGAGTTGAAAGCTCCATTGAATGCTTGGTATCTGGATGATGGCACTATTGGTGGAAGCCCGGAAGTTGTCCTTGATGACCTTAAGGTTTTGATACCGGCTGTGAAGGCAGTCAACCCGACTAAGTGTGAGATTATTACCTGCGCTGGTGGGGGTACAGACTGTTTTGAAAGGTTTCAGTCTATTTTACCCGGGATAAGACAGGTAGATAAGTGTATACTAAGGTTGTTGGGTGCTCTCATTTTTGCTGTGGGTGTTAGCACTGTGCATCGTGACAAGGGGCAGGTACTCTCGTCAGCACGATACCATTTGGGGCATCTATCGGATCATGTAAGTCTCGTATTGTTGGGGAATTGCTTTGCGATACCTCGGATGGTGTATGTAATGCGAACATCTCCTACTTGGTTTTTTCAACAAGAAGTAAAGACATTGGATAATACGCTCAGAGTTGCTCTAGAATCAATTCTCAACATAAGTTTTGATGAGAAATAGTTGTGTCAAGCGGCCTTGCCTGTTCGTTGGTCTCTTTTTTGGCCTCTGCGCATGGCTGTGCGGATCTTGTTGCTCGCATACTGTCTGTTCATGGCGGCGATGTCCGCATACCGTATGCGTCGGAGGCTTTGAAGAGATGGGCTGTACTTTGTCCCACTAACGACCGTCCGGATAGTTTGGAAGTCCAGAGGCAGTGGGACGACATTTTATGTAAGCTCACGTTTGCAGATTTGTTGGGTGGTGCTTCGGGAGCCGATTTGGCGCGTTTAAGGGCGACTTCAAGGCCAGAGTCAGGTGCGTGGTTGCAGAAACGGCTTCAAGGCTCAAACACGCCAAGTACTCCACCATAGAAGTGGTGTACGATTTCGTACCGGTCGCCGTGGAGACTGCTGGATCCTGGGGTAATGAGGCTCTGGAGTTTTTTAGGGAGTTGGGCAGGCGTTTACGGGAAAAGAGTATTGAACCCCGCTCTGGGTCTTGGCTGGTCTTGGGAACTTTTGGGCCGGGCTCGTTGCAGTGTGGGGATGGGCGTTAGATTATAGGTGTGTTTGACGAAGCTTGTTGCGGAATAAATAAAAAAATGTGAATTATCAAGTCGGAAATGTACTTCACGACAAGCGTTGAAGCTTAAACCGACGATCGGGCTATTCGTAAACTAGGAGTACGCCTAATCTATAGTGATGCCTACTTTGAGAGTCTAGTGAGACTAGATTAGTTAAAGGAACCCGAAAAGGGGTCCAAGCACGTAATCGCCTAAGTTTAAAATTATTAACTTCCTGTCGAAAGCTGAAATATTACCTTCTTGACACTTTCTACCGGACAATCCCTTAAAAAGTTTCCCTTTTGAAAAATATTTTTGCTTTTTACTTAACTTGTGTCCCTTGTCAGGGACTCAGGGATCGTTGGGGGAATCGATCATAAGGCACCCTTTAAGGACTTCTTGTTAATACTTTAGGCCCATACTTTGATTGACCGCTTTGTGCCGAAGTTTCACCTTTAACTCACGTATTTTCAATTTCTCGTCACTTTCTTTATGTAATGTATTCGATTGATTGATTCGATTAATTGTGTTGTATTCGATTGATTGATCTTGAACTCACTTTGACGTTTGCCTAAATATTGCTACTTCCAAATTGAAAAGTGGTGCAGCGCAACTATAATATTTATATACATATTATGCAAACAGAACTACCAAATGTGTTTCTGAAATGAGTTTTTTTTTTTTTGCTGATATGTAAATAAATGTTATAGTCCCACGGTAAGCCAAGAAAGCTTATGTTGTGGGTACTCAGACAATTCAAATGCTTAAATCTGTGCTCATCACACAAATAAATGCCCTTACCGGGATTCGAACCCAGGACCATCGGTTTCATAGGCAGGGTCACTAGGTCAGACCGGTCGTCAAAATCCTCGGTCGGCTATTAGCCGGCTTATCCAATTCATATTTTAATTATCTATTATATTTTTTGATACTTTCTATCGCTGACTCAGCTCTGGCAAGTACCCTTCAGGCCATCGATTTTCTTTTCAAACAATGAAAAGAAAAAATGTATTAATAAAACGAACTGATAGGATTCAAAGTATTCCACTAACTCCAGAAATAATCCACGTACCTATAAATGAAACGGAAGAATATCTCTTTAACCTACTCGGCAATTATGTATATGTTTATATTGTGAATCGTCCAAGTCGGTGAAATAGCAGCGGAATAGTTGTTGAAAAGCCACTCCCGGCTCACTCCAGATCAGTTGCTGAATAGTTGATGCCACTTGTCAGGGATTACCAACTGTTGTTGCTCAATGTCTATATAGAGATTGAAAGCCTAAAACACTTATCGACCACATAAAATCTTGGAAAATACTCATTAAAATGATAGAGTATTTTAAAATATGCTTTGGAAAGACGAGAAAATGGATCTGCTGCACAGCAGCGCCGCGACAGTCTCTCCCGCGAGATAAAGTACCCGTCCCTCTCTAATTATACAGTTAGAAAAATACGGGTATAGTCTTTCCCGGGGACGACATACTATCGCGGCGCTTCTATGCCAAGCTCCTGGTATCGCAATTCTCTTATACTGATCGCCTTTCTTGAATATCCGTTCAAGTCTGTAAAATAGCAGTGGAATAGTTGTCAGGAAGCGAGTTATTCCCGGCTCACTCGAGATAAGTTGCTGCATAGTTGATTACTTGTTAGGAATTAGCGACTGTTGTTGCTCAACTCGCGTCTAGAATCTTAAGAGTATTTATAGAGAACGACACTGTCTTACTATTCATAAGTGCTTGTTGCTAGGCCTACATGAATAAAGTATATTTGAACTTGAACTTAATTTGACAGGCCATGCACATTTTATAATATGCTTAACTCGTTCACTTTTTTCCTGTAAAGCACATTAGCGTATAAGTTGGTTAAATTTCTGTCTAAATCGAATTTCAAATTCTTATCAATATGAAAGAAAGTTCCACATTAAAAACCGCAGAAGGTCTGACAAGGATTTATTTTTTAACTCATTCGAATACCATCCTTAGGGTGCCTTTCCACCAAAGATGTGCTATGCTGTGCTATGCTATGTTTTCATACATTTGAAACGTAGCTGTACCTGGAGCTGCGTTTCAAATGTATGAAAACATAGCATAGCAAGCATAGCATATCTTTGGTGGAGGCACCCTTAACCAAGTCACAAATCAGAAATATCGAGCCATAAAAAAAATCGAAACAAAAAGCGTTACCTCACTGATATGTCGACCATTTCCCCTTTGTGTCTGGCCGGTCATGCATATTCAGCTCGGAATCCAATTCAAAAATCCACATTTAACTCGTCAAATAAACAGCCGTAAAAAGCAAGCGTCGATAGAGGCGATAATGCGTTGTCAAAAAGACGTAAGATTTTCACTACTTACATTACATGTTGTATTATTCTTGAATAAAACAACGTCTAGAGTCTTCAATGGTGGTGTATTTTATATAAATCCTTTACTTAAAAATATTAACATATTTTAGGAAAGGAGCGAGATGCAGTACGTGTAGCTGTCAATAGCGAAAAGTGTCGGGGTCAATGTCATAGCTGTCAGCGACTATTTTGTTAAGGCGGCGTCACACTCAATATATTAAGGTTGCTTTACACTCTGCTACATCTCCCCCTTTTTTAAAAAAAACAATTTGTAATATCGTAAAATTACACAGAAGTACTTATTTCTAACATAAAATTCTACAATATTCAGTTTAATAATACTACTAATACTTAATCTTTTAGCTATTACAAAATTGCAATAAATTTGTTTCTTCTAATCAAATGAGCACACTTACTAATACAAATTTTACATTTGTTTCTTTCTCCCCCTTTTACAAAAGAAAGAAACCATGGGAGTTGGACCTTCAACCAATAGTGGAGACTGGTGGAACACAAAGCTTCACGCCGGTCGAATATGAAATGATGTTCTTGTATATTCCACATTATTATTATCTACTACGTTGTAAGACCTAAAGCCATTACATTTACAAATTTTTCCTTGTAACCATATTTTTTTATTTGGTTCTTTTTTGAACCACACATGCTGTCCAACATAAAAATCATTTTTACATCTAGCTGTACTATTGTAACACTTCTTATTTCTATGTGATGTTCTTTGGAACTGCTTTTCTACATTATTATTAAGCTTTGGCTCTAGATATTTATAGTTAACAATGGCTTTTGTTTTGATATTTCTGTTCATCATTAACTGACTAGGAGAAAAACTAGTACCAGAGACGGGAGAAGCCCTATACTGTAGCAGTGCTAATCTGAAGTCAGTTTTATCTTCATAACATTTAAGTAAAATTTTTTTAGCTATCTGAACCCCTTTTTCTGCCATTCCGTTTGACTGAGCATATCTTGGGCTAGTATATGTGAATGTGAAACCCCATTCACGAGCAAATTTATGGCACTCTCTGGAGTCGAACGGCACATGGTCTGAAACTACTTCATTAGGGATGCCCCAGTTACAAAAAACATCTGTAAGGCTGTTAATTATACATTTGGCACTTTTACTTGTTAATAACTTAATATCTAACCATTTAGAATAGTAATCATATACTACTAGATAACTTTTTGTTTTAAATTCCATTATATCTGTAGCTATTTTATTAAAAGGCAATTTAGGTACTTCATGAGGCAATAAGGGCTCTTTTACATTATTATTTTGGTAGGTTTGACATACAAAACATCTCCTTACATATGTGTCTAAGTGTTCATCAATTTTTGGCCAATAGTACATATTCCTGGCAGTTTGTTTCATTTTAGTTGTGCCAAGATGCCCTTCATGTAACATTTTCATAATATTTAAGCGTAATGTGGTAGGTATTATGATTCTATGATTTAAAAATACTAGGCCTTCATCTACAGTTATTTCAGATCTAAATTTATAATAATATTGTAAACTATCTGACACATGTTTTTTATCGGGCCATCCATTCTTAGTATATTCAATTAATTTAGAAAGTTCCGTATCATTATTAGATTCTGTAATTAATTCTTGTTTTTGCTCAGGAGTGCACTGTAAGTGACTCGCAAGTCCCACGCAATGGACCATTTCGTTAATGTATGGATCATCTGTTGTATTATCACACTGAATATATGCACGAGATAGTAAATCCGCTATGTACATGTATTTACCTTTTAAATATTTATATTCTATGTCATATTTCAGGAGTCTTAATTTCATTCTTTGAAGCCTAGGGGATGGGACTTCATGAATATGTTTTTTAAGCAACGACTCCAGTGGCTTATGATCATTTATAATTGTACATTTTTGTCCATAAATGTAGTAATGATATTTTTGAGTTGACCAACACACGCTAAGTAATTCTTTTTCGATTTGTGAAAAATTTTGTTCGGACGGAGTTAAACTCCTTGATGCAAAAGCCACCGGCTTTCCTTCTTGCATAAGGCAACAACCCAAACCATCTTTAGATGCATCACATTGTATCACTACTGGCAGTTGATGATTAAAATTTTGTAAGGTTGGAGCTTCTGTTAATTTCTTTTTAATAGTTTCAAAAACATCTTCATGAATTTTCGTCCATAACCAAGTCACATCTTTTTTTAACAATAATTGAAGCGATGATGCAATATTAGCCAGATTAGGAATAAACTTTCTTAAATAGTTTACCATACCAAGGAATATTTGCAGCTCTTTTTTATTAGTAGGGCTTTTCATATTAGTAATGGCATTTACTCTTTCTGGATCAATCTTCATGCCTTCTTCAGAAAAAATATGCCCAAAATATTTTACTTCTTTTAATTTGTACTGAAATTTATTTTTATTAAAACGTACATTGTGCTCTTTGGCCCGTTCAAAAACTTTATTTAATATTGCATCATGCTCTTCTTCAGTATCACCACATATTAATAAATCGTCACAGTACACAATGACACCCGGGATGTCACCAAAGGCAGTTTCACTGTACCTTTGGAAGACCTCCGGGGCTACAGAGATGCCAAAAGGGCACCTTAAAAATTTATAACATCCAAATGGGCTGTTAAAAGTGCACAAATCACTAGAATTTTCGGATAATTTAATATTATAGAACCCATCTGATAAGTCTAAGACTGAAAAGTATGTTTTGTTACACAATTTTGAAACTATTTCATCTAAAGTTGGTATTAGGCAATGTTCTCTAATTAATACTTTGTTTAAGTCTTTGGGATCAAGGCAAATCCTAAGTGAGCCATCTTTTTTTTCAATAATAACAAGGTTGCTTACAAAACTCCTAGGGTGTGCGACTTCGGCTATAACTTTGTGTTCCACCAGGATCCTCAGTTTCTCGGCAAGCCGACCCATCAGTACATGCGGCACGCGGCGGGGGGGCCGCACTACTGGTTGAACTCCTGGCTGAATTCGCAACTCCAATGGTTCCTTGAATTCCCCGACACCCTGAAAAAGTTCCAAATTTAATTTAATAATGTTATTTTTGTTTGAGCTTAGAGCTTCATTAGTTAATGTATTAATTTCTTCTAATTTTAATAATCCTAATGTTATTAGGGACCTGAAACCTAAAATAGGACGGAGATTTTCTTTAATAATTACAAACTCAACATCAAAACTTTTTTCATCATTTTTAGAATAAGTCTTTAGAGTGATGGTACCTAATGGGAAAATTTTGCCACCATTGTAGACCTCAATTACTGACCTTGTCTCAGACAATCTGCTTTTAATATCATCATTGACAATTAATTTGAGATCTCTTAATGAAAGGACATTAATGCCAGCGCCTGTATCACACTTTAAAGATACCCTTTTGTTTTCGACTCTTAGCTTTTCCGTCCACTCATTCTTAGTAAAGTCTATGGAATAAACTAGTCATAAGTTGTGCACATTATTATTAGTGAAATTTGTATTCATTTCATGAACCTGTCTATTAGGCATACTGCATCCTACACTAAAATGATTATATTTTTTACATTTTGAGCAAATTTTTCCAAAAGCTGGGCAGTTCCTAGGCCCATGTTCTGTTTTACATTTTCTACATAAATAAAAGTTTTTGCTGTATTGATTGTTGCTATTGAAAGTCCTATTGTTATTCTCAAAGTACTTATCTTTCATATCTGAAGGCCGGTGAGATGAGGGCCTTGCTTGTACTGCATGCACCTCCGGGTTCTTCAGCGTCTTCATGTGTTCTTTGCAGAGTTCAGCAGAGCGGCCTATGTCCACTGCCTTGTCCAGGGTCAGTTCTTTTACTTCCAGTAACTTCTGCTGTGTCCGCTGGTCCTTAATTCCGATGAGTATTCGATCTCGTAGCATCCTATCCTTCTCCTTGTAGTTGCAGTTTTCAGCAATTTTCCTGATGGCTGTGTAGAATGCATCGAAGGTTTCTCCGTCCTCTTGGTCCCGTTTGTTAAAATTGTAACTGTTAATCACCTCGTTTTGCTTTGGTTTGAAGTGGTCGTCGAACAATTCAATGATTTCGTCCAACTTCGTTTTCTCGTTAGTTTGCAGCACATTAAAATATAGTTCCTGCGCTTGCTGTCCGATGCAATTGAGAAGTATGGCAGCTTTTCTTGTTTCAGCTAGCCTTTCGAAGCCAGCGGCAATTAAAAATATGCGAAATGACTGTTTAAACCTCTGCCATTGCGGCCAACAGTTTCCTATGTCGTCTAGGTTTAAGCCCTGCGGCATTTTGTACTCGACCGCGCATGCCATGCTATCTACTTCGTTAGTTTCGTCATCAGACATTGTCGATTTTTCTTTTATTTTAACACAATTACCTTAATACTGAGATGTACCGGCCGGGGTCCGCAATGTGCCTTCTTAAGTTCTTATTTTAATCTCGTTAAATCTTCGTAATCGTTCTTCTCCGACTGCGCCATGTATTATTCTTGAATAAAACAACGTCTAGAGTCTTCAATGGTGGTGTATTTTATATAAATCCTTTACTTAAAAATATTAACATATTTTAGGAAAGGAGCGAGATGCAGTACGTGTAGCTGTCAATAGCGAAAAGTGTCGGGGTCAATGTCATAGCTGTCAGCGACTATTTTGTTAAGGCGGCGTCACACTCAATATATTAAGGTTGCTTTACACTCTGCTACACATGTAATATCGAGCAAACTGCTGCGGTCTATGGTGTAGCATATACAGCTTTTATTGGCGGTGAGTGCGTTAAAATAATCATTAAGTGAGGCTCATTATGATATCCTTAATTTGCACTGTAAAAATAAATCAACTCTTGTCTAATGAGAAGTCAAACATATCGCAAAAAAATAAAAATAAATACGTGAGTCTCGTGGAACACTCGTTGAGAACGAAGTATATTATTATTGATAAATGTATTCTATTTTTTATTAACAAATACAAAAACTTAATCGACAAAATAAAAATGATTAAATCTGCTTACAAAATTTCAGGCAGCCGAAACAAACAAAGATAAGAAAACATTTTAATACAAGCTGAAACTAATACTATTCGCTCGTGCTTCACACTCGCGTAGTCAATCAAAAATATGAAATTCAAGTGCAAAAAAATACAAAAAGTAATATATGTATACACGTTCGGGGATAGAACCCAGATCGTCGCTGTTAACACCTGTTTCTAAGCGGCCGTTTGCTGCGCCACTATAGGATATACGTAAGTTAGTGAAAATGGGCTACTCAAAAAATAAAATAAAAATAGTTTATTTGGTATCTAGTAGAATTTAAACAATATTGGTAATGGATACCTCCTGGTAAGTATAGCAATACTTGTGTTAGGAGGTACCGCTCCTTCCTGACGGAGTTTTTCGGGTTTATCTCAGTTGACTTATTATTTTATACGGTACATTTTGATAGTTTAACTATATCTAGCTAACTATATATAGCTTATTTATATAAATATTATTACAAAACCATTTTATGAAATTTGTTGTAACTATTCAAAGAAAAATATAATTAATTATGAATATTATGATACATTTCATTTCAATTCAAGGGCTACTTATTCTCGACAATGGAATTGAAACAAAAGACGGCCATGATGGAAAAATCTTACTTATTTTCGCCTAGCCAACCGTCCGATAAGGAACTTCGTTCCAAACATGTTCGAACCACGTACGACTGAACTGTCGATCATTTCCCCTTTGTGTCTGACCTGCCATGCATATTCAGTCTCGAATTCAATTGAAAAAATCCCCATTTAACGTGAACCCTTGTCAATAAACAGCTGTAAAAGCAAGCATGTATAGAAGCTATAATGCGTTGACAAATATGACGGACGATTTGCACTAAATATCTAGGAAACTGTCTATGTTGTAGTATGCAGCGTTATTTGGCAGTGAAAGGGTTAAAATCCTCGTTAGGTGGGGCCTATTATCACCCTATACTTCATTTTTTATTTATTTGTGTGATGAGCACGGATATTTGTTCCGGAGTCTTGGGTGTTTTCTGTGTATTTAAGTATTTGTATGTTATATATGTATATCGTTGTCTGAGTACGAGTACCAACAACACAAGCCTTCTTGAGCTTTCTGTGGGGCTTAGTCAATTTGTATAGTAATGTCCTATAATATAAATTTAACTTGCAAGATTTGTCCCATACATACTAACAGGGCAAGTTAAATAAAAGCTTGTAAAAATGTGCCAAACTTCACATTTCCCCTTTGTGTTTGGTCAGCCATGCATATTCAGCGTCGAATTCAATTTAAAAATCCCCATTTAACGTGAATGCTTGTCAATAAACAGTCGTAAAAAACAAGCGTCGATACAGGCGATAATGCGTTGGCAGCGCGCCAGGCGGTGAAATACATGGGCTGGCTTTGTGCCAACCAAGGGCCGCCGCAGGGCCCTGGGCACAGCCCTTTCGGTACCTGTAACATTTAAATACCTGCAATGGCCGAATGCCGTTTCTATCGGGGAGAATCCATCTTACCACCAGAAAATAACTGAGAAATTAGGAAGTGCATAATCATTATACGCTTTGATTCAAATGTTAAATAGCGTTTGAATGGTAGTAGTAGTAATACATAATACAATTTATAGAAGCTGTGATACATGAGAAGGAAGGAAATTATCCTCAGGAGTAAAATAAAATAAGGGATCTCTTCCCATGGCATGTTTTATTTATAAGTGTAATTTAAGTAACACAGTAATTAAGACAGTAATTTCAAACCTGCTTACTGTATTACTACTTATAGTATTTTTTTTTCCTCTGAAGACTAGTAAATAGAATTTGAGTATGGCTCAGGATTTCATTTTCTTTATGCTGTTAGCATGTATGTTAACATTATGTACTTAATAATGAACCTCCAGTACCCCTAGTGTAAATTTAGTCGATAGCGAAACGTGACGTACGCATTTGCGTTAAGTCTCATTTTGTATGGGTTTTTGAACAGCGCGCCAAGCGGGACGTTTTGGAAGGTCAAAAATCTCATACAAAATGACACTTAACGCAAACGCGTACGTCACGTTTCGCTGTCGAAAATATTTACACTAGGGGTACAGGTCTATGATTCTTAAGTATGTTAAGTACTCTATATTGTACTTCAAATCCATTTGTATATGTGACTGTTTGTGTTCTAAATAAATTTAAAAAAAAAAGTGGATTAGTCAAAGTGCAAACACTTGTACTAGTTACCTTAAGTTATCCATACATGCTTAGATAAAATTCCAATATAAAAATAATTAAAATAACATCAAGAATAAGTAATATAAAACAAAATCCTCAAAATCTTGGCGCTGCGTGGAGATGTGGCCTCGCTCTGCATTTTCTATCGCATGTACAACGGGGAGTGCTCCGAGGAATTGTTCGGATTAATCCCTGCCGCTTCCTTTCGCCATCGCCCTACGCGACAACATTTCCATCCTCACCACTTAGATGGTTGGCAGTCCTCAACTGTGCGTTTTTACAGGAACTTTCTGCCTCGCACTGCTAAACTGTGGAATGAACTGTCGCCTGCGGTATTTCCGGACCAATACGACCTTCAAACCTTCAAGAAAAGAGCGTGCTCCCATCTTAAATGCCGGCAACGTACTTACAACCCCTCTGGTGTTACAGGTGTCCATGGGCGGCGGTAATCGCTTACCATCAGGTGATCCGTCTGCTCGTTTGCCTAATCTACCATAAAAAAAATAATCACAAAAACTATTGTAGTTCGCATCGGCTGCTTTATAATTTTTACAGTAGGTACATTTGCTACTACTTTACCGCACTAGTGCAATATTTAGCACATTACTAGTTATGTTTATGTCGAAAATTTAAAGGGCCATAATTACAGCAGCCAAATAACACTAGACCCTACTCATAGTGTTGTGTTCCTGACGGTGAGTAAGGTTGCCAGAGCTCAACGAGGGGTGTGGGGGGGGGGGGGGATTAGGGTCGGTAACGCGCATGTAACTCCTTTGTAGTTGCAGGCGTACATAGGCTACGGAGACTGCTTACCATCAGGCGAGCCATACGGCTGCCTGTAATGCTGTGTAATTTTGTTGTTAAAATAAAATAAAATAAATAAAAAATGCTTGTTTGCCATCGACGTAGTATAAAAAAAGCGGCCAAGTGCGAGTCGGACTCGCTCATGAAGGGTTCCTTACCATTTATGGCGTATTAAAAAAAACTAACTACTCATTTTTTCACTTTGGAAGAGTCTCTCGCGCAAACTATTCAGTTTAGAAAAAATTATATTAGAAACCTCAATATCATTTTTAAAGACCTATCCCTAAGATACCCCACACGTATGGGTTTGATGAAAAAAGATTTTTTGTGTTTCAGTTCTAAGTATGGGGAACCCCCAAAATTTATTGTTTCTTTTTCTATTTTTGTGTAAACATCTTAATGCGGTTCATAGAATACATCTACTTAACAAGTTTGAACAGTATAGCTCTTATAGTTTCGGAAAAAAGTGGCTGTTACATAATCGGACAGGCAGACGGACATGACGATTCTATAAGGGTTCCGTTTTTTGCCATTTGGCTACGGAACCCTAAAAATGTATAATGTTGTACGATGATGTGCGAATAGGTAATCCGCCTTTTTGTAATAATTAATAGGTATTCTCTCAAATTAAGCTTCCTTTTACTCAGGTTACTGAAACTTGACTGTGTACACGAAGGCACGTAGCTTTCATTCCACATCCAGTCATGTATGCACATGAAAGCACTCTTTAACTTAAAGCCGGCGGCCATCGGGGAGCATCCATCATCTCTCGCCGCCATCTTGCTAATGGAATTGCGATCTTAAAGACGAAAGTGGACGACCTGAAACATTATATACGTAGTCCCCGTTTTCTTCTCTGATCTGTTTTCCAGAGAGGAAAATGGGGACTAAAGTTAATACGATGGGGAGTAAAGTTGATACTTTACCAGTATTTTTTTTAAACAGTTGAAACGATTTGCCAATATTTTGAATTTATATGAAAACTGCATTAGTGACGTCAAGGTCAAATCAGTCACTTTTATACGAAAATTTTTTTTTATAGAGAATATTCAAAAACACAAAAAATTATATAATTTATTTTCATTCATAGTACAGTCGAGTCCATAAATATAAATTATACATATCTTCACCTTAACCCATTGCAATAAGGAGAAAAAAATTATACATATTTATGAACTCGACTGTACCTATGTGTTTATGAATTTGATTTTTTTATCAAATAGTAATTTTTCTTACCCGAATAAATTACTATCACATAATTATTTAAATACAATTTTTGTGAAGAACTTTACTATATGCATGCTTTTATGTATATTGACAAACCTCGGCAGGAAATTTATTCCTTCATATTTCATTAATTCATTTCTCGGCTGCAACACCGTAACCCGCTATATATTTTTATCAAATTTTCGTTTATTTGGTGAACAATATTTACAAATAAAACGGTTCTTTTTATTCCTTTTTGCGATACACATTATGTAACAGTAACAGCTGTTCCCGAGGTTTAAACGTCCTGGTAAAGATATTTTGCATATCAATGGATAAAGGATATCCAATTGGGTACTTGACACATGTTGAATATTATAACAAAAATTATTTAAATGGATAGAAAATGAACCATCCATTATAAAAAAGTGGAATTTAAACAATTATATTGAGATTATAAAAAAATATAAGACTCCGAAAACTGAAAAATTTTTTTTTTTTTGTCTTTCAAAATTAGAAAACAAAATGGTACCATTCGATTCCTTACATTTTATTGAAAAATAAATTGTACAACAACTATACACATAAACGCAATATTTCAGGGTCAAAATGGCAATTTCCTTGATCTTCCATACATTTAGGACAGACTTATATGTTATCATTTTGTTAGAGGCGTTTCAATCGTCGAGTGCGAGCGTCAGACTTTAACTCTCATTTCTGATCTTTGTGTTGCTTAAATGCCATGAGTCCTATACATGTATAGACATTTGATCCTCAGGAAAATCAAGATCGTTTGACATTATTTACAAAAAGCGGCCAAGTGCGAGTCAGACTCGCGCATGAAGGGTTCCGTACCATTTGAGACGTATTAAAAAAAATCTACTTGCTAGATCTTGTTCAACATTTTACCACTTTGGACACACATTTTACCATTTTACCACTTTGGAAGTGTCTCTCGCGCAAACTATTCAGTTTAGAAAAAAATGATATTAGGAACCTAAATATCATTTTTGAAGAACTATCCATAGATACCCCACACATATGGGTTTGATGAAAAAATATTTTTTGAGTTTCAGTTCTAAGTATGGGAAACCCCCAAAATTTATTGTTTTTTTTTTCTATTTTTGTGTGAACATCTTAATGCGGTTCATAGAATACATCCACTTACTAAGTTTGAACAGTATAGCTCTTATAGTTTCGGAAAAAAGTGGCTGTGACAGAATCGGACAGACAGACGGACATGACGAATCTATAAGGGTTCCGTTTTTTGCCATTTGGCTACGGAACCCTAAAAACAGTCAAGTAGCCAATTGAGTTTTATTGATAAACTACGAAGTACGTCGAGTCGATTCGTACGTATTTCCGCAGTGCGAGTACAAATACAATGCTATTTAATGATATATTATTATCGTACGACATTTGAAGAAAATTCTATCTTACTAACCTTGGCTATATCGTTATATTCATTAAGAGGCTGTCAACACCCAATGTCCTTGAAATTGATGTTACTTGTAAAGTGTTATGAATTGTATAATGAAACCACCATAGCTGAGTATAGACTGATTTATTATTTTCTCGCATGCCGCTGCAACCTACCCTACATCTTAATCTACCCACATATAAATACTGACAACTCCCCTTTGAAAAAACAAAGAAAACAATTACACAGACTTAAGAGTGAGAGTGAATATACACACTATAGAGCATGCAAATTACATATACTTAGGTATTTTCCTATTATTATTTTCATTATTCATACCATCTCCTTCCTTTGAATAATACATTAATTAAATTAATTTTATGCATGTATTTATTTATATATGTATATATATATATATATTTTTTTTATACAAGATAAGAAATAAACTTACACATGCAAGTGTAGGTATCTATCTAAATTTAAATTCATTCCACATTTATAAAATCATATACAAATAATTGTGCTTATTATTTTTATCACATTTAATTTAAACTTTTTATTTTTTATTTACGCTGTTTTCTAATTTAATCACAAAGACTACACTTTATTCTTTTCATCTTAATCATGCGAACATAAATTTCATTGTTTACCATCTGAATAGGTACTTAATCTAGTTGCGACGAGGTTCAGGTACAGGGTAGGTCCACCGATCAGGAGGTCTCACCATCCTGCCAAAGCGAGTAACATAATAATTAGTATTATTTCCGGAATTCATTTGCTCGCGGTTAGGACTAAGACCCCGGGAGCTGATGGTAGGCTGCGACGCACATGGCACCGTTATATTTATATCGTCATAGGTACATATTGCAGGTTGATCTGAGCGCTGTGGTGAGTCAGCGATCAGCTGTCTACGATTACGTCTTAGAATTCTACCAGACATCATTTTTATAAGATATGACCGCGGCCCTACAATACCATGTACAGTTCCGTTTTGCCATTCATTGTTTATTCTTACCTTAACCTTATCACCTACTTGGAATTCTCGCAGGTGCTTAGCACCTTTATCGTAATAATGTTTTTGTTTACTTTGACGCAGTTTTAGGTACTGTTCGACATTTCGCGGGATTTTAGGAGCTAGTAATCTTGGAGAACATGGTAAAAAACTACGCAGTTTCCTGTTATTCAATAGTTCAGCAGGTGAAGGCAAATTATTGTCAAGCGGGGTATTTAAATATTCTAACAAAGCTATGTTAAAATCAGATTGATTGAATGTGGTTTTCTTTAACATTTTTTTGATGATTTGAACTGCTCGCTCCACCTGACCATTTGACTGGTGGTAGTGGGGGGAGGAGGTAACATGTTGGAAAAACCACTCTTTAGAAAATGTTTTAAATTCAGATGAAGCAAACTCAGGCCCATTATCCGAAATTATCACTTCCGGTATGCCTTGACGTCTAAATATTTCTTTTAATTTTTTAATGACAACACCAGAACAAATAGATTTGACCTTGACTACTTCTACAAATTTGCTATAGTAGTCAATTACTATCAGATAAGATTTCCCATTAAAATGAAATATATCTATGCCTAATTTTAACCAGGCTCTGTTTGGAGGTTCGTGCTGCATTAATGTTTGCTTGACGTTTTGTTTTCTAAATGTCAAACAAGCTTGACAATGCGAAAGGTAATCTTGCAACTGTGAGTTCATATGGGGCCAAAACATGATATCGCGCGCTCTTAGTTTACATTTTTCTATTCCTAAGTGGCTACTATGTGCGCGTTTCATCATTTCTGATCGCATGCATTTAGGTATGACAACACGATCTCCCCTCCAAACAATTCCATAAGCAACTGATAATTCATTTTGATATGCATAATAGGGTTTTAATGTATCACTAACATCTTTTTTATGATCTGGCCATCCTCTTTTTATAGTTTTAGTTAGCTCTTTCAATTCAGCATCATCTTGCGTGCATTTTTGTATTTGTAAGAAGTGCGTATCAGTGAGCGGGTTGCTTGCCGAGATGGCGCACACCTGCGCGCGCACGTCGAGGTCGCTCGCCCGTGTGTTGTCATCGCCGCCCGCGCCGGCCTGCACCGCACGAGATAACGCATCGGCTATATATAAGTATCTACCAGGCTTGTATATTAAATTAAAAGTGTACGGCTGTAATCTTAGCAACATCCTCTGTAATCGAGCGGGCGTATTAACTAACGGTTTTTTAATTATGCTTACTAATGGTTTATGATCAGTTTCGATTGTAACATCATTTTTTCCATATATGTATGTATAAAACTTTTCACAAGCGAAAACACAGGCGTATAATTCCTTTTCGATCTGTGCGTAGGCTTGTTCTGTTTTTGTCAGAGATTTAGATACATAACAAACGGGTAAACCATTTTGAAGTAAGCATCCACCTAGTCCGTTCTTACTCGCGTCTACTGAAATCGTCACCGGTTTTTTAACATCATAATATTGCAGAACTGGAGGACTACATAAGCATTTTTTTAAAGCATTAAAACAATTATCATGCCTTGGTTCCCAGTGCCAGTGTACGTCTTTCTTTAATAACTCGCGTAATACATAAGTTTTTTCAGAGAGGTTAGGTATAAAGTTGCCTACATATGTGATTAATCCGAGAAACCTCTCCAAGTCCTTGACACTCGCAGGAGTAGGCATGTTCATTATAGCACTAGTGCGTGAGTCATCGGGACTCACTCCGTGTTGCGTAATCTTATGGCCCAAGTATTTTATCTCTGATAAGCCTATTTTGCACTTTTCTTTGTTTAGTTTAATATTTATTTCCCTACACCTTTGTAACACTTTCCTTAGTCTAATGTCATGTAATGCTTTAGTATCGGCATAAATTAACAGATCATCTATGAATAATTTTACTCCTTCTATGTCGTCAAAATGTTCATATAATTTCCTATGGAAGATTTCAGACGCGGAGGAAATTCCATACGGCATGCGTAGGAATTTGTACCTACCAAAGGCGGAATTAAAAGTGCAAAGGTCACTACTAGCTTGGCTCAACTTAACTTGCCAAAAACCTTGCTTGGCATCAAGAGTGCTAAAGTACTTTGCCCCCGCTAGACTTGAAGTTATTTCATCTAAAGTGGGCAATTTAAAATGCTCTCGCTTAATTACTTTATTTAAATCCTTCGGGTCAAGGCATATTCGCAGGTCTCCGTTCGGTTTTTTAACAACAGTCATGCTATTTACCCAGTCGGTGGGTCCTTCGACTTTTGCGATGATGCCTTGATCCTGCATTTCTTTCAATTTATTTTTAACCTGTTCTACTAGCACAATTGGCAATTTTCTAGGGGCATGAATAACCGGTTGAGCATGGTCTTGTAATTGTATTTTGTATTCTCCTGGTAGACACCCCATACCGTCAAAAACGTCGGGGTACTCATCCAATACAGAGGTGGCGTTATTTGACCTACCTATAGACAGCTCATGGACTCTTTGTACTAAGCACATTTCTCTACAAGAGTATCTACCAATTATTGGACTTGACTTGAGCTCAGCTACAATAAACTCCAAAATGTAAGTATTATTTTTATACACAACTTTTAGATTACATTTACCCGCAATGGGTATCAAGTCTTGTGAATAACCATATATTTTTACCGCGGTTGTACTAAGGGAATGCCTATCTATTCCTAATATTTTTAAGTACCTTTCTGGCAAAACATTTACCTCAGCTCCCGTGTCCAGTTCAAACATAATATTCTTATTGTTAATGGATACAGTTACAGACCACTCATTATCATTATTAAATTTATTATTTACCTCATCGGTGGATTCCCCTCTTATTTCATACACGCGACACATTCTCGAGTAGTGATTTCGTCCATGGCACCTGTCACACAGCTGACCAAATGCCGGACACTGGAATCTTTTATGTGTAGACCCACATCTCGAACAGCTATGGCCGCCAGTCCTGTTGGTTTGTGACGACCGCTGCCACCTGCCGCGCGCCGCTGGCAGGTTGTCGTGCCCGGGAGCTGCGTGTGGCTGTCCGGGGCGCCCTCCGCGCCACGATCCACGGCGGCGGCGCCCGCGATTGTTCGCGCTGACCGCATGCACCGCCTTATCCTCTGTATCCTCATGTTCTTGTCTATAACAACAGCTCGGTTGACCTTGACGTTCCATCGCTATTTTTTGCTTAGTTTTGATTTCATGCACATGATGTTCCACATTGTCCTGCTTTATGTGACCAGCTTGAGCACGGGATATTTCGGCTAGCCTACATATTTCTATAGCTTTTTGCAGCGTCAAGTCACTTTCTCGTAGAAGTCGTTCCCGCAAGCTTGTCTCCTGAATACCGCATATTAACCGATACCTCACGAGGTCACTGCACAGATCTTTAAACTCACACTTTGCCGCCATCACATTTAATTCAAAGACATACTGTTCAATAGATTCGAACTCCTGCTGGTTCCGTGTGAAGAATTTGTGTCTCTCTACGGCGAGGTTCTTTTTGGGTTCAAAAAATTCGTCAAACTTCTTTAACAACTCATCTACAGTTTTTGACTCTTCGCTAAACTGGTCATATACCTCGCGGCACTTATCACCTATTATATGCAGTAAAATGTTAATTTGAACCTTTTGTGGTTTTTTCGCGATTTCACAAGCTTCGTAATAAATTAAAAAGGCTTTTTTCCATTTATCCCATTCTTTGCATAAATTTCCCGATGTAACGTTCACTAAATTGTTCTCAAATTTGAACGGTAATGGCGGATGCAGCACTGACTCCATTGTGGCGATAAACGATCCTCACTTTCACAATACTTATTTATTAATAACGACACACAAGTTTACTTATAACCGAACAGAGTTTTTACACTTTATCTATAATTTTACATTATATAAGTCTTTTTTCCGGCTGCGCCATGTAAAGTGTTATGAATTGTATAATGAAACCACCATAGCTGAGTATAGACTGATTTATTATTTTCTCGCATGCCGCTGCAACCTACCCTACATCTTAATCTACCCACATATAAATACTGACATAAACAGTTTTTTAAGAAAGACTATTTGTTTTAGTCAAGTAAGAAAAATATATGTTCATATTAATTATATTTCAGAGACCGTGGTTGTACTCGATACATGATTGAACGAAATCGGCTCGATAAAAAATAATTGCAAAGATTGGTCTTAAAATCACAATTAAACGGTTTTATGTCTTTATTGTTTTGACTTATGGGTCTGCAATTAAAATCACAATTTCAAAACATTTATATCTAAACCGCGGTAGAGTAAAATATTACACTAATAATCCACTTTTCTTATTTAAATATTTTTCTTATTATTCCCTTGCTTCTTCTTCTTGCTTCTTACGTAAGATCTTATTGGGATCACAGCGGAATCGAAATAAACGTCAATTTTGACATGTCGATTAGTTATCGATCTTTATCTTAAACGTGTCTAAACCATTCTTCGAATCGGGCCGCCTGTATAAAAACTGAAAAGTAGCGTTAGATTCCTCTTAACGGTGTTCTTAGTACCCACTTATTATTGACGAGGCACTTTCTGAATCCTGCAAGACGCTGACACGAATTTTAGAATTTGTGGACAGTCATGCGATGGCCATCAAGTATTAAATCGCATTTCGAGAAACCATTTGGACGTCCAAGATTCTCTTTTTAAATTCAAAATAAAATTTCCCAATGGCTTTCTATTATAGTTTATTCGATTTCGAAAAGCTCTTTGGTCCCTAATGGCTAATGTTTACTAACTTTATTATTGATGTCTTTCTTGATACGGATAAAGTTAGTCATTAGTTGAAGTACCTCCGTAAAACTCAACTATTCTGTACTTATCTTGTTACAGTTTTGACGAAGCCTGTGGCGGATTATCAATGATGTAGATTGGTCGAAGTTTGTTGCAGATGCTGTTTAGTATATACCTAGGCTTTGGCGTGTATTTTTGACTTATGTTTTCGTTTAATGAAGGATTGTTTTTAACTAGTTACTTTATAATAATAATTAAAATCATACATTGTGTAAACTGTATGATTTGTACTATTTTGTGTAGTAAGATGTACCTACTTACAGATAGTCAGTTAATAATATGGATAACGGTACTTTTAACATTCTTTTTAAAGTTTAAACTTGCCATTTGCCATGCTCATTGACTTTTTAGCGCCTTCAAAAGTGATTGAGTGACGTTCGATCTTTTACAAATTCATTTCGTTTTTGACATCACTGAGCATGCACCTGAATTTGATTAGGGGCTTTAATCGGGTATTTGTATAATTCACCTTGGCCCTATAGATATTTGTGACGACGACTTTACGAGTACCTAATGTATCGCTTGTACAGTCAAGTACAAAAATAAGTATCGAATAAATCGTCTCATAAATATGGTATAATTATACTACGCTCTTATTACACTGGAATAAGATGCTATGGGACATATTTTTGAGTAAGATGTGTACACCCATATTTTTACACTTGACTGTACTAAGGTTATTGAGCAGGTGAGGTGCGTTACGTAATATATATAATGTAAAAGTTATATTTCCAAAAGTCGAATGCCGACATTGCCGACCCTTGTTTGCGACGCACATCTCAGAAAAGTCAAATGACAAGAGAGTGAAAGTCATAAATATGTATAAATGTTACCTTAATCCATTGAAATAAGGCAAAACGAGGATGTTCCATCTTTGGCTGTTGTCACTTCCGCCGATGCTTCTGAACTTGTGTTGACATCTTGTCTTTCTTTGACGAATTTTAATCAAGGAGATTGCTAAATATTACGTACAACTGAGTTTTTTGGCAAGTAAATATCCTTGGTATTTACTGCCTTTCCGTTCCTTTATTTGGTTCTAAATTGGTCTTTTTAAAGTTTGGTCCGTATGTTTAGTAGCAAAAGGTTCCAATATTAATAGCTCGTGCAATTCTTTCTTTATTCATTCATAACAATAAAATATTGTGTTGAACATATCTTAAAATTAAAAATAAAACATTACATTATATTAAAGAAATTAAAGCTTAATTAGTGATCCCAAGATGACGATATTAATTAAAAGTATTGAAAAATATATGTATAATATTAACTGAAATTTGTATGATGTCGATAAGATTTAAATATCAACCAAGCAAATAAAATATCAATAAAAATAAAAATAAAAACTGTTAGAAATTTAAAATTTAATAACTAAGATATGTCAACAATAAATAATAATATCGTCACTTTGGTGTCCTACTAGAATAATACACTAATATGTACATAGTAAAAACGTAAACTGAGCAAAAATTCAAATAAACTATAATTAAGTACAGCTATCGTCTATAAAGTCGGTTATACAATAGTACGACTTTTTTAAAAGATAACTCTTGAGTCTTGCATTGAAAATTTTACTGTTAGTAATTGTTTTAAATTCAGTGGGTAACTTATTGAAAAGGAAGACGGCCTGGTAACTTGCGGCGTGCTTCATAACGTTAAGCCTAGGGACTACAGCATTTTTTATGTCTTTCCGCCTTGTAGACAGCCTGCTTTCTCTCTCGGTCGCGCTCTCATACTTGTGTAGGTGCTTTACTAAGTCCGTTAATTCTCAACACACAGAAAATACCGTCCTGGATATTGATGATAACAAAGAACTCTTAAATAATAATTGAGGCTATATACAGGCCCAATTCGAACAATGCACAGCGAGTCACAACGGTACGATACCTATCCGTAAGTGTCAAAAGTTTCATTTTTTTAACCAAAAAACGTCACTTTTGATACTGACAGATCGGTATCGTACCGCTGTGACTTCTTATAAGCATTGTTTGAATCGGGCCGTACGTACGTCCCACTGCTAGACATAGGCCTCCTGTTATGGTCTCCACGCTGGCCCAATCCGGGTGGGGGACTACACATACACCTTTGAATTTCTTCGAAGAGGTATGCAGGTTTCCCCACGATATTTTATTTGATGTAATAAACGTCATTGTACTGTATTGTGCATGTTTACTAATCTTGCATGTACACGGTAGTACATGCAAGATTGCATGTGTGGAAATAGTATCATAAGTGGAAGCCATACTGCTAGATCTTAGACATCATACTTTTTCTTACTCCACAGAGACTCCTCACAAGTCCATCTCATCATGCAGCTCCTCTTCCTCCAAGAGGAAACAGCCGGACCGCTCCCGCTCGCCCAGCCCGCTTAGCCATAAGAGGGGAAAATATGAACCGAGGCTGCGAGGCCGTCCGCCGCTACGTCAAGGGTTGCCGTTGACCGCTCGGCTGGCTAGACACGATGTTACTAGCCATAGCTTCTAATCTACAAGTTGAGACGGCAAGCCAGCTAGGCCTTAAGAAAGGAAAATATAAACCGAAGATGCGATTGGGAGGCCGTTCGCCGCTAATACAAGGATTGCCTTTGACTACTAGACTGCTGGTAAGAGATGATGTCACTGAACCAACGCTGCGAGGTTTCTGCTACTTCCTCAAGGCCTGCTGTTGACTGCTGCTGAAGAGGCCTCTAAATTACAAGAGCTCAGTACGGCAGCTGTGCAGCGTTGACAGATAGACTAGCGAAGAATTTGGTGATGTTACAAGCCACCGTATAATTATAAGGCTCTGCGGTGATCAGGATTGGCAGTATCTGCTCGGCTAGCGATAGGGAGCGTGCATGTCAGATTATTGGCGCGAGGCGTAAATGTGATGTTTTTTGTTCCGATGTAGCCCACAAGATGGCAGAACCTACTATACATAAGAAAACACGTGACGTGTACATGTGCATGTTTATGGTTCCGATTCAGGCCACAAGATGGCTGACCCTCCAACGCGCACGGTCCCTATAGATCAACGCCTGAAACTGAATAATACCTTTTGTACTTCCCAAAGCATATTCATACTTACCAAGGGAAAACTCTTTAACCTTCTAGCTTTCTACGGTCATAATTAATACTAGAACAAATTACATGCAATGCAATTTCAATCCTTATGTATATAATCGAATTTGTTTCATTCGATTTCAAAACGAAACGAATTCAATTATATTTTCTAATAACATTGACTCAATTTTTTTTCTAGAATAGATGGGCCGCTAGAGATTACAAACAAAATATTTTATTTTATTTTAGTTAATTATGATTTTAGTTACCATTTTAGAATAACGTAGCTTACAAGTAATATTCATAAGATTGTAATTGGTATTCATAATTATAACATAATGTAATTGTATACTTAACTGCTAGTTTAGAACTAATATTTTTGTTTCATCATTTAAAATAATCTCATTCTGATTCTAGTCTTCTTGATGGCAAATAAAATGGTATCCAAGTAACAAGATTGTTTAGCAATGTAAAGTTTATTCCCCATTTTCAAGCGAGTGTTGTCTGCATAGATTACCTACTAGACTCCGCATAATAAAACGTTTACGATAAGTCACTGTTAGCACATATGACGCTGTTTTTCATTTCTAATATAATTAATAGAATCAGGCGTTACTTTGCGGAAATCCACATTAATTCAAACAAAAATATTAAACTTTACTAATACGCGAAATAAAATCTTGCTAGTCAATCAGTGCTAATTCCTTATATTTGATAGCGTATTTTATTCCCACACTACCACCGCGAAAATAAATATAGCAAAAAATCAATACCAAAAGTACTAAGCTCGACACGTATTTCGCCTCTCTAAGAGGCATCATTGGAAGATTTTGGAGATGTTGACGGTCTGGCGTTCCGTTTTGTCGGATAAAATAACTAAGGATCGTCGGGTTTTCGGAGGCTATGGCACAACACAACGGTGACAACGGGGTGTTACAAGTAAAAAAAAGCTTTTGCGCTGTTATGATGAACTAATATAAACATATATACATGTATGTACAATGGTGAATACTCCGAAAACTTTTTGAATTGATGCCAGCGTCTCGTTTTTAGCACCTCCTGCCAAAGAAGCAAAGCTCATTCCCACCTCTTAGATACATAGCACACCAAGAATAAGCGGGCGTCTCGCTCGTTTCTTCGAAAAACGTACAGAATGAGTTATTTCATTTGCGCTACGACATGGGATTCTTCAAGAATCGAGTATTTAGGATTCTCAAAGGTCAGCAACGCTTAAGTAGCTCCTATGATGTTCCTTATATGACGTGCGGCTCGTCTGCTCGCTTGCTGACTATCACATATTTTTATATTTTTATTATATTATATAAGTATAAATCTCCATCTAGTAGGTAGTAATCGGTGGGTATCTGGAGCATCCGTAAACCGAAACCGAAACCGTTTTATCGTAATGGGATGCAGATAGAGATCGGTATCTCGCGCTATACGACGTACCTGCTGCAGCTGGTTGGAATGGTGTCAAGGATTTTTATACAAGGGGTGTTTTAAAAGCTTGTATTTAACTTGCTCTTTTAGTAGTTATGAGTATATATGTTTGTGCAGGTCAAATATTGGAAGCTTAATTTGACCCACTTCCCGATTTCCGATTGAGCTGAAGTTTTGCATACATATCTGGTGACAATGCAATGCCACGGGAACTCTGTGATAAAACAACGCAACCTAATTGTGTGTGGGGTTTAAATAATTATCTCGATGAGTGTTAGTTGCAGTTGCGTGTGGAAAGAAAAAAACAATCAGTGTAAAATTAATAAATAAATAAATATTATAGGACATTATTACACAAATTGACTAAGTCCCACAGTAAGCTCAATAAGGCTTGTGTTGAGGGTACTTAGACAACGATATATATAATATATAAATATTTATAAATACTTAAATACATAGAAAACACCCATGACTCAGGAACAAATATCCATGCTCATCACACGAATAAATGCCCTTACCAGGATTTGAACCCGGGACCATCGGCTTCGTAGGCGGGGTCACTACCCACTAGGCCAAACTGGTCGTCGTGGTGGTGGTCTGGTGGTGGTGGTGGTTGGTGGTCGTAAAAGCATAAAAGCTTGTCCAAAACATGAAATTTTTGCCAAAAACTTATTTCAACCCTTAGTCATAATATAAATTAAAATAGCGCAAATAAATTGGCTGTTATATGCATTTTGGCAGATGAGTTGTCGATAAAGATTTCGGGGTTGGTCTTTTCTACGTACAGTCGCCATCAGATATTTCGAAGCAGCCAAGGTGTCCAAATATTTCTGAGCAAGATTAAATTTCAATAAATTCGGCACACTGCAAATGCCATTTATAGGTATCATAACTATTGCAATGGCAAAAAAATCTGAGCACGGTTTTTTTCAATAATTTCTTTGCACACGTCCAGTCGAAAATATCTGATCGCACAAAATGTCAAACGTATCTAAGTAATAAGGGCTTTCACAAAAATCTGCTCATTTGCGGACATTATACTGTATGTGTTTACTATTCGTCGGTTAGCAAATAGTACGGTACAGTCACGTCTGAAAATATCGATATAAGTATATGAAAAATATGCCAAAAATATGTATACACTACCTTTTTTCGCATCGATATTTTCAGACGTGACCGTACGAGTAAAGATAAGACTAGGTAACATTAACTCTCAACCACTTATGTCTTCCTAGTACCCGTACATACGTTTTCTAGGATATACTGGTATAAAAATACGAAATCTGAAAGCGATTCCTTATCTACATCCACATACAATCTAACACGATGCCAACGTAATCTCAATACATCAGTTCCTCGGCCTAGACTCGGCTTTGGCGACAGCGATCGCACCTGCGATTGCGATTTTATTTATTGCGGATTTGCGCGACATCCGCATTTTAAGCGAATATCTATGGAAATCTTTTGGTTTTTGTGAATCTGCGTAGATATTGATCTCATTTGTATTCAGTGTGATATTTTCTAAAAGCCTTCTTATTCGTTCGTAGGATTTGTTTAAGTTAGCAAAATTAGTGTGACTTTGTTTTAAAATATGTCCAGTGGAACTGGTGCAAGCATTTAAAAAAACCGGGGACTTTCGTTAAATCGCTTGCTTGCTTGCTTTCCGAAACCCGCGCTCATTCCGATACTTCGCGTGTAGTGAATTTGCTTTTGCGCTAGCTTATTCTATAAGGTCGTATGTGGCAAATTGGGCATTACCATTCAAAGTAAAAAACAAGAATTTGTCAAAAAATCACAACTACAGAATTGATTGATTTTGTTTACTTGTTTAGACTAATCGATTATTTTACAATTAAACTTATCAGTAAAAAAAATTGTTAATATGATGCTCGCTAAAGTAATAAATATTCTCGTAAGTCCCCCGTGTCCTACTTAGCCCCATAATTAATGATTACCAACACTCACTATGAAATAATAAGGTTAACCCGTTAACTGCGCTAATGATGCCGAAGCATTATTAACGAGCCCGGTAATAATTAACGAAGCTGGTAATAATTAACGAAGCAGGTAATAATTAAACAGTCGAGCACGTGTCCAGGTCGAAGTTAAGCCGAATACGAATGGAAATCCTTTGCTGAATAAATCGGAATTACATTTGCAGAGACTAGCAAATAATAAAGATCATCAAATTGGCTCAAATTTAAACTACATATCGATACCCTAGTTCACAGTTCACACGTATTAATTGTGGAGAAAAATGTCGTAATGAGTATTCAGGGATTTATTGCCTTCATAAGTACATAAACAGGTGATATCACTACATAGTATAAAACAAAATCGCTTTCCGTTGTCTGTCTGTCCCTATGTATGCTTAGATCTTTAATACTACGCAACGGATTTTGATGCAGTTTTTTTTAATAGATAGAGTGATAGGAAGGTTTATATGTATAATACATACCCGTGCGAAGCCGCAACGTGTCGCTAGGATAAGAATAAAGATCAGCTATGAACCCTGTAAGGGCATTGCAACCTACAACACACACATTCTTAATTAAGTATCATAGTACGATTAGTGCACGAACAAAAGGTTGTTATGACAACCAAATTTTCAGCGTAGTTAGTACGACTGTGAACTAGGGTACTTATTGATACCATAAAACCTACTAAACATAAAATGCGACATGATTCGAATGTGTTGAAAATTCATCATTAGGGTTGTCGGTTGTTGTGCTGTTCTCTCTGCATCGCAGCGAGCACTCATCGTTGTAGCCAGCGTCACTAAACAATGTTTATACAAAGATTTCAATGATGATAATGATTTGATGTTTCATTATTTTTACCTCATCAATTCAAAGCAGTAATTGGCTAGCTTATTATGTACCTATGAAGGCAATGAATTACTGAATACTGAATACTGTTACCATATAAGTCACTACGATGTTGATTGACACCTGTTATTGGTGAGGTATCGACGAATAGATTACCTAGGCATGGGTTGCTCTAATTAGCATTAAAAAAGGGTTCATATTTCACTAGACTTAAATCTACCGTGATTACCTTTCATATTGTTTTTGAGATCCTAATATTTTGATGCAGTTACATGCATCTTGTTGACGGGAGATAGCGGGTGGATGTCAAGGTTATGTAGTCCATATCCTAGTCAATTTGAGGTCTAGTGAAACTAACCGTGAATCATTCAAGACTGTTATTGCTGAATATTTTCTTATGCAGCGTTCAATCCCCTTAAATTGCTTAATTTATTGAAGTTGTAAAAGTATATTTATTTATTTAGTATGGATTTCCACCTCTATTGTTTCGTACTGTAACTGTATAGATACTATATCCCGTAGACAGTCCTTACGGTTTACTGGTCTCAAGCACTAAGTCTGGAACTGCCTGATTGTAGTGTACGCTAATGAGAATTAATGATTTTAATCAATCGGTAGTTTAATGTAATCAGGTTTTCGGAGTAATCAGGATTAATTGGTTGGATTTAACTACACGTAGGGAGTGTTAAATGCAAATGAAGTCGTGTGGAACATGAGTAAAGTGATATTTAAACTTATTTAACCGTTAAGAGAAAATAGGTCTTGTAGTTCCTAAGGTGACATTTGCAAGTATATCATTTATAGGCAGTTTTCAATTCTGCTTTAATTAGGTTAACCATATATTACTGGCCACGTTATACTAAAAGGTCTAAAATAAGAATTATATTTATTTATTCACACAATTCCAGTAAACCAAATAATAATCAATACTTTCTAATCATGCAAAGTTCAAAGTACAAATCTAGACTCTAAATTAGAAATAGTATTTCAATATACAAAAACCTTTCAAATATATTTATCAGACAAATACTGATCAAAAGTAACCTTTCTTACAAATCATAAATGTATTTCGCCGCCTAGGGCTTCTGAAGATTATTTTTATTGAGCAAGTATTTTTTCGCTAAGTCTGAAATTAATATTATTTTTTTTATGCTACGTCGGTGGCAAACAAGCATACGGCCTGCCTGATGGTAAGCAGTATCCGTAGCCTATGTACGCCTGCAACTCCAGAGGAGTTACATGCGCGTTGCCGACCCTAACCCCCTCCCACGCTCGTTGAGCTCTGGCAACCTTACTCACCGGCAGGAACACAACACTATGAGTAGGGTCTAGTGTTATTTGGCTGCGATTTTCTGTAAGGTAGAGGTACTTCCCCAGTTGGGCTCTGCTCTAGATCTGGAATGACATCCGCGGTGCTGTGCCCTACCACACAGAGCGAGATGATATTCACAATGCCCATACCTTTCTTGTGGACGTAGTTTAAGGACATACCTGGGTCCAATATAACTACGTGAAACATAATTGCTTACTGATTGAGGGAAAAATAGTAATATTAATTAACACTGGTTGTTATCTCTCAATGACGACTAGTTTGACCTAGTGGGTAGTGACCCTGCCTACGAAGCCGATGGTCCCAGGTTCAAATCTTGGTAAGGGCATTTTATTCGTGTGATGACCATGGATATTTTTTCCTGAGTCATGGGTGGTTTCTATGTATTTAAGTGTTTATAAATATTTATATATTTATTTATTTATTTAAACTTTATTGCACACATAAAGAAAAATGTACAAATGGCGAACTTAATGCCAAAAGGCATTAAGGCGATATATTATATATATCGTTGTCTAAGTACCCACAACACAAGCCTTATTGAGCTTACTGTGGGACTTAGTCAATTTGTGTACTAATGTCCTATAATATTTATTTATTATTTATTTATTTACTGGTGTACATAATAAAATAAAATATATTTACAATATCAATATTTTTTTTATTCCTTGCGAAAGCAATACATTAATAACACACAGCTTGTTATCTCTCAATGACTTATTAAGTATTATATATATTAATATGTATTTATCCTAATATCACTCATAATTGTCTCTTATAAATAGATTTTCTCTGATAAATAGACCCCTTTTAGATTAAACACTATGTACCTTTTTTGTGATGTGACATTATATTTATATTATTTTAATAAGTTTATTAAAATAATATAATTATAATGTGTTTTATAAATGAGTGATCGTACTTTTTCCAGCATTCTTGGTGCGATGACGTCAAATGACACACGACAGCGACCTAGGGTTGTCGACGTATATAATATGATTCACGTTTGAAATTATGTAATATTATGATATCATTGAAAATGAAACACTGTGTTTTTTACTTATTTCAGTTATTATAATTGTGTAACCATTTATTACTGTAACCCAAAATTTCCAAATTTTTCGGAGGGTATGCTGACGATTAGTCTTCGTAATTTTGATTGCCCTGTCGAACAGCAGCAACCAGCTTGTTTATTTTCTGAAAATAAAAGTAATATTGCAACTGTGTTACATTTTCTCATATACTCGTAACTATGAAGAAATTATATCAAATGTTGTTATATCGAAAGAAAATATAATATTTATTTTTATACCGATCGTTACACACCCAAATAATACTTAACTTAGAACCATTTATGTACTGTCTTCATCCTGCATTCAACTTCACATTCGGATTGGAACGTCGTTATGGTATCGCCACAAATCATGGCGGCCCCCATCTGTCACCACCGGGCCGAGCCGACGATTGATTCGATAGTGATGTGATGCACTCGAGTTTCAATTTTAGTTATTTATTATGGAATAAATTACAACATTAAAAAAAAACCTGTATACAATCATGATAATACATGCGAATGCTCAATTGGTCGTTAAATTTTTAATATACGTAGATACCTATTTTTACTTTTTGAAGTTTGAGATTATAATTTTATAAAATTCAACGTGTCAACAACCCTATTATTTACTAAAACGGCACAGTAAAATTACAAAGCGCGATCGCTTACTTCACTATAATTCATCGAAATCGCGGATGGCAATTACATTAATTGTCTGTACGATAATTACCATTTATCGACGGCCACAACGGCTAATTATTCTGTCTCAAACGGCGAATTATAATTTGTATTTTTTCAACAGTAGCCCATGATTAAAAATCGTCAAAGGTGTATTTGTTACATAAGTGTGGATTGCCTTTACATTAGGGCCTGTTTACCTACACATTTGTTAATGTTTATTGCGACGTTATGTATTTGCTATTAAAAGCAGGTAACAAGTTGCACTCATAATAAACACACGTATAAATCTAAACAGGCCCCAATGTGAAAGCCAGCCACACTTGTATTGACCTTACTTACCCATTACATATTTCCTGAAAACAGAGCAGTCAGACTACGAACAAAGTGTTTCCATCACTATAGCGGATTGGATCGCAGATGGCGATGACACTCGCACGGTAATGACTGTCGACGGCCAAAATCGTGCCGCTACTACATGTAGCATTTAATGATGTGTACTCACTGAATGTTTTTATATCAATTTACTGACGCACCATCGGAGAGTTTCCGAAATTGTAATATTTCTACATGGAAAATATTCCAAGATATTCATACTTTTATATGAGAATCTAAATATGTCATTTTCAAAATTAAAGATTCGTCTTCTTCTCGTGTCGATGGTTTCAGACTTTCAGACTGTGCGGGACTAAAAGGTAGCGACATTTATCGCCCTGTCTCTCGCATCACGGAAGTCCTGCTCAGAGCAGGCATGCGGGCACGCTGGGCAGGACAACATGATTGTGTTCCATTGTTTGGGGAAAATTAAAGATTAATTTCTTTCCTGTATATTTTTTTCTGAAAATTCCGTGATTGTTTTTTTAGATAGGTATGAAAACTTTCCCCAACTTGCAGATATGTATTAACCAGCAACAAAGTGGTACATATTTCTTGAAATCAGAATAGTTCTGACTACAAAATCAAAGTGTAGCCATCACTATATCAGTTGGGATCGCGGATGGCGATGACGTTCGCACGGTAATGACTGTCGATGGCCGAAATCGTTCCTATTCACTACATAAAGCGTTAAATTATGTTAACTTACTGAACGTTTTTATATCAATAAATGACTCCAAGCAAAGCTGGTATTGTCGGTATTTAATAATTAGAAATTAGCTTATAAATGCTTGCTGAGTAGTAGGTAATGTCATTTGTAACTCAAAAATATAAACACGAACGGATTTTTTAGTTTCGAACCCAATTTTATATTTATTTATGTTAACAAAAAAGTTATAACGTCTCCCAAGACAAAGTTTCTCTAAATCGTTCACTACCATAAAATCCAACTAGGTATTATAGGCCGAAATCTCTCACCTGTGGTCTGAAACAAGCATTCACGAATAAACGAATCTCTTCCATCAGGGGCCCATTCCTCGAACGGTATTACTCTAATATGAGTAGTGTGTTGCCATGGTAACCGATACGACTTGACAGTTCGTGGACTAATAATATTAGTCTAATACCGTTCTAGAAAAGGGCTCCAGCGGTGACTATTATTTAAATGTCGCAGGTCTAAGGGAAAATATTTTCTTAAACGGAATAAAAATCTTAGACAAGACCAAAATAAAAAATAGTATTGACACTTAATTAAGTATTGAACTTGTCGAGTTATAGTACTGGACTATAGTCGGCTGGTTTTGCGGTACTCAAAACTATCACATATACCCAATCTCACGTCTCAGCACAAGATCGTTTAACTTCTCATGTAAATACATCTTGTTTAACACAGCTCTATTATTGGGGATTTTTAATTTTGAAATTTTGCATGAAAACTTCTGAAACTACAGGTCACTTTATAGTCTATAGGAATATTAATTGGTATGTAATTAATTATCTTTGCATTATTTAAGTTTAGTTTATAAGTCAATTAAGTATTGAATACCCGAAATGGGTAACTGTTGAAACTAATAAATTGTATCAGGAATACCATCTACAAATGTACAGTACTGCAATGAATCAATCTTATTCTTATTTAAAAAATGATTTTTTCACTCCACCCTACTGTATGCTTCGTCAATTTCATGCCACATACATATTATAATGATTGCCGGTGATACCGACCGGTCCGATAATGGCGTCAGGGTAAATCGTCCTGTCACCGCCGCTGACCGCAACCGCATCCACGCCTGTCCAACAGACGTTTATCGAAACACATGTAGGTATTCTGTGTCATGGTCATGTTGTGTGTGAATTACTACCCTTAGACTGCATTTCTTTTAAATAATACTTACTTTGATTTTTGAACGGCCTCGTTAGTGAGCCTGCCGGCGCATGAGGTCCCAGGTTCAAGTTCCGGGAAGGGCATTTATTTTGTGCTTATTACGAATGTTTGCTCCTGAGTTACGTGTAAATATACAAATATGTTCAAATCCTGGTAAGGGCATGTATTCGTGTGATGAGCTCGAGCATGGATATTTGTTCCTGAGTCATGGGTGTTTTCTATGTATTTAAATATTGTTGTCTAAGTACCCTCAACACAAGCCTTATTGAGCTTACTGTGGGACTTAGTCAATTGTGTAATAATGTCCTATATTTTTTTTTATTATTTATTTATTTATTATTTATATATATCATCGCCATACCCATAGTACAAGCTTTGCTAGTTCGATGCTAGGTTGATTTAGTTATTGTAGTCAGAGTCACTAGGTCTCTACCGTCCATGCTAAGAGATCGTTAAATTCTGTATCTAATGAGCAATTTGACTGTTTCTAGGCAACCTCGTTTGAATAAGTTCGTATTTGAGCAGTATTCTTTTTTCCATTTTAAATCATACAATTCACTTCATTTCACTCTATTGGATTTTCTAAGTTCATCGAAACCTTCACGGCACCCTCTCAAGCCATTTTGTATTTCAAGCTCCAGCGATTCAGGGTCGGACAGATGTTCGGATCGCACTGACGGGACGGTCCTATTTGTTCCGCGGAACAGAGATGTGGGACAAAATAAAACCTTTATTTCTAGATTAAAAACGGTAATATAAAATATTTAATCGTCGTTCGCTACTGCGTTCAAGTATACAGTCTACCTACTTACAAAAAAATTAGGACTTGCGAACAGATATGTGTTACACCGTCCACCAGGTCGGTTTTTAACAATAAAATCGGTTTTAGCATAATAATAAAAAGATCCTTAGTATACTTAGTTCAGTTATTTTTTAATTACTCAAGGAGTTTGGCTGTTATTTTTTCCACTGTAGAAGAATTAAAAATCTGACCTACTTAACCTGTTTTATCCCCTTACAATGTTAGAAGAATATTTGTCCCACATTCAATGATTTAGGCTCTCTGTTGTCTATCGGCACTGGAATGGAATTGTTTTATATACAATGTATATATAAAAAAATGATTAGGATTTTTTAACCTATGACCACCACACCAATTTTTAATTTCTTACTTAAACAACTTCTTACGCTGAAGTTTTGGGTTTTGTAATATCTATAGTACCTACTATGTAATATTTCAAACAAGTATTCAATAATAATCTTAAATTTGGTATCCGACAAGTGGAGAGTATTACTAGTATAATACTACTCATAATTTGTCAAAATACAACACAAAAGAAGACGGAAAAAAAAACACAAGAAATAGAAACTGAATTGACTGAAGAACTGGAAGAGATCACTTTAAAAATTCACCGTTTTACTTAGCTTTTCCTGAGTGTAAGATACTTTTATTATGTGTTTTTTACTATAAAGAGTTTACTACTACTAGCACAACACAATTTCGTTAAAAAGCAGTAGATCGAAGAAGATTTCTTTTTATAAGTAATATTGTATAATTTCAAAAAGGGTACGCTGTATCTACCGTGGAATCCGGATAAAAGGTTTTAAAAGAACCCCGTACCGATAAGCCCAACTTTCTCCTCGCTCAACTAAACAAATCCAATAGTACTCCAACTCCAAGGAAACTACAACTTCCAAATAGATTTCCTCAACAACCGTATTTAAAGAAACAAAACTTTATCCAAAGATACAATATCAAATGCACCGGTTTATTTAAGATATAACTTTTGAGCCTGAGTCTGTCACGATCTGAAAATAAAAACCCATGCCAGGTTACCCGCAAATGCTATATCACTTAAGCGTTTTTCGTATTCAGCGTTGGTTAGTTTCAAAGCGTATTGTTTTACCATATTCCCTTTACTTACGCTCCAAGCAATATTCAACTTTATATCTACGAACTCTTAGGCCTTATGTGTTTCTGAGACTGCAGTATTTAAGTTGGTAAAGGTGTCCCGTAGCGGCCGCCAATCGCAGTGAAGTAGCGTCTCCTCGTGCGCGTCCATTACAAACCGCCATCCTTTCTAATACCACCACTAACTTCCAAAAAGTCCTAACAACCTCCATACTTGTATAGGTTATGCGTCGTTCTGTGGGCAGGGTAACTAGCCTGCTTTTTACCCTTTGAATTTGAAATAATACCAGTACGCGGGCGTGCCGGGAATACCGGCGGAGCGACGAAAATGCGGTTTCGGGATGGTTGTGACACGTTTCATGGACTAGAATTGTTATTAGTTAGTGCCTGTTTAAAATATAGACAGGATTTTCTGGCACGCTTATAAGTTTTTGATTCATTATGCCGCAATGTGAGATTGTTTTTTTTTGGCAGCTCCCGTGACATATTCGTGTCTCCTCTGTTAGATTTTCTTAGGCTATTGCCTATTGTCAGATGTATTCACCAGTGATTACCTACGTAAATTGGTAATTTATTGTGCTAATAGTATACACCAATAAATTATACAACACACAGCTTAAAGACTTCGAAATTCCTACCTCTGACAAATGTGTTATAGTGAGTCTATATAATTGTGACAGTCCATATAAGAGAGGGACCAAGGCCGTCGGCGCTTAAGCTATTATTACCGGTGCCCCGATACTACGCAACGTCAGCGCCGACCGTCATAAGGTCCCTTTTGATATGGACGGATAGGACGACCGGTTTGGCCTAGTGGGTAGTGACCCTGCCTACGAAGCTGATGGTCCCGGGTTCAAATCCTGGTAAGGGCATTTATTCGTGTGATGAGCATGGATATTTGTTCCCGAGTCATGGGTGTTTTCTATGTATTTAAGTATTTATAAATATTTATATATTATATATATCGTTGTCTAAGTACCCTCAACACAAGCCTTATTGAGCTTACTGTGGGACTTAGTCAATTTGTGTAATAATGTCCAATAATATTTATTTATTTATATGGACTGTCACAATCGATTGGACGTAAGAGCAGTGAGCAAGATAAAAATCCACCAATAGAATTGCATAAAATTTACGCCTCTTTGCGCTTCTGGCGCTGCCTCGCTCCACTCCAGTAGACAGGCAGCCTTAGTGAGGGTTATTATAATTACCTATATAATGAATGGAAGAGATAGCAACAGAGAAGGAAAACTTGAATCAAACCCGGCTCGGTGTCAGCCGTTATGAACCTGCAGCCGATCCGACTCCGCGCGTATTGACTTGTCTTTCCCGCGGATCTAGTTGGTGAGGTCGAGAGAGAGTCACAAGTCTTGGGCAACTCTGTGTCTCTTCGTTTGTGTCCCAGGCGATGCAGTGTGTGGAGAGCTTACTTCACCCACGATGGCTTTGCCGCGTGGAAAACATCACGGGGAGTGGCAGTGTGTCGTGTTTGCCGCTCCCGTATTGGCTTACACAGCCATGAAAAACGTTGTCGCCCTGCCTGACACTGCTTGTGTAGTCTGTAATAGACTCGAAGACCAATGTCTATATAATGACATGAAAGGTCTAAAGTGAAATATTTTTAAGCATAACTTGTGAGATGGTATTATGCCTGTTAGTAAATACTCTACTAAAAAGTAGTGTCACCAGTGACCGACAGGTTCAGTTCAGTTCAAATATACTTTATTCATGTAGGCACAAGCACTTATGAATAGTAAGACAGTATTACATATTATTATCTTAAGCTAATTATCAGAGCAATTTATTGATGTAAATATTATTTCATAATATAACTCATGGATCAAATTTAATACTAAGAATTTCACGAAATATTCTCAAACAAAAAAAAATATAAATAATTAATCATTTCGAATCACAATTAATCCCACATTGTTTTATCATTCATGTAGTCTTGTGTGGTATAATAAGCTTTAGAAATAAGTGTACACTTTACATGATTCTTAAATTTATTAATTGATAATTCAGTACTATGGTTTGGAAGTTTATTATAAAACCTTACACAATTACCCATGATTTATTTTTTATTCAACCAACCACTAACCCGACACTTCCGAGATACTATTTCATTTTTTTTTATATTGTTCTGTGTTGACGATTCTTATTGGGAGATATTATTTGTGTTCTTTTATTAATTTATCGTTTTTATTTTTATTTTTCTCGTATTTTCGTAAGATTTGACATTGTAAATTTATATTTTGGATTTTGTAAGTATTTACCTACTTACTGTTATTCTAATTGTATTGACAATCCTTATTGGAGCTATAATTTTATTTCATTAGTATTGTTATTATTTTCATTTTTATTTTATTTTGACGATCATGATAGAAATTCTTAATTTTTGACGTCAATGCAAATTTATTATGTAATTGTCTTTCATGAAATAAATCATCTAATCTAATCTAATCTTCAATTTTTATCCAAGAAAGCAGCAAGGGCAGGGAACCAATCTCCTAATACGGCTGTTGCGCAGCGACTGTACAGTGTTGCTAAGAAATCGGCTTCCTATCCTTATTTTCTTGTATAGAAATTTAAATATCGGGTGACTGTTTTCTGTGGGTCACTAGTGCCACTACGTTAACTCTTTCTATAAAAATAATAGCTGTTTATTAAATTGGGGTACCCAGAAATCTTACTACCTATTTACGTACTATTTACTTGAGTTAAAATATTTTTAACTCTATGTCAAATTCTTCTGTGGCTAGTAGAATTACTAGTTTCAGAATTCGAAATAGATTTATCCAAAGTTAGTGCAAGTATGCTTCGACTTGAAAGATTCAAGTCGGAGCCGGTATTGGCTCGTCGAATATTCACGCTGAATGCCAAACGAAGCCATTCATGGAGTTCTGCTTGAACACGCCGACTCCCAACGGACTTTGACTACATTCTGACATTCTAAATTCGAACTTAACATCCTAACTATGAGGAGGCACACTGAAAGGTTTTGACAGATGTCGCCACTGGCAATCCTTCCTTGTTTATGATTCGTGTCAAATGGTTGCGAAATTATTGATAATCCTCACCTGTACTTATTCCACCCAAAATAATCGTCTTCTTTAAAGTGTTTTATATTTTTAGACGAATAGCTCTTTTACACCGATTTCTGCGTAAAGAATTAAGAGGAAATAAATAAGCTCCCGTATTTATGCAATTTGGCGCACATAATTAATCATTAAAAAAAAGATCACGCTTACAATTATATACAATAGTGTACTCGTATGATTAGAACCAACAAATAAATATATATCTCATATTAATTAAACAGGCAGATGAAATATCTAATAAAGCCCGTATCTATTAGGATCTTGGCATGTTTATGTTGTTTACTAATTTTAAATTTCCAAGAATTTGGCAACGCCGGAACTGTTCCTTAGAAAATGCTATTGGCTTTGCAGTATATTTTCGCTCACCAATTTATATTATAAGAATTAAATTTCTGTCTTACTACATCTAATAATCGTAGAAGATGGAAAAATAGTCTGGAAGTGGAATTCATCGTGAGGATAAGGCAAACAGTTGCATGCATTGATGACACATAATAAGAGCCCGGTTCGACTTGTCAGAAGTCGCGCCCGGATTTTAAGCGGGTGTCTCAGTGACAGAACACTTTATATGAAGTTTTTCACACTTGACACCGACACCGATTAACCTGTAACTGATACATCCGATGAAAACGTGGGCCCGACATCCCGACACGTGGAAACGGGCTCTAAGAGGTCTCAAAGATTCACTATGCTGGCTTTGATGCTCATTTTTCCCTAAACCTGTCAAAGTATTACTAATTTGCGATGTTCGAATGCCGCTTGAGATCATAACCAATTCTTGAATACACTGTGCAGTTGTTACATTTATAATTAATTTCCTATGGTTCGGAGGGAGTAGATATTGTACTTGAATTTCGCTTTGTTTAACGTATTATTGTATAATGATTTTGTAAATGTAATATAATGTAAATGTGAAGCAGGGTGAAATTTAAAACGGGATTTTATAGTGAGGGAATCTATACGGAATCTCCTAAACAGAGAAGCAACAGTGGAGGAGAGCCGGGAATTTCGAGACATGCCTCATATTTCAACTCTACCGTCACCTACACCGATGGAGGACACTAATGACAGCGAAACACACTCCTGCGGCAGCATAACCCACAGAAAGATAACATTGGATAACGTGAATAAAGAAGAAGAAATAACAATAAAGAACGACCAAACAAAAATCGACAAACACCCAACAGAGAACAATACAGAGATAATTACAGAAACAAAATCAAAATCAACCCAGCAAAATAATATTGATCAAAATGAAGCACACACAAAAAAAGATATTCTCCCCCCTTACCCTCTCACCACGCACATACCCACCATCAATAAATAGCGCCGACAACCTTAACCTCAACCACAGTCGCGAAACTGCCCACCTAACCTGTCCGCAATATGAAAATATCACCAGCCCCTCCACACACTCACCCACACCTACCAACTCACCAGGCACCAATCCACCCCACCCATACCCTGCTGACTCATCCCGTTCAAACAACTCCAGCGAGTATTCGACGCCTCGCTACGCCCAAGAACAACAAGAGTTAGAGACGACGGAACAAATGGATCTTACATACCCCACAGACCTGCGCATCATAACCACTGCTAAATCACCATCACATTATGATCACAATATGAAGATGAATGGCAATTCACAACGGAAAAAAGGCCTATGGCTAAAGGCAAATGCAACCTATGCGCCTTCTACACCCTCTCCAATGCCTAGAAAGTCGACAGGGATATTATGGCTCCCACAAAAGCTCAAAAAACAATAATAATAAAAATCGGGTCCATTTAAAACACTCCCTTCGGTCGTTTTTAATTTATCGCCACTCGTTTCGAATTTCCTATTTTTCGCACTTGTATCGTAATGTACTATTTCCATTTGTTCATTTTGAATCTTATTTCAATTACTATAGGAGTTGTAATTAAATAACCGGTTAAAATTACCCGGCCCTCTTTTGCAAGTAGTGACACGCGCGGTTTTAGTTCACAATAGACAAAGGATAAGCCGTTGGGGGCCAGCTACAAATTTAACAACTATACGGAAGTTTAAAAAAACTTCTCGACACTGTACAAAGATAAAGTTAGTAGCCGCTTTCGCAGTCTACGTTTAAATATATCGGTGGATGCTGCATCTCTAACCGCTGCGGGTAGTCTGTTATAAACGGACGGGCCCTTAATGTACGGGGAACGCTCTGACTTTGAAAGCTTGTGTTTAGAAGTGACAAGTCGGTACTTATATTTGTTACTACGAAGCGCATGACTCTCGTTCGTGCCGCGTTTTTTGAACAAATGTAAATTAAAGTGAGTGAAGATTGCCACCTGGTACACGAGTTCGCCCGGCAATGTCAAGACCCCTAGATTTTCGAAGAGGTTCCTGCATGAAGCGTCGGTCGGGCCTTTAGCAGGCCTTTTAATGCCTTTTAATGGCAGTACAAACTTTGCTTAGTTTGCGCTTCAAACCTTCAAGAAAAGAGCGTACTCCCATCTCAAAGGCCGGCAACGCACTTACAACCCCTCTGGTGTTGCAGGTGTCCATGGGCGGCGGTAATCGCTTACCATCAGGTGATCCGTCTGCTCGTTTGCCTCCTCTACCATAAAAAAAGGTCATGAGTGAGATTGACCCCAAAATATTTATTATTTATTTAATAGTTATTTATACTAGTTGCCTTGAGTTTAAACTTATCATTTATTCAACATATTCATACTGACGTTTACACCACTTCAGCTCAGGGTCAGACACGCCAGAGTTATACACGTGTAGTTAAGGATTCCCGGTAAAACGAAATTACACGTAGTATAAAAGGGGATGGTCGGGATTTGTCTGGCAATTTCACCCCTCATAACCCGCGGCCCGACAGATGCTACCCACTTTAATATACTGTGTTATGTACAGTCAAGGACGTGCCTAAGATATCGATAAACTGTCAATTTGTTTAACATTGCCAACGATGAAAACATTCCTCCCCTTTTTAATCTGATCGGCGATTGGCCCTGGTGGAAAGTTAAGACAGAACCAGAGATATAGCTCACCGGTTTTGTAGGTAATAAATAGCCTTTACAGTACATACGGTAATACTTTACCGCACTAGTGCGACAATTAGCACATTACGTAACTATATCGAAAATTTAAAGGGTCATATGTACTGTAAAACGTCGTACGATACATGTGCGAATAGGTTATTTGCAACTCGTGTCGATTTAAAACACTCCCTTCGGTCGTGTTTAAATTTATCACCACTCGTTTCGAATTTCCTATTTTTCGCACTTGTATCGTAATGTACTATTACAGTATATATGGTGCTACTTCACCACACTAGTGCGACAATTAGCACATTACGTAACTATGTCGAAAATTTAAAGGGTCATATGTACTGTAAATCCTATGTTCTATATTATATTATGCTGAAGCGATCGACATCAAAATCATAGTGATTTGTTATGATTTAGTTAGTGGAAACCGTTTTCTCCCGAAATGGAATTTCATAGAAAAATTTACATGATCTAACCTAATCTAACCCAACCTAGTACGCAATTTTCATTTCCCAACTATGGGGTTGGGAAATGATATGGTTGCGAAATAATTCTTTGGTAAAAGTTATTCGGCCAAATGAAACGTCTGTGAAAAGTTGGTTGGCAAGTGAAATTCAGCAATACAATTTTCGGCGAAAAGGCAGGATACTTCCAAAGGCGAGCCACCTGCACGCAGACCGTTCGATAAAAGGTTATGGATAAAGACATATTGCCAGAAGAGCGCAGCTGACGGTTGCGAGAAATGCCGCAAAACTGAAAGAGCGACTTGAGATATACAGGAGAATGTGGATCGTTGAGAACAGAGTATAAAGAGCAAAATTACCGTTATTTAATTAGATTCGAAAAGCTTTTATTCCCTCTTTAAATGTTTTAAATGTAAATATATAAGTATTATGTAAAATAATGTGTAGGTAAGTGGAAAAAAGCATCTCGATTACTCGTCACTGTTATCCTGATCTGCCAGCGACCATCTCTGCAAGCGTGAGCAACCATCACCAAGTTTAATTACGCCCTGTCAGCTCGCCGCTAGTCTCATACATCATACGGCCCGCGTAGAGCGAATGTCATTATTTCCTATGGCAGTTCGGGTTAGCATAGGAAAGCTGACGAAATTCACTTTACTCGCAATTTAGTTAAAAACTTTTGTATGTAGGACTTGTAATTTTACGTCTTCTTTTTAAATTTATTGGCTTAAACAAAAAAAAGTAATAAACTTTATTCATCAACAATATTACAATTAAAAATAATTTATCTTTAAAATAAAAGTAAATAAAACTATTTTGTTAAGTGATTCTTATTATATTCGTAGCGACGAAAAAAGTCAAGTGAGTGTAGCCGTGATATGTAAATATTTTTACAGTACATAATGGTGCTACTTTACCGCACTAGTGCGAAAATGAGCATATTACGTTACTGTGTCGAGCATTTAAAGGGGCATATGTACTGTAAAACGTTGTACGATACATTTGCGAATAGATAATTCACAACTCGTGTCGATTTAAAGCACTCCCTTCGGTCGTGTTTTAATTTATGGCCACTCGTTTCGCATTTCCTATTTTTCGCACTTGTATCGTAATGTACTAATAGAAGATGTCTCACGAAAGTTAAATGTCGAGCATTAATATCCTTAACAAAATCATTCCTGCAATTACGATTGGGAAACCATTTTTTTATCCAGCGTGATAATAGTCCATAAAATATATTTAAATATCTGTCTGTACATTTAGCGAAGCACTGGACTAAAACGGACCGATTAAGGCAGATTTGCACGACATTCTACTAACCTCCATTATCCGCCGAACGGTTCTCCAGAGCGTTAGCGAGATTTGCCAAACGGCGCCATTTTTTATCCGGCCGTACTGACCCTGTCGCCTCTTTCGGGGATGGTTTTCGATGTATGTTATTCTAGGTAAAATATTTATGTATATTATGTATGTGTAGCAAAATAAGTTTTAGTATTTTTGTCAGAATTAACCATTTATGGCATTTTAACATAAACGTCTGTCAAATCTAACAAGTCGATGATAGTAGGTTGTCAGGGGCCCTACCGGGAAAATCGAAATTCGCAAATTGCGGGGGTCTTTCTCTTTTACTCTCACTAAGACGTAATTAGAGTGACAGAGAAAAATGCACGCAATTGACGAACTTCGATTTACGCGGTTTAAGATTTATGTTTTTTAGAAATATGTTTGGTGTTGTTAAGGGATCTGACGAGATACAGAACCGGCTGTTAATATATCACCTTTGTGTGTATGTGTGTATAGATTGTATGTATGTATAGTGTAAAAAATTAAGTTCATTTTGTAGATTGCATATTTTACTAGTAATTCATTTTATACAAATATATGATGAATGCTGCAATGAAATACTGTGAATTACAATAGGAGACTCAGCATTTTACTAAAAAAGCTCTAATAAAAATAAAAAAATAAGTAGGCTATAGCGTCGCAAGTAAGCAATACCGCTGTAACCCGCATATACACGAAAAAAAAAATCTTTACACATTTTTGTTGCATTATTTTTGTGCGTCGATTGGTTTATGGCTCATAATTCTTAAATTAAATCATTTCAGCATAAGAAATTTTTAGTATTTAAATTACCATTGAAAACAGAAATGTAACCCACTAAACTTTCGGCATGTGACTTAGAGCATTTTTTTTCCCTATTTTCAGAAGTTTGTTAGTTTGGGGTTGAATGTCTACGACGCACTGTGCGTGTACGGCGTGTGTAGATACTTCCTTTGGTGTAGATACTTAATGCCTCTGTTGTACATACTTATATTTAACGGCCTTTCTTGAGGGCCTGTAATGACCAAAACCGTTGTAAACGGTCATAATTTGTCTACAGCAATTAAAAACGACTTTAAAATTGATTCCTACATTTTATTTCTATATTAAATATTTTTTGTGAGTTACAGCATTATAGCGGATAAAAAAGAAAAAAACCAAAATGCTGTAACCCTTGTGTTAAATTTTTTTTCTGTAAAATGTGTTAAAAAAAAATTTATCAACTTAAAGTTTTTGATTTGAGAGATATTATTTATTTACATATAATTTATATAATTAAAAAAATCTACGATTAAACCATTACATAAGACCGTCGCTCTCACAAAGGACTACTACTAGACTACCTAAAGTGGTGAGGCGGAAATCACTTACAAATACATAAAAAAAGTTCTGCTGTAAAAACACGGAGGTGACATATTATTGGCCGGTACTGTTAAGGGTAAAAATCTGCACCTCGGCCATGTCTTCCATCCCAAAATTTGTGCGGCGCGCCATATCTTTTGTTTCTTTCTAATCACCTGCCTTTACGTCTCCTCTTAATTCCCTTAAGGTCTCGCTGCCTAAGTTCGCGTAGCGATGGAAATATACGAGTGATTAAAAAGCTAGTCACGAGTGACAACGCGAGAGTTTGAAATATTGCAGCTCCGTTAGGAAGGCATTTGCGAGCGAGTGAATAAAGGTCTTGGTCAACTTGTGCAAAATGGAACTAGAACGGATATAGAATAATGCCCATAGGTCTAGACTGTACTAGACCGCCTGTCATTTAAAAAAAAGTGTGATGAAAGTCGGAATTATGACAAATGTAATTGGAAGTATTGAATTCAGATATAATTATGATAGCTTTACGTTTTGGTACATTCAAGGCACCGCTATGAAACACAAACTTCTTAATTATTGATCGCATCTCAGAATTGGCCTTGTGTGAAATTTGTAGAATTAACTTATTTGTTCAGCTTGTAAGCAAATTAAGAAAACTCCCATCAAACGCTAAAGAGCAAATTGTCCCCTCCAATTAAAAAAAAAACCTTAATCGCATCTACACAATTTGCATTTAACACCAAGGTCGCTCAAAACACGCTTCAAATTAAACAAAGCGTAAACGATCCTAACAGCTCTAAACATCAAAACAATCGGGTTGAAACACCCACAAAGTTCAAATAAACTGAAACTGTGTTTAGAAGTTGGCCGATCTTACTGCGTATCGGGCAAGTTCGGATTGCCACAATAAAGCCTATTTGAATATTGGCCGAACCGCACTTTACAACTTCAGTGCTTTGCTGTTAATTAAATTGGTTTAGTTTTCAAGAAGATTTCTTTTTAAATTAACGCTGCTTAAATTAAAATGGATGTTTGTGGTCCATTGCAATTTCTGAACAAGTAACGAGGATAGAAACTTTGTTTTTTTGTAATTCATTTTCTCAGCTCATAATTGTATTGTAGCTTACCGGTAAATGATTTAGCCTATTTACTTTTGCCTTCAAGGAAAGTACCGATGAAACAAATTTTACATAAAGGATTTACTTGCATAATGCTAATTTGCTTAATTCGACTTAAACATATTTTTATATACAGATTGAAAGTGGGCCATTACTATCGTGTTGCAATACATAAATGTGGTTGTGATATAAGTACATTATATATACTCGTACAGTCAGCATCAAAAGTAGCGGATCAAACAAGGTTTCAAAAGTATCTACCATTCTGTAACAGCTTAACAAAATGTGACGGTTCTATATGTAGAACAATTAAGACTATAAAATATATACTGTTGAATGTAAATTTTAGAGATTTATCTGTATTTGGAAAAATTATCCGGAAAATCAGATACTTTTGGCGCGTTGTTTCATCCGCTACTATTGATGCTGACTGTACATAGTTTTCATAATTATATAAAAACTTTTAGGGCATAATTACCCAGTGGAGAGGAAAGTAGACACATTTAACGGGGTTTATTTGACGACCTGTCTGGCTTAGTGAGTAGTGACCCTGCCTATGAAGCCGATGGTTCCGGGATCTAATCCTAGTAAGGGCATTTATTTGTGCCATGAAAACGAATATTTGTTCCTGAGTCATGGGTGTTTTCTATATATTTGAAATGAAATGAAAGAAATCAAAGTACAAACAAGAATTTAATTTATTATTCTATTTTTATATTATATGTACATATCGTTAACAAAGTACCCACAACACAAGCCTTATTGAGCTTAGATTCAGATTCAGACAATTTCACGGATTCAGTTACTTTTATTTCTCAATAGCAATACACAATTTTCATTAATACAAACAAAAATATACACACATAGTAGGTACACATTTTAAACTAACTGTATGTAGTGCGGTACTTAGTCAATTTGTGTAATAATGTCAATGTTCATATTTATAAATAAATAAATATTCTAGATAAATATTAACTAAATAAATAAATATGATATATTGACTAAGTCCCACAATAAGCTCAATAAGGCTTGTGTTTTGGGTACTTAGACAACGAAAACACCCATGACTCAGGAACAAATATCCATGCTCATCACACGAATAAATGCCCTTACCAGGATTTGAACCCGGGACTATCAGCTTCGTAGGCAGGGTCACTACCCACTAGGCCAAACCGGTCGTCGAATTTATTTATTATTATTTATCGTTATTGACAACGTAAGGATTTTCACTTTAACCTGAAGTAATGCATAAAGGTCTTTTAAGTATAACAAGCCAATACATCTGTCGTTTTGTACTTTGTGTTAAAAAAGACAACATTTAAAAAAAGTTTGCTAAATTGTATGAATAAGGGAAGCTGAAGTAAAAGTCTGAATAAACTGAGGTAGGTAATGTAAGTAATGTAAGGTAATTGTATTGTAGGTAATGTAAGTTTGTCATGTTTAGTCGATGATGTCTTCCTGTAAATATTTTTATATTATATAACGGAAACACCACACCACCCACCCACACCCACACCCACAGACACCACCACCCAAATGAACGAAGAATGGATGGATGATGGATGAGAGAAAATGGACGAAGATCGGAACGTAAAAAGAGCGTACCTGGGTCGCCTAGCAGGAGGACGTCCTATCGGACGCCCTAGGTATCGCTGGAGCGACATGGTGGAGGCGGATCTGCGCGAGCTTCGAGTCGACAATTGGCGAGAGGTCGCACAGGACTGAGAAAAGTGGCGCTGTCTTGTGTCGGAGGCCAAGTCTCATTTTGAGTCGCTGAGCCAACGGAGTAAGTAGTAAGTAAGTAACGGAAATTACGTAAATGTTTATATGTATAATATACAAGTAGATATATACAACTAGGTAGTTTAAGCTCAAACGGGCAGCAAACCGCTACCCCGTAAAGCCATGCTAATAACTTTGATTTCGGTCCTTTGGTGAAACAACGCTACTGTCAGTCAGTTCAGTCGTCGGACTTCGGACCGTCATCATCTCCAGAAGATGCCTCGTAGAGAGGCGAAACACGTTACGTGTCGACTTTTATACTTTCGGTGGTGAGTTGTTATATTTATTTGCGTATATACTTGTGCGGTGGGAGACTGGGAACATTAATTGCATGTAAAAATACGCATGTAAGTATAATGGGTTAGCACTGATTGACTAGCACGTAAACTTTTCTCGGATTAGCAAAGTAATATTTTTTGTTTTAATTAGTATGGATTTCCGCAAAATAACGCCTGATTCTTTTCATTATTTACACAAAAGACCCCAGTTCAGCAATATTCAATTGTGATGAAGGGAAAACTTTAGCCCAGAACTTTTTAGAGCATTTATTCTCATTCAAAATCGTTAGCATTTTCGACCCAGACATAAAACATGTACCCTAAATCGTCCTTTCCGTTTCCTGCGTTTTGCATAAACTCTTTTATACTCGTTTGTTATTTACACACGCAATTTCTGATTTTTCATACTTATGAAAGTTTCGTAATAATGTCCGTTTTGTGTGAACCCTGCGGACAAAATGTCTACTTAATATATATTTATTGTTCTTAAACACTTTTCAATATCGAACTCGTTTATAAAGCAATAATTTCATTAAAAAAAAACATTGTTTATCATCAATTCATCACTACGCCTTATAAAACAAATTCTCCCGCCGCGTCCTATACCTACGTATATATGTTTTCGATAAACTCAAAAACTACTGAACGGATTTTCATGCGGTTTCTACTTACGAATACAGTGATTATTGAGGAAGGTTTAATTAGGTGTATAATTTGTTTACCCGTGCGAAGCCGGGGCAGTCGCTAGTGTAATTTAATTGTATAAATATTAAATCGTTTAAATAAAGGAGATAAGTTTACATAACTAACTCGGTGGGCCCACAGCAGGACATGTCTGTATCGCGGCGAATGCTCCACAGAATTATTAGTACAAAGGCTGCCTCTCCACCGAGGCGATGAGCGGGAATGAGTCAACAGCATCGGTTGTAATCCAGAGAAGCGGAGAAGAGATGTAAATTACAACCCAATACTGTTGGTTGAATCCTGCCCATCTCCTTTCATCTCCGCCTCAGTAGGAAGGCAGTAAAGAAACCATCGTCGTTAACTAATAAAGTGTAAACCCTATTGCAAAAGCATAAGCTCTATTTCTCTAAGTTGCTAAAAGCTTAGCAAAATTTAAACACAAATTAAAAACTTGGTTAGTCGAGCAAGCGTTCTACGACCATAAGGAGTTCTTTAAATTAGGAACTTAGCTATAAGATATTAATACAACCAACGTTATGTATTTAAAATACATACCTATAATCTGTGTGTGTATAAAATGTGACATGTAACTTATACATATTATCAATAAATATTATGATTATGATTATCAATCGTCAGTTTACTAAGAGTTTTAACTGTCAGTACTGAGATTTTTCTTTACCAGTTGCTTTTTTCGTTGTTTGACGTTTCCCCCGGCACGTACAAGCCAAATTCAATTCATTATTTCAAGGAAACTAATGAAACCAAAAGCACAAAAAGATGGCGGACAATGGGCGCACGTAATGGCCGCCGGAAGTCCGATACCGGATGTTTCCTTCGCTTCTGTCTGCGTTTAAAAATAAGCTGTATATACGTAGGGTTACGGTGGATTATGGCTAGGCGAGAGTCACTATTGGTTTCGGATGGAAATTTTTGTTCATTTTGTTTTGAGCAATTTGTTCGTTCTGATACGTGAGATTGAAAAGCTAAATTAAATATTATTCTGATTTTTCTTATTTAAACTCGCAGTAGATTTAGTTTATACGGTATCTAAAAATGTTATGCATTTCTACCCACAGTACTGTCCTACAGTCGGACCAAAACAAGTCTGCAACGATTTATAACGTATAAATAACACTCGCACTGCGTGTGCTATTAAAATCGTTGCAGACTTATCTTGGTCTGACATTCAAGGAACTTCTGTTTTAAGGGTGTCAGTAACACTGTTCAAGGTCAACGTCATGAACCGATAGTTTTTATTTTAATTTTAAATATTTTTGTTTCTATCCTAATAGGATTAAAAAACTTTCGCAAGATGGAAGGACATAAAAATGTATGGGCATTTTTTGACACTTTATAATCATTTAGGATCGAAATAGCTCTTGATTCTAAGTAGAAATCATATTTACTTAATAGAGAAGAAGATATATTTATGTATAGATAGGTAATCAAAAGTACGAAATTTAAAAAAAATACAATGTAGTGCAGCAACCGCTTTAAATAAAATAGCCCATTTTGAATGTCAATATAAAATTCTGGCGATTTACTCGAAACTAAATATCCTTTGACTCCTTTGAAATTGTATTCTCCGAATTCAATATTTATTTGCTGAGTGAGGCCGAAACGGTTTTGTTCTTTGCAATTTAAAGTACCTAATTTATTATAAGTGACCTGTTCCCTTGTAACTAAACGATCTATTCGTTTTCTATCTGTAGCCTTATAGACTGTTGGATAAATATAGTTAACGCACATCGAAATTGGTTTGGTCTTTTTATGTCAGAATCAATTTTTCTTCATGTAGGTAAGTAACTATATTGTGGTAACTTCATGAATTAAATGTATTTTACTTCTTTCTTGGTCTTTTAAAATGATATAAATATCTTTATTGAAGAGCAGTTCAACTAGGTATATAGTATATTTAAGCCGATCGGAATCAAAGTTTAAAAAAAAAAACAGACTTTTAGACCGATTTTAAACTTGGTCCAATAGTTATGTTCAGCAGATAATTACTTATTTACCTCGCAGTACTATGGTTCAAACGTAAAAATAACTAAGCTTATAGATAAGTATTAAAATAAAAATTAATAAATATTGGGACTTACACAAATCAATCTAACCCCACAATAAGCTCAACAAGGCTTGTGTTGTAAAACTAGACGACGATAAATAGCTATAGTAGAGGGATATAGATAAATTCTTAAATATAAAAAAGTCCATAAATAAGGAATAAATATTTGTGGTTATCACATGGCCCCACCAGGATTTGAACCCGGGACCTCCTACTTCATAGGCACGGTCACTAAAAATTCGCTCGAAAGCCGTAAAAAATGCATACTTAAATATTTTTGCACGTGAAAAACCTCTTTGTCAACTTTCTTTTCACCTCACGCGTTGCCAACTCCGTTTTTTGTATCGTCTGATTTTCTGCCACATCGGCCATAGATAATACCGTTCGTAGTAAAGTTGCGGCCCATTACCCATAGATAACATGATAGGAACGAATTTATAGCATTACCATCTTTTCCAATATGACCGCGATCGCTAATCTTCTGAGAAACAAAGCAAAGATTTTGGGTACAGGGACGGATGTAATAATAAAATAATGATTAAGTATACAAAAAAGGAAAAAATACAGTAAGCAGCTTATCTATAGATACATTACATATAGGCGTAGTTAATAAATAAATAAATAAATATGATAGGACATTATTACACAAATTGACTAAGTCCTACAGTAAGCTCAATAAGGCTTGTGTTGAGGGTACTTAGACAACGATATATATTATAATATATGTATAAATATTTATAAATACTTAAATACATAGAAAACACCCATGACTCAGGAACAAATATCCATGCTCATCACACGAATAAATGCCCTTACCAGGATTTGAACCCGGGACCATCGGCGTCGTAGGCAGGGTCACTACCCACCAGGCCAGACCGGTCGTCATAGTTAATTAAATAATTGGCTAAGATATGTAGGACTGCAATCATGTACGAGTATACAGGGCGTATACGACTTTGCCACGTGGAGGGGAAATACTTTAAATACTCGTACAGTAGATATAAAAAATTACTAAAAAAAGACTTAATTTGTATTTTTAAAACAATACGAACTGCATTAAAAAAAATCACCTGTCTGAACCGGGAATCGAACCCGCTAAATGTGGTAACAAAAATGCTTGCAGGATAATAAGATTAGGATAATGACTTAGATACTCGTAATATTTGCATTAATCTTAACTGTGCCCCTTCGTTTAATGCTACTCAATATTTTCAAAACGGTGCTCCACTTTCCTCTAAAATGTGTCAAGAGCTTTTCTCTTGAGCTTTTATTATGGACGAGGAAAATGGAATGCTTATTTTGTTCAATTTTTTATTATTATTGAATAATCCGTCAATTTAGATGATATTACTATTTGTTTTTTTGGATGCTTAGTAACCAAAATTACTTGAAGTAACATTTAACAGTGGCTTCTCTGCCCGGGTGTACCCGGTTAATCCGATAGCGAACCAATATCATACCGCTCAGCGATAGGCTGAATATCTTGCTTATATTTCTGCTGTGTTTTAGCAAGTTACTTAAACAAAAAACATCTAAAACCGCTTTTTTGCCCGGGTATACCCGGGTGATATGATAGCGAGCCAATATCCTGCTTATCATCTATCAGCTGAAAAGATTGCTTATATTTCAGCTGTGTTTTAGTAAATTACGAGTATTTAAAGAAAAAACATTTAAATCGCTTTTCTGCCCGGGTATACCCGGGTGATCTGATAGCGGGCCAATATCCTGCCTCTCAACGATCGGCCGATCCTGCTTATACTGCAGTGTTTTAGCAAATACGGCCGGAATTTGGTTAGATTACGCTATTTCATCTGGATTATTTACTGCAGTACATTTTAGAGTTTCTAGTTTCTAACGTGGCGTTGAACAGTTATTAGTTGTAATGGTTGCTATAAGCTATAAAACTTATTATTGAACGTACAAAAGTCACTAAATGTTACAGCAGGAATACGAACTATAGGAGACGATTAAAATCCGTTTCGGGTTCCGGCCGAAGGGTGTCGTGTTTCGGAGACTCCGGAGCAAACTGCCGAATCCGACGTAAGAGTAGATGATTCTGTCAACAAACTAGTGCTTAGTTTTTAAGTTTATGAAATGTATAAGTATGTTAGTATAAGGTATAATGTAATATATGGACCTTGTTGCCGGACTCAAATTATAAAATGAAATAAATTACTTAAAACTAATTTCTATAAGCATGTAATTCGTTTCATCTTTATTTGATAGGTGTAGTTAACCACTAAATTTTTTATAAAAATTTAAAACATGGAAAATATTGGATGTTCATATTTGAATGATCAGAAATATTAAATACTATTTTTGATTAATCAATTTAATTAATTTTCCGAGGATTAAATACTATTTCTGATTATTCAAATTATTTTGTGTAAGGACCTTCATGGGCGTTCGCGGAAATTCAGTTCGGCAGCCCCTGGCTAATGTGTATATTTGTGGCTTTCTAATGAAGAAGGGTCCTTCTTTATGCTCCATGTGCAGGACCCTGATGGAAATGTACTTTATGCACATAGAACATAAGGATCCTTCTCCACATTTATGTTAGTTACGCACCATATTTGACTCATCATAAAAGTTACGTCAAAATACGTATTTAAGTATTTTTTCCCGTCGAAACTCTGCCCCTTTCGCCCCTTACAGCCTAATTTCATCCGAGACTTATTGATGAGTTTATCCGTCGCGTCAGCTACGGCATTTACGAGTTATTGAGAAAAACATGAATATGTCAGGCTTTAGGTTCGAAGCGATAAAATTCAGGGCGCCTAAAACATTGCTATGAAAATCAGACGTGATGAGAAAATTATTCTGTGAATTTGGGCCAGATTACATATAAACAGCTTCGCCACACTCGAATAAAAGTATTTTTTATGCAAGTGCGAAAACTACAATTTACTGAAAACCTATGTTAAACTCTTAAGATATTTATTTATTTAAGTAAACGTTACTGAGCAATTTAACAATTAAAAGTACAATTTGCTAAGCTCGCAATTATACGAGGAAACAAAAAATATGTAACAAATAACGTTCACTTCAAAACGATAACTTTTTAGTGACACCACATGGCCTGCCAACGTGTTGAGGCCACAGGAGGTCGATTCAAATTTTACAATTTGTTATGGATTTAATACGACTTCAATAGTACATGGACGATTATCTTGGTTAATGCGCGTCTCACTTTCACTGCATTTCGCATGCACCAATTAGAGAGATCTTAAAGGCAGTATTGTAACTGCTACAGCCCTTAAATACGTTTCACACACACACGTCACGAGGCGTTTCAGTATCAAAATGAAATAAAAACCGTATCTAGTTGTTAAATCTGAATCGGCACCCTGGTAACACACGAAGCCCGCACGTCCTGCAACTCACTACGCCGCTCGATCAAGTCATCGTGGGGGACTTGACGACCCGCATACTTTCGCACATGTCTGAGAAATTCGTATATCAGCCATTGCGTACCAATTTAAACTATCGTGAGACCTAGTAACATTACTTGATAATTTTACGGTTTAAACTTACACGTTTTAGTGACTCGCGCGACATGTTTCGGAGAGCCTAGGTCTCCTTTCTCAAGCACTAACAGTGCAGCCGAGCAGCGACCAAGACCACGACTTGTGTACCGTAATAAAACAATTATATAAATACTAGCTTCTACCGCTTTCGCATTTACACTCGTAAACTATGGGCTTATTGGTATTTGTCTGGTTTCCTCACGATGTTTTCCTTCAGCGACTGATAAATATGAAATGATATGTCGTACATAAGTTCCGAAAAACTCAATGGTACGAGCCGGGGTTTTATCACGCGACCTTTGTGTTGAAAGTCGCACACTCTTACCGCTAGGCTACGAGTACCAATGTTTTTTTTTGCTATTAGGTACTGGTGTGTCTATTATGAATAAATCTATGGTTCGGGTTCGAAATTCCTTCTTGAACCGGTCGACAATTTAATTTAATTGCTGCTTCGGTTGATCACAGTAGATTGTCTGTTTCAGATTTCCCCCCTTTACCCCCCGTTTTGTTCTCAAGGAAGTCAAGGGAATCTGCGGAATGGAAGATCATTAAAATTTGGAATTTTAATTACAGACAAGGTTCTCCTTAACTTAAATGACTTCGGCCTAAATTTACACGTGACAAGTTGTATCGCAAGAATACTGGAGTATTAAATTTCAGCTAGATTACAGAAATAAATAAAATGCTTAAACAATATGGTTTACTTTCATTTCTAAGAATCTTTTTACAATAAGATATAGATATAGTACTAAAGCAAATTCATGTGTTTTATTAACGCTTAGTTGTACTTTGCATTTATTTTTACTATTTGTTTCCAAAATAAAATTTGCCTGTCTCATTGATAATATCAAAACGATAATTTTACGTTGTTTTACTTTATAACTGTTATATTAGACTACTTTGCCACTATAGCTAACCTGAGCTGAGCGTAGTATCACCGATGTTAAATTTGAAAACATAGTTCAGCTCTACTATAAAAGGAGCCCAGACCTAGATTGCGCGCTTTTCATTAGTGTATTACATGTAAGGCGCGCATAAAATATGCGATCTACAGCAAACATGCGTCGGCACTTGCCTCCCATACGGTAGATCTGGGTACATGTTTACCTTTGACAACACTGACATAGCAAAATAAGTTGTATCCCAATACTAACACGGTCGTTTCTTTGCTGCAGGTAAACGGGTCGTGGGGCCTCCCCGCGTTCGTGTGCGACATCTACATCGCCATGGACGTCACTTCCTCGACGTCCAGCATATTCAACCTCGTCGCCATTTCTATCGATAGGTAAGTCTATTACTAGTGGCTAGTGTTTTACTAGTGGGTCTGTGAGCTGTTGACCTCGCGGACCCAAAATACGCGGTAAAAATTCTCAAATCCGAATCACTCAAAAAATTATATAACTAGTGGCTCTGTGGGCTGTAGAACTCGTGAACCCTCATGGCTTCGCCATTTTAAGAAATTTTCGAAAGCTGAATCGACAAAAAAAAAACATTCTTGAACCTGTGCAAGCCAATTTTTAAATTTTGAGCGCTCGATTTCGTGTCCTCCCGTCAATAATATCTCCACTACTAGGCATTTAAAATCTACTAATAGAATTGAAAACGAGTGGTCAGTACCAATAAATTCACAATTTTCTTTCGCTTCTACTCCAAAAATAGCATTTCACCGTTTTCCACAGATTTTTGAAGGACGAAATCGAGCGCTCGAAATTCGAAAATCGCCCCCAGACTGAAGAATCATTTGACTAATGTAGACGAGAACATCCGGATGTAGGTAGGAAAGCATTTTTGTCCAAGCTGAAATGAAGACCTTCGCTAACGCTCGGTCAATTATCAAACCTGCTCGCTAATTTTAAGAAGCGGTTGAATGGGAAACCTGAAGAAGACAACAGCCACATCGACATGCGAAATACGAAAGCATTTTTGTTTAAGCTGGAACGGTGATTAAAAACAAAAATGTGACATTATCTATAAACAGGGACTTTATTGTCGGTGGCGCTTACGTCATTATCAACGATGCTCAGATATTATAAACAACACCGCGCTACGCAGTGCGGCATAAGCGCCATCGACAATAAGTTCCCTTTTCATAGATAATGCCACAAATAATTAAATCTAAAAACTGTCTAATATGGCTCGTTACTGATCTGTCAGTGTTAAAAACGGCATTTTTGCAACCAAAAATTTCACTTTTGACACCGACAGATCAGTCTCATATCGGAAACAGATCGAATAACTAAAATTCCAATACGCTGATCATTATATTTTCATCCGCAGTTCCACTTCATTAAATATCGCTTTCAGGTCTCAAACAACATGGAGGTATTCGGGTTATAGACGACGAATTGAGAATCTCTTTCGAAACTTTGGAGCATGTTAATAAGTTCAGAATACGTGTAAAGCCTAAAGAGAGATCCGTTATAGGTATTTGAGTTTGAAACCTTATTGTTTATTCGATTTGAACCAAAACTATGCTTATAAATATTAAGGAGGACACTGAGGACAGAATTCATATAGAAAAGTTTAAAATTTCAAATAAATGCTTAGCTTTCGTTTATCTGCTCTACCTTTTTACCCCAATTGGTCCTTGTTTAAGCTAGACAAAAAATTCTCAGTGTCTCTCCCTAGTGTGGATCTATGTATAATAAGATATGGGGCAGATATACCTTATTTTTTGTTAGAATGTCTCACTTTACAGCCATTAGCCAACGCATTTTATATATAGTGTGAAACTGAAACTCTTTATTCTTCAATTTACGTATATTACAATTAGTGTCCGACCATAGATTCGGTTTTGGTCAGTTTCGGTCCAAAAAAATCATGGTTCAGACGAAGTTTCGGTTTCGGCTTAAAAACGGCCGAACCTTTCGCCCGGGACCGAAACATATGAGATGGTACTTCTCACTATGAGACAAAGACCAGAAGTTGGGGAACAAATAGAACAACAATATTAATATACTGATTTATGTATACAATAAAAAATCGGCCAAAAGCATGTCGGGCGACGCTCAGTGTAGGGTTCCGTAGTTACTCTTCCGTCACAATAAGCTAAACTGGAGCTCAAAGTACAGTAAATTGTTAACCAAGGGATAAAACGGTACCTTTCACGCGAGTTAAACAAATAGGCAAATTTGCATAATCAATACCTAATTAAAGTAAGTCTTTTTACTATGAAGGGGAAACTTTTTGCGATAACTCAAAAACAGCTAAACTGATCATGTCCACTATAGTTTTCATTTAATGTGTTTCTTAAGCTCTACTTACACAATTTTTTTCATATTTTTTGGACCTATGGTTCAAAAGTTAGAGGGGCGGGGACACTTTTTTTTCTCTTTCGGAGCGATTATCTCCGAATATATTCACTTTATCAAAAAATGTTTGTTGAAGACCCCTATTAGTTATGAAAGACCTTTCCAACGATACCCCACACTGTAGGGTTGAAGCAAAATTCACCCCCACTTTACGTGTAGGGGAGGTACCCTAAAAAAATTAAATTTTTAGATTTTTTTGTACGACTTTGTCGGCTTTATTTATTTATATATCCATGCCGAATTTAAGCTTTCTAGCACTAAGGACCACGGAGCAAAGCCTCGGACAGACAGACAGACAGATAGACAGACGGACATGGCGAAACTATAAGGGTTCCTAGTTGACTACGGAACCCTAAAAATCAATTGGTTTATTGGAAAACTCAATTTCCATAATGAAGGCGCCACGGTCGACGCAGTCTTAATATGTGTATAAAAGCGGTTTTATGATATTTTTAAAAGATTTTATCAAGTCTACAAAAGTTTCGGTTTCGGCTGAAACTAGGCCAAAGCCGAACATTCGGTTTCGGTTTCGGCAACAAAACATGTTTCGCTCGGCCACTATTTACAATGCACACTGACAGCCCCGAGATAACCTGCGCAAGAAACTAGGCGGGACAAATATTTTCAAATAATTATAAATTGTAGATGTAAATATCACGTTACTAATGTAGAACATAGATTAAACATTGTCACTAAACCATATGTAGCAAATGTTAAACTATTGAATAACAAAACTAATAATGCAAATTAATTCCTATTTGCTAATTAAAATCAGATTCTGGTTTACCATTTAGTAGTTGATAATTTCCAACTGAAACATTAATTAATTTGCAAAGAATATTATACCAAATTGTTGAAACAATTGTTTTTGGATTTGTTATTATATTTGCGCGTAGTAGAATGCATTGCTCGCGCTACATAAATATTGTAATAACAGTTCTTAATTCACGAAAGACATAAATGGGATTTGATTATATTTGCATATTGATATACGAATAAATTTTATAAACAATACAATTCAGGCGGTGGACAAATACCTAAATATCGAATTTAGGCCTTGGACCAGTACAAAAATTAATAATACCTTTAAAAAAAAACATGTTTTCTGAAATGGTCATATCTCATCGTAGCTACCCACGCTGGTTTTTCGACAAGACCATACAAGATGTGAATAATTGAAGATTGTAAAATCAAACAGGTCATACATATTTCAATGCCTTGTCCGCAGGTACATAGCAGTAACGCAACCAATAAAATACGCAAAACACAAGAACAACCGTCGCGTCTGGTTCACCATCGTGCTTGTGTGGCTGATCTCGGCCGCCATCGGCACGCCCGTGGTGCTGGGGCTCAACGACACGCCGGACAGGAACTACGGCGAGTGCCTGTTCAACAGCCAGAACTACGTCATCTACTCCTCGCTCGGCTCCTTCTACATCCCCTGCATCATGATGATGTTCTTGTATTATAGTATTTTTAAGGTGAGAGATATCGCGAATCTTCTTGATGATCTTGCCGCTCATTATATCGTAAAGTAAGAAAAAGAAGAGATTCCTGCCTCGCCGCCTCGCCGCCTCGCCTTTCGCCTTTGTACAAATGATGTGTGTTCTTTTTTGTTTTGTTTCTTTTTGTACAGTTAAGTGTTTTACTACTATTACTACTAAAGTCAGACGATGTTAAGTCAAGTTTATAGGGCCTAGGGATATGCATTCTTACTGCCAAGTTCGTGCAAACAGCGAGCTCACAGTCTACAATAATGTTTTAAGACTACATTATCCTGAACCACACTTGTTTCCGATTTTTTTTAATTCGTACTTAATAATTAATGTAGCTTTACAATTTTTTTCCTGGAGTTGCAGGCGCCTATGGGCTATGGTGACTGCTTACCATTAGGCGGACCGTATGCTTGTTTGACAATGACGTAGGTAGTTAAAAATATATTTTTTGACAGTTATTTTATTATTAAATTGTATTTACTTCTGTCAATGAGGTGTCAATGGTGTCATAAATCGACCTGAAGCCCCACTCAGATACTAGTTTATTGTTACAATTTTGTTGGATATGATTTGTCGGGACATATCTGGTGATATTTCTGGCTGAAAAATCATATATGTAATAAATTGCTGAATAGTCTTTCTTAAATATCTTTATCCTTTATCCTTAAATATCCTTAAATATCTGAATAGTCTTCCTGCGCCTTAAAAATATTTCATTTTATTCAATAAAAGTTACAAAAGTAAGTGGATATATGTGAAGTAATAAGAAAGTAAGCTAAAAGAACATCTTCAACTACGAGTATAAAGTTGATCGTCTGAGTTAATATATCTAGAAACTACTAACATCTCATGAATGAACGTTTGAACGAACTATGACGTCAATGTTTAAGTTCTACGTTCGCCGTAGTTGCACTTTTACAATCTGTTTAAAGCGCAACGCTTGGTTGCTTTTTAATATCTTACACCGTCAGCGAAATTTAATTCAACTAGACGATTTACAACGACATATTATTATTATTAATGGAATAGACCGTCTTATTTACAATGGCATATTATTATTCTTATTAATGGCATATTATTATTATTAATGGCATAGATCGTCTTATTTTATTCAATATTATCTGTATTAAGAGTTTTTCCACTTCTAAATATTTTCCATTCTCCATGTTTTTTTTGTATGTTATTGACACAATGAAAAACTAGATTTATAAGTTTTCTTTTTTTTCAAAATTTGCAAAACAGAAAAAAAATATATAAAAAGAAAAAAGAATTTCGGTAGATTCAAAAAGCTATTCTTTCCTCTTAAGTTTGAATTAAAAATATGTTGTATGAACACAGAGATTATGACGTTATGGTTAGGTAGTAAGTTTTTTTAAAGCATATTTATGTCGTTTAGTAATTATATTATGGAATGTGTCAGCAGTATCACTATCAGTAAATATCAGTATTCACTAGCTCAGCTCGCTGTAACTACCATTCCTAATGTTATCCAATGTTTGTCCAGGCATTAAGGATAAGAGCTCGGAAGCAACGAGCGGCGAAGAAACCTCCCGTGCCAGAAGGCAGCCAAGCCGTCGTCATTGAAAACGTGGCGCAGACAAGAAGGCTGGCTGAAACTGCCTTGGACGCAGCCACCAACACTGGCTCCGGTAGCAACGAGGATGACCATGACAGGTACCAAATGTTAAAAACTTCGACTCCGATAGCCAACTTGACTGCGGTGTCGCTAAGAAAAAGAAGTTTAAGTATGTCACCATGAGCCTTCCTAAGGCGTGTAAGCAAAAGGAATCGAAAAATTAAATAAATATAATAATTAAAATGTTTGTGGTATCGTTTGCAGACGTAGCTGTTATGCTAAAAAGTGTCAGTAATGAGATGCGATTATTCTCCTGTTAACAGAATTTGTTTATTGAACTTGAAATAGGTATATGACTATTCGAAAACAAGTTTCGAACTAATGGAATTTCGAATTTTTAAGCGAAAACAAGAGGATAAAAAAAGTGGCTGTGACATAATCGGACAGACAGACGGACATGAAGAATCTATAAGGGTTCCGTTTTTTGCCATTTGGTTACGGAACCCTAAAAATACTTAGGCACTTGACACCTTCATACACTGATTTGATTTACTTCATGAGTAAATTCTGAACATGAATGAAGGTGTTATGTACTTTTTCATAAAAAATAGTAATATGGTATACTTCTAAAGTAATAATTATTTATTTGTCTATACAAGTATTTTCACAAAAAACATCGTTTCATCGATTGTTAAACATTTTTTACAGTTGATTAATCTTTAACTGCTACTCAAGATATATAAAGACGATGAAATAAAGCAAGCTTCTAGCGATGCAATATTTGTCCGCAAACTAAAAGCTGTACTACTAGAAATGGCTTGCTATACCATTGACGAGTTTTTCGATGGCCACGGGTCATTGGCTCAATCGTGTACCTACTAAACTATATAGGAATATAATAATATCTCGTTATCTTACTATGTATTGTAATATTTGTAATGCTATACGAGTCGAAAGTTATTAATACATGAGTATAGTAAATAAATAATGTAATAGACATCCAATGTAAAATCTATCATAAGATAATTGTATATAAAATGACTTGTAAATGTAAATATTTACCAATAAACATCATATCATATCATATCAAAATTATGTTTTTGTAACATAGCACGTTCATCCACTCACGTCTTCAATTGGTTTAGGTACCAAATCCTTGTTGATAGTGAACTTTTATAGACTTTGGATGTGCAGTCAGTCTTTAAGTCAAATAAGTCTAAAGTCTAAAGATTATTTGATATAAGATGTAGAAGATAATAAGCTCAAAGTTCTTCTCGAATTGAGATTAGAAAGCGAAGACCAAACCCCAGGGACAGGCACGCTAAAAGCTTTACGAGAGTGGTTAGCCACAGGCTGTCAACATTTGAACGGTGGCCACGTCAGATGCGAGTAAGTAAGATTCCGCTAGGCACGTGGGATGCCTTTTAGTACAGCGCCTGTACTTAATCCTGTGGATTATGCCTTAGGATTGTAAAGCAAATTTAACATGTCTAATAACTATGTCTAATATGTTAATAATGATAATAATGTACAAAAATAAGTGAATTTATCGGATAAAGATTCTAGCAACGTTCTACTTATTAATCATTGAATATATTTATTAGCAAGAATATATTTTTTAAAGGAATTTGGACATTCATATTTTTTATGAAATCTCAAATAACGTTAAGGTGTATTAACACAAAAATATGCCTTTTCATGGAGAAAAAATACATTAATTTCCCCTAATACTGACGTTTTTCGACAGCTCATCTTTCATGAATGCTAATATAACATTTCCGAGCAATATCTGTCCGCTTGAGCCCCAATAATTAATGAAAATCTATTACACGCTCAAAGAAAATCACGTTAATTTCGTATCTTCCATCATAATTTCCCAAGAGTGACCTAATCATCTGTTCATTTCGAGACTCTTTCAACTCACTCAATTTGCAATCTTACTGCTTTCTGTTGTTGGTTGAATTTGGCTAGACATTTGTTATTCATACCGATGCGTATTGCAAATTTCTCGGTGCTATATTGCCCCAGTTATTACGGAGTTAATTTTCTTGTACTCGCAAACAATGAGAAAATATGAAGTAGCCGTAGAAGTTACGCTCGTCTGTTACAGTTATTAGTTTTATCACTGTTAGTTACTTTCTTGCTTAGTTTGAGTTAAGGATTTTCCACTGTGTTAGTGCATGCAGTATTTGGATTTATTTATACTTGTGGGACAGGGACATAATAAAGTACCTTGAGTGTGTGTTACGTTTACTTCCCACGCGCTCTCCTATATCTAAGTAACGTCTACATTATGTAAGGTAGCTACATAATAAGTTAATGCTAAATAATCCCCCTACGCTATCATGAGTATAAAAGGTTTTATATTTTGACCTACAAAGTTAGACGTTTGCCCTTGCGTCTGGGGTTTTATGACGTAACTATGAGGTCTTAAAATTTACTAAAAGTGATGATTAAAACCTTTGTTCAGTAAAGAAGCTTATCATACTTTGCTTATTTTAAGAACTCAAAATAGATAATTGTTTTAATTCAACTTATTGTTATGCCTCTTTTGTCAATGACTTAATTAGGCAGAAATAGGTTATTCATCAATTCTAAGTGTATATGGCTGAGAGAAACTAAAAGAAGGCGATAAGGCTAATTATTTGTCTAGTACCTACGGATTATATTGAAACAGAAATGTATATTAGCTTTTTTGCAAATTGAATTTATGAGCTAGATTGACTCTCTGAAGTTATCTACTGCTTTCGAATTCTCATTTCATACACGTTCTCATAGACAATAAGTAGCGATTTTAAGAAAAGTGGGGAATGTTTAATATGATCGTAGAATCAACAGAGCTCGTGATTCTGAGTATCAACATTACGTGTCCTAAAATGTATCGTTATTCTAAATACTTAGGTTTTATGAAAACGGCAATTAACTTTTGTAGTAGTGTAGGCAGTGACTATAAACAGGTGGGTGGAACCGTAAAATTATCTTAACTTTTGTAAGCATCTAAATGAATAGATACACAGATATGTATCTAATACTTTACTCTGAGTACTACTGCAGGTAGTCAATAAACGGGCGAGTGAATGTGATTTTAAATTACAATATTTTAATGGAATTCCTTGTGAAAATTACAATATTTGCGTGAGACATAGATATTGAATAATTATATTAAAACGCCGTATAACTAGGAGCTTCAACGCTTCTGCTATTTAAGATACAGGAGTGACCAGTTTCAATATATTTAATATTTCCTTCGCGAATGTTTTTGGTCAATCTCGCAGTTACCTTACTATCGGTACGAAAAATGGATGAATCAATGTGTTTGTTACAGCTTCGATAAGCGTTCCGTAGAGTTGGAAGACGCGGAGGACTGCCATGTCATCCCTAACGACAAGTCCACGGAATTCATGCTCGCAGCTCGAGAGGATCTACCTAAGTAAGTTCAGACAAGTATTCTAAGTGCCTTATTGGAATATGCTCGGGAGTTAAGCGTGGCGAGGCAAGATCGGAGGAACCATGAGCCCAATTTAGATTTAATAATTTGTTCGGAATTTGAACTGCAATTTGCTTTTGCCCCGACTTTGACGATCGTCTTGATAATTGGCGCACATCTCACGCACGACTTCATTTCGCATATCGTGAGCGATATTCAAGGTCGTTACAAAACCAGTACAAAACCATTAACAACGGTTTCTTTGCCATAATCATGCAGTTAAAATATTATAAATAATAAACTAACCTATATGGCTGTGTGATACGAATGTTAGACTAGGCTGAATTGCTTTAACAAATATCAATTACCGGTCGTGTAAAACCAGCAGCACTGAGAGCTACAGTTAATTAATTAAGTTAGTATTATTTCAAAGTCCTTTGTAAGGTTTTGTGTGAACAAACGTTTGACATAAGTGCAATCTTATAATCCTACTAAAAATAAGCATATTTCTTGAAAAGAATTGCAAAGTGCAAAGTAAAAGGATAACGCTGGTATTATTCCATGCAGTAAATCTGCTTAAGTTGGACAAACAAAGGCGTGGAATAAGCACGTTGCGGACCGGCGCCGTCGCGTTGAGCTGCTGAGATTCATAAGTGTACGGCGAGAGTGGCGAGCGTTCAGCGGAGCGCTCGAGCGAGCAGCGCAAAGCGCTCTGCGTAGGGTGTATTCCCATTTAAGAACGCGACCGGCAAAACGTCCCACTTTGTCGCTTGCCATATGACATAATATATGACTTTTGACGCGTACTCTGTGCCTTCCACTATTGGCATTGACCAAACACTGTATATACCTAAAAATATTGCACACCTTAAGAAAAAAGTATATTTTTGAAAACTGCACGGCCGATTTTAGAAATACCTTGTAGACTTATTTATAAAAATTTACACGGTTCATTTAGATATATTATGTTTTATCCCATTCTTACAAATACATAAGTCAAAATGACAAATAAAGACAAACGATTCACAGCTAATCCAGGCTAGAAACGCGTTTATAAATAACGCCATTTTAGTCTTTACTGACCTTTCGATTCATATTTCCTACCTGATTCTCTAATATTTAAACTGCACAATGGCACAATTTTGACCTAACTATGTACATTGGTTATGTGAATGAAGCATTATTCATACGCCAAAGGCATTGTTTCGTGACATTGTGCTAGATTTCAACGACATTGTGCGGTTGATTGTACAGAATATGTGCATTTAAGGAGATATTATCAGATTTATTTATTCAGTATAACTTAACAGTCCAGACCAGACGCGATTTATTTATTCAGTATAAATTTTATTTTGACACTTGGAGAGACTTTACACTTCCAAATCTTATTAGTATTAGTACTCTGACATTGGGGACCTTTTACATCTCCAGATTTAATGTGTTTTTAACCATAGAGACTATACATCTCTATTGTATTGTAGTAATTATTTATTTTAAGATTATTATAATGTAATGTTTACCCAGGTATTGGCTGTTGTATTTATAAATGTTGTTATGTATTTTTCATGTCACTATATGATGTTACTATACATGTTGTATTGACTTGTAAAAGAGCCCTTGAGGCCTACTTGCAGAATAAATTTTTGAATTTTGGATTTATTAGTCTCAATCTAATATTTAAGCTTTAAAGAAAAAAAAGAGAATGATTTAAAACTATAAATTATTCGATTTTGATTTTATAGTATCTTTTTGCGGATTGAGATATTGTTCTGGTTGGAAGAACATCTTTTTGATGTTTAAAAATATTACGTGTACCTATAGTAGATAACCTTATGTAACATAAAAATATATTAAAACATAGTACTTGCATAAATAAAAACCTACTTTTTAAGGGACTCTGAGCGACTAATTAAACACGAATAACTTAAACTTTAAATGAAAACTTCGTTCAAACAAATTACGGCATTGGATCTATTCGGCATTTTTTACATTTTACATAAAAATATACAAAATGAAAAAAAAAAAACAATGCCCTTGAGTTTGTTTTTTTTATAAATTAATTATTAGGTCCCTAAACTTTAACTTTAACTGACTTAAATTCTTCTTAGATTCCGATAGGACTCGTACTCGTAGATGCTGAATTCAATCGAGAGAAGTAGAATGTTATTTAAATTAGCGATGGTTGATAAAATCGTTATGTTATCTGTTCACTGACGTGTGAGAACCTTTATCCCACAGATTTACATTAAAATTGCATTGTATACGACAAGTCAGCCGTCAAATGAATGTAAACTTTTCTTCATCATCAACTTAATGATTCACACTTGGTATAATTATGTATGTATTAATATATGTATGTATTTATTATAAATTACACATTTAACAACAAAAGAGAAAATGCGCTAATTACTATACACAATGCATAATTATGTTCCCGTCTAGACACAGCATTTTATGAGGTTCCCGCATTTGTACAAAAATAATATTTAAGATAAAAAAAAAAAACATTATTTTAATAAAAGTGAAATATTCTATAGTAACAAAATTTTAATGCACGTAATACGAAGTGCAAATAATCGGTTTTCTTTTTTAGGATAGGAATTATACGAGTAACAGATGTAGAAAGAGTACATGTATTTATATATCCATTAGGTATAATGTTTGTAAATAAAGAATCATTATTCGATTTGAAGGAGTACTAGGGAAAGTAAAATGATAACGATAACCCAGACAGGAAACTAGTCCTAATAAAAATTAGTCTGGTTTCCTTACGATGTTTTCCTGCACCGAAAAGCGACCGATAATATTAAATGACTCATTAGTACGAGCCGGTGATTGGAACCCGCAACCTCCGAATTGAAAGACGTCCATCCTTATTGCTAGGCCATCACCATAAACTCTTCTCTAACTTCACTAAATACCTAGAGGTACATCGTGAGGTGCACCAATAGACCATGTACCATTATTTACCTGACAAACCTGGGTTCATTTTGTAGAAATAATTTTCATTTATGTCTGTCCTCCGCGTTTTCCTTCACTGCTTGTGACGACATGACCTTTAAATTCTTTCTAAATATTCTCGATTTAGGGTTCTGCTGAAGTCGAAGCTGAAATCCGATCCAAACGGCAACAACGACAGCGGTTACGCGCCATCTAGCGTCGAGCCTGTTTCATCCCCACCCAATTCTCCCGCTCCCGTCACCAGCAAGAATGGAGGGATCGAGGAGTCCAGGTATCACACAGCCACACGCGCACACAGCGTCGAGCCTGGGCTATAACCGTGAAAATCGAATTTCGCTAATGCGGGCATCTTTCTCCGTCACTCTAATTACGCGTTCATATTAAAAAAGAAAGATGCCCTCAATTTGGGAACTTCGGTGTTCGTTATTGTCCTCTGTTTCGTCCCCACCCAACTTTCAAGCTCCTGTCACCAGCAAGAATGGAGGCATGGAGGAGTCTAGATGAATCATAATTTACTATGTACATTTTTGCAAACCCATCCGGAGATATAAGATCGTATCAAACGATGCATCATATTAAAACAGAAGGATAGGAATTCTTTAATCATGGTTACTCATCATTTTGGTAGCCATCATTTCAATTCCATCCATCTCATATATTTAGAGATTTTTTGCGTGTTTTCTATTAATTGAATACTTTTCATGCCCAGATTTTTTTAATTTGACTTCAGACCATTAACTAATAGTCAGCAATATGATATTACATACTTGAGGCAGTAAAGTAAGATACATCCTCGACTTTGGCCGAAAATTACAAATTTAATGGCCGAGGTGTGTATACTATTTTTCTGTTCGACTAAGCCGGCAACTTCATTTACGGCAGCGAGTCGAAAGACAGTAGTCGTCAAACAAATAATTTCTATGTCTTGATCTCCCAGAAATGCATCACTAGCAATACGCTCCGAAGACGAACCGGACACAGTGAGCCAGTTCGGCGATTGCAAGAAGGAGCGGAAAGCCAGTGCCGCCACGGCGAGGTTCACCATCTACAAGGCCAACAAGGCCAGCAAGAAGAAGCGGGAGAAGTCGTCGGCTAAGAAAGAGAGGAAGGCTACTAAGACCTTAGCCATCGTATTAGGTAAGAATATTAAATGCCCCTAGGATTGTTCGCGAAACAAATTAAGATCTACATGGTGGACACCGTCAGATTTCCATGATTAAAAAAATATATAAAACATGTAAAGACAAATGATTTAATTTAATAAAAAAAAAATGAATGCAGATAAATTTTTTTGGAAATCATATTATATAAATGCAGACCTACGTTGTATACGCACTCCTCCGCATATTTCGACATTCAATTCTCCTGCAATCGCATAAAAAATATGAGTATTTTATAACGTAGATACCGCCATGCATCTTATCATACACCGATAGTTCCATACACTTTAGCTGCGTACAGTCGCCATCCGATATATCGACAGCACGTCAAGATGCTCAAAAATAGTGTTATCCTAATTTCCTAATCGAAATAACTTAGTTGACAAAATTATGACATAATTATTACATATCATTTATCTCCTAGGCGTGTTCCTGTTTTGCTGGGCGCCCTTCTTCACCTGCTCAGTCCTCGACGCCGTCTGCTTCAAGCTGGGACTCCCCTACAGCCCCGGTGTCACCGTCTTCATGCTGACCACCTGGCTCGGCTACATCAACTCTTTCCTCAACCCCGTCATCTACACCATCTTCAATCCCGAGTTCAGAAAGGCCTTCCGCAAAATCCTGCATTGCGGCACCTAGCCCATAGATTATTTGGTCGTCTTCACGCAATAGGTCTCCAAGGTTTAAGATGAAGCTTGACTCGAAATTTATAGCGGAGCGTCTGGGGGGGCTAGCCAAGATGACAATCACATACTCTAATAGAAAATCAGCCATTTTATTATAGTTGTAAAAGTGTACTGTACAACTTTAAATAAAATTACATAAATACGATGAAAATCACCTCATTATTTTTAAGTTTCGACTAGCGGTATGTATAAATAATTGTGAGCTTGACCCCTGATTTGTAAGGGGTCATCCATTAATTACATCACACGTTTAGGAGGAGGAAGGGGGTCAAGAAAATGTGACACGTTGTGACAAGGGGGAGAGGGGAGTCACAAACTTTGTGACCTCACTTTAACTTCATCAGTAAGAAAAAAAATATTTATATTTTTTAATTCGCTGTACAGTTAAATAACAGCTTTATGGAACGATAATCGTTTTTATTCGTTTAATTTTTTGTTCCTAATCAGTTTTGAGTTATAAAATTACTAACGTTTATTTTTCAAAAATATTTTGATAAAATATGAATCATACCTTGATACCTAATTCGATTTGCCGATTACTTTGAAAACGAAATTGCCAAAAATGTGACGTCACACCAGGGGGGAAGGGGCTTGCCAAATGTGACTAAGTGTGACAAGGAGGGGTGAGGGGTCAAACCCAGAAATTCGTGTGATGTAATTAATGGATGACCCCTAAGGCGTTGGATTCAAACGTCAAAAGCTGCGTAAAATTCTGTTGCTGTGGTACTTATCGATTATCTTTAACGCTTGTTGAAAAGGTTAATGGATATTGGCAGATCTCACTTCTAAATTGAAATTACAGTTTGATAGGTAATAACAAAGATTCGAGTGAAATAAAAGTCAATAGAAGTCAGAATAAATTGAAATCTTTTTATTCTTTGCGAGTACGCATGGACTCGTCTGCATTTAGAAATGTATAAAATATAATAAATGTTAAACGCTCTTTGAAATACACTTTAAAGCTAAAGCTGTATTTGTTGGATATGTGGAGTTTGTTAAATCGTTTCAAAGTAGATTCAAACAACATATGTCTGACAGCGAGTTGGCTCACAGAGAACACTCAATTTAAGTTGAAAACAGCTCGCAAATGTCAAATTACTTCTGTCACAAAGACAATGAACAACATTGGTTTTGATTTCGACTCACTGCTCATCTGAAACTAGAAGCAATATTATTTTCCTCTCCCCTGAGACCTCGACGACCAAATACGAAGTGACTTTGAAGTGAAAAGACATTATTAATTTAAGTGATACCTCAATTTGAATATTGTACGTTCATAGTAGAATTCTAGCATATCATTTTGTATATACATAATAGAGGTGTGGCTGTGTGAGTGAAAGCAGAGTAAAGTCGCTCAAGGCTTGCGCTTATAGTTCTAGTCGTCATAATCATAAGATATTGTTACAATATATGCCAAATTATATAATAGCAATATTAGTAAGCTTTAGTTTTTTTAAGGTTGTGAGTATTTTAATTTCTTCGATATAAGGTAAAACCTTTCTTGAAAATATTCCACAAACATTTATATCTTTAACACCAATTTGTATTTTGTTAACGCTGTTTTAGATTAGGAAACATATTTTGCCTTTTCCGTCCATCTTTTTTTGTTGTTTTGCAGTAATTAATGTAAGATAAGATAAGGTTAGTATCTGGCAGATGCACAGCGAGATTTGATCAGTAGACATTACTCGCCGATTAACCATATCAACAATAATTGTACAAAAAGAACTCGAGTAATATAGATACGTGTTTTAATTTATCGTGTAAATAATTTACAGTATTACTTATATGTATATCTTTTATTAGAGGTCGTAGCCTGAAGTGATGAAATATATAAAAATATCATGGGATTTGAACTTTAGACCACTTAAGGATGATTCACGCTGGAACATTGCGGGTCCTGGCCGAGGCGCCCAACACTTAGTTTTCTATGACGAGTGATCAGTGGTAACGTGAATTGTGGGACGCTTCGGCCCGAACGCGGGCCGTTTTAGCGTAAGTCGTCTATTATGTAGGTGAATAGTTACAATAAATTGATCCCTTATAAGTATGAGTTTCATACTAATTGCTATTGTAACACGTAGAGCGGTCTAGAATTCAAATAATGGGATATATCTTATACTTAATAAAATAAACATCAAAAAAATATAAAGCGAGGGTCTGCAGCTGCCAAACTATATGTTTTTATTTATTTCTAAATTAAAAACAATTAAAAACTTCCACGATACTCATAGATTAAATATATTAAAATAAGCCAATCTCGTGTCTTCAAGTCGAAGATTATTAGATATCTTTCGCTCAATTTTTGTTCGACAAAAATAACATGAGAGGCTTGTTTTAATACACAAAAAAGACATATTTTTACACCGTGGCTGTCAAACGTCTGCGCTCATTTTATGCATTCAAACATGAATACCTTTTTATTATAAATAACGCCATGTGGTCTGTGCCATCAAATAATGTATTTACGTAGTATAAATCTATAAATACTTGAAAATGGGAAATGAGACATATTTTTGTGCAGATATAAAATACGTTTTATGACAATCTTAGACTTTATTGAATAAATGTAAATCGCTGCAATACTTATATTTTAACGGATGGATTTTATTTGTTACGCTCAAGAGATAGTTTAATGTAGCAATAAATTACAACTATATTTTAATGGCTATCAGCTTTCTATTGTAAAATGTGTATTATTTCATACATGATATGACATATGAATACATTGTGGAAAGAAATATTGTACGGATTGTGTTGTAAAATGTACAAGCTATTATTGACTCATTTGTACTAGGAAATGTTATTATGTTATCGTTTTTTTTTTGTCAGAATTCGAATGTGTATTATTTAATTCAAGATACATAGAAGACGGCACGCTACACGTCATATTGTATGGTAGTATATATTGTACGGATTGTGTTGTATATTGTATAAGCTTCGTAAGGCCGGTCCAGGAATAGACTCATTCCTACTATTAGGGATTTTGTTATGTTATCGTTTTTTTTTGTCAGAATTCGATTCATTTCGCTGAATACATAGCATACTCTTTCTGTACCTAATAAGCGCAATTTCACCGTATGTTCTAAAAATCTTCTACTGAGTTATTAAAACTTATGATATTTCCGTAGATTAACGGAAAATTACATACAATTTCAGTCTCAAATTTAAATTAGACCACCTAGAACGTGGAAACCTAATCCTCCCAAATTGTATCCAAATCTGAGCGAAAAATAAATTTTGCCGATGCTACAAAATAGAAATCGGCCCAAATATTGTACGAAATGCGTTGTAAAAACTCAATTAAAGAGTTTTCTAGGTCTTCCTTTAAAAACAGCAAAAGTAACGAAACTGAATAACTAAGAAATTTTTTATCACGCTTTGAAGTCATACTACGAGTACCTTTGTGTTAAACATAAAAGAAACATTTTTTTTTCAAATCTATAAACCAGTGAGAGTGTATATATTCGCTAATGTTTTTCAAAACTGAGTTAGTCTGGAAGAATAAACTTTTTTGCCAATATGATTGCAGACAGCCATTAAAATACTAGTGCACTATTAATAACGTATATGAATCTATGATATAATAATGTTAAAGTCCAGTTACATAGTTATATATAAGTAAGAGAGCAACAGGGTTCCTGTTCAATACTCGAATATTGTTTATAATACGCGGTCACACCGATGCGCATTCGCATGTCGCTCTGGTGTGTGAGCAAGGCAGCGCTATGCATTCATAGTGTCCCGCTCGCATACGGAGCGTGCGGATCCGCATCCAAAGAAGACCGCAATAGGAACTTGAATCTATAATCTATTAAATAGAACTTGGATGTTGTTGCGAGTGTGGAGATTCGGTAACGCGAGAGATCACATTTTTTTTGTAACGTATTAATAAAGAATCCCAGTGTTGGACACATAGAGCTGTCAGCCACCAGTGATGGGCATATTGCTCAATGACATTAGATCGTTCATCGCACGCACTATTGACGCTGACAGATCAATATCATATTGGAAACAGATCGAATAAAAATTTAATTTGCCTGGAGGGATTATCATTCGCCGCGAGAGGTAGGTACTTTATACAAATTATTAATCTTCATTATTGTCTTTCACTGCATCACTACATCGTTTAATTTTTCTAGAGGTGCTCTATTTTATACTGGAAATTGAATATATTGAAACACTCTTCGCTAATAAAGTCTAATTTGACTGGGTTGTATGATCTCTCGTGTTTACACGGAGCTAGCTCGTTATGTTGTGTAAATAATCTCGTGTGGCCAGATTCTTGCTGAGTGCAGATGTCGTATTGTCGACTGTATTTAACTTTATAATTAATAAAACAATAGTAATAAACCGGTTATGTTACGTAAAAATATTGTTTAATTCTACTTAGGTATTTATCTTAATATATTTCTTTCGTACTTTGAGACAATTTCAATATTGCGAAGAAAAAGATAGATTCGAATCTTTCTAGCCTTATTTTTGTAAATGTTGTGATATTATAACATTGTATTTCTTTTTGCAGGTACTTATTTATTAATAATCTATTTATTTTTTATGAGTAGTAAAGTAGGATAACAGTTGTCTTCAAAATGATGTGTACACTGTAGCTGTACAGTGTGACAGCAGGTATAATTCACACAAACACAAATGTAAGCATAAAAATAATATGTTATAATTTTATCTACACACATAAAATAAACCTTCTATGATGCCTTCATACGATAAACTGTTTAGTTACAATAATTTTTTTAAGAATAAAAATGTTATAATTGCGTAATAATAATTTTGATATAGATTTAATAATGACATTCGAATTTCGAAACATCTCTTAATAACAAAGGAATTTGATTTGGCCTCATTACTAGTATCAGTCGAAATGACCTTTTATTGAGTGTGTGCGGTTCCTGGATACATCATAGAGCTTAATATGCGTGTAAATAAAGTAGTGTATGTAACCGTACATAATTAGGCATTAACACTTTGTGCGGTTTTTATGAAACTCGTTTTCAGCTCGTTTCATAAACTCATACGTATTTTAATGCCTTTTATTAGGAACAAGTAGCAGACATAATATAAAGCACTATCAAAAATAAGGATAGACAGATTTTATTTAAATCGGATTGAACTTATTAAACAAACAAAACAGATGTCTCAAAACCCTAATTTTTCCCCCAACTTGTTTTTAACTCACCTGTCTAAAGTAATTTGAAGACTTAATTTTCATCATCCAATTTAAACTGTTTCAACTTCGAATTGAGATGTCAAAAACTTGAGAAAAATGTAAATTGAGGCCGTTTTGTGATTGGGAACATTACTGACATTACCATGGGGCGTAAACATGCTTTGAATGCCTTTGACGTGTAACATTGCCGAATCTTTTGTAAATAGTATAATAATGACGACCGGTTTGGCCTAGTGGGTAGTGACCCTGCCTACGAAGCTGATGGTCCCGGGTTCAAATCCTGGTAAGGGCATTTATTCGTGTGATGAGCATGGATATTTGTTCCCGAGTCATGGGTGTTTTCTATGTATTTAAGTATTTATAAATATTTATATATTATATATATCGTTGTCTAAGTACCCTCAACACAAGCCTTATTGAGCTTACTGTGGGAGTTAGTCAATTTGTGTAATAATGTCCTGTAATATTTATTTATTTATTTATAATACTGAATTTGTTTAGAAAATAAAAATAAAAGATTTTTTTAGAATTTAGAAATAGTAGGTCGGATAAAGCTAATTTTGGACAGCGTTTTCAATGACAAAGTATTCATAGGCCTTTAACATTAAGAAAGATGGACTAAATAAATAAATTGATTATATAAATAATCATGCTTTTAAAAGCATACATATAATTGTTCTATGAATACTATACAATCTGCCCAATTTTCCTTAGGTACTTTTGCCCTCATTTCAAAAAAAGGTTATGAAGCGTATGGTTATGGTTATGGAGCGTGGTTTCATAAAAGCAAGACAAAGAGTAGTAGACCCTGGTGGTCTAGTATTCCTGCATAGATTTTGACTGGACCAAGTGTAAAAGGTTTTTTCTTTCATAAAATTTTGACATTAATTATGTTCTGACTTTGTCATTACTGAGTCTGTGCAGAGTTTGAACCGACACTATCTTCAAAATTGTTATATTTATTTGTAATAAGTATGTAAATGATTCTAAAAATTTTCAGTATTACCTGCGTGTAATATGCATACCATACGTGGACGCATATCGCAAGTCGTTGCTAAAATTTATGATGAGGATGACTCCCACACAAGGCCGCCTTTGGTTGAAAACTGATAAATAAATAGTTCATATAATTGTTTATTTTAAGTGAAAATGAAAATATGTGGTCATGTAATTTTAAAGGTCTATATTTAATCCCAAAGCAATATTATTTTTAACTTTTACGTAAAAACTTACCAAATCATGGGCGCCATATAATTGTCTAGAAAGTGTAGCAAAAGAAGTTGAAGATTGTATAATTTTATTATTTGCCCTGCTTTGTCCAATATTTATGTTAAAACATAACTCTGTGGCCCTAATGAAAAAGGGTACAAGTCTCTGGCAGCGCAGGTGTAAAGGGGTGTAAGTTCCACGTAACATATATATACACCTAAACTGCCAGAGACTTGTACCCTTTTTCACTAGGGCCACAGAACTGTGACTTCATAAGACGCCGATTTCCTAGACATTACGCATGACACGCACACATCTACAACTCGAGAGTAGGTAAGTAGTGAATGGCACAAACCTGGTAAGTGAGCATGTGTACGTGCAAAATCGGCACGTTATGAAGTCACAATTAAAAATTAAAATTTTCATTGTAAGTATTATAACATAGAAATACGATATCTGTACTCACTGGCCACCCCTACACCGCTATTTCAAATTATTTAACGTATCCTAAGGTAGTGTTTGAACTTTCTATGCGAGAATTGTGATGTTTGAAAGTATAAAATTCCGTTTTTAAAAGTCGTTTTATTATCCCATCGTTTGCATATTGAGCAAAATGTAAATTAAAGTTCCTGTGAAAGCTTTTGTAGTTCGCCTCGAGCTTTAAAGGGTTAAGAAAATCTTGCAGCTTTTTGGATTTTTACTGTAACAGTTTTCTCATTATAAAACTTATTTTTCCGAGTGAAAAGAATATCCGATGAGGCAATAAACATGTGAAATATTTTATAGGTGGCTAAAAATAATGTTTAAAAATTAATTCACACTTTTCTGACGTGTCGTGTTGTGTTATTTCGTGACGTGAATTGGTTTCTTAAGTAGGTAGCGTAGGTGTGTTAGGTAGCGTTCACATTTCTGTGATGCACACTGTCAGACACAACACAACAGGACACGGCACGTCAGACGTCATATTGTTGATAATTAAAAAAAACCGTTGCTTTTGTGTGTCAAAGACAAAAGCGAATATTTTGAAAATTTGAGTCAGTCAAATAATTGTAATTTTGTAAAAGACGTGTAAGGAAGAAATAAATCCTAAAAAATATTTTTCAACGTATTTTTAGGCCAGCCTGCATACAACGTCGATGACAAAATTGGTAAGTAAGTAAACGAGCGTAGGGTGCGCTTTATGGAAAGCGATTAGGGTAGCCTATGGATGCCTGCAACTACAGAAACACTCGATGCACGTTGCCGACGATACTTTTTTTAATAAAAAATATTGACTTTATTTAAAATGTTCGACTTTTTAAACACACATTAAATCGTTTTTAAATCGTCTTTGTATTAGAAAAAATATTAATCAATCAATCAATAAATTTATTTCAGATATTATAAATATTCATACTGTTGTTAGTAATTACACATTTACAAAACTTATCAACTATAATCTTAATAGTAATAATAATTTTGATATTTTTTTATTGAAAATCGTTAAAAATCAATAACTATTACTTATGAAAGCAAAATGATAATAATTACCATATGTATATGATTAATAATTGTTATTAATAAATATCCATACTGTTGTTAGTAATTACACTAATTACATATTTACAAAACTTATCAACTATAATCTTAACACAAAATGATAAAAATTACCATGTATATGATTAATAATTGTTACGTACATATGTACGTAACGACAGTATGGATATTTATAATATCTGAAATAATTATTGATTCATTGATTAACATTTTTTCTAATACAAAGTATATACAAAATGATTTAATGTTTGTTTAAAAAGGCGAAAATTTTAAATGATGTCAGTATATTTTCAATAAAAAAAAGTATCGTGACTTATTTTTCAAAAATGTTTTCAATAAAAAAACAGGTCAAGACATTTTTTCTAATACTAAAATGTAAACGAATTATACAGTTTAATCAGAAGTTCTTATAATTTTGAGAAAGAATAACTTAAAGTCAAAACGTGACATCACTATAAAATATCTTTAGTGCCAATAGCCAGCATCAAATACTGACAGCAAAAATAGTAAAATACTTATCGTAGAATTATGTTACTCTATGTTGATGCTGATAACGCACTAACATACAACTTGAGCCAGATACTTCACAACTCACCTAAATACTACTCGTTTTCCGTACTTACCTAATGAGCCCGACGAGCTAAGATCCTAATGAAACTAAATTACGAACTGAACCACCTCTCAGTACAATTATGTAAAGAGGCTCCGGCATACACCGCTTACCCATTAGATGAAACATATAATTTTATTTATTTATTTTACTCAAATACGTAACACAACATTACGGTAAAACCAAGGCACTATGAATTACAAAATAAAAGGAAACACCAGGAAATAATACACATAAAAACGAAATACAAATTATAGATTGGATTTGGGCGACGACGTAACAGCGTGGCTCCGTTGCGTCTTCTGGGGGCCTACCGCGGAAACAGAAACTCGCATTGAGGGGATCTTTCTCTTTTACTCTCACTAAGACGTAATTAGAGTGACAGAGAAAAATGCTCGTATATGACGAACTTCGATTTTCGCGGTTGTAGCCCTGATCACGTTATCCCGGAATCGTTCAAACAACACAAATATCCTTAGGCCAGAAGTTCGCAGTTGCGATAGTCCTGCAGCGGCCGCGACACGCGCACCTCAAACGAACGGAAGTGTACCTAGAGATGCGACTGTAGCGGGTGCACCCTCACCGTGTAGCCAGCCTTCCGGTGGACGTACTCCGCCACCTCGTCAATCATGTCATTTTCTATGACGTCTGATCGGTGATCACTTGCTTCCATACAATACGAAGCGCCGGGAGCTCCGGCCCGGCCCCTGCTGGTCTAGCATGCTCATTCACAATGCTGGTTAAACACGTAGCGCACCTTACTCGGTCGGAGGGAGCAGCAAACCTAAAGGGAAAAATCGCTTAATAAAAAATAAATGAATAATAATTTTGACTTATATCAGGACGTGGTATTATTTAAAAACAAGACAGCGCGTAGTCTGTGCCATGTAGTCTATGTTCCGATCATGCATCCCCCTCTCGTAACGAACCCTTGAGCCCCCCTTTCGGCAGGTACTTAAGTCGTACCGGGAAGTGCGGGAGACCACCACGTGTTAAGGAAACCATCGGATACGAGTAAAAAATACTACTTAATTCTGAAAAAAAAATTAAGTACTCATCAATTAGGCATATTAGAATATGTACATCTGTGAATATCACTATTTTGTGTAGTCTGTCCCTACTTATAATAAAAATACCAAAATACATCCGATCGTCTATTACCTCTTCGAGCATAAATAGTTGAACCGATTGAGATGGAATTTTGGAGGGAGATAGTTTGAGACGTTGCAAGTCGCTCAATTTGTAGACCATTTGTACTACAGTGAATAGGTTAGGTATTAACAATTAAATTACATAATTACTTACAATTTATACATATATTCAATACATATAAACCATCAGCTCTCTGCCTACTCAGAGAAACATGTTAAGATGTCCGAATGCCATTGCAGCGCTCAGTTTGCCGGCCGTCCATAATAGATTAAGAGAGGATATAGTTTATACCAAGTATTGTGAACGAACTATTATGACGACCGGTCTGGCCTAGTGGGTAGTGACCCTGTCTATAAAGCCGATGGCCCCGGGTTCTAATCCCGGTAAGGGCATTTATATGTGTGATGAACACAGATATTTGTTCCTGATTCATGGGTGTTTTATTTATGTATATAAATATGTATTTATGAATATAAGTACGTAAGTATATCGTAGCCTAGTACCCATAGTTCAAGCTTTGCTTAGTTTGGGGCCAGGTCGATCTGTGTAAGATTGTCCCCAAATATCATATATTTTTTAATTATGATTAGTAGCAAAATATGGCAAATCAACATATACTGATATGTATACTATTTTTCTGTCCGACGGAATCGAAAAGCGGCAACTTCGTTTAGCGCAGCGGGTCTAAAATTAACGCCTTCCGGCTGGCTATTGCTTTTAATTTAAACAAGATATTCAATTGTGTTGAACGCCAGCGCATAGGGTAGGTGCTTCCAAACTGGAAATCATGAGTTTAAATTTCGACACGGAACAATTTGTTGAAAACAACTAAATTATTGTAGACAGACTCAGACGAATCTCAATTTATTAAAAAAATCTGAATTCAAGTGTCTGTTTATTTGATATTTACCAGTAGCTTTCCGCTGAAGGAAAATATCGTTAGGAAACAAGACTAATCGTAATCAATAAGGCTGTTTCCTGAGTAAGGTCAGATTACAATTTTAATTTATTTCCTGTCTGTCAATGGCTTGCTTACAGGGACTGCGCCAATTTTCAGTACTGCGAAGTCAATATGACAGACACAAGCAGTCTTGGTCAATCGAGTCGTTCGAGTCTTCTGCTTAAAATTGACGTTCGGATTCAGAGTGCAGCCGCTGTGCCGCGACATTACTACCGACTGCATTGCTACTGCAATGTCAAAAATCTGGGCTGCAACATTGATATTGCCATTTGCGGCCGTAATAACTGCAACCGAGATTACTGCAGGAAATGTCTAAAAGGGCTTTTTTATCGAGAAATGCATACATTTGACGTTTCCTGCAGTAATGCAGTCGGCTGCAGCCGCAATTCTGAAGCAGTAATGCTGGTGTACTCTGAATCTGAACGGTACAGTCAGCGTCAAATACTTTGTAGCAGTCAAAGTGGCCAAATAGTTCGCTACACCATATTAAATATATGGTGTATCGAACTATTTGGCTACTTTGGATGCAACAAAGTATTTGACGCTGACTGTACCTTAAGAGTCTTAACACTCCACTCCGTTTCTCAGACTTTTATGATTGAGTCGAAGCTCGAGTTCTTTTTAATCTGTTAGAGACCAGAGTCTTTTATAGGGATTTGTGTCTTGAAAAATGTGTAGATAAAGCAGTATATATATAATTTTAGGCATTCGCGTTATGTTTTTCCCCTTCCCCACCCTTTCATTATGTAGCAGTCACAAAAACCACTATTAAAAAATACCCAACTAATAGCATTGGATTAGTTGCGATAGGTTTTAGTGCAAGTTCAAAATAATGTTTACGATTGTGTGACAAGTTACGATTTTTTAAGAATCGCATATCGCTGCACGCTGCTCATATCTAATCTCGTCAGACCCAGGGCAAATCATTAGCTTCTGAATTTGGAACTTGCTTTTGTTTCTATATGATTTCAAAACACAAAATCTAGTTGGTACTTGCACAAAGTACGCGGGGGAAAGACTTTACCTCCCAAAAAAACAAGAAAAAAAGAAACAGTTGTCATGGCAACGAAATATCACGTAATATTTAACGTAGTAGTCACGGTGGAATGACTCACTTGATTGAAGACCAAGCAAAAGCAGAACTTGAACAGTAAGAAAGGGTTTTGAATACTACATACAGACATGAATCAACTTTTTCTTGTGTGAGTACGTGGTCTTAAACGTCAGCAAGTCAGTGCATCTCGCGTGCACCAATGTCAGTAGGTACGAGGGAAATGCATTGTGAATTTTTCCCGTATACCGTATCGTACCGTTTATGGAATACCGTAGTGACAGCAAAATGACAATCGTTCACACCGCGTCTATGCGTTAAAGCCTTCCAGACGTGTAAACGATTTTGTAACTTGCCATACCAATTTAATTTACGCAGCGCAGTCCCTAGCGAATAAGTCAGTGTCAATACAACTCGTGGTAATAGGTCATTTTTAGACAGAGTGTTTTTGAATTTCCAAATAACGCGTGCACAACTCGTGGTAACTGGTAGCAAGGGTACTCATCTCGTACTGTTGCTACTTTACCGTGGCACATAATTACTCCGCGTCATACGTCGTAAACAAAAATAGATTGACAATTTGGGAGAGTAAGAGGCAGTTAATTAAAGTAGTAAACCCTTGATTACCAATTAAATGTGGGGATGTTTATTTGTATGGTCAGCGCTGAGAGATAATTCGTATTAAGTTGGCACGTGCCTAATACGTGTCCGAGAGGCTGATTCTAATTTGAAAAAAAAAATCTTATCGTTTTGATCTTGTTTTGATACGACTGCATAGTATCAAAACAAGATGAAACCTATAACAACTCGTGAAATTAGAACCGAGATACTTACAATTTTATACCACTTGTATGCAGTAGTAAGGCACAGTAATGTGGTAAGCATACACTGCAGCCTAGAGACGTTTGTAGGTCCGCAGCAAGCTCGGTTCTCCATACAAACGCAGTAACGCTCTCATTTTAAAACGACTAGCTAGATTGTTCTGGAACTTTGTACTTATAATAGGATAGTCCTATAATTTGTTTATTTAGCTGCAGATACTATAGTTAAAGAAATACAGCCAATTTAAGTTTTTCATACAAAATTTGTTTTTGCTCTATCTCGTTTGTTTTATAAACTGGAGCTTTATAACTTACTCATGTATAAGGTATAGTCATCTATAACTTATTTCTTTGTATATGCAAAGTTTCATTATAATCCAACGGGTAGTTTTAAAATGAGAACGAAATCCGTTTGTATGGAAAGTTGAAATACGGCCGAGATTGCTGCGGACTCTTATGTAAAGCATTATCTTCCTAGCGTTACGTGTCTGAATTTGTTAAGGACATTAAGTTGATTATATCTATAACAGAACCAGATGAAAATTGTAACCTATTGTATTACAATTAGAATACGCCTTCCAGTTCCCCATTGAATGCTCCTGCATCTAGTGGATGGTAATCGTCTGAACATGGTAATAACTTGGGTCTGCAATGCAAAGTGCAATCTGCATCGCAGATGCGTTGTTTCACTCGCTGGATGTTTTTAGGGGTTAATTGCCTTCGGTAATCTGAGTGTTTCAGCATTCAGCACTCGGAGAGTAAAGGAAAAAGTAGTGAATTTTCAAATTTCTTTTGGAGATTCTCAATGCGTCGGCATTCAGCACCTGTTTTTCTAAATGTTAGCGCGTTTCTCGAAGGTAGAGCGGTTATGTTATTCTTTCCCGTTCATAATTATGTGCTTTAATAAACCAATCATCGGCTTCCTTAATTGGTAGGAATTAATCACTAGCGCAAATACTCGACTTGGTCAGAGCTGCGTGCGACACATGATTATACTCGTCTACTGAAGAAGATTGAAAACGGGTTACTTTTACAATAATTATCTTTGGGTGTAACAAAACACAGTGAATCGCATCGCTAACATAAATTTTTTGACCCAGAAATATCAGTAATCTTGGTACTAATCAGACTGCTAGTGATATAACAAATAATTACATTTAAGGAAAATTTAAAAATTCATACATATTTCTTTTAACAGCCGTCAGTTCATATCTATCTTTTTCTTCTTCTAAGCTTTTTCCCATCATCTGGGGTCAGCTCTCCTTGTCTGTCTTTTCCATTTTTCTCTATCTCCCTCAGATCTCTCTGGACCATCGTCAGCCAGGTGGCGGGGGGCCGTGACGTAGGCTTAATGCTACGTCTACCATGTGATCTGTAGGGCGGTGGAGTATATGGCCATACCAACGCAAGCGACGTTCCTTGGCCTTGTCCATAATGGGAGCGACTTTGTAACTGCCTCGGATGTGTATATTTCGAACTTTGTCTAAAAGTGTTACGCCCGCTGACCAGCGTAGCATGCGCATTTCTGTCGCGTGGAGTTTTGACAGATGTTGCTGTGTGCCAGTTCATATCTATAACAAATTGATAACAAGAAATGGATATCGGCATAAACCTCTATTACGAATGTTCCTAAAAATAGTATTTTCCGCGCTACATTATAGGCAAAGTCAATGTTATTAACCCTACTTATAAAACTGAAGAACTCGTAATGAATGAGATTTTCCTCGGTTCCGTGGGAGTGACAGGATATTGTGCGATCAAAGCGTATTCTATTTTTAAACCCCCGACGCAAAAGGGTTATACCTATATGTTTGACGCCAATGTCTGTCTGTCTGTGGCATCGTATCTCTCCGACGGATGGACCGAATTTGATGCCATTTTTTTAAGTGAAAGAGACTTTCCTTGCGGTAGTTGTTAGCTATGTTTTATAGAAATCGATCCGAGCAGTGTGAAGAGCTCCTTTCCAAAGTGATATATGGCATTTTTGGCATAAAATAGTTATTTTTGGGCTATAACGTAGGGTTTTTTTTTGTTAATTAACTACTTGACTTTTCTTGGAGTTCTCGGAGAAGTGTTGTAAAATTAAACTTTCTCAAAAATTCGTTATAATTAATTTATTGTTACTTAGATAGATTTTAAGTTAGTATTCTAACTTTATATCGTTAAGATTGTTGATCGAAATTAAAATGTCCTGAGTTAACGTGAATGATTGTTATTGGTTATGATATGACCTTAACGCGACTCTCATTGCATTCCGCGCGCTCGTATCATATCAATACAAAAAAAAACATAACACATCCATCCCGCTTGTACAGAAATCGATAAGATACATTATTATTATTATTCGGTTTAAAGATTCTTTATTCTCATAAGAATTTGTACAATTCACTTAAAATGAGAACTTAAAATATATTCATTTTATTTACATATTCCATGTCACAAAAGGAGCGACAGACACTGATTGCAATTTACAATAAGCACTTGTTATTATTTTGCCGGTAAGTATGTTTAAGTAAGTATTTGTATAGGGGGTAGGTTAGGTTAGGTTAGTTATTAAAGCTTTATTTATTCCATATTTTGAACAGTTTTATATATATTATTTGACATAAATGATAGATTTATATGGACCCCGTTTGGGTAAAAGCCTCCTCCAACTTATGCCATTTTTCACGGTCTTTGGCTGACTCCATCCAGCTTGCACCTGCGACCTTATAAATGTCTTCTACCCAACGCCTTCGTGGCTTGCCTGATTTTCTTTTTCCTTCTGCTATAGGGCCTGACCATGTTGTTGTTTTAAGTGTCCATCTTTTATCATTAAGTCTAGCAATATGACCTGCCCATTTCCATTTGAGTCTCTCCATAAGATACATACCTACATCAAAACATAGAAGCCCTTTTTCAAATTGGGCATAACCCCTTCCGCACCTAACACGAGCCCTTAGAAAGACCTTTACCCTACTTACGAAACTTGAGGGCCCTCTGAACTGAATTATACGCTTCTCTGATACGTTCAAGTGTCTTAATTGTAGTTATTGTACACAAATGATGGCGCCTGGTTCAAATCTCAGTAGGGACATCTACTTGTGTGATGAGCATAGATTGTTGTTGATTGTTCCTGCATCATGGGTGTTTTCTATCTATTTAATTACGAGTATTTAATTACATATATCGTTGTCCAAGTATCCACAACACCAGCCTTATTGAGCTTACTTGTAGGGCTTAGTCAATTTGTTTAATAATGTCCTATTTTGTTTATTTATACGTTGGTGTAGGTTACATTCCGATTTCAACTGTAACCGGTGTATTGCCCCCACCGGGTACAGATGGGAATAGGCGCTTCATAATTAATTTTTCCCGTGTGTCTCCGTCTCAGTATTGCGGCGGTTAAATAGGAACACAGCCTGTAACCATTTTCAAGTTCATTTATTTTGCGGCTTAAGTAACGTGGGTGGCGATGAGAATGGACAAATATTGATAAGATAGCACACACAGGAGCACATCTTATTTAATTCAAAATATAAGAAATTAATACGCTTAATTAGTAAAATATTTTACATAAATAATTAAACTACTTAATTAAGTTCATGATATAACATATCTTTCTTAACATGTATTTTTAGAACTACCACTAAGAACCTACTTTCAAATAATTAAAGACACTTTTAATAACTTATTATCAGCGGTCAAATTTATAACATTACATCCTTCTGCATTGGGGATAAAAATTGCATCTAGGTATGCGTGATTTCGTGATAGGCATAAACGCATAACGTACGATATGTGTAAGCTGTTTATATACCTACATTGCCTTCATATTGGTAGAATCCCTAACCGTGCAGCGCAGATGAGCGTCTACGTTACTAAATATGTTTATTATTTGCTAATAACGACCTGAGCACGATCCATTGTTAAGGCCCTTTAATTTATCTTAATGCTCACTTAAATTTCATTCACTTTGAGAGGATTCCTGGATAAATTGAGAAATGTCTTGCCAGTTATTTTCGAATACCTTATTGTTAGATGGTATTCGCGAATCCCTTTGGAAGGTCCGTAAATTGAAGGGCAAGTTTCGCCGTTTGATCATCATAGAAATATGAGCATACTTTCGGATTCAATTTTCGTATTCAAAGATTTGCTTTATTCCCATTATGGCGTAAAATTGCGAAGTATTTTAGAAGCAATTACGCTCTGATGGAGCCAAAGGCAAGGTATTAATATGATGTTATTAAGTAGGTATTAATATCGAGCAATATTGAAAATGAACCATAGAGACTCAGAGATAAATTTAAGAAAATTGACATAATGACAGTGCACTGTCAATACATGAATGAGAATATTCTGTTTTTCATAATATTAATATTAAAAATAAACATAAGCTCGCAGTGCCCTTCACTCGGCTCCATAAAATTAATAAATCATTCATGGGTAATTGTGTAAGATTTTATAATAAACTTCCAAACCATATTACTGAATTATCAATTAATTTTAAGAATCATGTAAAGCGTAAACTTATTTCTAAAGCTTATTATACCACACAAGACTACATGAATGATAAAACAACGTGGGATTAATTATGATTCGAAATGATTAATTATTTACTATATTTGAATAATGATGATATTGATGATGAAATGGATATTCCAATGTATGTACTTCCTTTGCTTTTTTATTTTTTATGTTATTTGTATGACATTTAGAATTTATTCTAGAAATATTCCCGACTAGTATTTTTTATACAATTGTTTTTTTTTTGTTTGACGATATTTTGTGAAATTCTTAGTATTAAATTTGATCTATGAATTATATTAATTAGTAGGAATAATATTTACATCAATAAATTGCTCTGAGAATTAGCTTAAGATAAGAATATCTTATACTGTCTTACTATTCAAAAGTGATTGTTACTAGGCTTACATGAATAAAGTATATTTGAACTGAACAATTTTATGTAAGTCATAAAATTTAATAAGAATCAAATGTAATAAATATTCGGAGCGTTGAAAGCCTAGCGGTTAGGGCGTGCGGTATTCGATTCGGAAGTGGCGGGTTCAAACCCTGGCTCGTTCCAATGAGTTTTTTGGAACTTATATACGATAAAATATCATTAAATATTTACCAGTCGTTTTTAGGTGAAAGAAACAGTCATTAGCCAGACTTATACCCAGCCAGAGTTATACCAGACTAAAATCCCAATATGGCCAAGTTTCGCTCTCGCTTGGGAGGTCAGAAAGCAGTCTTTTTCGTAAAAACTAGTGCCTACACCAATTATTGGGACCCCAAGGCTCTTATGAGCAAGAAGCCGAGACAACCAACGCCAAGAAGGTGATGCAAATGTAATAATCACGAAAAAGTATGGAGATAGTTTCTTTGATAAAATGAGTGACAAATTGAACGTCATATTCAATCGGAGTAGTAATGCGGCAGCAAAAATTACTCGTTTGTCATATGACAGGTACAGCTCATACAGCGGCGATGACAGATAGGAACAGTGATGTCGGGACAGTAATGAAGTTGCAGTTGTACGAATGTCATCTTTATAAACTCATATATGTACCTGTTATTAAGACCTTGTGTCTCGTAATGTTTAATGCAAAATAAATTATCTCTATCTCTATCTCTATCTCTATCTCTATCTCTATCACTATATCTATCTCTATCTCTATCTCTATCTCTATCTCTATCTCTATCTCTATCTCTATCTCTATCTCTATCTCTATCTCTATCTCTATCTCTATCTCTATCTCTATCTCTATCTCTATCTCTATCTCTATCTCTATATCTATCTCTATCTCTATCTCTATCTCTATCTCTATCTCTATCTCTATCTCTATCTCTATCTCTATCTCTATCTCTATCTCTATCTTTACCTATGTCTCTATCTCTATCTTTATCCTTAGGTATTATTACAGCACGTAACACCATGTTCCCGCATTTAAACTGTGAATAATTACCACGAGAACCAGCGAGAGGGATTGTGAGCCAAAAGTGAAAAGTTACGAACATTATTCACTTTGAGAACTCCCCAAGAACATCAATTAGTCTCAAAAACACCACCTGACGCTTAAAGCAGTTCAAACTTAACTTAAAACTATTCAGTCGCAATTTAAAGAGAATCCGAACAATGAACGGCCATTCAACAGCGCATAAACACACTTAAGAAATTAAAGAAAAGGCTTCGCAATATGAAAAGACTGCTACAAGAGTCGGCAAAGAAAGGCTCTGAGGTGCATTCTGATTTTAAAAATATGATATTTAAAATTTATTTATTTTATTATCAGTTCGTGATGCGCCAACGTTAATTATGAGTATGTACAAGTGATGTCTTTAATATAGAACAACTAAGACTGTAAAAGATATACTTTTGAACGCGTATTTTAAAAAGTTATCTATATTTGGATAAGTTATCCGGAATATCATATACTTTTGGCGCGTTGTTACATCCGCTACTTTTGATGCTGACTGTACCAAGATGGATGTTGAAGATTAATATCAAATCAAAATGATTGATAATATTGATATGATTTTGATCTGAGTTCGTCTCCTGGCCGGAGTTATGGAGTCTGTACTGACCCATTTAATTTAAGACTTTCAAATTTCGGGTAAAATTGCACTTGTCTATAGGGTCATAATACAACTGCCTAGCATTCATGTTATGAATAGTCATACTATATAGTAACCTATTGTATTTATTTTACAATAAGTCACTTTTTACTAGCCAATTTCCCAGAATACAGAAAAAAACTGTTTTGGTGAAAATAATATTCCTACTTTAAAATAATTGCCAACGCAAAAATATAATATTTCAGTGTATTTGGGAATTTATGATATTTCTCTGAGTCGGTGAAATCCCGAGCACAGCGCTGGTCGACACTGCAGCAAATGCCTTCCTTTGTGGCGTGAGCGATCGCGCGGAATAATGACTGTTGCCGGGATTTAGTGGGCTCTCAGATCGATTTGGTGATAAAAGGATTTTAAATACCTTTAATGTTCTGTAGGCATTGGCACTACGCGAAACACTTGCTGATTTTACAGTATATTATAAATGATAAGCAAAAAATACATTGAAATTTACGTTCCCAAAACAATTTCGAAGATCAACAGATTAAGTATTTAAGTAAGTAAATATTATTTACAGTACATATGGGGCTACTTTATAGCACTAGTGCGAGAAGTAGCATATTACGTTACTGTGTCGAACATTTAAAGGGCCATATGTACTGTAAAACGTTGTACGATACATGTGCGAATAGGTAATTCGCAACTCGTGTCGATTTAAAACACTCCCTTCGGTCGTGTTTTAATTTATCGCCACTCGTTTCGAATTTCCTATTTTTCGCACTTGTATCGTAATGTACTATTATTGTGCACCATGCAGTTAAAAATAGACAGGAAATGAAAAAACACGTAAAAGTTAGGTAACAACAGGCGGTCTTATCGCTAAGAAGCGATCTCTTCCAGACAACCTTTGGGTCCAGATTACCAGAGTTAAAGAGTGTAAAAAAAATATGACGTAAAAAAATTCAGCATTGATTTCGTTATAAAGTTATTATTGCAAGTGTTTATGTGATTTATAATATTAATTAAGAAAAACGCCTATTTTGTAGTATGAAAATCGTTTACTCAAAATTAGTCTTCACCAAGGCACCTTGCGAAACTAGTTTTAACTATAGAAAACGCGTTTTCACTTAAATTAGGTTTTACGGTAACATAAACACTACGATTAACTTATTTTGTCTCCTACACTGGATTTAACACACCATACATACGAAATATCAGTAAAATAATTGCTTCAATTAAAATTTCGTCTTTTCCGTTATTATTCGGAAACCTGTCTCGAGCTACGTGAGCCCGCATTACTCTTTGTCAATTCCTCGCAGCATTTCACCCCGACTTTATTGTGGGCTTTCCTTTTCAATAGCTCATCCGCTCACCTTCGCGACCCAAACACTAACTCCATATTCATTGCTTCATAGAACAGGAGCATTGTAGGTAATCTTTTCTGAAGGCAGCAGTGGATTGTGTAAAATGGTCGGTAGTCGTGTATTTTATGTTTAGAAGTAGCGAGAATCGAGTTACTTGTGTCATTTTGCAGTTTTAAATTGCAGCGCTCATCGTGGTTTATTATTCGGAGCTATTGTGGGGCCGATCGGTTTCCGAGATGTTTGCTCTATTTCTGTTTCGTGGAGATAATGGTGCATTGTATTTTGTATGGAATTTTTTTGATGTTTTAATAGTTGGATAAAGCGATTCGGTATTCGAGGATTATTTTCTTTGACTAAATTGCATATTTTTTTACTGGATTCTTTCAAATATATCTTTCAACAAAGTAGTATGCAGGTACATTCTGCCCTCCTAAGCTAAATGGCAGTATCTCGATAACACTATATACAGTGAAAACAATATATCAAATGTATATCAAATAACTACAAGTAAATAAATGATAAATAGCAACTAATCTTCAAAATGGAAATTTTCGTCAAACACATTTTAGAAAAAGATTACTTCTATGGACAATACAATCAAAGTTAATGAGTGCTGAATGCTGACTGTACCAGAAAATATGCAAATTTGATTGTGATGATTGATTGATGATGATTAGTTAATGCATATTTATTGAGTCTCACTATTGAAAAAAATTATCCCACCTGTAAATATTACCTTTAGTTTCCCTTAACTTTGCGATGTCTACAGGCAAGTTGCGAATGAGTCCGAACACCTTATAAAAAAGGTCACTTCTGTGGACCATACAATCAAAGTTAACGACTATGGTACATAGATATCCTGTTTTTCTTATTTAAGTCTCAAGTACGGAAAAAAATTATCTCGCCTGTAATAAAGGTTCCGCACGATGGTACTAACAATGTTTTATGGAATTCTTATGGTTCTGAATTTTTTTTATATAAAAATTAGCTTTAGGTTCCTTAAACTTTGCGATGGCTACAGGAACGATGCGAACGAGTGTGCTAAAAAATGTGTAAAACCCGTTTGCATTAAATTTTCATTTGAGATATACCGCTTTTTAGCTTAACAGAGCAGTATTATATTATAGTTAATTTATAAGTTCTGTACTAATCTTCCACTTCGATCTTGAACTGTCTCCGAACACATTCGGTCGTTCAATCGTAAAATATAATACGCAATGCGCCTGAACAAAGACTTATATAATATGATTCCCCCATTAGGTCGAATAAAGAGCACAGTTCCACAATCCAGATAGATTTAGAATTAGACCGTCTGTAAACGGTCCACGGCCGAGGAGCGGTAAAGGAAGGAGGGATGCAAGGGGGGGGGGGGGGGGGGACTAATGCCGACAGCCGCGCATTGTCGCGGACAAAGCCGTGTGTTAGCAGCTTTACTTTCTTGCTGGCCAGTGGTTTAAGTTAGCGGCGATCTGGAAAAACTGACAGAGACAGTTCCTAAGTGTCCTCAAAAATAGGTATATATCTAAGGAGATTAAGGAGAGGACGCTTTGTCTCCTTATGTGTATTCTATTCTAGCACTTTAAGAGGATAGTTCCTATTTTCCTTCCTGGATATTGACTATATAGAAAAAGATTTTAAATATTTATTTATTGATTATTGATCAATAATTGACGACTTCATATTTTGGGTAATACTTAAAGCTGCGGGCAGGGTATATTAATTTATGAAGTATACTCATTACGAGTATATTATTTTGAAGAGATATGTTTAATAAAAGTGTCAAGTTTTCCAAGTCAATAATGTACTCAGAGCTATGTCTATATATTATTACATCCCGTCACTGGACCTATTGAAGTTCGTGGCTTGAGCCCCGGGCGCGGGTAATAGGCGAGTTGTCCCGAATCCCGGAGTCAACCCGGGCATTGTCCCGCGGGCCGGGTTTCATTACCGAATTGGAGTAAGAACTTACTCTTATGAGATCATTAAAATAACGGGGGATTAGATCTTCATGTTACAGTAATGAAGCTATTCATTTACTAGAATTACTAGGTCTCTTTGAATATCTTTAGACTTAAGAAAGTACGAAGATTTTGGGATATTTGGGTACCTTTTTACCCACGAATGAAAACCTTATATGATTAAGACTAGGACAATTGCGCCCTAATTTCAAACTCTTAGCCGTTAAGCGGTCCAGTGGACACATTACGTACTACATGTAACCATATAATTGAAATGTGATGGATATAAACATAATATATTTCTTAAATCAGGTAATGAAAAATCATGATATAATCCAAAACTTATTTTCAATTCCAGAACAGCTTTTATGTTCTTTATTCGTTAAAAAATCTGCTATATTTTTCCACAAAAATCTAAGAGCGTAGGTACCGTTATACGTAATATACGGGATGTATGTTTGTTATGCTTTTGTTTCATCGTTTATCTAATATCAGCAAAGATAATTTAAAATTGAGGGGTATTAGAAAACTTTGTAACTACAGTAAATTTACTGCCATCTTTCGACACATAATTAAAACTTTTAGAACGCTATTTAATTTTGATCTTTATTCTTTCACTGATTTGTGTTAAATTTGTTAAATATCAGAAAGTGGCGCCATCTTACCGTGCACTACCTAAAAGATATAGCGCCATCGCTCGAAACGATCCCGTCATACCTTTTGCCTGATCTATTAAATGGCGCCACTTTTTGATATTTAACAAATATAACACATATCAGTAAAATAATAAGTCAAATGGAGTTCGAAAAGTTTTAATCATGTGAGAGAAAAAAAGTGAAATACATTTAAAATTAGATTTTCACTTAAATTAAATGAAAGTTTCCACTCGGACGTGTCGCAATTTATTCTTTGTTCTTGTGTCGGCATCCATTGACTTTCATGAGGACCATCTGCGCCGTGCGCTTACTTCATTTTGAACTTTGGGTCAATATACAGACTCTTCAGGAGACATGCGCTGGCTCAACCCTACGAGTATGCATTCAGTAAATCATAAGCTACTGTTTATTGACATTATTAGTGGTATTAACGTTCATATTTTATTATTTGGCTGGCAGATGTGTGTGGCGAATAAATCTGTCAATGTATAGCAGGAATCAGACACAATATGTGATTGCAGGAGATGAATCCATAGAGATAGATCTTTTTATGGTATAGGCGACAAATTATTTGATGGTAAACAAACGCCATCGCCCATGGATACCTACAACACCAGACAGGTTTCAAGTGCGTTGCCGGCCTTTAAAAAGGGAGTAGATACTCTATTTTCTTGAAAGTTTGAATTGAAGGTCGTATCGGTTCGGAAATACAGCGGGTGACAGTTCATTCCACAGTTTAGCTGTGCGAGGCAGGAAGATTATTTATACGATTTAATTTTACGCAAATATGGACTAGCATATATGGAAATTTTTATCACGTATTTTATTTATTCACTTAAACTTTATAGCACAGTAAAAATTGTACAAAAGGTGAACTTAATGCCTGAAGGCATTCTCTACCAGAGTATTTCATTCTTTTCTGACTTTCAAGTACAAAAAAGTCAAACCTCACTAAACCTGTGTTTAACCCGTATTAATATTGACCAATATTTTATTTAATCGTATGGCTAGATATTTGTCAAGGTCGCTTACAGTATTAGTGAAACTTTAACTAATTAGGTACTATAATTTTACATCTAGCTCCTTCACCCATCGGGCTGCGTTTTCATCAGGGAGGAGCAAGTCCAGAGTATCTCCAGGGTATTTTCTCTTTGGGCAGTCGTAGATGAATACCAATATGAATTTATTGGTCAAACTTTTGAATTTCCAGACACACGAGAATCTATCTTAGACTTACACTAGCGTCTGGTAAATATAGAAGACTGATAGCCCCCATACAGCGCCGCGAGATTCGGCGAGAATGTTGTAGATAACATGAAATAATCTATATCAATAGGGTTATTATTTATGGATAGGTCAATATTGTGGGGTTTCTTCTGGAAAGGTTTGAATTAGATGACCTTTGTTTTTTTTATAATTAATTTCAAGGCTATGATCAGTTAGCCAATTTGAAACAGACTCTAATATAGTTTTTAGAAGGGCATTACATTCCGTCATTGGAAGTGTCAAAAAGGCTTGTTAACTTTAGTAGACGTTTATGACGGATAGATGTGCGAGTAAGTTCGCGAACTTACAGCTCAACGACCTTTTTCGCTCGTGTGTCAGCCTAAGTACGCGTACTTTACAAGCGAAAAAAGTCATCGAGCCATAAGTTCGCGAACTTACTCGCCCGTCTATCAGCCACTTAAGGGGGTAAGAAAACCCCAAGCAGCCAATTATTATAGCCGCGCGCCGCGTCTACACGACCCGGTCAGCATCATTTCAAGCTGCGTCATCTCTCGTCGTGTATGATCGTGCGAATACTGCTTAATAAAATTAAAGAATGTAACTTTTCTATTTTTTTAAGGATCTCACGCGTGCACATACCGCTTATATTGCACGAATATATTGAATGAACGAATGTTGAATGTTACTGAATGGCAGAATAAGTTGTGCCTTAAACTTTTTGAAAATTCTTAAACAGGGAAATTGTTTTTGATGTGAAGGTTCGATTTGAGTGCTGGTTAATGATTATTTTACTTTATTTCCTCGCATGTTTGGAGAAAAGCACTATGTATGCTTCGGCATGAACAGCAATTCGTGGATTCGTCTTCTTTGTCTAAATCGAAACTCATCCAAGAATTGCCATTTCCCGGCCTCTGCAATAATGTACTATTATGATTAGGAAAGCGGCCAGGAAAGTCGGTTTTAAGTTTAAAAGTCATAGAAGCATTAGGTGATAGATATTATACGTAATAAAGCTAAAATAGAATAATAGTGAAAATGCACACGAGGAACACGATTTTGTCGTCTTGAATATTAACTAGTCTCTGTTTTGACTTAGACTTACATTCAGTTATAGTTAGTCATTAGTTGCCTTCAAAACGAAGCGAAGTTCGCCTAACTTCCATTCGTTAAAAGTTATTCCGTTCACTCTGAACCAATCAGACTGTGCTTCTTAAATTATTTTGAACTGGAGTTGGATTCCTTTGGTAGCTATTTAAAATGAGACGTGTCTTAGATGCATTAATTAATTAAAGTACCAAAAGGAACAACTGGGATAGAGCAATAACTACGCAGGGGCCCATTGGCAAATAGCCTCAGGGGCAAATTTAGATTTGACTTGAGAAAGTAACTAACGAGGAGGTATTGAGAACCATTGAAAGTAAAATTCAAAATTCAAAATTCAAAATTTCAAAATTCAAAAATTTATTCTGCAAGTAGGCCTCAAGGGCTCTTTTACAAGTCAATACAACATTTATAGTAACATCATATAGTGACATGAAAAATACATAACAACATTTATAAATACAACAGCCAATACCTGGGTAGTAGAAGAAACATGTTGGAACACCTGTTACGACACGCCGAATTCATCAAGACCATCATAGAAGGCACAGTCGAAGAAAAGAGGAAGAGAGGATAGCCAAGAAGAGCCAAGTGAAGGAGAAGGTGAACGTCGTGTCGTAGGCTGTCAAAGAAAAGACCAAGGAAAGAAATACCTGGAGTTGGCTTCACTGACAAGAGCGCAGCTCTTAAATTTTTGATGATGTTGATAAAGTGAAAACTTAAAAGCTTTAAGGTATGTATGACGAGTGACGACCGGTCTGGCCTAGTGGGTAATGACCCTGCCTATGAAGCCGATGGTCCTGGGTTCGAATACCGGTAAGGGCATTTATTTGTGTGATGAACACAGATATTTGTTCCTGGGTTATGGATTTTTTATATATGTACAAGTATGTATGTAAGTAGCCATAGTACAGGATTTGCTTAGTTTGGGGCTAGGTCGATCTGTATAAGACTGTCCCCAATTGTTTTTTAGGTTTCCGTACCTCAAAAGGGAAAAAACGGAACCCTTATAAGATCACTCGTGCGTCTGTCTGTCCGTCTTTCACAGCCTATTTGCTCCGAAATTACTGGACCAATTGAGTTGAAATTTGGTACACACATGTAAGTCTATGACCCAAAACCGAACATGTAACGTAAACAAATAAATTCTTAATATAGGGGGTACTTTTGGGGGGGTGAATGGGAAATTTAAAAAACAAAGTTTTTCAAACTAATTCGTGATACACATCGAGTGGAAGGGCTCATTGTGAGGATTTCAAATATATATTTTTTATCAATGTAAAATTCACAGTTTAGAAATTATTCAAGAAAATAGACAAAATATTACCATTCCCTCCCCTCTATTCTTTACCTAAATATGACAGGAAAATCTATTAGAAATCTACAGTCAACCGTGAGTCGGATATAAGAACCGCTCGTGGCTATATAAACCGATTCTTGATTCTTTGTAGTAATTTAACAATTGAACCACTATTTTCTAAATACATAGACTAATGCGATCATTAACTTGATTAGTGATCGTGTTTACGAGTACTTAAACACAACGCTTAAGGCTTATTTTAGCTCCGAATGCCTGGTTTCTAGCGCAAAATCAGCGCCATATCTGTCAGCGGTACATTAAATTCCAGGTAATGGCTTCTTTCCTAATCATATAAAATCTATATATATCAGCTATTATAGTTGTAAATATATAAGCCACCGCGCGATAACACTTTCTGTTACATCTGGCTTTTGATCTGACCCCTTCGGGTATTCAAGACATTTCTCACGTTTTATTTCCAAAAAAAAGAATATTAAAAATTACGCGATATACGGAACACTTGGAACGCGAGTCCGACTCGTACTTATCTGGTTTTTATTAATGTACCTATATTGTAATAAATAATAAATAAAAATAAATATTATAGGACATTATTACACAAATTGACTAAGTCCCACAGTAAGCTCAATAAGGCTTGTGTTGAGGGTACTTAGACAACGATATATATAATATATAAATATTTATAAATACTTAAATACATAGAAAACACCCATGACTCAGGACCAAATATCCATGCTCATCACACGAATAAATGCCCTTACCAGGATTTGAACCCGGGACCATCGGCTTCGTAGGCAGGGTCACTACCCACTAGGCCAGACCGGTCGTCAAATCAATATTGTATACCTACACCATAATACTTAATATCGAACATTGACACAATATTTTTATTTAAGTAAGTAAGTAATTTGCAATTTTGTTGAAATAATGTGCATTCCGATTTGCCTTACTTTTTGTTAACCCAACTGTAAGTATATTCGAACGACGTCTTACCAAATAATCGATTCAATAACTTTTACAGTAGGTACCTAAACCGTCCCACTTTGTCGCTTGCCATAAGGACGAGATTTGCTCGTATATATATACGTATAACCTGTCAAGACGTCCTTAAGCAACAAAGTGGGACGTTTATATTGCACACTACTGTTTTTTTTTTTTATATGACATTATTACACAAATTGACTAAGTCCCACAGTAAGCTCAATAAGGCTTGTGTTGTAGGTACCTAGACAACGATATATATTATAATTATAAATACTTAAATACATATAAACACCCATGACTCAGAAACAAATATCCGTGTTTATCACACAAATATATGCTCTTACCAGGATTTGAACCCGGGACCATCGGCTTCATAGACAGGGTCACTACCCACTAGGCCAGACCGGTCGTCTAAACTGTCAGACTGTGAGTACATAGACTGATTATCATAAAACCCCACCTCCATAGCACGAAGCGACGAGTATATCTTGAGACAAATTTGTAAATCCTGAGACAACAAGCCATGAAGGGTAAGTAGCGATTATCGCCATACTTAGTTAAGCAGATTCCCGTTACGGGATAAGTGCGACGTAGGTTAAGCGGTTTTGACTCGCGTTGGCAAACTTCCTAGTTCATCCAACAGCTTACACATATGACAGAGGAGGCACTTTAGCTACCTTATTGTTATTTAATTACTAAGATAAAATTTAGCTTTATTCATATTATTTTTTCGATTCATATCTACCACCGAAACTGGGGGATGCTCGCATAGCAATGGAACGTATTGTAACATCCCTAGTGCGCAATATGTTCAAGTGTTAGGGTCGGCAACGCGCATTTAACTCCTCTGGAGTTGCAGGGTTCTATAGACTACGGAGACTGCTTACCATCAAGCGGGTCGTATGCTTGATTGCCACCAACGTAGTATAAAAAAGTTAATAAACAAGACTAAGTGCAGGTGGTTCGAAAAACTCACGCGGTTAGAAGATGTTGATGTCAACTTTAGCCAGTCTTCTCCGAGACCACGGGGACAACGCCGTCCTCAAAACCTCAGTGGTAAATTTAAAACTCAGTATGCGATTAAGTACCGTTTCCATAATTTAAAAATGTGTAAAAATGAACAATTTTTTTTAAGTGTAACGTGTTTCTATCACATGCAATTAAATATAAATATTTTGTTTTTAAGTCTAAAATAACTATAATAAATAATTAAGTTAAATGTCATAGAAATAAAAAAAAACAATAACTTAATAATTCGACCGTACTTATTTAATTATTTAAATGTTCTCTGTAATATTCTACAAAGTAATTGAGTGCGTCTTAGAATCAATTATTTCACCCTCAATTTCATAAGTACACAATAACAATTTAAATTCTGACATTGCCAAACAGGCCAATTCGAACGTACACTGATATCAGAATGACATCTAATGTTGTTTAGTTATCGTGCATTTCACTCGTACTTATATATACATGGTTTGGCGCGGGCGAGACGCACAATAACTAAGGCGAATCAACTTTTTTGTCATCAAAATTTGAAAGTGATAAAAAAAAAACGAATGTTATGTAAAAAAAATCTTATGAAATAAAAACAGATAAACAAGCTATCAAATATCAAATCATGATAAAAAATATTGGATTACGCCTATATTTTTTATCATGATTTGCTATTTTATAACTTGTTTAAGAGCAGTAACCCAGGGGACAACACTGTCTCACACTTTTGTATGAAAATAAGGGTTCGTCCACTGGGTCACCCAATTTTTTTAATACTTAAATATACTTACAAAAGTTGAAATATTAATTATTAAGGGCAATTTTTGCAAAAAACTTCACCAAAATAACATGATTCAAATGATGTTACTCGTAGTGTACGTTCGAATTGGCCTGTAGGTCATAGCCGAAATAAGGAAGGGAGGCAAATTCGGTGAATTTTATTAGATGGTTACATTTACGAGTTTACTTGGGGTCTGTAATTGTAAAGCGTATACTTTCGGTAAGTATTAATAGGATATAATGGTACTTATTAAGTAGAATATGCAATGCAATATAAAAATGTACTGAATTTTAATCATGATATATAATAAGAAAAGCTTTATTTACACAAAAGATACATACAGAGGTATTACTAGGTTAAATCTAAAATAGGCCCTTGAGGCATTGTACCAAGGATGCTGGCGGCATATCCTCGTTGTATCGCAATACTGATACCTTGTGCGAGAAATTCAGCTCTTCGGTCACCAGCTACGTCAACCAGACGCTTTGCGGTTACTGAAAAAAAAAACTTGTGCGCGCTGGGACATATAATTATAAAGAGATCTAAATTATTAAATTTTTCAGAAAAATCAGGAAATAAAATTCTTCCGAATGAATAATAGGTGATTATAGCAACAAAAACACAGAATACAAAGCATTTAGATTTTTAACTACTTGAAGGCCACGCCTGCCGTATGCTGCGCGTAATTTTGAACCTTATCGAAATGCACGAAGGTTGATAATGATATTGGTCCGCAGCCGCGCGCGCCAGTTCACGTCTTTGGCGATCAAAGGGCTAACCCATGCGGATGCCAAAGGCTGCAGAACTAGAACGAGCTCTCATCAAAGGTTTACCAAGTAAGGCTTCCTTAAGAAATTAGTATGTACAGGTACACACTTATTTCAAGCATTTGCATTTGCAATGCATTATTACGCTAGCATTGCTGCTCTTTATTCGAGCGATAGAGACGCGGATGAAGAAATTTCGGTTCCTATTTTTTGCGGTAGGGCCTCAATTAATTTGACTTATCAGGTATAAGACTTCAACTTGATTATTTATATTATCGTATTACAGAATTATACTGTTTTACTACGATTTTTAAAGTTTTTTTCATACTACGTCGGTGACATCCGCCCGTACATACCTGATGGTAAGCAGTCTCCAGTCCTCTATGGACGCCTGCGACTCCAGAGGAGGTTTGCGCGTTACCGACCCTAACACTCCGCACCTTCACTCTAGTTACTATATATTTTGCGGCGGACAGTGCCCTGACGATATGGCTATGATTCATTAGTTCTAGATGTTCTTGGCTGCCAATGCTATTTACAGCTAACATATGTTTAAGTTTTAATGTCATTCTCAAACTCCCACCCGCAGCTGCACCCGCTGTTCTACTCTGTACATAACTTGCGGATCTAGGCCGAGTATCGGTCTAAGTCGAGTTCACTGCGATTAATCTCCTTTCGTCGAGATGGCAGCTGATAGACGACGCATCGATAGACTCATCTATCTTTGGATCGACGGACAATTTTATTAGGATTAGCCTAACTCTCATTTATTGAATTAGCTTAAGATCTTAGTTTGGCAACTTAATTCAACTTGTTGATACTTTGATAGTGCGTTTTTAAACCTACCAACCCTATGGTGTGGGATGTCGTTGTATAGGTCTCTCAAAACGAATAGGGATCTTCAACAAACATTTTTTGATAACTATATATGGCTTACGCGGAAAATACCACAGACATAGAAAGACGTTTTCAATGTTCAATGACGTTGTGTGTGTTTCTCGTTGCTAATTCATTTGGCTGTAATAACATTGGACACCATTAGAGCCCGTGTAATTCATATTCTCATTTTGAGAATAGCAAAGGAGCTAGCGACGCTTTTTGCCAAGCTTTTTAGCAACTAATATCACATTATGATATTATGATAGTAGTTTCAGCTGATGATAATATTTGCTACTGAAAGGTCTGAAAGTTAATAGGTAACAAGTAGCAAATGTATGAACTCACAATAAATACTAATCAATGGGTAAGCAGGCTCCATATGAAGGTTACACTTATCCCGTAGCCACACTTGCCCCTATTGACCTTAACATACACTTATTTTATATTAATAATAAATGTAATTTGCCTTTTTCCAGCAATGAGACACATATAACATTTATGATATCCCGATTTTTAACATTTTATCTTTAATTTTTAATCTTTAGGTACCTGACGATGTGAACGGAAAATAAAAAGAAAATAACTCATAATAGAACTCGTCATTCTAACATTAGAGATGTTTTTTTATTCCAAACGGATCGGACAAATACCTACGACATCGAGGCGATATCACGAGTCCTCAGTAAACGTGTGAAACAAGCCCCTGCTAATGCGAAGAAATGTTACCTTTACAGCGGCAACAGCTGCGGACGTTAACTCCCACATAAAACACAATTGGCGATCATAAAGCCGCTGTACTGACGATTAAACGATTAAATCGCACTTTGTTTCTTTGAGTTATTATTGTTCAAGTGTAATTTGTACTAGAACGCTTCACAAGAAAGTGTACTAGAATAGTACATTACGATAGAAGTGCAAAAAGTAGAAACTTCCCTATTCGCACGTGTATTGTACAACGTTTTATAGTGCATATAGCCCTTCAAATTTTCGACATGGGCACGTAGGTAAAGTAATAATTACCGCACTAGTCTTCTTCTTCTTCGCGTTGTCCCGGCATTTTGCTACGGCTCATGGGAACCTGGGGTCCGCTTGACTAATAATCCCAAGATTTCGCGTAGGCACTAGTTTTTTACGAAAGCGACTACCGCACGAGTGCGACAAAGTAGCACCATATGTGCTGTAATAGTACACTACGAGTACAATATACGTACGAATAGGTACTTAATTCACAACTCGTGTCGATTTAAAACACTCCCTTGGGTCGTATATTAATTTATCCCACTCGTTGAGAATTGTTACTTGTATCCTACAACGTTTTACATATGAACGTATAGTGATAATTACCGCGCTAGGGCGGTAAAGTAGCGCCATAATATGATACATGTACTGTAAAATCTACTATACATTGAAGTATTTCAACAAATTTTGGGACAACGGATTGTTTTATAAAACATTAACGCCTGATTTACCTCATAAATATGTTACTTAAATACAAATTATAGGTAGTTAACAATCTCCAAAGAATGAGTCATTTTGCTCAGCACCATCACACAAATAATATCCCTAATAAGAACTTGAACCCCAGACCGTCAGTTTTGAAGGCCGAGCCACGACTGATTAAATAAATTACTACGACGCGAGATCATTTTGAAAATAGACAAAATGAAATGAATATAGAGCAAATGCATGCATGTTAGTCATTAAGTATTTATAGTAAAATTTGCACGCCGTAAGTAGGCAGAATTGTACTGGACAAATATTTCGTTGTAACTGTGTAAACATGGTTCTAGCTAATAAATACAAATATCTAATAGAAAAAAAATTACTTGCACTTTAGTAGATATTTCCCATTCACAAAATTACCCCGCTTTCCAAGTTATTTATTTGCACCTTTTTACTGAATTCACTATTTAAATTAAACACCTAGCTCTAGGTTCAAATTAAGAATCATGTTAATTCAATCCCTAATGTGTAAGCGTTGGGGGTAGAAGGAGGATTATTTGCTCGATGAATATTCACCCGAGCTCGCGAAGTTTAGAAGAAGCCTTCGCAATTATGATAGGCTCCGGACTTGGCTGTCTTTGAGTTCGTTATGATAGCAAATATTTATATACAATACTAGTAATTAAAACAGTATCACTTTTATTTTAGACTAGCGACCCATCCCGGCTTTGCATAAGTTACATAAAACCTTAACAAATTATACACCAAACGTTCGTCAAGAATCACTCTATTGACAGGTAAACCACGTATGAAAATTCTTACACACAGACAGACGCGGCGGGAGACTTTGTTTTATAAGATGTAGTGACAAAAAGTGGCGGGCCAATATAGTGGTGTATGTATATGTATATAATATAGTATATTGGTATATGTATATAATATAATAACAATAGTACATTTATATTTAATGAAAGAGCTAAAGCTATATCATATTGTAATATTCCCAGGAAATTGACTGAGATATATAAATAAGCGATTAAGGGATGCAACAGGAGACCCTCGCGCGGCTAGCTTTCTCGCGACGACGACTTGTTATTGCGATACAATTTTAATTTAATTTAATTAGCAATTTTGAGGGCTTTCTGTAGTGACTTCATTGGTTCGAAGTTCGAATCCTGTTTTTTTGACTTTCGCTTGATAGAAAAATTTCCAACATACAAAAATGATTCTAAAAATGATCAATATTATGTTTGATTAAACTTACCGATTACTTTTTTGTTAAAACTACAAAATATTTAAAAAAAAACAAGATGTGCGCGGGCCCGGGCACGCCCCGCCATCTCGCTCAGTGAGAGCGGCAGAAGAACCTGAACCTACTGGGCCTTCAGTCAAAATAAGTCATTAGGTAAGTACAACCAGCATCCAAAGTCCCGCTCAAAAGAATCTGCCAGTCTCATTGTTGTACATAATGTAGAGATACCTATATTTATTAGTCCATTAGATAATGGTGATGATAGCAAAGCTACATTCATTGAGTAAGAAGCGTAAAATGTAAGACAATTCCGTGCTTCCAATTTAAAAGGTAGCCGAGATGGCGCTGTACATATCCATGCATTTTGCGGTAACTCTGTTAAAAGTTGACGTTCGACAATTAACGTTCGGCGCAGTACAGCGCCATCTGTTTTGGATGTCAAACTAAGAGGCACGTTTTTTACTTAGACTTTACCTCTCTATAACAAACAATTCTCTTTGATGGTAGATACTTTTGATACGTCACTGACTGTACTCAAAATAACACAGTTTCCTCGGCATACCTGACGCTAAATTTCTGTACCTACAACACGTAATATGATCATATTCGTACTTGAATTCTATCCGAAATATGCGACCGCAGCCCTCTAACTAAAGCGGAATTTACCACCTAATAACGCAAATATATACAAGTAGATAGTTATACCTCCTTAGGTATAGGTACAGAGTTACAGACTAATCTTTTTCATAGCAATCAGTCAGATTTATATAATGTATATTTTCATTTCTTAATTAATTTTATTTTCTTTTCCTTTTGTGCTTCGATACGTTTTCTGAAAGAGCTACGTACGTATTTTTATGATTTGATGTATGTATGTATAGTTAGTCATATAATAAATAAATCTTATTTAATTTAGCTTTAACAATAATGTATTCTGTTAAAATGAGAACCGCACCATTTCGATACTTCTCTGAGATTCCCACGTGACAGGCTGAGCCTAGTGTGGGGATCAATGTACTGCTGGTCTTGTAATGCCAAATTCTTGAAATAAATATCATTATTATTATGTATATTTTATAATCAAATTTATATAAGTAAAGAATAGTCATTGCATGATTTCTATAGTAATCTAAATTGTATTTTTTCTTATTTAATTGTATTTTTCTTATTTAATCAAAATTGTATTTTTTCTTATTTAATGCATTTTAATTATAAGATGTAATGTTTTGAAAAGATTTGTCCCGCCGAATTTCTTGCCGGTCCATATTGGGATACCCTCCTCGGGATTTAAATCTTCTCGTGTCAGAGGTGTAGGGTTAGAGCCGGCGTAGCTTTATTTGTCGTTCATAAGCGCATTGTAACATGCTATCATGAATAAGAAACTATCTTTATCTTTACCGAGTAAAAATGAAAATGTACTAATTCTGCAATAAATTTTTGTAACTAGTATCGACTAGTTATATGATATTTTATGTTTATTATTATTGTCGTTGTTGTTTGTAATGTAATTATGTATTGTGTTTACTTTGATACCCGCGCGTCGAATTGCCGCCGAAATGGTATACTCGTACAAATTTCAGTATCTATCTGGAAGAGACAGTTGTAGAAATTCTTTCGGCCCGATTCAAACTTTAAGATACGTCAAATATTAGGTCTAGATACAATATAGATCGGATACGCAAGTGTCAAAAGTGTCGTTTTTGTGTCAAGAAACTTCGCTTTGACACTGACATATCCGATCCATATCGGATAATTTGACGTATCGGGCCGTTTGTAACGGATAGAACCGGCACTTGGTTTTCTATGATGTGACTCTTCGTCACGTGATTACCGATTACCCGGTAATCACGTGACGCTTTCTTCAGAAAGTGAAGTGTGAAGGCCTCGGGCCTGACCCGGAAGGTTGTAGCGTGAGTCCTCTTTAAAAGACTAAGAAAGCACCATTTACTGTGGTCCCACAGTTCCAAGGCACAGCTATTATCATATCAGGGAGTATTGGGATTCTTGGTGTCGACATTTCTAGTGACGTCCAATTTCGTAGCCACCTGGTAGGGAAGGCATCCAAAACTCGGTGTGCTCAATAAAGCGAGGCGATACTTTACTCCGGGGCAAAGACTTAGGCTACGGTGACTACTTATCATGAGGCGGGCCATATGCATGTTTGCCACTGACTTGATATTTAAAAAAAAGGACTAAAGAGTTCGGCAACTTTTAAGTAAAAATATGCTACGTTATGTTTTACCCTCAACGCCGGCTAATATAATGCATTCTGCTTGCCCGTCTACGCTGTTGTGGCCAGCCGGTATGTAAAGCACTTTGAGATGACCCTCGGCCTCGTAGAGACAGGTCCTTGCAGAAGGTACAGCATAGAGATTGGAAATAACCGCGCGTTTCGCTCGTGGATAATACAGTAAGTAAATAGCAAATATTACAGGACATCCCTATATATTGATTAAGCCCCACGAAGGTTTAAGAACGCTTGTGTTGTGGATACCTACTTAGACAACGATGTCTGTAAAGTAGTCATCACACAAACTAATGCCTTTAGTATGTGGATGTGTTAAAGATTACGCAACAAAGCGAAAACTTTTGAGACATTAAAATTAAACGGAATACTTAACGTACAAACATAAATTATTCATAAAATTTTACAAGCCTTTATTAGTTCATTTGTTTTATATGTTTCTTTCACAGGCATAATTCAAAATGACATGACAAGACAAATGAATAATAGCTAATTGAAGCTTGTAGCGCCAATATAAATAGCGCAATTAATTATTACGTCTACATTAGGGTAATTCTAAATTCAAACAGGTTTTCCCATTAATGACCATATATTTAAAAAATAAACGAACAGACAGACGGACATGACGAATCTACAAGGGTTCCGTTTTTTGCCATTTGGCTACGGAACCCTAAAAATTAGAGACAATCTTACACTGATCCACCTAACCCCATCCAAGCTAAGCAACTATGGGCCCTAGGCGACGATACATACGTATATAGATAAATACATACTTATATCCATAGAAAATACCCATGACTCAAGAACAAATATCTGTGTTCATCACACAAATATATATTATCTATTATGCTTATCGAGCATAGGCAGGATCACTGCGCAGGCCAGACCGGTCGTTATATTAGAAGTAGTGGGATAAATATCGGCTCGAATTTTACACCAGTCAGCAGGCTGATCTGCCTGTCCCCTCGCTCCACTTAGCTCCTAAACTTGCGCTTCGAAACTTGCCCGAATACATTTACATCAAATCCCGGCATTAACTAAAAGGCTAAATATGAATATGCAACTGACACTTATATATAAATAGAAAATGGATGAAACGAGAAGGTAACCATCAAAGCGGACACGGAATACTTAACGTTGTATAATTACACCTTTATTATATAGTATCTGCCCGGGACTTCGTGAGCGTTGAATGAAACCCTACCTTTACCTCCTGATAACAAAATTGGTATGCCAGAATTGATATACGATTTCAGGAATTATCCTATAAAACGAGAAATAAATAGGTACGTTTTATAAGTTTTAATGACATTTTGTTAATTACCTGTAATATTATTCCTACTTCATAGGAACCAAAGAGAATTTGAAATAGAGGTAGATTGTAAAAAGTAGCGCAAAGCCAAAGGTATGGCGGTATCGTTTCGAGCGATGGTGCCATAACCTTTGGCCTATGCTCGGTAAGATGGTACCACTATTTGATATTTATATTTAACGAATTTAACACATATCATAGTATAAATTCATATAAATTAGTTTGATATAATTTGTAATTTCATATTCTAAATCTAAATCTAAATCTATCAGTGAAATAATAAGGATCAGAGTCAAATGGCGTTCTAAAAGTTCTAATCATGTGTCGACAGATGGCAGTAAATTTACTGTGGCTACAAAGTGTTCTTTGACAAGTTGATCGGAAATCTATCGATTACAGTGTAATTAATAGCACACTCGTTGATGTACTTAACTGGTTTACTATTAACAATTTGCTTCTTAATGCTAAGAAAACCATATGTATTAGATTTTCCTTGCCGAATGTTAAACCAGTCGTGACTAAGATATTTTTGAATAATGAATGCTTAGAGATGGTAGATAAAGCACTGTTTCTTGGTTTAACATTGGACAAAAATCTACAATGGAGTCCTCATATAACAACGCTAGCTAACAAATTAAGTTCGGCCGCTTACGCTGTTAGGAGAATCAGGCAATTGACCAATGTTGAGACAGCTCGCCTTGTCTATTATAGTTATTTTCAAAGTGAAATATCATATGGTATTATGGTTTGGGGCAAAGCAGCTGACATACAGACTATATTTGTCTTACAAAAGAGAGCCATTCGTTCTATATATAACTTAAGAGCTTAGCTTTATTAAGAAAACATTTCAAAGAAATTAATATTTTAACTGTAGCTTCCCAATACATCTATGATAGTATTATTTATGTTTGTAAGAATTCGATATGTTTTCTGAAAGAGTCTACGTATTTGTATGATTTGATATGACATTTTTTTTTTCTAATTTTATAATGAAAAGTAGCTACTGTATGTAATTGCATGATTTCTATAGTTATCTAAATTGTATTTTTTCTTATTTAATGCATGTTAATTATAAGATGTAATTCGTAGGTATTTTTTTTAAACCGTTGTAGTTAGGTAATAATGTGAAGAAATCGTGAAAAATTAAATCAGTGTTATTTCTAGTATGTTTTTGTCATCGTATTTTTGGGCCACTCTGTATTGACTGATGATATGATTGTTCTGGCGGCTGGGGTATGGTGGGGGTGTGTCTTTGGTACAATCGTAAGAGGATGGTTTGGTAACCTCCAGAAAATGCTTCCGGTAAGAAAAACGTTTGACGGCGCGGCTAAACGGTCAGACTTAGATGGGGATCGACCAAACGTCATATTAGAGGGACCCTGGGAGTTTTTGACAACGCCATCCACGCCAATCTTTGCGGCAACTATGCCATATTAAATTGAACCAGTGTCATTAAAAACTTAATATTTTTCATAGACATTCAACACATTGATATGCCGACGAATTGACTACAATTAGGCCGTTTTTGGCCATGTTTGAAGGGCTCTAGTGCATTAAAAAAGAAAAATATCAAAATCATTAAAACTGTCCGACACTGATATTAATAATATTAATCTGTCTTGAAAAAAAAACATTGCTATAGCTCCAAAAACTATACCTACGCATCGAAAAATCGGTTTAAGATTTTCTTTTTTATATCCAATGCACCTGCTTTTTCGTTCCGGTCGTAAAATCATCCTACACTTTGCCAGTGTATCAATAAATAACCGTAAATGCATAAAACGTGGCTCGGGCCAGACTAATCACGGCTCGTAACGGCAGCGTTTTCCCTTCATTACGCGTTTTTGTTATACCGGCCCGGAGAAATCCTTCATTAAAAATCGGTTAGACGTCTGGGTGAAGGGACGGGTTCCGTACAGACTCTCGGCCCGAATCGAAGAATGATTAAGACACGTTTAAGATTGAAAGACCGATAACTAAACGACATGTCAAAATTGACGTTTATTTCGATTCCGTTGTGATCCCAATAAGATCTATCTACGATATTTCTAACGTCAAAATGACATTGGTTGCCCGAATCGAGCTGCTCCTGTCAATTATACGACATACAAACGATATTTAAGTGAGAACTTATCTAAACCAGGCTTTGGTCTCGGACCTTCTAGAACGCAAAATTACTAGTGTAATATTTTGCCTATATCCCTTTTAGTCTACATCGCAAACGGTCTAGAACACAAAATGACCACTTATAGGTAGGTTAGGTTAGTTAATTAGTTATCTTTTAATGGCCGAAGGCCAAACCGCAAAGAAATAGGAGCCCCGCGGTAGCGGGGCTCCGTCGACATCGCTAACGTAAAGGTAAATCGACGATACATAGATAAATAAAGGTCTAAATAATTGTAGTCATTTTGTGTTCTAGACCGTTTGCGATGTAGACTGAAAGGGATATAGGCAAAATATTACACTAGTTATTTTGTGTTCTAGACAGTCCGAGGCCAACCCTATTATATGTAATATGTATATATTTGTTGAAGGTCATATACCATTGTAAATAAACTAAATGCTTTTTTATTTTTACGCCATTTTGTACAGTACGGATGTCTACCGCCTAAAGTTCTCCCTCAATTGCTCAACGGTTAAATGGAAGGGATCCCTTGAAGGGATAAATGCGCCTTTGTATTAATTACGAGTGTGTTTTTCCTATTTTGTTTGTATTTGTGTACAATAAAGTTTTTTACTACTACTACTACTTTATTTGTTTAATGAGTGGATGAAATTTTTGTTGTTTTCATTATGTTCTGCCAGTCAAAACAGGGAAGCAACTTTTTCCTGTATTTATTTACTATTTAAATATTTTATGTTGTACAATTCGTCATTCTATGAATTAAAATACATACGTCTAACACCGACTTGAACTGAACAAATTGAACCAGTGTCATTAAAAACTTAATATTTTCATAGAAATTCAACACATTAATGACATAATACAGAATTATTTGTTCCGACTTGAAGATAAATTAAATCGTCAAACTTGTGAATTTCTCATTTTCCCGCGGGCCCCTAAAAATACCAGCCTTTATTAATGAAGTTTGTTAACGTTTATTAGACGGAACAAATTAAATTGTTCATTATTTATGCGAAGCAGACAGTAATATAGCACGGTCTATCGTTTACGGCTTATTAAGGCGCTGGGATGAAACATAGAAGGTAGGAAAGTAATCTTATACAAAGAGAAAATATCAGTGTAACTAAATTCCTACTAATCTGTCGCTTGCGATATGTGCCGACCGATACGACTTTCAAACCTTCAAGAAAAGAGCGTATTCTCATCTCAAAGGCCGGCAATGTTCTTACAACCTCTCTGGTGTGGGTGTCCATGGGCAGCGGTAATCGCTTACTATCAGGGGATTCGTCTGCTTGTTTTCCTCCTATATCATTAAAAAAATATTTGATAAACTAGAAACGAAAGAGGCAGTCCAAAAAAAAGATGGTGGGATGACCTGTACCCCTAGTGTTAATTTATTCGATGGCGTAACGTGACGTACACGTTTGCGTTAATTTTCATTTTGTATGGGATTTTGAGTTTCCAATACGTTCCGCTTGGCGCGCTGTTTCTAAATCCTATACTAAATGAGACTAAACGCAAACGCGTACGTCACGTTACGAGGGGCTCTGAACGCTATTTGCAGCAGCTGGCGGGAACATGCACCAAACCGTGATGAGGGGATAGTATGAAGCCCGAGAAACAACATAGGATCATTATCACTAGCTTTAGTAGGTAGTTAGCCTCAGACCAAGCTAAGTTGGCAGCGATTTTGATAGCCCAGCCTGTGCACCTTTTAAGCAAACATCATTTCATAGAAGTTTGACATTTAAAGTAACATAATTAAAAAAAGCGGAATTTTATTTTTGAGGGAACTGAGCAAATACTTTTTCTTTTTTGAAACTTACAATAAATTAAAATTCAAAAACATGACATCCATCTCGCTCTCGCTTACGCTCAGTGACAGTGAGAGAAGAACACCAACCAACGGGGCCTTAAGCAAGCAAAGAAATAAAGTGAATGCTTTATCTACTTAGTTAAGGAAACCAGCAAAAGAAACGAGTTTTTTTTTTGTGTGCGTTGCGTCAGTAATAGTAGTTTATTTAACAGGTAAAATACGAGTGTGAGTTTATGAAACTCGTTTCATTATATGCCATTATATACTTACACTGCTTTATAAGTCTTACACACATTTTAAGCTCCATGTGATGTGTTCAGGAACCGCATTTTACGCCGCAATGGCGTCATTTGATCTCACACTCAATAAAACATCATCTCGACTTATACTAGAAATGGGGTCCAATCAAATTCCTTGGTTTTGAAGAAACCTTCGAAATTTGAAATCTATATCGACGTTATTATCACGCAATAATAACATTTACTCAGATAAGAAATGTGTTGTAACACAAAACAGTTTTTTTATTTTATATACTACGTCGGTGGCAAACAAGCATACGGTCCGCCTGACAGTAAGCAGTCTCCGCAGCCTATGTACGCCTGCAACTCCAGAGAAGTTACATGCGCGTTGCCGACCCTAACCCCGCCCCCCCCCCCCCTCGTTGAGCTCTGGCAACTTTACTCACCGGCAGGAACACAACATTATGAGTAGGGTCTAGTGTTATTTGGCTGCTGTTTTCTGTAAAGTGGAGGTACTTCCCCAGTTGGGCTCTGCTCTAGATCTGTAATGACATCCGCTGTGCTGTGCCCTACCACACAAAGCGAGATGATATTCACAATGCCCATACCTCTCTTTTGGACGTAGTTTGAGGACGTACCCGGGTCCAAAGTTTACTTTATACTGGCTTATAAAGGGTCAATAGGAAGTTTATGATAATGTGTGTACATATAATTGTTCAGGTATTACTGTAAGTCGATAAGGGCGCGTATTTTAATAATGTAACTTGCACACGTATATGAAACAGAAGCCAAGTTCAACATAAAGTAAATTGGCGTTGGCTGTGTATAGTTATTAGGTGAATAACTGCCAAGTTTCGTGCAGACTCTTCAAGTTATGTCGGCTGATTGTACGACATTCTTTTTGTTCTGAGGAAAGTTTGTTCAATTCTTAGTAAATAAATTAGAAGTTTTATTTGGCAATTGTTCAAAGGTTTCGGCAATTCCAAGAGTACAGCTAATAGTAGTATATTCAATGAATAAGTAATAAAAATGTCGATATTTAATACATAACAAAACTTCCGTGAGACACAGATATATTAAATGTATTAAAACGGGTCACTCAGTCGAAAATCCCTCAGTCTCGACCGGTCAACACGGGCTCCCGAAGATGCTCCTCAAAAAGGGCGTGAAACATGTCTATACTACGTATATTCCTAATAATAGGATAACGCTGATGATAATACAGTAGGAGATAATACTGCGGCAAACAAGCATACGGCCCGCCTGATGGTAAGCAGTCTCCGTAGTCTATGGACGCCTGCAAGTCCAGAGGAGTTACATATGCGATGCCGACCCTAACACTCCGCACCCTCGTTGAGCTCTGGCAACCTTACTCACCAGCAGGAACACAACACTATGAGTAGGGTATGGCGGGCGATTTTCGACTTAAAATACACGAGTGACCTGTTTTAATATATTTAGACCATAATATTAATTGATGAAGTTCTAGTTTGTCTAAAAGGACTTAATAAATTAATCAAGTTTCTTGTATTAATGTTTCATGTTTGATGACTTGTCTGGCCTAGTAGGAAGGCAGGCAGGGTGCCTATGAAGCCGATGGCCCCGAATTCAAATCCTGGTAAGGGCATTTGTATGTGTGGCGAGCATAGATATTTGTTCCTGAGTCATGAGTGTTTTCTATGTATTTAAGTATTTATATATTATATGTATCGTTGTCTAAATTAAATACCCACAACACAAATCTTCTTGAGCTTACTGTGGGAATGTCCTATAATATTTATTTATTTTATTTTATTTTATTTATTTAATACTGGCTCAAAAATGTCGCGACAGTAATGCAGCTGCAGTTGAGATCCGAATGTCAGCTTAATATGACACACGGCTGCTGCGTCAGCAGTTTCGTTTTAATCAATCAATCAATAAATTTATTTTATTTCGGACCATGTCCATAGTGTTAGTGTACATTCCCTTAATCCTATGTTAGTTAAATTATAATAAATTATAAACTACGCCTCTGGACCCCTATGTAAATCTTCCCAGTGTTTCCAGAAGGCGCAAGCAGGCGACTCTAACACTAGGCGCAAGAGGCTGTTGGAACTGTCACGCACGCGACGCATCAGGGAGGCAGTTCTTTTGCGTATTATTGCACGAGGCAGTCCCAACAGCATCCTGAACCCATTGTTGTACTGGACGCGCAGGGTCAGTGGGTTTAAGGTTCCTTACCCAAAGGATAAAAACGGGACCCTATTTCTAAGACTCCCCTGTCCGTCTGTCTGTCTGTCTTTTTGTCTGTCACCAGGCTGTATCAGTTGACATTTTCTGTTGCTGCTATAACACCAAATACTAAAAACAGAATAAAATAAATATTTAAGCAGGGCGCCCATCCAACAAATGTATTTGTTGCTATTTTTTGCGTAATGGCACGTCACCCTTCGTGCGCCAGTCCGACTCGCACTTGGCCGGTTTTTCTTAAACTTTACTTAACCCACTGTCGCCATTAACATATATATCTAAGGACGGGCCTTACGAACAATAAGAATGGGGCCAGTACAGAGGTGTCACGCACACGAATTCGAGCCAATCGTGCAGTCTAACGCCGCAACGTGATTGGTTGATGACTTCGCAACACGCGCGCGATTGGTCGCAACTAGTTCCGTTAAACTGCATGATTGGGTCAAATTCGAGAGTGACACCACTAAACTAGCGCCATTCTTAGTGCCCGTAAGGCCCATCGTTAGATATATATCACAATGACTGTCGCATGTTTTGATACAATTATTCGTAAATTTTAAATTTCAAACTAAGTATTTTAAATTTCAATCTGACCTTAACTTACTCAATATAACATTGTCGTAACATAAGCTTGCACTTAAGCTCCTAAAAGCTCAAACCCCGAACATAATATCCGAGACACGTGAAAAGTAGTGAAAACGCATCTCACACAGCAAACGTAATAAAGTGATAAGTGCCACGTATAAACTTATCATTACAAATAAATTACAACCTTATGACAACATCACTAAGTCCATTTTTACTTGACCAGGGTTCCAAAAACATCGTAAACAGCGTTTGGCAGTTAAAGACTAGAGCTAGTTTATGGATTCTGCTGACACATTTAACTGACTAGTCAGTTTTCAACCTTAATTCAACGAAATAAGGACTATTAGTGGTCAAGTATGTTTCTAAGTAGACATTTTACACTGTTCACAGGTATTTGGTTTTAGTTTTCAAGTATACTTGAAACGGAACACTCAACAAGATGTTTAAAGCAGACTTTAAAAATGCTTTTAGATTTAAACGTTTCGTTTATTTAGCTTGCTTTTACACTAGTTTGCATTGACATCATAAAAGAGATTTAAACCGTTTTAAGAAAACAAAACGCTCTCATCGATCAGGGTCAAACACTTTCTTAATATGAGTTGATGCTGTGCAACTTTCCTGTGGTTATTATAAAATAAATAGAATTTTAAACTAAACTTTCTAGTTGGACCCTTATAATATATATAAATATAAAAAAAATTGGACGCTTCTGTAATTCTTTTAAAAAAACATTCTTACACAAATTGATTAAGTTCCACGGTAAGCTCAAGAAGCCTTGTGTTCTGGGTACTCCGGTAACGATATAATATAATATAAAAATACTTAAATACATTGAACACATCCATGAATCAGGAACAAATATCTGTGCTCATCACACAAATAAATGCCCTTACCGGGATTCGAACCCAGGACCATCGGCTTCATAGGCAGGGTCACTACCCACTAGGCCAAACCGGTCGTCAACACGTGAATATATCTCAACTGATCGTGTTCAAAAGCACCTGCGACTCTAATTGTTTTACATACATCTCAATTAAGAGTTCCCTGACTATCATATATAAAAATCAAAAGTGAGAATATAAGTAAAGTTTTTGACAGCTTTAAAGCGTCCCGTAAATTTTACCGTCAGCAGAATTGGTCTGGCAATGTTGATTATAAAATCAGCCATGAGAATTTAAGAAATTTTGTAAAATTTTTACCTAACTTTAGCACCTTGTACTGGACAAATGGCCGTCGGGCCAATAAAGCCAGTATGCAGACATTAGAAATACATACTAACACTATATTATCCTATACATTTTAGTCTGAATAAGTAAGGTCTGGCGGCTCTGGGATCTTGCTCTAAAATATCGGGAGCTCATAAACAATATAATTGGATGATGATGGCAAGAGGCTTGATGGGGTGTCCTTGGTTCCTTGGAACTTGGAACGGATGTTAGTGTGGGATGCTACCTGCGTAGACACACTGGCACCGTCCCACCTCCAACGGACTAATGTAAAAGCGGGCGCAGTGGCGGAAAGCGCCGTAATTTTGAAACGTAATAAATATAAGAGCCTCGGTAGAGAGTACCATTTTGTACCATTTGGCGTTGAAACTCTAGGTCCATGGGGTCCCAGCGCGCACAAGTTTTTTGGAGAAATCGCTAAACGTCTGGTTGACATAACTGGTGACCGAAGAGCTGGCGGCTTCCTCGCACAACGTATCAGTATTGCGATACAACGAGGAAATGCCGCCAGCATCCTTGGTACAATGCCTCAAGGGCCTATTTTAGATATAAGCTAGTTATAGTAATCATCTGTATATATCCATTATGTATATTGTTATTGTAAATAAATATAATTGGTACTCACTGTTCATATCGCGCGTGAAATGAACCGTGAATCATTCAAAACTGTAAATGAAAAATTCTTCTGTGAGCCCTATGTCCTTAATGGGGGATAACTGGATTACAGTCATTATCATCGTCATCATTATATCTGAATTAGTAGACAGGTAAAAGAAAGATGTTAACATTTTTACGCGTAGTCATATCCGCTACCATTGAAGCTGGCTGTATAGTTGACTTCTGAATGTTTATTTGACTGGCAAATCAATAAGATTCAATCTCTCTACGAAGTAATACCATTAGCTAGATTCAGATCCTCTTCGCCCAAGTTTGCATGGGAAGATTGTTATGGCACACAATGTATTGCCAATCTTCATCAATCGAAACGCGGCATCTACGGCGTAGTACGGTCGAGGAAATTGATTCTTTAGCAATTTGCGGTTCAAGTAATTTTTGTTGTACATACTTATACCAAGAGCTCTCCAATGTAAAGTGAACCGTAAACTGCTAAAGAATCAATTTCCTCGACTGTACATTACCTTAACCAAACCTATCAGGCAAGTTCGATCTTACTTTTAACATCAAAATTATATCTAAATGACTTCATTTGGATATCCAAATGATTTCATCATTTGGATTCCAAACCATATGGTTTGGAATAAAATCATATATAAATGACATCATCAATGAAAACACTTTGCGAGAATTGCTTACCCATAAACCAAATTCTGAATCTCCGGAACTATATACTCGTATGGCGACAATATATTTCCACGCTGAGTTTTATAAATATATATTTTAATTTTGTAACAATCTGTATTCTGACACTAACTCATGCCGTCTTTTCTTCTCCTTCTTTTTTCCCTACATTTCAAATGCTACAATTAGTGCTCTTGTCAGCCAGAACTGTGTGTTGTCAGTCAAATTGTGCTACCTTTTAAAACATGTAGGTTACATTACCTAACGACACAATATCCAGAAAAAATGCTGAAATACAACTATTTATATTTGTAACTAAACTAATTAAATTAAATCATGTTCAATATTTCTAAAATAATATAACACTAAGAGAAATAAAAAGTAACAACAAAGTTACGCCAACACCACTAGATGGCGCTATGTGACAGTAAAACGTTTTTACAGTACATATGGTCCTTTTTAATTTTCGAAACAGCTACGTAGTGTGCTAATTATCGCACTACTACGGTACGAGTAAAGTAGCACCATATATACTGTAAAAAACATTACGGTTTTTCATAATTAAATTTCTTTAGTAATTTAACCAAGGGACCGTGTAATTGCAAAAGAAAGGGGTCGTGATGAACGAGCGGACAGACAACAAAGTGATCTTACACGTGTTGTTTTAAAAAACACAGAACCGTAAAAAGGTAAAGTATTCGAAAAATAATTAGATTTCCTCGGAATAATGTTCAAGTAATTATCATTCTTTATTATTTATTTCATCGTAGTCATGTTCATAATGCAGTAAGGTGTTACAACCATAAAGAGTAGTGTAATATATATTATAGAATATACCATTGCCTGAATATTGTAGGTTGAAATAAATACCTTTTCTATTATTATTTTTTGTGCCACTTTGGACAGTACGGATGTCTACCGTCTCCAATTCTCCCTCAATTGCTCAAAGGTTAACTGGAAGAGATCCCTTAAAGGGATAAGTTCGCCTTTGTACTAATGATGAGTGTTTTGTTTCCTGTTTTGTTTTCATTTCTGTACAATAAAGAGATTTACTACTACTACTACAGTAGGTACGAGTACATGACACTCTGTAAGGGCACACAATATTATTGTCCTTAAGACTAAAATTATATACATTAATTTAACTTTTATTTTATCAAGTATTACATAAAAATTTGAACAACAAATCTAAAACACAAAACAAAACTAACTAAACCTAAACATACTATAACTAAATAATACATACATACATACATACATATAATCACGCCTCTTTCCCGGAGGGGTAGGCAGAGACCACGGATTTCCACTTGCTACGATCCTGACATACCTCTTTCGCTTCCTTCACTTTCATGACATTCCTCACACACGCTCGTCTGTTCAGGGTGCTCTTGACCTGGCCTTTCTTCAGGATTTGATCAGAGAAAGTCCGCCGAGGTCTACCCCTTCCAGCTCCCTTCTCTACTTATTCACTCCCTTATACACTCTCTTTGTTAACCTTCTAATAACTAAATAAAACTCAAACAATTTAAACTAAATGTAAGAAATCTCCCTTTTAAAAGGTGATTTTTAACTTAACTTATTTTTATTTTTTGTTTTTTATATTTATTTTTTATTAACTGACTTCAATTTCATAGAAGGAGGATTTTCTGTATTCTGTTGTGGCTATTTTTTAAGTACGTTCACCGATCCAACACCCGAGTGCCCGTGGTCCGATTTCAGTAATTCTTTTTTTTTGATTGAAAGGAGTTACCTCCAAGGTGGTCCCATATTTTGATCTGATGATGGAATCCACGAGGAATTGAGGGAACCTTACCACGAGATTGACACGAATATGACTTATTTAAATATAAATAATGTGCCTAATTCATTTGCTTATTGACTTTTGTATTGCTTTACTGACATTTATGTTTCGTGAAGTTAATAATGTACATAGTGTACGAGTATAATGTTTACTATAATTTAATAATAATATTTACCTTCCAGTAAAAACAGGTACAAAGACATATTTGCGGGATCCCCTCGTATCGGTATTCGCCGGATTCCGTACATAATACACGTAATATCATAACGCTAGAGACATAGTTTTGTTGCGGTCTGTTCCATACACGGTGGAAAGGTTACGAATACCTAACATACTGTTTTTTACGATCAAAAAGCGAAAAAAGGAAAGAAGAGTAAATTGTTAAAAAAATTGCAGCTAAATAAGTATTTTTAGAGTAATAAACTATAGATAGTAATAGAGTATTATACATTGATCCCTCTATACTAGTATTATTTATTTATTTGTTTAAACTTTATTGTACAATGCATGAAGAGTAAAAATGGCGGACTTAATGCCAGAAGGCATTCTCGGCCAGTCAACCATGAGCCAAACCAATAAGCAATATTAAGCAAGGAGTATTAAGGCGAACACGCTTTCCTTAAGATGTGTATCTAATGTGGTCCCTTCGGACTCTAAGGAGCAGTGAGTTCAGGTCCTTCTCTAAACGCAGGTCCCGGGACGGGACGGCAGGTCTGGACCCGGGTATGTCCTTAAACTACGTCTAAAAGAGAGGTATGGGCAGTGTGAACGTCATTTTGCTTTGTGTGGTAGGACACAGCACAGCGGATGTCGTTCCAGATCTAGATCAGAGCCCAAACCTACAGAAAACCGCAGCCGAATAACACTAGAGCCTACTCATGGAGTTGTGTTCCTGCCGGTGAGAAAGTTTGCCAGAGCTCAACGCGGGAGCAAGGTCGGTAACGCGCATGTAACACCTCTGGAGTTGCAGGCGTCCATAGGCTACGGAGATTTATAGTTTAAGTATGCTTGTTTGTCACCGACGTAGGATTAAAAAAAGGTCGCTGAGCACTGAGCGACGGCCATGCGTGCCAGGGAGCGCGGATGATATTTAATTGTTACTTTAAATTTTTAACCCTCCATCTGACTTACAGGCTGTTATTATTTCGTAAGTACGACCGTTCGTTCTTATTAACAAAACTGGTGACCCGCCCCGGCTTCACACGGGTAAACCTCAACAAATTATACACATAAAACTTCCTCAAGAATTACTGTATTGATAAGTGAAAACCGCGTTATAATCCGTTTAGTAGTTTTTGAATTTATCGCGACCATAGAGAACACAGACGCGGCAGGGGACTTTGCGGCAAGGTGTAATTATTCGCATTTAAGCACCATTCTTCCAAGGAACAGGTACAAGGTAAATACAATTCCCACCACACATAACCCCTCATTTACCCGACTCCAACAATAAACACCTTACACCCGAACATTCCAACCAAATAAGGAAAAATAAAAGCGTTATTCCGGCCCCCGGCTCATTATCAATTACCCGGGCTCCGGGAACCCGGGCCGTGCAAACCCGGGATTCTCAATATTTTCGGTAAATACGCCGTAATAAGATTAAAGTGATACTCTATCAGAGTAAGGATTTCGGGGTTTCGTTCAATCAAAAAAGGCTTAATGGCATGGCATTACTCTTGTTCTATAAATTATTTCCCAAAGGCAAGAAAATAAGGAGTGGTAGGGAGTGGTAGGAGTGGTAGGTTAGCGTGGTATGGGCATTTAATGAGGAGGGATGAATGCCATATAGGAAAAAGAATGTTAGGAATGACTGTTGATGGACGGAGAGCGGATGATAGACCCAAAAAACGATGGATGGATTGTGTGTAAGAGGATATGAGAAAGAAAGGAGTGAGTGCTGAGGTGACGAAAAATAGAGAATGGAAGAGAAGAACATGTTGTGCCGACCCCACATAACGTGGGATAAGGGCAGAAGGAAGAAGAAGAAGGCAATAAAACAAATGAATGTGGAATAAAAAGTAACATTTTTAAGCGTCTCGTGAAATAATGAAACTGTTTTTAGGGTTGCGTACCCAAAGGGTATAACGGGACCCTATTAATAAGACTCCGCTGTCTGTCCGTCTGTCACCAGGCTGTATCCCATGAACCGTGATAGTAAGACAGTTGAAATTTTCACAGATGATGTATTTCTGTTGCCGCAATAACAACAAATACTAAAAAACAGAATAAAATTAATACTTAAGGGGGCTCCCATACAACAAATATGATTTTTAGCCGTTTTTATAAATAATGGTACGGAACCCTTCGTGCGCGAGTCGAGTAATCATTAAAAGGACAGGTTGACGTTATATTTATTTACCACTATAGAATTTTATATGCGACATCTTCTTCTTCGTCCTCGCCTTGTCCCATTTCAGTTGGGGTCGGCTCTCCTAATCAATCTTCGCCAGGCCATTCTATCCTGGGTCGTCTGTGGATCTAACTGGGCTGACTTCAGATCTTGGTTTATTTTAGATGTCCATGTGTCTCGGGGCCTGCCTCGTCCTCTCGTTCCGGTTTCAATGTCAAGCACTGGTCTCGTCATGTGCTTCTCATTATATGACCGTACCACCTCAATCTAGACTATTTTCTTCGGGATTGGTCTTACTCTGATGGTACCGCGTATCAGTGGCGGATCGTTCAAAGAACTCGATTCCCACCGGCTTGTCTAATTTCAGACCGTTGAGTACTTTCACGATCGGATCATGGAGAAAAGGAAAGTAAAATTAGCTCCGGGTTCCCTTCGAATATTTGTGACGCGCCGCCACTGCCGCGTATGTACTCATTTCTTACTTTGTCGAGTAGAGTGACGCTTCCTGACCGTCGCAGCATTTTCATTTAAGGGGCCACTACGCGAAACTACTACTTCGAAAGCTACTAATCAAAAATATTATAACACCCTGAAAACAACATAAATAAATTCAACATTATTTCATACTGCTCTTTAAAGTCACCCTCTGTACTTAACTGCGCCATACGACAATCCCGACTTAAAGAAGCCTTCCACAGCTGGACATCTTCGACCTCCGTAATCCGCTGAAGATCCGCGTGTTCACTTGATCCCCGACTCCCGAGCCGCAGCCGCACAAATGCAGCAGATTATTGCAACGGTGCACCGGAGCACCTGATGCCGTCAGATGAAGGATTACGCTATAATACTCGTATAGCCCCTAGTGAAAAAGGGTACAAGTCTCTGGCAGCGCAGGTGTAAAGGGGTGTAAGTTCCACGTAACACTTATGCCCTTATACACCTAAACTGCCAGAGACTTGTACCCTTTTTCACTAGGGCCACAGATTATGTACAGCTAAAAAACCTGCACGGGATAGGTTCACCTTTGTACTTAGCTTTTCCTAATTGTATGGGTTTTTATACAATAAAGGGTTAATACTTGAGTCGGACCAAGACAAGTCTGCAACGATTTTGATAGCAGTAAATTTATTCGATGGCGTAACGTGACGTACGCGTTTGCATTAAGTCTCATTTTGTATGAGATTTTGAGTTTCCAAAACGTTCCGCTTGGCGCGCTGTGTCTAAATCCCATACTAAATGAGACTTAACCCAAACGCGTACGTCACGTTTTGAAATCGAATAAATTTACACTAGGGGCTCTGGTGTGTAGACAAGAAGCAAATCGTTAACGCTCCGTAGCGAACAAAACGCAACCGTCTCTATCGCACTAATATGGAAGTGATAGAGAGAGATAACTACGCCGCTACGCAGCGCGAATGATTGGCGTCTTGTCTACGCACCCTGTTAAATCGCTTTCGCTCGATAGAAATTAACGAACATAGGTCTAAAACGCACCATTAAAAATATGTAACTATTTTCGCACAAAAGCTATTAACATAAAAATTACTTCTAAAAATGGAAAATTTTCTTTTTGATCCAACTAATCGATTAGGTATTTTTTTTGCTAAAAGTAACTTAAAATTTAAAAAAAAATGATATCCGCTATCCCGGACACGCATAGCTCATTGCTCAAGAGTTGCATTCGGAGAAGGACCTGGACTCACGACGCCTTAAGCAGCAGTCCTTAATTAATTACGTCACGGAGCTTTTACTCAGTAGCAGGAAGAAATCATTCATTAACTTGAAAAATACGTGAAATATACAGACGTGACTGTTGCTTTTATATAGCTGGTATACTACATTATGTGTAAAGTGTATGGTCGATATTCGCGACATCAAAATGCTTTAGAAGTATGGTTAATTTTAAAGTAAAAATTATAAATATGAAATAAATTAATCGCTTTGTATTTGTACTTTACGAATTTTACAATAGATAACTCTTAGCTGGACCATAACTAATATGTTCGACACATTTTTACGATTTTTGAAATGAATAATGTTTCTGTTAGCGACGCGACTGAAAAACCTTAGATGACGCTAAGATTAGTTAAGTTGAAATTCGATTAAGGCTGTATTCGAAATAAAGATTTTATCCGTTAGGTAGGGCAAAGATATAATTAGATTGTTATTAGACATAAGAGTTATGTAATCGTTAGGTATATCAGGTATTATTCGATATTTAGGTCACGCAAACCCTGAATCCCAAATCCTTATTCGAAGAGCGAGATGGACGAAGGAATAAGAAAATAAAGAAAACTTATTCATTGGTTCATACTTATAGCCAATCACATGTAAATAAAGACAAGGAAAGGTAAAAAACAGCGAGACAGAAAATCTCGATCGTGATTGGTCAGTCAATTTCCCGTACAGAATTCGATTACGCTCAGTTGTACTATGAGACGCACATATTTAGGTTATTATCTCAGTAATTACTTTAATAAGACTAATGAATGTTACGTATAATCGTAGAGCGTGAATTGCTTAACACCCTAATATAGGTCATATTATCGTAATCCTAGCTATTAGATAATAGCATGCCGTAAACCGTCGAGAAACGGGCTATTGTTCCGAGCGCGAGCGAACAATAGGCTTTGTATTCGTGAAGTAAGCGAGTCGGACAGGTGTTATTGTTTTGATTCGTTGACCTAGTAACCGAGTTAGCGTGTTATGCAACATTTAAGTCGATAATTAGATATTTGTAAGAATTATAGTCATGTAAGCGATAACGAGATAACACGATTTGACCCGAACAAAGCCGAATTAAGTAACCGACCAATCAGAGGGCTTGATTCAGAACGAATCGAAACGCGTCTTATCTCCTTATCGTAAGGGTGTTCCTTTTCTACAAGATTCGAATATAAGCGAGGAAGGAACGGAGAGAAATCGTAGTCAGTCGTCGAGTGATCCAGCAACAAGAAGCCTCAAGAAAACCAAGAAGAAGCGAACCGGAAGAGAACCAGAAGCGGTTCAATCGCGTAGTAGGGATTGTAGGAGTATTTTTATACTTTGTATCGCGTTAAATAAAAGTGAGTTTGTGCGCATCAGTAGTTTATTTAGCTATCTCCTCGCGTATCGTATTCGCTCCTCTTCACGCGGCGAAGTAGAGGGCCGTGGTCACGGTCTTGGCAGTAGGAGTGGTGGCGACAGCCCGGTGCCTTCTCCATTGAGCTATCGTCGGCAGATATAGCGCCGCGGGCTGCTATAGTTTCATTCTGTAGACTTTGAATAGTCAAATAGTAAGGTTTACATCATGTTACGGTAAAATAAAGACATAAATTTGTTTGAATTGATCTACTAAACTCTTAGATACCGGTTGCGAGCCCCCTTACGTCGTATTTGTATACTTACAATAAAGAATATATTTCCATCGATATGTGCGATAAGGACAACTACAGCTTAGGCGAAAACTCCTGTGCATAAATCTCAAAAATGAGGTTTCGTACTCGACTGGTTCCTCCTCCAAAACTTTTCGTAACGAAATTTTGAAATCTAAATGAAAATAAAATTGTCTTGTGTCAGACTGTTTTGTATTTTGGCTAATTGTTTATCTCCGAGATGATCGTCAAAGTCATGTCGAAACCAGTTAATAACAATAACAAAATGTTAAAGTAGAATCGAATAGTACACAATGAGTTACAGGTTAAGTTTTCAAGGTGAAAGATACTACGAAATATTGCGATGTAATTTACTTGATTGCTAAGGTATGCACGTATTTATTTTTGTAGCTGATGGAAGTATAACACGCGACCCAAGATTACTCGTCTAGACGTTGTTATCATAAAATTGATCCATTTTAAATGATACTCAGGGTAACTCTATGGAAACAGAACAAAAATTATTAGAAAGTGTATCCATTTAGAACGCAATTCTACGTTAAAATTCTTGAAGGTTATTTTAAAAATTAATCTTCAGATACCTAATACTTCTCGCTGCGTGTAAACTGTAAACATCGTGAGAGTTGATAAGTACGTCCGATATTCCACCTTTTTTAATTGAGCTTAACACAGTTTTTATGTTAACCGCAGTCCGAGCGCTCAGTAAAGTAGTTTTTGAGACCGACCTAGGGAAGAAACTTGTAGCCGGAAAGAAGGGGACTTGAGACATCCAATTAGGAAGGAGAGCTATGATACCTGGAACCTGATTCCAACTGAACCCTGAAGAGCGCTCACTCTACTAGATGCAAGCGAATTGAAGCCAAAAGAGAATAGGCAGATTTGTATGGAAAGTGGCCTATGGACCAATGAGAATAAGCGATATACCATTGGAAAGGTTTTTTTATATACCTACTCGATTTTTTTGAATAGCGAGATTTATCAAATCTCTGTTAAAAAAAAATTATGACAAAAAGATTTTAAGAAAACGAATATAAAACTTAAATATCGTGACATGAAATCATCGACCATAACAAAACATTCATGACCTGCGCCACAAGAACTTAGTATCAAAAAAAAACTATATAGTCACTTTTCAACTCGCACTACTTTTTGCAACGATAACTTTTTTCACACAAAGATATTTGGGACTACCTGTCATAGCAAAAGTTAAACAACTTAGAATAACCTATCCGGTGACATACCGCTTGCTCTTATTAGTCTAATAGGCCAATTTGCCCACCCTCCTTTGTGCATCAAAATGCGCGCCAATTACCGATTACCTTGGTCGTATCAAAACCAGTAACAAATAGTTCAATTATAATCGACTTTCCGGTATATAGTCAATATTATTCTTAGCTGTTCTACTGCACGTTTAACGGTATATAGTTCCTGGGTACAGAGTTTCAAAATGCGCTAAATTATACAACAACAAATACAAATACAAATAATTTATTGAAAACAGTATAGTACAGTGGTAGTACTTAAAGACTAAGGATTAAGGATAAGGAAAAGTTTACAAATGCCTGAACTAGGAGTTCCTGTGTTTCAGGCAGAATAGGACCATATCAATTAATTTGTAATTATTCACTTAATTATAATTATAAATAGTACGCAATAAAAATCTTGTAAGGTAACCTTAACAAAATAACTTATTTAAGTATTCTATATCAAAGTACAGTTAGTAATCATTTTACGACTATTAGTAAGTTCTCTGTATCATTCCTGGGGTAATCTATGGTTTTATATTAAAATTCTTGCTATTTAGACGTGTATTATAAGTGTTAAGTAATATTGCTTGTTGGACATTTTTAATCAAGTAGAGCATACTATTTTCTGCATCAGCAGAATTATAAACGGGGCCAAAGTCAATATGTACATATCGAGAGGAAATTTTTGTTGTAACCTTTTGTATGCTTCTGTCAAAAATTTGCCATTTATATAGCATGCAATAGTGACAACTTTATGTTTAAGTTGAATATATATGGAGTATATCTGCTACTAAGCATACCAAAGATTAAATGCAGTAAATTAATAAGAAAGCAGTAAGGAAAAGAAACAGATACAGGAAACAAAACTGCCAATATCGGAGACTTAAGCGATTTGATTAGGAGCTTGTCCATTGCAATTTGAACTTCAGTTGGTATACATTTAGAAAAATAGTTAGTAATTTGTGTTGTTGTATTTGTATACTAATCAATTGTATTTGTATAAACTTAGCAAACAATTAAAAAAAAAACAAAAAGTTCAGTATAAATAATGGAAATATTCACTGTCCTCGGGTGTAGTCTCGGTAGTTCAGTTGGCAGAGCATGGGATAGTGATCCAGTTTCGCGAGTTCGAGTCTCACCCGAGACATTGAAATTTTCCACTTTTAATTCTTAGACGTTTATGTTTTTAGACGTTTAAATTCTGCTTAATACAAAATTAACTTAGCAAACCTCTGTTCATATTTGTCTCATTCTAACAAACACAAATGACAGTTCAATTTTATTATAAGTAGTTACTGAAAAAGCTGACTCAGCTATAATTACAGTAGCTTTGTGTGGCTCTTCTTCAAAGGCTTGGGGGGGGGGGGGGAGGGTACAAGATACATTAACCTTAGCAAAGCAAACATTCTCCTTTATTTTCTTCCTAAAACATTTTCTTTGCAAACAATATTAGTATAAGCAAATAAACATCACCGAAGCGTTCCTAGCATGATCGGCTACAGTATATAACAATACAGTACAGTACAGTATGCAATAAAAATACAATACAATACAAATATACTCGTATGGAACCTTTTATTATTATGATAGGTCCAACGTCAGATCACAAAAAGGCACAAAGTTAAGATTATACTTTGAAAAAGCGCGGACTGATCAAAATCATAGAAAAGAAAACCAATGTCAATTATTACCAAAAAAAAATACTATTATTTATCGGTATAGGTACAATTAAACGACCTAAAAATAGTTTTTGGAAAATAACGATAAAAACAAACCATACGCAATTTTGATTTCACTTTGGCATCCACCAATCAGCGTGAGCATTCTTCAAGGTCGTACCACAACTATTAAATTAAAAATTTGAAAACCCTCTACGCTATAAGGATCCCAAAAAATGCCTTACATCATTTTGGAAAAGACTTGATACTTACTGTTCAGACGGCTGGATTGATATTTATTAGACATAGCTAAGAACCACCGCAAGGAAATTCGCTTTTACGTAAAAAAAACCTCATAGAAATCGGTTCATCCGTTGGAGAGCTACGATGCCACAGACAGACATTGCGACAGACAGACAGACATTGGGGTCAAACATATAACATCCCTCTTTTTGCGTCCGGGGTTAAAAATGAGATCAAAACCGTAACAAATTGTTAATTCTTAATCGGGTTGCGGGCTTCCGCTACTCTCGCCTACACAGCAAATTGTAATATTAATAATTTAAGCACAGCAGCTTGTGGCTAGCTGTTGGGGAGTAACGACCCCACGGACCCGAGTACTCCCGAGAGTCGGTCAGGGTCTCCGTCTCCGGCTTGTCTTCGTTGGTCAGAGTTGACCTCAAGGGGATCCGTAAGACTCTCAACTCTGACTTGCCTTCACTGGCCGTCTAGAGAGGAGTCGTTAGAGCTACGAGTACATGCCCCAGGGGTGGAAGTGAAACATGCAGAAGCCGCGAGTTGGCACAATGGCTGTTTTAATAAATAATAAATAAATAAAATGTTTTATTTCAGGCATAAAAAAACCCATACATGTCTTAAAAACTAACTATAAACTAGCTTAACTTTAACAAAATGAAAATAATGATTATTAAACAATTCAATATTATTATTTCCGGTTCTCGCTCTGATGGACAGATAGCCAATGCCTAAAAACATGACTATTCGGGTTCTCACTTATCGTCCTCACAATGTCGTTTTTCGAGCTTCTAATAGCTTCCCAAAAGGAGGCTACCCTAGCTATGAGGATCGCGAAGAAGTCTGGTACTCTGGCCGTCGCAAACATATCTGATGCACTACAGTATCTAGGCTTACGCATCAGGATACGATATGCATCATTATATTGTACCCTGATGCTACTGTAGCCCGCCTAGTGTACCTAGTCCATAACTGGCACGTATAAAAGCTTTGACAATATGCTTTAAACAGAGTGATTTTGACCTCGTCTGAGCAACGACCGAATTTACGCGCCAGCATATTGCAACGAACGGACAGAGCCCTTCTCTCTTTCGATATCTGCGTCATCGTTTAAGGTCTCCGTCACAATATGACCAAGATATTTGACCGATGTTGCAGTCCGAACTGGTTGTCCATTCAAAAACACTCGTGGGACCCTGTCCGGACCCTTTCCACATCTAAAAACCAGCAGTTCAGATTTGTTCACGTTATATACCAATCCATGATTAGCTGCATATCGCTCACAAATCGCTAGTAGGTCACTGATACCATGGATCGAGGGGCTGAGAAGCACCATATCATCTGCATAGCTAAGGTTATTTAAGCAAACATTACCTATGTGACAGCCTATTCTGGTACTTCTCAGCTCCTCTATCAGGCCGTTGACATAGATGTTGAACAGGTCCGGAGAGGTTACCCCTCCTTGGCGCACGCCACATTCTAATCTATAATCATTAGAAAGTGCGTTCTACATGACATTTCACAAGGACTTGACAAGGAGCAATGTCCAAAAATTGCAATCGGAGCCGAAACAGTACCCCAAGTAGAGAAAGCACAGAATTTGGGTATAATAATGGATGGACAGCTTCGATACATAGAGCACGTTAACTTAAAAATTAGAAATGCCTTCTATCGGCTTAAAGTACTATACGGGATTCGTAAGTATCTTTCGATAAAAGTCAGAGAAATTCTGGTTGAATCTCTAATACTTTCCCAATTCAATTACGCGGACATAGTATATGGGCCGAGACTCCTGGTACAAACGAAAAAGTCCATACAGCGTGTACAAAATGCGTGTGTTCGATTCTGCTACGACGTCCCCAAACGAACGCATATCACGCCATTCTTAAACGAAAGAAAGCAGCTCAATATGGACAACAGGAGAAAACTGCATCTAGCCTGCGCGGTTCGGAAAGTATTGGAGTTTCAAAGACCTTGCTACCTGTTTGAAAAACTAAAATGGGTCAATGATACACGCAGCAAATCGCTAAGGAGATGCACGAAACTTGCGATACCTACGCACAAGACGGCATTCTTTAGAGGGAGCTTTAAATTTGCTGCTGCAAAGATCTGGAATGACCTGCCACCACCCATACGGGAACCGATGGGACTATTAAAATACAGGCGGTTAGTCAAAATGTATCTACTTGATATGCAGAGCAGATTTTTTTCTCCCTCCTGAAGGCACGAAATTTGGCAGTTGCATACATAACCCATAAATACAAAATACCACACCCACACAGACATACACACGCACACACGCACACACGCACACACACACACACACACACACACACACACACACACACACACACATACACACACGCGCGCACATACAGGAGCACACATTTTTTTTATTTTTTTTTTCACTTATATATATTTTACTTTTGTTTTGATTTTATATTTGTAGAGCCTAGCAAAGCACAGAAATTTGTTAACCTGCGACCGACCGATCTCAAGGGTCCAGTCTGAAAACCAGCGCTAGGCCCTCTGCTTGGCATATGCTGAGATTGGAGCCCATTGCCCAATCATCAGGTATTAAATGTCGAAGTACCTATCTTTCTAATTAATTTGTATTTAGTATTTAAGGTTATTATATTGTACTTTGTTGATAAGGTTTTTTTTTGTGGCAATAAATATTTTCTTATTCTTATTCTTATTCTTATTTAAGCTCTCCGAGGAGTCTCTACGTGTTGAATCTATATCTCCACGCAAGCTTATCAAAAATCCAAGAACAAACAATCTAATAATAGTTGCAAGGTCGTTACAAAATGAGATCAAAACCGTAACAATTTTTTATTTCTGAATCGGGTTCCGGGCTTCCGCTACTGTCGCCTTCGCCTACACAGCAAATTGTAATATAATCAGTATGACACTGTTTGTAAAGAGTGAATCTCATTTTAGAATGAGATCAACCAACAGAAGTTTGCCCACGCATTCCAATCTAATCTCGGTTAAGCCGACACCTACGCACAAAAGCCCTTCATAATTGGTTTCCGGCCAAAGTTATATCCAGATTTTTTTTATTCAGTTTCCTTTGGGAACTTTAAGGTTCTTGACGTTTACAAGTCGTTTCATACGTAACTTGTAACACAAGAATACATCATCCCTGACGAAGGCGGACGACCACGCGAGAAATGAAAGTATGATATGATATGATATGATGTTTATTGGTAAATCAAGTCATTTTATATACAATTATCTTGTGATATATTTTACATTGGATGTCTATTACATTATTTATTTACTATACTCATATATTAATAACTTTCGACTCGTATAGCATTACAAATATTACAATACATAGTAAGATAACGAGATATTATTATATTCCTATATAGTAGTATGTAGTCTCATTTTTCGTCTCTGAGTATTTATATTTTAGATAATATTTGTACATAATTTAATGTAAGTCAACCACACCTATGCCTTTTCGTTGATTTTTTTTAGATTTCTTAGTTATTTTAGATAGTTGTAGGTATGGAATTTGTTTATCGACCCCAACTGTAATAATAATCTAAAAATGTCAAACCAAGGGGCATAGCTATAGTATACATGACATGTTCTAAAAATGTTTTCTATATTGCAATATCTATTATACGAAAATCAAATTCGAATTTCAAAAATATAATCACATGCACTACATTATAGCCAAATTTACTTCGCTCGGTCGATTCAAAATAAAATAGTAAATTCACCATAGCCCGGTTTTTCGGGAGAAAAAATATACCAGTACTAGTTAATTAATGAAATATCTTATTACTTAAATGTATTTTTTTTCTTTTTTATTGTGGGATATGTTACCACACTACAATTTATAAATTGTTTATGCAGATGTCAAACACAATGAAAAAATTAACGAACCAAACATATGGATTCGTGTCCCTCGTTGGCCAGAGTTTTGATCATCGTATATGACTATAAATTACATCAACTTTACATTACCTCTACATTTTCCCTCGCACTTCTAAAATGTAAAACTAAATTGCACCCGTCAAACAAGGATATAAAGATCATGCTAGAGTCCGTCAACAGTGTTGCCGCAACCCGTAGTCCTAAACAAATACATCCATACAGAGACGCTCGATCGATGGCTTATATCGGAACACAATCGCGGAGATCGGCATGGTCCCAATAGTTGGCTCAGTACTACGTAGTAGTAGTTATCCTAAGGCCGCAATGTCGTCAAGCTCACCATACTTATTAACCTATCGAATGAGCTAATGCTTTTACGGATACTGGAAAGCGATATGTAAATGTACTACATACCTATGAGGCCTAAATGTTAGTGAGATGACGATATGAGTTGTGCTGGTGTCCAACTTTATTACCTACATATAACATGAGTATCACATGATTATCCACCTGGTTTCATGAGCTTAATAGTCGCCTCCAAACCTCCCCTTATAGCGACCCCATTCCTCACACAAAGTTTACCTTAAGTTCATATTAGCCTCACTGGATCACTGTTCACTCTGAGTACTGATAACGTTGGTCACAATATACCAGAGACACATCATTATTCTAATAACACCATAAGAACGTTCTTGACTTGATCTAAAAGCAAATATCACTGCCGCGTCGATTTGTTCGCACACAACCTCCTTTTTCCTACTGTCGTTCTCATCTACCCTCTCAACTTCCCTCAGAAAATCCCAATAACCTAGAAGCGGTTACTTAAACGTGACTACTAACGCCATCTACTCCATGACGTTGGCAAATATTAGCTGGTTCGCAATACGTTCGCGACACGCAATTAAACTATCATTGAAATGATTAATGCTGCTGCAGCGAGAGTGGCCGCACATTCGCTGCAAAGATTGGCTACGTCAGTCACCTGTGAGCGCACTAGCGACACGCAGGGACCGAAAACGGCTTGTAAACGATGATGGTGATAAATATTGTCATAAATATTTACAACAGTACGTATCAACACTTTTTTTAAATATTATTACAAAAAAAACGACTTGGTAGTATGGATACTTAGCTCGGTTTAGTGTGAAGGTATGGTCCCACCCGGCAGAAAGCACGAACACCGAAGTTGGCAATTTATTGGCATCTTTCTCCGTCACGCTATGAAGTAGAGTCTACTACTTCGGTTTTCGCGGTAGGCCCTCAGTAGCATTAGCTACTAATCCGCTAGTACTTATACATTACGGCCCAAAGAATCTGGAATTTCCTGGATTCAACGAACATTAGTAATGAACTTACTATGGGCTGTCACAATAGATCACTGCCTGGTCGACGTGGCACTTAAAGGCCCACAAACACCAATAATAATAATCCGCTAGTACGAGTAGGTAACATACATAGCTTTAATATTTAATGCAAAGCTCAAAGTAAGTAGAGTCAAGGGTGTGTACCCATGGGATCAAACGTAGTGTAATCCCTGTGTAACCAAGCCTCTGTTAAAGTAGTTTACCCGTCAAAAGACGAAATGTGGTATAATCTGAAGTAAGAACCTCTTTCATGTTGTTGTGTACAGGTTACATAACAACATGTATGAAATATACTACAGGATGAATCAGGAGACGTTAACATGATAAACCCTACGCATTCAGTAATTTATAAGCTACTGTTTCGCACCAATATTAGTGACATAAACGTTTTATTTAAACAGAAAGTTTTAAATTATTAACGATGTGCATCACTCTACAATTAGAATACTACTCTTTGTTGTATCCGTGACAAGTTTAGTGTCAAATTGAATGTCATTAGAGTCTCGTTAGGTTACTATCAAGTTAGACAATTTACTGTCTTTATAATTAAAGTGCTGTCATAACGGATGAAAAGATTTTGCTTTAATAATTAGGTGTTGTAGGGTAGCCATGATTGAAGATGATTAATTTTTTACGTAACAAAAAAAAACACAAAATAAAGTGTGAATGTTTTACTTCAATATTATATGATGGTGACCTCCATTAAAAATTACTGATGCTGTAGGTTTGGTCCTGCTTACATCTCTTGAATCATTCTGTAGAACGGCTATCCGAACACTACACTATATAATATATAAGAGGAGCTTAAGTTTTATTTACCTTTAATAAACAGCTTTTCTTATGTAAGAATTCTTGGCAAACAGAATGATATGCTTATCTTGCAAAGTTAAAACAATGTGAATAACAATATTTAGATGCAAATGCGAATTTTCCACGCGACGGAGATTAAGAAAGGTCCAATAAAACCACCATTTTATTCTGCAAAGGGCACCTGAATATCATACCTACATGAAGTACTGATAGAAAATCAGATACTAAGAGTACATAATATATACCAACAAAGATTTAACAACAGAAATTGTTACTTCTGTGGGCAGTAGGAAATAGTTTGTGTACCCTTGGGTAAAGATTTAGTCATACTCGTACATGATTATAGATAAAGTGTACTCTTTTAGGCGGATTCAATCAGAAAAGAAGAAGGGTTCAGTCGGATTTTTGGACCCGGGTACGTCCTTAAACTACGTCCACAAGAGAGGTATGGGCATTGTGACTGTCATCTCGCTTTATGTGGTAGGGCATAGCACAGCGGATGTCATTCCAGATCTAGAGCAGAGCCCAACTGGAGAAGTACCTCCACCTTACAGAAAACCGCAGCCAAATAACACTAGACCCTACTCATAGTGTTGTGTTCCTGCCGGTGAGTAAGGTTGCCAGAGCTCAGGGGGTTAGGGTCGGCAACGCGCATTTAACTCCTCTGGAGTTGCAGGCGTACATAGGCTACGGAGACTGCTTACCATCAGGCGGGCCGTATGCTTGTTTGCCACCGACGTAGTATAAAAAAATCGGAAAATCAAGCGCTTAAAGGGTGACTCACGCTTGAGTCCGGGCCCATGCATAAAGAAGGCAAGAAAACATCACGTGATCATCGATCACCTGCTATAGAAAACGAAGTGTTGGATACTTTGGCCTGAACCAGGAATGTTTTAGCCTGACTCATTCTTAACTTAAGGTACAAGAGATGTAGATACACCGATTTCCTTTTAGATGGGCTAAATATCATGGGAGTATTTTATATAATTATACCTACTCTTATAAAGTTTCCCGTTAACCATAAAAATCCATATTTGTTCCGTTGCAAAAACAACGTGACTCAAATAAACCCCTCATCTTTAAGAGCAAATTCCAGTTACCATCACGCGATTTTGCCAAAAACCGACCGTTTACATCACATCACTCACTTATATACGATATCGACACTATAAGAAACACATGATACCTTCATTTGAATATTCTGCCTTCTGCAAAGCGAGGGAAATCTTGTGTTTTCAAATTGTTTACTTGACTGTGCTATTTGGAAACGATTCTACTTTGCTGGTATGATTGTATCGGTTTAAGCGCGGTGGGATGATTGGGTCGGCAATATGGAACACCTTTTTGGGGCTTCGTATTTACTCATAGAAGCTCAGATACATTTGATACGGCATGTAAACTTTAAATCTGACCTGACATTTCTCTATGTGCATAATAAAGATAGTTAAGTTTTAAGCTCTGCAAACCCAGTTATTATTTAATTTTATTAGTATTTTGCCAGTAGAGAAAGTCATGAAATTCATATTTTCCATTGAAGGACAACACTGCGCGCCAAATTTTTTTTATAAATGCCGCTTTTTTCTACTGACGCTTTTTTTTCATGATATAGGAGGCAAACGAGCTGACGAATTGCCCAATGGTAAGTGATTACCGTCGCCCATGGACACCCGCAACACCAGAGGGGTTGTTAAATCAGTTGTTGTTGAGAGAACATAAAAAGTCGTCGAAAACGATGTTAAAATATTTTTTTTTTCTACCCCTACACTTCTATTTGTCAATTAAATGACCGCCAGTGATATGAATTCATTAGAAACGTGTCTTGGTGTATAGAATCATAATAGCCGTGTTATTATGAATATTCATACAATATAGTATAATATTTTTTATGCTAATTTCTAGGCAAAGGTCTACAAACCAAATTGATTGACTAGATTTTGTCTCGTTTTGTAACTTCGGCCCTTGAATTTTAAGAACCCTTATTAACTATGTACCTGCTGCACAAAATATTATTACATACATGTTAATAGTGACATCGGTGCTGTGGATAATGTATGATTGATCCCATACCTTCTATATCTTCGCTATTAACTATTTTTGTACCTTATTGCAACGACGTAAGGCCTACAAATAATTTCAGAGTGTGATGTTGGTAAATATCGTAATACATTGTCATTTCATGCGGGCGCCTTGACCGCACTTGGTTTATTTATGATTTTCCCTAACGTATCACTACAGTATCAGTCTAGTGTCAGTCTGTGCAGCATGGATTGTGTCAGATTTAAAATCAACGGAAAATCACATTCAGGTACGATTTTTCTCATCAAAGGAAAAAAACAAATATCTTGCACTCTTACAAACTTAAGTAACCTTTACGTGTTCCATTTCATAACCATTTCATTTTGACGACCAGTTTGGCCTAGTGGATAGTGACCCTGCCTACGAAGCCGATGGTCTCGGGTTCAAATCTTATTTATATTTATTTATATTATTTACTTATTATTTATTAATTGTTGGTGCAATAAAGAATATTTACTTACTTACTTACTTATTTATATTTTATTCCTAAGTCATGGGTGTTTTCTATGTATTTAAGTATTTATAAATATTTATATATTATATAATCAAGCAAAAACCGTATACCTTCACATGAAACGGTACAAAAACACGCGAGTTCGCCGTGACAGCCTTCATGTGGAGGGTTCCGTCTATCAGGGTGTTGACAAGTTCCGCTACCTCGGATGTACAGTCACCGATACAAACACCCGGGAGGAGGAGATTGCACTGCGTATTCAAAACGCACTACGATGTAGTGCAGCCCTCCATAAAGTGTTGGTGTCCAGGCTTCTCAGTAAGAGTACAAAACTAAGAATCTATAAAACCGTCATTCGGCCTATTCTCATGTACGGCTGTGAGGCCTGGACACTAACTCAAAAAGAGGAAAGTCAGCTCCTGATAGCGGAAAGAAAAGTGCTCAGGAAGATCCTGGGACCTGTCCGAAGTGACGACGGCTCCTGGAGGATCCGGAAAAATGCCGAGATCGAAGAGTTGGTGGCTGAGCCCAATATCATAGGCGTAACTAAATCCCACAGACTTCGCTGGCTCGGTCACCTACTCAGAATGGGGGAGGATCGCGTAGTCAAGGAAGCGTACTTGGGGCGACCAACCGGCCGTCGACCGATCGGGCGCCCCAGGTACCGCTGGTGTGATATCGTGGAGGCGGACCTGCGTCGGCTGAATGCCAATTCATGGCAGGAAACCGCGCTGGATCGGGACAGGTGGCGTTCTCTCGTTTCGGAGGCCAAGATTCTTTTTGGATCGCTGAGCCAGAGCAGTTAGTTAGTTAGTTATATATTATATATATCGTTGTCTAAATAAGTACCCTCAACACAAGCCTTATTGAGCTTACTGTGGGGTGGGACTTAGTCAATTTGAGTACTAATGTCCTATAATATATATATATATTTTATAACCTCTACGAGTATGCTCTTTTGGATGAATAAAAGACTGAACTTTTCTTTCGACAGGCAACTAATACTCATCGAGATAATTCTAACAATCCCAAACCAATCGAAAGGTTGCGTAGTTTTACACAGACTTCTGTTCCATCTGTGTCCATTTGGTGTTCATCATCAGATCGATAGTTAAGTGTTGAAAGAAAACTACAGTCAGCGATAAAATCTACTATCAAAACATAAATTTTAGACAAAAAGTTTTCGTAGTGACAGAATTATTATATAAATATTATCAGTGGGCTGCGAGACAAGTTCCGACCTGTCCCTGCTGGAGTATCTGCGCGTGCGCTGTGAGCTGCGCGGGACCAAGTACATGTGTCGCGAGGGAGGTTGTGGCGCATGCGTCGTCGCTGCTGCGAGACCTGGAGAAAAACTAGGCTCTGTTAACTCCGTGAGCGTTAAGTTCTTATTATAGAACTAACAATATTTAATCTCTGCACGCGAATTGATCTGCGTAAAATTCATCAGTGTACACCCTGTCCTTTTAAAGTAACATTGCGGAGCAGACTTTATTCTCTTGTATGGAGTGACAAGATCACACTTATAGTTAGCGCTCAAACTTACGGATCATATACGGCGACCACATTCTCATTCAATTTTGTTAGGTTTAAGATATGTGCGGGTTTAGGTGAATATTAAGGGAACTTAAATTAATCATCTGCTCGCGATACCAACTCGTTTTGTATACAGTAGGCGTCAGGAATCTATGCAGTGTGGCTTAAATCAAATAATTCTATGAGTAACTTTTAAGATCAAAAAGCTTGCAAGTCCTAAATATCTCAATAATTTTACCTTTTTATCGCAGTGTTTAGTGTCAGTGACATCATGTCATGACTGGGAGATTACAACGATAGAGGGCATTGGTAACCGGTTACAAAGCTACCACCCGCTGCAGAAGGCCCTCGCGAAGCTCAACGGCACCCAGGTACTGCTCGCCTGGATGGATCATGGCTATGTACAGGTAGTAAATGTCACAAGTACCTCAACAAAATTAGTATTATTATCTGTACGTATCTAGAGTCCCATTTATTAATGCTACTGGAACATATCCTAAAATATATAACAATGTTAATACAACCAAAATAAACAAGTGCACTGAAATGTAAAACCTGTTATCATGTGTCTGTACAGCCTTTTGCAAAGAAATAAGAACCTTCCCATGTTGGAGATAGAAAATTCATTTGGAAGTAACATCTGCCGCTGCACCGGTTACCGACCTATTCTTGAGGCCTTCAAAAAATTTGCCAGTGATGCGCCAACATCAGATGATTTAATAGACATAGAAGATCTACATATTTGCAAGAAAAATACAAACACATGCCGAAAAACTTGCAAAGAAAGCGACTGGTGCTTAGTAGAGGCACCTGATCCTAATGAACCTCAAAATATAGAAGTGGAGTTAAAAGACGGAAAGTCTTTTCACAAGGTATATACAATTGATGATATCTTTGAAGTGCTAAAGCAGAAAGGAGATGAAGACTACATGTTAGTAGCAGGAAATACAGCTAAAGGTATGATTTCGAATTGGGTGTTTAAAGTTGTTGATAAAATTACGTGGCGATTATTTTTCATTATGAAAACGCATTTCAATATAACAACGCATTTAGGATGCTGATGGGGCTTTTACGCCATTATGCGTAAACGTGCGGCATCCCTGATGCAACGCATGTGCGCCAGCTCCAACAGCCTCCTACGCGTGGTGGCCAGCAGGCTTGATTGTCTGTTCCAGCACCACTATATGAAATTACATGTCCGGTGACAGCGGGCAATCTAGACTACGCAGTTAGGATAGAAAAGTATTTTTAGTTTTTGTTTTAGCCTAAAGTAATACTAACATTATTTTTATTGTTTTGTTACACTGTTACTAACCAAGATATGAATACCTAATGTGTCTGAAATGAAGTTTTCAATTCAATTCAATTATTTATTAATTTCTAGGAGTGATCCCTATTGAAGAATATCCCCGAGTCATTATAGATATAAGCAACATTGATGAATTAAAAGGGTACCATCTCGACCAGAATTTGATTCTAGGTGCAGGTTCGACTTTGAATGAAACTATCAATATATTTAAGAGCGTAGCTTCTACGGAAGACAATTTCTGGTACCTTCAAAAGTTGCAAAAACATTTGCAATTGGTAGCTCATATTCCTGTCAGAAATGTAAGTTGCGTTTTTTGATATCATAATTCTATTTGCTTGTTTATTTAGAACCTGAGTTATTCTAAGACAAGAGGTTTTTAACATAATGACGAATAGGATGATATAAAACGTAAACAGTTTGATTTAATTTCTTGATGAGCAATGTTTATAAATATGTGTCTATCGCATTTTGTTAACTTAGTTGGGGACGATTGCTGGCAACCTTATGATCAAACACCATCATAATAAGTTCCAATCCGATGTTTTTCTTCTACTTGAGACCGTTGGTGCATACATCACTATAAGTAAGTTGTTAGAAAAATAAATGCCAATAAAACTTTTATCGAGCAATTTCACAATCGTTATATTTTTGCTTTAGTGGACACCGAGAAACAAGGAAAAAAGTTAGCTTTACAAGATTTCCTCAAAGTGGATATGCGAAGTAAAATAATTTTAAATGTTTTGCTTCCTCCTTTGAGTCGGGACTACAGATTTGAGTCGTTCAAGGTAAACTATGATACAATTATGAACCGAAAACAAAAGATACATAATCACAGAATAATTATTACAAACTAGAAAAATTCGCATTATTAATGTCGACACAATGGGGTTGGCAACTGACGAAGGTTTGCATAGATGGTGCCATCATACCTTTCCTCTGACTCTAGTTTTTTTCTATGAGGTTTGGCTTGCTCATAAAAAAAAAAACAAACAAACAAAAAAGACACAACTGTAGGGACTCTCAGGAAAAGTTATGCTGGCGTCGTCTATAAACTACTTCGACCGGCCAACCCCACTGGTAATCTCACTGTGGCTTTTACCTAATTGCCACAGAGCATTAAATAGTTTGTAAAGAAGTGTTCCAACATTTGAGACACCATTTAATCTTTGCATATCCGTGGCTTTTCAACATTTCTTTTCAAAAGGGTTTTATAAAAAAATTACTTTTCAAAATTTCAGGTTATGCCTCGTGCTCAATCTGCATACGCCATTGTCAACGCCAGCTTCTTATACAAACTAGATTCTTCCAACACAGTAAAAGAGGCTAGAATATTGTACGGAGCCCTAAACCCAAGCTTCGTGCACGCCTTTAAAACAGAGGAATTCTTAAAAGGAAAGAATTTGTTTACGAATGAAAATTTACAAAAAGCCATTGAGGTTTTAAAGAGCGAGGTAGTAGTAGAAGAAAATGTTCCGCAAGCTTCAGCTAACTACAGAAGAAATCTCACTATTAATTTGTTTTACAAAGTAAGTACTTAAGTAGACACGAGTAGATAGATAGAATACTCCTTATTGCAGAAATAGTTTCAGAAAAAACACTAGTGAATAAAGAAAAGCAATCTACAGCATCCCTTAATAATACCATTTAGTAATCATTTGTAAAATGCTGACAAATCAGCATTTAAAATATTCAAGTAATAGTCCCGGTTTAGCCTATTTTGACCTATACTGACTGAGCATCGCCCGGCATGCTTTTGGCCGATTTATGTTTTCTCGCAGAGTCTTCTCTCACTATGTCCCGTAAACGAGATGGACTCAAATTTTGCATCAGGCGGGACAGTCCTGAGCCAAATGCGTCCTGTATCTGATGCAAAACAGGAATTCACTACTAACACCCTAATGTATCCGATCAGCCAACCAGTTGAAAAAGTTGAAGCTTTGGTGAGTTAACATAATAAATAGCTTATAAGAATACATATTTTGAAGCCTAGCTAAGTACCCAACGGTTGGATAAAGGCCTCCTCTTTTTCCATAAATTGCTTTTACTCGTAACGAGGATAAACTCCCACCACTCGTTGCTATGAATATATGCCAAGTGAGACAGGGCAACGCTTGTCTTCCAGATGAATGCAGACGGTGGGCAAAAAGTAACTAAGATATCTGGAGCACAGATGACCTAGACACAATATTCATAAGTAGCAACGAACAGATAATTTGTAAATATTTATTTTTATTTCTATAAAATCACTATATTGGTACATAGATCCAGTGCGCTGGCGAGGCTCCATATTCCGAGGATTTGCCAAGCATGCCGTGCGAGGTATTCGGCAGTTTCGTACTCGCAACCATTCCGCTCGGCGACATTGACAACATCGACCCCAGCGAGGCCCTTGTGAGTTTTTTCAACGTTTTACGGAAGCGATCAGATCAGGTCAGATAATAAATCTGACCTTCAGATTTAAGAGACTAAAATAGATCGTATACGATTTAACTATTGCAAGCTACATCACCAATATTAATACTGGCCTACTGTCACTAATTAGGATTTTTTTATTTCAGAAACATTCTGGCGTTATCGCTTTTTACTCTGCCAAAGATATTCCAGGAGTAAATTCTTTTACTCCTGGCCTCAACAATCTTATCTACCAAGAAAAAGAAGAAGTATTCTGTTCAGGTTCAATCAAATATCATGGTCAAGTTATTGGACTAGTTGTGGCTGAGTCTAGAGCCATTGCAGAATACGCTTCCAAATTGGTGAACGTTAACCCTTAACCACCTACCTACCGTCTCACAGACTCATTCAATAAAAAAAATGGTATAATTTCTAAGTGTGAGCATCGGAGAAACGTGTGTGTCCTTGTACCTTCCTCCCTCCCGCCTCAGTGCCGCGTCACCGCTCGCCGAGGTCGGTCGTGCACGCGTTTAGTTTTGATGAGTATATTTCTGCCTCGGCCCGTCTCTGAGACGGGTGGTAGGTGCTTACGTTTTTTTTCTTGGGGTCTCGGAGACGGGTTGTAGGAGGCTACGTAACTATGCACTCTTATTTTCTTTACCAAGGCAACTGTTTGTCTAGTATAATAGTCGGTGTCCTTGTCTTCGTAAAAGTACACTTATTATTTTATGAGCGACGAATATTACTTTAAAAGTTTTAAGTGTTTTTCTATGCATCTAAGTAGGTTTGTAAATACTTAAAAATGCTCTAAATTGCATACTTTTCCACAACTACAACGATCATTTGCCAACACTCCAAAACGCTAATGGTGTTGACGAACGCTTGGAAGTGCGCAAAACCTGCTCTACGTGTGACCCGAAGAAGAAACGCAGAACCCAGTACATGTGTTTCGAATGCAAAAAACCAATTTGCCTAGAATGTGCGAACAAATTGTGCATTCGCTGCCGCGAAAAGCAGTAACTTGGTGGTCTGCAATTTTATTAAAATAGTGCCTTTTTTGTAGCGTTATATTGCTAATTAGCTTCGTTGATTATTAAATAATAAGAAATAATTACTTGGATCTCTATAAGAAGTTATAATTTTCGTTGATCTCACCTTTTAAAGGATAAATTGTTCCTAGAGTAAAATTAAAGACTGGCGCCATATGTTTTTGAGAAAAATATGTTATGTTCGTGTTTTTGATGTTATTTTTATATTAATAAACAATTTAACTTGGGTAATTGTTGTTTCTATTTCCAAAAACCTATATAAACCATAACATTTAAAATATAAGGTCGATATTATGTAGCCGTCCTAAGGACGGGAGGTAGGTGCATGTGTAATAAAAATAGTAGGTAGGTAGTTAAGGGTTAAATATAGAAATGTAACAAAACCTGTCATAGATGTAAGAGAAGCAATAAAGAGCCCTGATAGAAATATTATGGTTTATGAGCAGGGTGGTACTAGTGTGGATACAGATCTGTTTAAAGTTATAAAAGGAACGCAGACAATTTTTGCGCAGCAGCACTTTTGTATGGAGACACTGGTTAGTGTCGTGAAACCAACGGAGGAAGGTCTGGAGGTGCACTGTACTACGCAGCACATGGATCTTGTGCAGATGATGATATCAAGAGCTCTTAAAATACCGGAAAATAAGTAAGTATATTTTAAACTGGATTCGCAAAATGTAAGCAAAGCGACGGTTAGATTAAGTTAGAGATATATATGGACAGAAATATCAGCAGTTAGCGGTCTGGAATTTATTCGATGAGAAAAACAAATTAGTTTGGCAAAGATTTCATGTTTGGAACAAGCTTTAATCGCTGACTGTACTTTTCTTCCCACAGACATCGAGATAATTCTAAAAACACAATTAGGTTGCATTGTTTTATCACAGAGTTTCTATGGAGCTCGATGGTACCATAATATTGCATTTGTCACCCGACTTACATTTATGTATGTACATTTTCAACTTCATCGTAAACCGGGAAGTGGGTGAAATGAAACTTGCAGTATTTGACCCGAACAAACATACATAGGTACATTGCAAGATAAATAAAAGCTTGTAAAAAAAGGTTCAGATGTTGCACCATGTTAAGCAAAATGTAAGTACTTACCGAAAATCAAGGCTTATACTATGATGATATTACTGATATTTCCCGTTAATCTCAGGATAGACGTAATTGTCCGCCGCCTGGGAGGAGCGTACGGCCTGAAGATCTCCCGCGGCTCGCAGGTCGCGGTGGCGAGCGCGCTGGTGGCGCACAAGCTGAACCGGCCCTGCCGCATCATACTGCCGTTCACCACGCTCGCCAGGGCCGTAGGCAAGCGGCTGCCTTGCCACACTGAATATGAGGTTTGCTACTATGATTTTCATCCTGGATTCAGGCCATGGGTAGCACACATTCTACCTGCAAATATAATATTTAACAAAAATATATGTACAGTCCCCATCAATAGTAGCAGGTGAAACAATGCATCAAGAATATATGCCACCCTTTTTTTTTTAACGTTGGGGAAATGCTTTTACGCATGCCACCTAGTCTGGGGGAAACCAGGGGCGATGACGGACTAACCAGTCTACTACCGTCTAAAACCACCAACGAATGCCGGCTTCGCCTTAGATGGAGTGCCGCAGGGTCGCTATCAGCATTCGACCGCGTGTAAGAATATATGCCACCCTGGAATACTCGCACTTTAAATAGAGATATACATATCTCAAAAGTATCTCTCACGGTCTAAATATTCTACATACAGAAATATATCTCGTTTCGTTTAGCTATTAGAGAATGGTAGATACTTTTGACGCGTAGTCTGATCCGCTACTTTTGATATTGATATAGGAGGCAAACTAGCAGAAGAATCCGCTAATTGTATGCAATTACCGTCACATTATTATTTTGCGATTTGTATTTGTAGATATACGATTGTCAAATCGGGCTATGGCCCGATGAACTTATCTTACAGTATCTTCAGGGTCACAGCTATTATATCCCTCGTTTTACTTTTTAGGTCGCAGTGGATCCGTATGGAAAAATTCAACTTTGCAAAGAATACATGCACATGGACAATGGATATGTCATCGACGAGCCACTATTCGCCCCCGTGTTGGACGTGTACAACAACTGCTACGACAAGCTACGCTGGATGTTCAGGGTTTTTAGTGTCACCACTGATACAGCCAGTAACACTTGGTGCCGGTCACCAGGTCAGTAAACTCAGCATAATCTCAGTTTATCACCTATCACTTTACTCTTACTAACCGTTCGCAATTTATTCTTTGAAAATTTTATCCAGCCGGCGTCGGATCGCGAGATACCTTTGAAGCTAAGTTATTGCTATTCTATTTTCAGGGACACTTGAAGCTATTGCTGCTTGTGAATTCATCTTAGAACGTTTATCTTACGAGATGTCAATAGATCCGCTAGCAGTAAGACTAGCGAATCTAGATCCTACTTCTATTGAGCTCGTGGAGATGGTGGAGAAAATGAAACGTGATGCTGACTACGCAGACAGACGACGCGCTGTCGACAAGTTTAATTCAGAGAACAGGTGGAAGAAAAAGGGTTTGAGATGGTCTCTCCTCCGCTGGCAGCCTGTCGGCAGCCAGTACTTTGACGTGAACATGTCAGTTTATAACGATGATGGCTCTGTCTCCATAACCCATGGCGGAATTGAGATGGGACAAGGTCTTAACACCAAAGCCGTTCAAATCGCTGCATATTTTCTTGGTGTTCCCATGGAGAAGATTCAAATCAAAGCGAATCAAACACATATGACTCCAAATGGTCTTTTATCTGGGGGAAGTTTGACTTCAATAAATGTTGGGATAGGAGTACAGAGATGCTGTGAGCAGATTTTAGCGCGATTAGCTCCTCTTAAAGTTGGTCTACTGAACCCTTCTTGGGAGTTCTTGGTAAAATTGGCATATAATGCTAGTATAGATCTTCAAGCTCATGCTTTCGTATCAATGATAGACACACAGAAATATGCAGTACATGGGGTGACGTTAGCTGAAGTAGAAGTCGACATTCTGACTGGAGAGTGGGAGCTGCTGAGGGTTGACCTTCTGGAGGACGCGGGAATGAGCATTAGCCCAGGAATAGATGTCGGACAAGTAAGAAAAATCAATAAAATTACTAACACCACCAATAGCCACTACGGCTCTGTGAGTTGTGAATCTCGTGAAACTTCATATGCTCTGTCATTTTGAAAAATGTTAATATTTGAAGCGACACGATAACAAAACAAACAATCGAATTTTGCTGATCTCAAAATTTCATGAGAATTGGTTTAGTAATGCGACTAAATCTAGGACATTAGGACCAACTTAATGTTATCAGATGGTGTAATCTATATTGCTGGTCTTTTGCCAGGTGGAAGGCGCTTTCATCATGGGCCTGGGGTACTGGACAACGGAGCACATGGTGTACGACTCCGACACGGGCGAGGTGCTCACGGATCGCCCCTGGAACTACCACGTGCCGCAGGCCAGGGACATCCCGCAGGACTTCCGAGTGTATTTCAAGGACAAGTCTTATTCGGAAATTAGGACACTCGGTGCTAAGTGTAAGGGATTTTATATTATTTTCATGGTTTACAAGCGGTAGAAGGTTTATAAAAGGTACTGGTAGCTAGATTCCGTGTGGTATACTGGTGCCACGGTGTGGAATAATCAAACAATGAATTTTGGCATGAATTTTGGCTCTGGAGACACTTATTTCTCATAAGAATTTATAACAATTCACTTACATGAGAATTAGGAGTAAATAAGTTAACAATGTACGGGTGAGCGTATGCATGCATATTTACATTCACACAATACTAACAAGTGCCTTAAATTACCTTAAAATATATATATACTTCTTCTTTTGATTTCATACTCTTCTCATTTTCTTATATGTTTAGAATGTCGCAATAAATACATTGATATGTGTATACGAGGCTTCCTCGTTAGTAGGTACCTAAATACTTAAAATCTCTCTGGGGCTTGTGGTTCCCTTTATATAATAGAGCTTCATTTCCATAAAACTGATAATCATTTATAAACAAGATGTATTGTGTTCTAGACACAGGTTCCAATAAACTCATTTTACGAGGGCATTAAAACCGACGACACACTCTTTTAGTGTCGCGTGTCTGAATTAAGTTTATATTCGGATAATGACCCAAAGGTGGTCTGGATGAGCTTTTTAGCGATAAGATCGCCTCTTGTTTACCTGTCCTTGTATTTCTGTTTTCTATTGTATTTTTTTCTTTTATTCAGGTGTGCAATACAGAGTTTTTACATTGTATTGTGACTGCTACACATGTTACAGATTGAACGTTTCAACATAATATATGTTTATTTCAACAGCAACGCTGCTGTAAACCCTCTCTGAATGTAACGTCGATAACTCGCGCTAGAATTGTCCGGGTCCGGATGGATGATCACGTAATGTTTTTATAGAAAACGCGGTGACAACTCGACATCGACTGTTAGAGTGATCAGCTGATTATCCTTTATTGTGGTGCCGTCGCTTTTACTTTACATTGTTTGTTTATATTTACAGCGATCGGCGAGCCCCCAATCTGCATGTCGGTGGCGGTGCCACTAGCTTTACGGGAAGCTATCGCCGCTTCCAGGAGTGACGCTGGGAAACCACTTAACGAGTGGTTTCAGATAGGTAATGTTTACATATTTAGTGATAGGAGACCCCCAATCTCTATGTCGGTGTGAGAGGAAATGATTAATCCGTCAATTCTGGCACTGTTAGATTTAATGAATTCAAGATCATCACATTTCGAATTCATTGTATTACGTAGCATTTCATAAACGATACTGATGATGAATAAAACCATACTACATTAGGACTACAGGTAGGTTTGTAAGAATACCAATAGAGCCTTTTGTAATAAGTTCTATATCAAGCAGTAAGAGAAGATAAATGAGATTATTATGATAGGTATGTTATTTTTTCAGATGGGCCATACACAAGAGAGGCTATTCACATGCACACTGAGACGAATAGTAGCGAGTTCAAATTTAAAAAATAAAGTTCCTTTTAACTCTTTTCGTTCTGGTGGTTATCTGTAATAACCACCTTTTATCGACCAATTTGTTTAGTAACAGAGCCATCTATGGTTAAAGTATCCTATTACGTGGTCAACAAGAAGGCCTAAGTTGGATAACAATGTCATTCGCAGTTCGCTCGACGGCTGTTTGTTGAACTAAATTTTTATTCGAAAACCGCCGTTTACGGAAATGTGAAAGTGTGATTTTGCTGGCAAGTAAAAAAATTATAAATAATCGTTTTTTTGCTGTGTTTTGTGATACGTATTATGAAATATACTTATTCATTTATTTTAAGTGAAAAATATTTACATTTAGATTTATAACTTTTGGTAGAAGTGAACTTATTCAAAGTGGTTAACAGCGATAACCACCGTGGCACAATTGTTTTTTTTACTCGATTTTTTTTTTTGTAAAAAATAGTTTCACATGTAATAAAAAGTGTTAAATATTCAGGTTTTAAAAGGTACCTTTAGGTAAAAGCTGACTTATTCAAGGTGGTTAACAGCGATGACCACCGTGACACAAATATTTAGGTATTAAAAAAGGTTTAGGTAATAATATACTTCAAAACGGTCATAAATATAATAATTATTTCTGTTTTAGATACTAATTTAACGATCGAGAAATCGAAAACGCTTTAATATATGAAGATATACCTTTAGACAATGATAGTATTTACAAAAAACTCCAAAAAGACCCGAACTGTTGCCTAGATAGACTGTGCCTAAAGGATTTCAGACGTCATGTTTATCAAGACGTTTTCCTTTATTCACTACTAACAGACAATAGAAGAAACAACCGAAATTTAAATAAACTGGAATTGCCTTTCTCGTCATTAAAACTTGTTACATCTAGTCCTCATTTTATGTGTATTAAAATTTATAATCACCTTCCGAATTCGTTGAAAAACATAGAAAATTACAATTTGTTTCAAAATAAGTTAAAAATCTTCCTTATTGATAAGTGCTTTTATAATGTAAAAGACTACTTCGATGAAAAATTTGATTAGTAATGCTTGTATTCTTAACAATATGTAATGTTAAATTATTTGAAATGTATTATTTCTTAGTTTTAAGTTAACATTAGTTTATATGTTGCTGTGTCCTTACAGGACGTCACTAAAACTAACCACATAATATGTACCACCTTTTATAACTGGTTTGTGATATGCAATAAACAATTCATTCATTCATTCATTCATTCATTCATTCATTCATTCATTCAAGACATGCTAGCCCCTGCTTATGTTAATGCCAGCAGCGGGAGAGCAAACAGCAGTTCTAGGAAGAGCAACACTAACTCGCCGACTTATGCATCTATAAAAAAAACAAACCCTTTGTACCAACTTCTATAAGGCATGCAAGTAGCCAATCATCTACCAATAACAGGTACATCGCGACGATGCACTGTGTGGAGCTGCAAAATATGCAAAGTACCACTTTGCTACCGTAAAGAGGGAAATGCGTGGTTTAATTCACAATTTTGTTTTGTATATAATACAATATTTTTGCAAATAAAACTGTGTACTTGTTTCACGGTGGTTACGCCTACTAACCACCCTGTAAAACACCCCCTTCAAACAGAAAATGAAAAAAAGTCATGGATTTTCATATTATTAGCCCAAAGCAATAAATAAATGCAAAAAATAAGTTTTTATTATAATAAACAAAAATCTGTGACACAAAGAGTTAACTTATTCAGAAAATAAAATGATGAATAAATTAAAGTTGAAAATAAAACTGCCATGGCAAAGGTTGCAAAAATAGACATAGACATAGACATAGAATATTTTTATTTAACACCACATTGAAACATGTTTACAGGCAATACTACAAAACATTACAAGCCTTAAAATGAAACTTAATTAGGCACAAATTTATGTGTAAAATAGGTGTAAATAATGTCGGAGTACCTTTCAATTATCAAATATTTATTTACTTATCACTTTATAAATTCATTAAAGAGTGATAAGTGATCACTGTATTAGATATGTCCTTAAATAATCCTTGAGTTATTTAATATACTGGTGTTCATATATGTACATTTATTTGTTTTGTCTATCCGTTTCTGCATAAAAATTAACACAAAACGACATAATAAATATTATTATACATTACGTTTTTATTTTATATGTATGTATGTAGCTGTAATTTTTTGAATCCTACTAAGTAAATTAATTTACAACCAACCTCTAATTAATAATCAAATATTGATTCACCTATTACGTAGTACGTGCTTATCACGTGTTTACTAACACATCAATCCCGTTAGTCTGATTAATTCAATAATTAACACTAACCTGCCTTACAAGTGTTCAACAAACCGTACTATATTATGTACAAATAGCAATCCACTGCATTGAACACTGATAGATCTTATTACTTTGTCTTAAGGTACAATAAGACATATATCTTTGTCGACGTCTTGAGATATTTGGCGAGCGGAGCCATCTACATAATGAATTCATGTTAGACTATTATTAGTTCGACTGACGCGTGACGCTAACCGAGACGGACTAGGTTAAGAGTAAGCGGGTTAGGTGCTAACTTAGTTCGATATGATATTGTGGGTGCTAGGAGACGAACGGGGGACGTGACATGAGGAACGGGGGACGTGACATGAGGAACGGGGGACATGAGGGACATATAATTTTATTTAATGGAAACATAAAGAAACAAATAAACATAAATACCTCTATCGTTATTTTGATGTTGTGCGAATTGTGCAATAAAGAGGATTTGTATTTTATTGTACTGTAAATATTGTATCAAAACTTATAAATTAAACTAAATTATAGCCATCGAAATTAATAATAATTAGAAAAAAACCCAAATATTAAACTGAAATAAAAATTCACCCCTCGGCAAGGTGCCGTAGATGCTGGCAGCATTACCCCGCTGGATTGCAATACTAATGCGCTGTGCGAGGAACATTGCAATAAGGTAAAAACATATGCAAGTTGTGGGCCGAATGACTATAATTTCCGCAAAACTAAAAGGCGAATCAGTTCGCAAACCTTCGATCGGAATCATGCCTTTTCGCACTTGCACGGCCTTTTTGAGCGGGACACGCAACCAGTACTGCCGTGTTAGACATGTGTCTATTATCTTAAAATAACAGAGACACGCCTGACTAGTCCAAAAAGAAACTAGACACTATGCTTAACATAATACTTGAACAATATTTAAAATAATGTCTTTAGTTACTGAGATATTCCATATTTTGCTCAAGAAAATTAATAATTTTGGGAGAAATAATTCGTGGAGATCTTTTGATTTCAAGATAAATATAGCTTTAGGGTCAGTAATATATATGATTTTACAGGCGTCCATACGCTACGGTGACTGCTTACCATCAGGCGTCCCCCCCCCCCCCACACCATCAGTACAACCCCCACCCTCGAGGACTTTTAGTATGTTTATCTGGACACCACAAGGTATATAATTGTACCAATTTACAAAACTACACGAATTATTTCCCCTGGTTGCCTATATTCAAGTTAATTTTTTTGATGAGTTATGCATAACTACTAAAAAGTTGGCTTCTCGAGCACACATTTTATACTTTGGAAGAGTTCCTAAATATTAAATTATAAATTAACGAATAGTTAATGATGTTTATTTTTACCTATATTGTTAACTAAATTTATTAAATTGTAAACTTTTTTATATACACAATTGACATGTAATATTATAGATATTATAAATAAAATGAATATGAATATGAATATGAATAAATGTCGGCAATTCTTGTACCGCGTCCGGATAGCTATCCCAAGTTATCATAGTTTACGTTTAGTTGCATAACAGTTTGTACATAATCAAGTACCAAGTAACATTGAAAGTTTCTCACATCTACGTAAATTAACACCGATACTTTCAAGTAACAACACGTTCACAATTAATCTAATCTACTGGCAATAAACTGCACTGAAGTCGTTCCAGCTGATTAATACTCGCATAAAACGAACCATTATCTATCTCTAAACCCTCAGACAAGGTTCAACCTTAACATTATTACTACAAGTTCTAATTTGGATCACGTATAGTTGCTTCCTTCATTGGAACGCAGAATGCAGTTGAGTACATTAGTAATTACTGGGAAGTAATTTCTTAGTTGTCTTTGTCGTTAAAGTGGTTCTCGACTAATCACGAATCAATTTCTATACAATTGAGAAGATCTAGTATAGCTTGACTCGCTGATTCAAAGAAAGGATATGGCATCGGAGGTCAGGGTTATACCAGCTGGTTAAAGTACATTTTGGAAGGTTTTTTTGGTGAATTGTAGCCCTGCTTTGGAGAGCATTAGTGTTGAATGGGAACTTAGCGAAAACTGCAAAATTGCAGTATAGTAAAGGGTTTGTTTTTTTGTAGACTACTCGCAACTCATACAAATGTAATCACAGCTACATTATGATACCTATTTATTTTGCAATTGTGTCTATACAAACTGCCACAAAAATACCCACCTCTAATAACCTTTTAGGGGCACGTTCACGAGTGTCCGGCTTAGCGTTGAAAAAACCCGGAAAAATATGGAAAAATTTCCGAACGGCTCGTTTTTTTCAAGTTTCTTTCATTTATAATGATGTTTTAATGTTTCGTAACGCACCGAAGTAGATCTGCTGAGACGTTTTATGATACAGAGATCAATTTTGTTTCGTAACTGCTGCCAGGGAAATGAAATGAAATGCGTTTATTTGCTTAACATTATGTACTACGAGTAGTAAGATGGTATTATGTCCAGATAATGTAACCTTACGAGTATACTAAAAGGCTTGATATTTTTTTTATATATGCAAAATATTTGAATTAGGGCAGCCATTTTTTAAAGACAACCATGAACCGTTGTATAAATTCGGCACGTCAATATCTAATAAAATGATAGTAAGCCGAGTGAATCAATTCCGCTTTCTATCCTATTTTGGTGGACTGTGGCCGGCGTCAAATCACGCAATATCAGCAATAGCCATCTCAAATTCGAAGAGGTCTTTATGGCTTCTCTACACGATGGCCCAGCGCAGGCCAGTCCAAGGGACGCATTTATGCGTTAGAAGGAGTAAGTGACATTGCTATCTCATTCCACCGCATAGCTGCGTCCCTTAGACTGGCCTACGCTGGGCCATCATGTAGTGGAGCCATTACATGTGCCCGACGGGTATGTGTGGCGCCGGCGTCGGCCGCGATTGCTGGCCGAACCGCGCGGGCGCACCAATCTGCTCGGTCTGGCGCCGCGCCGCTGACGCGCGCTGTGCGGACCCTCAACGTAATGGCGGAGAATATTGACCTATTCTCATGTTCTCTGAATGAATTCACAAAGTCAGCATTGTATATATTATCTTATAGATGTAATACTTTAGATTGTATTTTTATGTATAAGTAGTTACACTATTGTCTTAGGTTTAGTACCTGTAAAGTAGTTGTGTGGGAAATAAAATAAAATAAAAATATCCTTAAGATTGGTCAAACATATTTAAATGGCTAATATATTTTTAAGAATGCATTGTTTTACAATAGATTCCATTTCATTTTCATTTCAACCTTGTATCATGCCCTTATAAAAACGCTGTACGTGTATAAAAATAAAAACAACATTGTTCCCGTCTGTTCCATCAGCCGAGCTTTGCAGTAAGCCGCGAAACATTGCAATTATGCAACGAGACGACTGCGCTTTAAAAATTGCTTGTGACGAGAATAACAAATGTCTAGACGGAGCTATACAGGGTACAAATGTAATGATATTCAGAATTTTATTATTATTATGAGCCCAAACTGTCCCACTGCTGGGCAAAGGCCTCCTCTGCAGGCTCTTATTCTTCCACGTGTCCCTATCCTCGGAAGTCTCCCACCAGTTTCTGTCGAAGGCATCAAGTTCTTCCCGCCATCTCCGACGAGGTCTACCGTGACGCATTACAACCTGTGGCTGTTTTGGCCCACAGGTCATCCGGCATACGGCAGACGTGCCCTACCCAGTCCCATTTGAGCTTTCAGCTACATCAGTTATTCCAGCTTTGGAGCGTATTATTGTATTTTTAATGCAATCGGTTAACTTCACGCTCAGAATACTACGCTCCATAGCTCGCTGACAAACCTTGAGTTTGGTTTTTTGAACTTTTGTCAAAGACCAAGTCTGTGCTCCGTAGGTGAGGATGGGGAGAATGCACATGTCCATGAGTTTTCTTTTTAGTGATATACGGAGGTTTCCCTTCATGTGCTCTTTTATGGACCAAAAGCTCCTCCAGGCATTCTCGGTCCGTCTTGCATATTCAGAATTAGAATCAGAATTAGAAGTCATTTTTCTGAGGAAATATTTATAAAAAGAATTGGAGCCTAAACTATCTACAAAAAAAGTATTTCTATAAACGTCAAATTACTCTGTACCCCTAGTGTAAATAAATTCGATTTTGAAACGTGACGTACGCGTTTGCGTTTAGTCTCATTTTGTATTGGATTTAGAAACAGCGCGCCAAGCGGGACGTTTTGGAAACTCAAAATCCTATACAAAATGAGACTTAACGCAAACGCGTTCATCACGTTATGATGTCGATCAAATTTACACTAGGGGTACTGATTTTAAATGTCTGTGTATGTTAAATACCTACTACACTGATACCTATGTTGGTAGGGACATATGTTGTTTTCCTATTTTGAACTCCGAGACCTCAGTTATTCCAGGCGCTAATGAACTAAGTTTCTCAGAACCTAGGGTCTATTTTAATGGCTTCTATTTTCATTTTCAATTGTGTTTTTATTTTTCTCTCTTTGCACGCATGTGTGTGCGTAACTGTTAGCATTACGGTTTTTTAGTATACTTTGTAATTACTTGTGAGTTCCTGCTTAGATCTTGTCTTATTGTAAGTTTAAAACTGTTGGTTCTCCTTAACATAAATAATAATAATAAGTAAGTACTTTATATAGATAGTAAACAAACTACATAGTTGAATTATTTTATTTTAGTTTAGTATTATTTATTTTTAGATTTAGGTTTTAAGTTTTATAGTTTATAGTTTTGACGACCGGTTTGGCCTAGTGGGTAGTGACCCTGCCTACGAAGCTGACGGTCCCGGGTTCAAATCCTGCAGGTAAGGGCATGTATTTGTGTGATGAGCATGGATATTTTGTTCCTGAGTCATGGGTGTTTTCTATGTATTTAAGTATTTATAAATATTTATATATTATATATATCGTTGTTTTAGTACCCTCAACACAAGCCTTATTGAGCTTACTGTGGGACTTATAGTCAATTTGTGTAATAATGTCCTATAATATTTATTTATTTATTTTATAGTTTAATTATGTTTTATCTGATGTTATCAATATACAAAAATAGTACGGATTCTTAGTTTTTATTTCAGTCACATCCTATAGAACGATACAGGGTAAGGCAAGGATATTGCAAGAATAGAAAGGTAACATTCAGATAATATTAAAAGTAATATTCAAAGTGCAACTTTCTTTATACCAACTCACGTACCAAACGCTACCTAAATATTTACAGAAAACTAGCGAACTTGGAAATTTCAGTCAAAGCTAAAGTATCATCGATTTTAGCATTTGCCGTCTTGATATGGAAACGACATTTTAAAATAGCTCTTCAATATTTGAGCAGAATTCCGAAATGTTTGCGGAGACGTTTCATAGCTAACCGTGGTGGGAATAAAATAGTTTGCTATTTACAAAGGTTTTGAGGTAATTTCGGTAGATTTTTGGGCAAGTTGAGAGGAGCTGGACTCAAAAGTCAAAAGTTATGATTTGTTCCTTAAAACTGATTATGTTAACTATTGTTTAATTGTTTATAATGATCAGCGTCTGCGTAAGTATACTTTATGGGCGAAAATTACTCGATTTAGAAATCTTTGAGCATTGACATTACTGGTCCAAGAATGTCACTTTTGACAGCTGACAGATAAATTCAATAACAGTTTTAGAACGAGAAATTAAAATCATAATCGGGCTCTCGTTTAAAACTTTCATTGGATTTTTCTATACATATATAATAGGTTTATACCAAAAAATAAAAAAAAAAGATATCATGATTCCATTGATGCATGAGTATATAATACATCAAAACCAGTTGATTTCGAAAATTGATATTAGACACCAAGAACCATCGACCGAAAATAACATGACAGTCACCCGTTGCCAGTGTGCAAATATCACTCATATTATTAATTTTTTTAAATTATTGAATTAGTTCTGTCCGATTCGAACTTTAAGAGACTTCAAATATTACTTCTTGATACGATGCGGGTTGGATATGTCAGTGTCAAAAGTGACATTTCTTCAAACAAAAACGTCACTTTTGACAGTGACATCCGATCCATATCGTATCTAGACCTAATGTGCCGTATCTTAAAGTTCGAATCAGGCCGATAGAGTAGGCTGACGTTTGCAAGCTTGTACTCGGATTTAATGAGATAGCCGCGTTACAAATAACCGCTATAACATTACTCGTTTTATGAATTTGCACTTTCACATTTATATTTAGGTACGGAAAAATACCACAGAAAATAAAGCTAGTTTTGAAAGCATTAAAAGTATTAAAAGGGATAGAATCGGTGTGAAAAGCGTTAAACATTTCTTTATCTGACCTTATTTTTCACCTACCTGACCTTCAGACGCTTGGGCGTGAATTTTATCACAGTCGAGTGTTTTTTCAGGGTTTTTTTATGAAACATCAAAATATGTAAAATAATTTACATTTGTTTAAAATATGAAATATGTAACAGATGGTGATACTGTGACCATTTTCTGAGAATAAAATTATCGAAATATTATTAAGACATCGCACAATTTCAGTCTGTCCAATGTGCCGACTGCAAGTTTCCAAAATTGCAAAGTTTCCATATAAAAAATTTCGGAAACTTGTCATACTTTTTTATGGGAATCGAAATTGTAAATTTCAAAATATAAGTTTTCTTTCTTTCCTATGATTTTTCGGAAATTTTCGAGAACTCACACCTGTGCGTAAATGCAAAAACAAATACTTTAAAAATCATTCCCCTCGATTAAACCACGAGAGAATAATCAATTTAGGTACAGAAAATTACATCTCGAAAGAAAAAATACGCGCATAAATTTCACGGAACGGAATTAAAGTCTCGACATGATATGCGTGTTGGAATAATACTAGAGTAAAAGAATAATATTAAGTAGTCCATCTTCAATTTCTAGGCTACTATGCTATAAGATAAGCGCTGGTGGCCTAGCGGTAAGAGCTTGCGACTTGCAATCCGGAGGTCGCGGGTTCAAACCCCGGCTCGTACCAATGAGTTTTTCGGAACTTATGTACGAAATGTTATTTGATATTTTCCAGTCGCTTTTCGGTGAAGGAAAACATCGTGAGGAAACCGGACTAAACCCAACAAGGCCTAGTACCCTCTGGGTTGGAAGGTCAGATGGCAGTCGCTTTCGTAAAAACTAGTCTACGCCAAATCTTGGGATTAGTTGTCAAAGCGGACCCCAGGCTCCCTTGAGCCGTGGCAATATGCCGGGACAACGCTAGGAAGAAAAAAAGATGCTGTGGACCTTCTTTTCTAATCTGAGATATGCCGACGATACAACTCTGTTTTTTACAAGCCTTTGCCACATGGAATAACTTCACGGAAAGATGGAAAACGTTAGCCTCGAAGTCGGTCTTGATCAACCGGAATGTCGGTCGTTAAGACGAAAATGATGGTTGTTGATCCGGTTTAAAGAATGCTCAGTACGAGTTTGTATAGCAAGAACCGGGAATAACTGGTTCCAGTACTGTATTTGTATAGAAATCCAGTACCGGGAGTACTCTCTAATCCGGTTGGTCGCATGAATAAGTCCGCGGACGCGGCGAGCGGGGTGGCGGGCGGCGCTTCAAGCAGCCGCCGCTGTCGTCCAAAACAAACTCATACAATTCTATACATTTTGATCGTGCCGCGCGATCTACCGCTTGAACCGACACGATCAGAATGTATGGACTCGAATGAATCTGTCCGCGCGCCGCGTGCGTCCAGTTCGCGGCCTAACAATTCACCAGAAATAATGCATATAGCGAATTGTGATGTGGTGCAATCCTACATTTATCTGATAGCCTTGATTACGAATAGAGGTGGATGCGTCGATGAAGTGAATAGACGTATGGTGACTGCTAGATCTACAGTGGACAGGCTGAAGAAAATATGGAGGAACCGTAACATTTATCCCAGAGCTTATCGACAAGCTGGATTGCATTGGCATAAGGGGAAAGGCTCACATGATATTCAGTGACTTCCTGGTCAATCGTACACAGCAAGTTAAAATAGGTAACACTGTTAGTAAAGATTCCCCTGTTGTTTATGGAGTGCCCCAGGGCAGTATATTGGGACCCAGCTTGTTTCTAATTTACATAAATGACTTGTGTCAATTATCTCTTACAAAAGGAAAAATTTTCACTTATGCTGATGATACATCCATAATTTTCCATGGAGATACATGGGAGGAAGTGTACAGTAATGCTGAGATTGGACTCCATAAAATAAATACTTGGTTACAGAGAAATCTACTTACCTTGAACTTAAATAAGACCACATATTTACAATTTTCTTTAAATAAATCATTTATGTATAATAGGGAGCTTAAGGTTCACAAATGCAGTTTTCAGTCAGGAACTGATTGTACTTGTACTGTTATTGCTAAATCTGACTGTATTAAGTATCTGGGCGTTCTGCTTGATGACAGAATGAGTTGGCAGCCACACCTAGACCTAACCGCAACACGGATAAGAAAATTAGTATATATTTTTAAGAAACTAAGAAATGTATCTGAACTAGTTTTATTGAAAAAAGTATATGTTGCTCTGGTTCAGCCAGTGATTGGTTATTGCAATGTTGTATGGGGTGGCGCTTGTAAAACCCACATGTTAAAATTAGAAAGAGCCCAGAGATCCCTGTTGAAGGTCATGACATGTAGATCATATAGATATCCAACGAGTCTATTATATAAACAATGTCAATTGCTCTCTGTTAGACAACTATTTATACTTCAGTTAGTGCTAAAGCAGCATAAGCTTACCCCTTATGATCAAAATAAAATTACAAGCAAACGAACTTTGACTAATGTTTGTGCACCATATAAATGTAGACTAGCTACGGCCAGACGGCAACAAAGATTTATGGGCATCTTTTTATATAATAAGATTAATAAAACCCTAAACATTTATCCCCTAAATAAACATGAGTGTAAGGAAAAACTTAAGTGCTGGTTGCTGTCATTAGACTATGTACAAACTGAAAGCATCTTACCCTGATTTACTCACACACACACACACACACACACACACACACACACATCTACACAAAAAATATATATGTAAAATAAATTGCATTGTATTCTTATTAGAATGGCATTTGTTTTATAATATTAAAACAAGCCTTAATTATCTACTTTAAGTCTAAAATGAAAATGGTTAATGTCTTAATAGTTACTATTATGTTTGGGAGAGGACACTGACTTCTGTAACACAGGTTTTTACCTAGCTCAGAAGTCAGGGACTTCAACACTAAAATGTACTTACCTTAATGCCAATAAAAAAAAAAAATTATTATTATTATTTATTATTATTTATAAAGCAACAAAAATCCGGCTTGTTCAAGCACTCGTGTTCCCCATATTTCTCGACGTGGATGTTACGTGAAGTAAAACGAAAGAAAACAGACGCTCTAGAAATGTAGTTCCTGGAGTTCCCCTCCAGCACTACATTTCATGATACTTCCAGCATTCTTGCTGGGAGTATCATGGACTGAATTCCGCACCAATGAGTCCATAGTTATTGCATTGCAGGCATTGCTAACGCATGACAACATTTGACGTTTGACAATAAATACTATAAAACTAATGCGCCATCACCTTAATTTTCTAATTTGCAGCCACAATACTTTACACTACACCTTGATTTCTACCCACGACGGAACGGAGACGGTATATGCGTGTGGGGTGAGAGGATGTTTGTGCAAACCAATGTTGCCATTTTTCTCATTATTACCCTAATAGCTTTTATTTAACTTGCAACATATGTAGTATATCTATAGGTACTTCCTATTATTAGACTGAACTGAAAACTCACATATACGAGTATATATGTTAGATGACATTGCAATATTCAATACCATAGACCTGATCCGATGATGGACACAGGAGGTGGTCAGACGAACTCTGTCATCTGTGATAAGACAACGCAAGCTAATTGTATTTGGATTTGTTGCAATTGTCTCAATGAGTATTAGTTGCCTGTTGAAATTAAAGTACAGTCAGCGAGAAAAGTTTGTATAACAATGTTTTTTTTTTGCCAAAAAAACTTATTATAAATAGGGTTAAAGATGGATTACTGTGATTATCCTTAAACATTGAAAATATATCTACAATTCTAGACCAGCATCAGAGGTACGAGGTACAACCGAGAGCTACGAAAGAAAATTTCCAACAATCCAAACTTTATTCAGAGAGGCCATGAGTGAAACCTGAACCACTGAGAAGAAATTTTGTATTCAGTTTGTCTTTCTCGATGTTTGCAATTCGTAATGCTGTCGGTTTGTGAACATTTAAATTTATCCGGGAATATTACGAGATAAGCCCTATATACCTAGTTCGAACCTCTAGGTTTTATTGACCAAGCGTTAACGAACATCTCCGTTTTAGTCTAGGCAAAAATGCTTTCGTATATCCGGATGTTCTTCTCTACAGGTCGCAATTGTCAACCGATTCTCGTGAAATTTTGTGAACAGGTTCGATGATAAAAAAAACTGTCGTTCAGTATTTGGAAATATTTCAAAATGGCGGAGTCAGTTTTAAGTTATCACGAGGTCTACAGCTAACAGAGCCACTACTTTATTATTGATATTTTATTGATAACAAAAACGTCACTTTTGATCCATATCGTATATAGATCTAAATTTTCATATATATTAAAATTAGAAACAGGCCGTAAGTTTAATCATTTTTACACTATTTTGACATCATTATCGTATCCACATTATCTTGCATAAATCCTCCAGAAATAGATACATCAAACACATGCCAAATCCCCCGCTCACACCCGCATTATCATAAATGAATTATTGACGAATGCAAAGCGGCTGTTGAAAAAAATGTATTATTCAAAAAGGTAAGCCAAGTTCGGCGGTAATGGACTGTTCACTGACTTCTGTCGGCCTAATGTACCACTCAAATGACTTGGCTCTCTTTCTTGGAAGTTGGATTGGATCGGTGGGCACAATTGGATTACAGAACGACTGGCAATAAATATTAATCTGTAGGAAGTTTGGGTCCTTATTAAAGTTGTTGAATATATTTAAATGTTTTGGAAAGGTAAATATTTTTTATCTGGTTTAGAATTTTGAAAGGTTGGGACGGTAAAATACCGCTGTTTTGGCGTTAAGCTTCCAAAGAAACAAGAACCAGGACTTTTCCAATTTATCCAAGAAATAAGTTCAAAAACGAAAACCTCAAAGAATATTTTCTGTATACTTTTTTCTTGTTTCATACTTTTTAGAACTTGTTTTTTCAGTAGACGGGTTTTAGTTTTTCCATTTGCTTTCCCTCGAGCATCTCGTAGGTATCTCTTTTCGTCGAGTAAAATGGTGCAGAATTCAAAGTTGGTTGTTGGAGATCAGTCCTTCTACGCCTACGTTTTTTTTTAAATTTGCCACCTTTTTTACTACTGGCATAATTGGCTTCACGTACAACATCTTTTTTAAATTTTATTGCCAACATACTAGTATATATATACCTGATTTGTTCTATAAAAAAATGATGCTTTGAATAAAAAAATCTAAATAGTTAATAGCTGAAAAGTCTCAACTAGTAATTTTCTTTATAAAAAATGGTCAAATGAGAAGTACCTATCATTTTTATCGTTGTTTATCTCTCACAATCTAAATATAAACTCGTTCAGTTTTCATTCAATTCGTATACTCAATATAATTTATTCATCGGATCAACAGAAAAGCCCGGAAAGTGACATAGGTTTTTATTCCGTAAACAGAGATAAGCGAAATACGCTTATACGGAATTACGGAGCTCCACAAATGCAAGTATGTAATAAAATCGCAATACTGAATACGATTCCGGGTCCCACTTCAGCGAGCCAATCGCTCGTTACATCAGTTTATACATCTGTATTGTCTTTGGCATAACCCTCGGGAAAGGAACAATAAAATAAATAAGGAACTAAATTTCGATTCATATCACAATTGAACCAACGAAAACTAATAAACTTTAACAGATAGTGCTGAAACATCAAGAGATAAACATCACCAAAACAAAACGCATAAAAATCAAAAACCGCACCATTGGCAACTATACGGGCGATAACGCCTGCCACAAAAAAATAGCAAACAAGCACACGAGATTGTTCCAACCATTTTTGCAGGCGCCTGTAAATTCAAATAGGATTTTTAAATTAAAACTTTATGCGGTTGTAACGGATACAAAATTGGATTTCATATCAAATCGCCTTTTTTTCAGCTCCTGCTGCGAGTATTTTACATTGGGAGAGTATGAGCAAAATATAGTATTCTGTGATTACAACCTTTGGCACTCAAAGGGCTACTAGATGTGGACGTAAGTAGCTTTGTTGATGAGAAAATGCAAAATATGGCCTCTATGTGGAGACAAGTTGGAAAGGTCTTGCGGCAAAAGCTCTTAGCTAACTCTTTGTGATACTTTGCATTACAGATACTTTTGAGTTCAAAGGAAATGCAATTATATGTCGATGCTTGCAGCGCACATTGAAACATGAGACACGTGCTTTAAGAGGAGAAGGAAGGCCAACATTCTGATAATATATGGTTCTATTAACTTATCTTAAAATATGTGTGTGTTAGATATTTACACTAGAGAAGCGCTGGTGGCCTAGCGGTAAGAGCGTGCGACTTGCAATCCGGAGGTCGCGGGTTCAAACCCCGGCTCGTACCAATGAGTTTTTCGGAACTTATGTACGAAATATCATTTGATATTTACCAGTTGCTTTTCGGTGAAGGAAAACATCGTGAGGAAACCGGACTAATCCCAACAAGGCCTAGTTTACCCTCTGGGTTGGAAGGTCAGATGGCAGTCGCTTTCGTAAAAATTAGTGCCTACGCCAAATCTTGGGATTAGTTGTCAAGCGGACCCCAGGCTCCCATGAGCCGTGGCAAAATGCCGGGACAACGCGAGGAAGAAGAAGAAGAAGAGATATATTTACACTAGAATATTTTGCACTAGACACTTTCTATTAATTTTTCGTGTTATAGCTCCATCACGGTGTTGATGATTCTGCCAATGTCGAGGTTGGATAAGACACGGCTAGTATATGAATCTTATCATATTACGATCATAGCGCTAGGCACTTTAAGATTTACTCAAATAACTTCTGTATCCTAAAGCTGCCATATGAAAAGAGAAATTTCTTGTCAAATATATGTACTGACATTAACGTAAATATTCTGATACTTCTTCTAGGTAAACTTAATAGGATATTATGGCCATTACTTTTCCCTTTTTACGCAAAAACTGTGATTGCTATATAACCTTTATATCCTATAAAAACCGGCCAAGAGCATGTCCGGCCATGCTCAGAGTAGGGTTCCGTAGTTACTCTTCCGTCACAATAAGCTAAACTGGAGCTTAAAGTATGGTAGATTGTTAACCAAGGGATGAACTGTGGGTGTACGTCTTTTTACTATGAAGGGGAAACTTTTTGCGATAACTCAAAAACAGCTAAACTGATCATATCCGCTATAGTTTTCATTTAACATATTTCTTAAGCTCTACTTCCAAGATTTTTTTCATATTTTTTGGACTTATGGTTCAAAAGTTAGAGGGGGGGGGACACATTTTTTTTTCTTTCGGAGCAATTATCTCCGAATATATTTACTTTATCAAGAAATGTTTGTTCAAGACCCCTATTAGTTTTGAAAGACCTTTCCAACGATATCCCACACTGTAGGGTTTAAGCAAAAAAAAATGTTCACCCCCACTTTACGTGTAAACTAAACCCTAAAGAAAAAATTTTTTTTTAGATTTTATTGTACGACTTTGTCGTTTGGATAGCTATATATTAATTTATATATCCATGCCAAATTTCAGCTTTCTAGCACTAACGACCACGGAGCAAAACCTCGGACAGACAGACAGACAGACAGACGGACATGGCGAAACTATAAGGGTTCCTAGTTGACTACGGAACCCTAAAAATGGCATTAACGTTCTCTCATATCACGCGAACTTATCTAAACGCACTCATTTCTTCTGCGGTGACATTTATTAGGAAACTTTTGCGCCGCATTTTTATGTAATTATGGGCTTTTATAGAAATATTTTCAAAAGTGTCTTTAGAAAAAAGACTATAGAATTTTGGAGCCGTTTTGGTGCGTATTAGGTACCTACTCGAGTCAAAAACTTTTTGGGGTTTGTTTAATATAAGTTAAGGTATGCGACTTTCCTGTGTACACCAAAAAAAAATGGATTTTAAAGTGTAATCTTCGAACTTACCCTTATCGGCATGTTCAAAATTAAAATCATCTACTTCTTAAAATGCATCTCTCACACATATACTTCTTGCTTGATAAGTCTTTGAAAATAAGAGCTCCGTCAACAAAGTTTTGTACGGAGCTCTAAAATTACTTAAATCGTTAACTTTCGTATAATGTCCACAGAAAAGATACTGGTTTTCTCAAATGTTGATGACCCACTAATTTAATAACATCTACAATCATATATAATTACTTAAATGTTTCGTCTTAAGGACACATCTGTCCTATCCATTGAAGAAAAATATTATGTAACATGGCATATATATTATTTAAAAATATAGTTTAAGAAATGTATCGTGGACGATGAAAGAATCTATGTAGTATTTTACCATACCTCAGCCTCTGAGACTATTTGCTCTAAATGGAAGACCATTGTATAAATACTCGTATATTCACCATCGGTATACAGTCAACGACAAATAAGTAAAGATTTTATTTTATTTTTGTTTGAGATAACCTCGACGAGCCTTTTCATTATGTATGTATGTATGTCACTTTATTGCACATAAACAGGTTAACATATACCAGACAAAACAAAAAAAAAAAAATGTACAGAGGCGAACTTATCCCTAAAAGGGATCTCTTCCAGCTAACTTTTGAGAAAATTCATTAGATAGGTCATTTGATATATCTTAATGAAATAATGACAAAACTTTCGTGAGACATAGACAATTAGACATTTTAAATATATTAATATTTTAAGTTAAAGGTTTCTCGACCTTTTTCGTGAAGCTTCCAGGGGAGCACGTAATTAGCGGATCGACGCACACAGTCATTCAATATGTATGCTTTGGAACACTACCAAACCTATTCCACCTCAGTCCACTTTATTTTATTCCGCAAAACTCCAACTGTACAATACACGCCTGTAGTGTACACATCGGTCCCGCTATTTGCCCACAATAAGCAAAATATTGCGGTACATCGATCCCAGTATTTACATACAGAATACGGTAAATATCTCCGGGAGCGGGTACCGCTATCTTTATTCTTTCATACTCCAGATAGCGTAGATGGTTTATAGGTAAGCTTGAATATTCTTATTTGCTTTCTCTAGTCCTCATTTCTCAGCATATCAATGTAATTTGCCTGAATCGGTGAATCTTTAAAAATTGTAAACCATGCATGTAACACCTCTGGAATTGCAGGCGTCCATAGGCTTCAGAGACTGCTTACCATCAGAAAAGCCGCACGCTTGTATAAAAAGAATCAAAGGTGATGTGGTAACTACTAACTCTGTTTTAACTTTTTAATTACTACTAAGACGCTTTTAGTTTACTAAAGCTTGCTAAGGGGTTCTTTAAAAACACTATGGGGTTCTTTAAAAACACTGTGGGGTGCTTTTAAAAACCGATCAAGAGCAAGTTAAATTCGCGCTCAAGGTTCCATACTTTGACGACCGGTTTGGCTTAGTGGGTAGTGACCCTGCCTACGAAGCTGATGGTCCCGGGTTCAAATCCTGGTAAGGGCATTTATTCGTGTGATGAGCATGGATATTTGTTCCTGAGTCATGGGTGTTTTCTATGTATTTAAGTATTTATAAATATTTATATATTATATATATCGGTGTCTAAGTACCCTCAACACAAGCCTTATTGAGCTTACTGTGGGACTTAGTCAATTTGTGTAAAAATGTCCTATAATATTTATTTATTTATACTTTGCACATTTTTAAAAAATGTTTTTTTCTTAAGGCTGACTCACGTTCGACTGCAGACTTCTTATACATTTTCCTTAATCTATACGTAATTAACTATTTCGTGTATTTTTTTTAATTTTATATGTTGTAATTTCGGAGATAAGGTGGGAATCGTCAATTATGGCTTATTTTCCTAAGTAACTTCTAAACAATATGGAGATCTTTATATTATAAATATAAAATGAGGTTCTCCCAATGATGACATGACTCAAAGTCGTATCCAAATAAAACGAAAACTATATCAAATAGCTGAAACGGAATCGGCCCCCGGTATAAAAAGGGAATTCCTGAACAAAACAATATGATAGCGCCGACATCCCGAGAATGTGCGGCATCCAATTGCGAGAGGGCGCTGCCGTGAGCTATTACGTCTATGATGTTACAGTGGAAGTTTTAAATACCTAGTAAATGTAAATAGTTGGAGTTAATTTCAACATACTTACTCGTAATGTGGACCTTATTGAACTGCTTTTAGGCTCATAATAGATATTAAATCTGCGTGATTTTTTCATTATAATTATCGTACCGACAGGTTGTAATAATTAGCCCAAACAGTATTCTAAACGTGCTGGCGCACCGCTGGGAGTGCTGGGACTCGCTCTTGTTTGCGCGCTGGGGATGGCTGCATGCGCCGCCGCTCGCCGCACAGCGCCGGTTTTATTGTAATAATAGTGTTTATTTACTATGTTTTTAATTGTGTACCTAACTACGAGCACGGATGTTAACCGACCTCCGATCGACCGTCCTAGTCTGGGACCGGTCTGAAAACCAGCGCCGGGCATCTCGGCCCAGCACACGCTGAGAATGGAACCCTTTGCCAAATAATTCTACGTTATTCATATGTATAAATTATTATAATTCTTTTTCTTCTTCTTTATTGTGTAATTTTTTTTTGTTTTTATAGTGAACCTGTAATGTGGCAATAAAAAAAATTAAATTATTTTCATTTTTGTTTGTTGTTATAGTTGTCACTGACATAGATTTATAAGTATTGCTGTGCTATGTACTAACACTATTATGGATTTTATTATTCGTAATAAAAATATTGAATTGAATAATTATCGAACTATTATGCGGTAATGCATGTTGACACTTTTTTTCAATTATACTTTTACAGTCTTAACGATTAAAATTTGATGCATAGGAATATAAGTTTTTCCTCGCAAATGCATTGAAAAACGTCGTATGAAACACGTGTGCTTTGGTCATTGCATACATCGACCTTTTTATTGCCTCGAGTACCTATAATAATCAATTTAGCACACTTGTATCATAAATCATTATGTACTTATTGTTTAACAAGGGCGAAACGTTCTTATTTAACCTTTCTTGCTAATATTGATACTGAATCAAGTGAAAGAACGCAAAATTGAACCACTAGAGTAGGAAGTGGTTTGAGACTTGTAATCTTGAGCGTTGTGAGGGTTTCAGCCACGGGACCTGACCAAATTATAGTCCCGAGTGAACCACAACCACAACCACATTTTTTCACCACACAAACGCGAGGAAACTATTTAGGGTAAACTATTTAACATCACAAATAAATCTAAATTAACGTTTTAAATTCGTAAATTCTACCTGACCAGCCAACACGAGGAAACAATTAAACATTTGCATCAGATTACTTTCCCAGTCTTGATATTCTCATTCGTTTTAAATAATAAAGGGCCTTTATGAGCTGGCGTGGTTAAAACAATTATTTATTTATTTATTTGTACAATTAAAACAAAAAAAATACATATAATGCTATGCTCGGCTATGGATGCTAGGGTCGCCAACGCGCATGTAACTCCTCTGGAGGTGCAGGTGTACATGGGCTACGGAGACTGCTTACCATCAGGCGGGCCGTATGCTTGTTTGCCACCACAGTCACAGAGTCTAATTTTTGATCCATTTAGGGTTCAAGTTAATTTGTTTGGCAATACTAACGGTACGAAATATCCAATTTAATGTAAACCCTAAATAAAGTAACGGTAGAGTAGAAAACTATCATATTGTAAATTTCAATTTTCCCGAAGAGTGACCAGCGCGTACATTGAGAAGCAAAAATAATAATTAAATAATAATTGAGAAGCAGATACGGGAACAGTTTCCATCCTGCTTGTCTTGCTGTGTCATTAGAGCGAGTACAGTCAACAGCGCAAGTAGCTGTCATATTGTAAATTACAATTTTCCTGTAGAGTGACCACCGTGAAACTTAAACAAAAGACACGCTAACAGTTTCCACCCTACTAACTTGTCCTGCTATGTCATTAGAGCGAGTACAGTCAACAGCGCAAGTAGCTGTCATATTGTAAATTACAATTTTCCTGTAGAGTGACCACCGTGAAACTTAACAAAAGACACGCTAACAGTTTCCACCCTACTAACTTGTCCTGCTATGTCATTAGAGCGAGTACAGTCAACAGCGCAAGTAGCTGTCATATTGTAAATTACAATTTTCCTGTAGAGTGACCACCGTGAAACTTAAACAAAAGACACGCTAACAGTTTCCACCCTACTAACTTGTCCTGCTATGTCATTAGAGCGAGTACAGTCAACAGCGCAAGTAGCTGTCATATTGTAAATTGCAATTTTCTCGTAGAGTGACCAGCGTGTGTACACTCAAACTCAGATACGATAACAGTTTTCACCCTACTTGTCCTGCTATTCTATTAGGTAGCGAGCTGGCGAGTACAGTGATAATACTGTACTTGTCCAATTATATTACAATGTGGCTAAAAAATACGTTGACAGAGAATCTGTAGAATAATTTTACTTACTTTAAGTATCAACTCGAGTTTCTACAAAATTTTAAAATGAAATAGGTAACTAAAATAAAACGTACGCGTATAATCTTAAAAATATTTTCTTTTAGCTTTGATATACACATTTTGTAGGTTTATTTTACTTTACTTTTATACAATATTTGACTTATCGGTTAAGTAATTTATGAGTCTCTTCTGCACCAACATACATGTCTCTGTTCGACTCAATGTTTGACTGGTAGAGAATACCTTTTGGCATTAAGTTCGCTATATGTACATTTTTCCTTGTTTGTGCTAAAATTTTGTCAAAATTGTCAACAATATACCACAAAAAGAAATGGTATCATTGTATTTTATTCAGCCCACGCTCTGACACCTTTTATGATCTAACTTCCCAAATCTTCAAGTCGTGTACAATACAAGTTTTCCACTTCATTGTACGCGCCGATTCCTGCCATTCATCGTCCGCGCCCGACTGCTCTCTTTTATTGCTGTCGCCGGTTTTATCATTTTGACCAAATAACTTTTCTGCGTGACTGTACGTCAAGTGTATTATAGGTGTCATTACTTTCTTTGGTCTGTTGTTTCGTGTTTAAGAGAGGTGTAGCCAACTCTTCATGGCAAACAACCCAGAGGCCGTAGCCCAAGAAGGTGGGCAAATCAAGTCCGTTCTACCCTGGATATCCAACTGCACGTCGCTCTTCACGATGCCAAAAACAGGCACAAATGGCGGAAAATCGATAAAGAGAAGCTGATTCCACGGGGATTTCAAGGTCCCAGTCCAGAGGAGGTGTCAACTCTTAAGCTACTGTTCTGATTCAGGTCAGCGTTACTGCAGGGATGCAGTCAGCTGCATTGCAGCAGTCTGTAGTGCAGCGCGAGAATACTGTCGACTGCAATGCTGCCGAAAATGTTAAAATCAATGTTGTTGCCCGGATCGGATGTTGCTGTCTTCATCTGTGCCCAGGGCTATAACTGCGAAATCCGAAGTTCGCGAATTGCGGGCATCTTTTTCTTTTACTTCAAGTAAAGTTTAATTAGTGCGTAGAGTGATAGAGAAAACTGCCCGCAATTTGAGCTTATGGGCCCGCGGTTTTCGCGGGCCTACTAGCTCTTCGTGTTTTATCGCTTGTCATGTCATGCACCTCTTTCGCACTTACCCACTTATTAGAACGTGACCGGCATGGAGGCAGGCGATAAAGCAGCGACCATCTTAGACTTAGAGGGCAGCTGGGGGCAATGCAAGTAAGTACAATTCATCTAAATGCATCTAAGTTCTATTGGAAATGAAAAAGAGCGGAAGATTCACGGGACTAAGTTAATATAAGTTAAGAAAAGGTTCAGTCATTGTGCGAACTGTCAAAATTCAAAGGAATCGGCATAAAGCGATGCGAATATCAACTAGAAGGAGCTCACTTACTCGTAGCACATCACTAAAATACAGTAGGTACATAAAATTAAACGTGATTTTAATTTATGAATGGACAGTCGGAAATTGTTTGAAGCACTGGTGGTCTAGGGGTAAGAGCGAGCGACTTGCACTTTTTTCGTATCGATATTTTCAGACGTGACTTTACAGCAATTGTATCACGAGAAAGGTTCAAAATGAGTCTCAGTTGAAATCAATTTGTAAGTTAAGTAAGTTACTGATGTTAATATTATACTGTGTCGTCACGCCCCTGAGATTTAAAAGCTTTAGGTCAATTTAAAGTTGGGCGGATGAATCCGGGCGCCGCTCGGCATACCATTCTATACTTGTATAGTGACGCGATGTGCAAACTCGTTTTCCATTGGCTTTTACCGAACTTAATTTTCAGTTCTCTACGAAAAAGCATGCCGTTTCGTTCACTGTTGATATATCACTTAATTTAGTGGGACGTATCTGTGAACTTTTTGTCATTAATAATGATTCTAAATCAGTGGCTTGTAGCATGATAGCATTTTATCACTTGTCACTTTGCCTGCCAAGTTCTAACAAGTATACGTGCGAAAGTGACAGGCATAGACACTGGGGTCAAAAAACTCAATAACAATTCAGGGTCAGTTTAAAAATATTCCCATTATTATTTAGTGTATTGATATCTATTTCAAAAAGTTACTTTTAGCTCTTTCCCACTGACATCCATTTTGTTACAGGTACGGTTTTCTGCAGGATCCAGTTTGTGTATACGTGCTAATATAATAACGTTCACACGAGCGTTCTGTTTACGGGGCACTGAACACATACTACTAAAAACGGGATCCTGCAGAAAACCGTGCCGGCAAATAAACTGGATGTCAGTAGTAAAGAGCTCTTACATGAGTGCGTGGAGATGGGCGACTGTGTGCCGTGAATGTCTACGGTTTTGCGAGTCGATGGATGACAGTCCATCCAGTACTTTTGTTTGATGTCACCTATATTTTGTCTTTGTTTTTGTTATTGTTCTAATGTTGAATTTCTCGGTGTATAGGCCTGTCTGTAATGCCGTGTAATATTGCTAATAAGTAAATAAATAAATGAGTGTGACGCAGTGAATTATCCTTCAGAAGTCCGTCGCCAGGACGGATCGCCGAAGTGGAATTCTCGCAATTCGGTTGCTCCTTTAGACGAGTTAATTAAGAACTCTCGGAAGTGGCGAATTAGTTATCGTGTGCGGTAACTTGGTTCTTACGATATTGATCAAGTTTCATATGTATCTACTGTTTCAATATGAAAGTTCGAAGAAACTTTACTTCTTGGAGTTAAAGTCTATCTCAATACGCTCCGTAGATAAAGTCAGTAAATATTCTCGACTGCATACAAAGCTACCAAAAGATGAAGCAGAAATATCAGAATTAGGTAGAGACAGGCGATGTCTTACAGCCTGGCCTAGTGGGTAGTGACCCTGCCTATGAAGCCGATAGTCCTTGGTTCGAATCCCGGTAAGGGCATTTGTTTGTGTGATGAGCACAGATATTTGTTCTTGAGTCATGGATGTTTTCTATGTATTTGTATATTATACCTATATATCGTTGCCTGTGAGTGTACCCACAAGTCTTCTTGACTTATCGTGGGACTTAGTCAATTTGTGTAAGAATATCCCAATTATATATATTTATTTATTAATTCATTCATTCATTCATTCATCCATTCATCCAGTCATTCATTCATTCCTTTGATAGATAGATAGATAATCCGTTTATTTGTTTGCCACAATACACACAGGAAATACAATTAATAAAATGACAAAAAAACAGATAATACAAAATTATACGAGAGAAATACATATTTATACAAAATAGAAGATGAAAGAAAAAAAATACATTTAAATAATACTGTTCCATACATATAGGAAATGTTGTGTGCGTCGCAGCAAAACACAAGGGTTCTGGCTCAGTATTACGCTTCACCCTATGGGAGAGGCACTGATATTCTGCCAGGACCAGATCACGTCAACCAAGATACAGTGTGAAATATGCAATATTCAAAGTTAGTACTTACCTAAATACCTTGTTTATAAAACTAGTGACATAATTATCATTGAAAGTGAGTACTTGCATAGTTATGATATTGAAGTGTCAGTGTGATTAGCATGCTTAAGTAATACGTAGTTTATTCATTCATTTATTTATTGGGCATTTAGTTTAGTATTGTGTTCCTTTTAGTTAAGTTCCTAGCCTTGTATACTACGCTTATAAAGGGTCAAGTCAAGAACCCTCTAGTGACACAATTGGAGATATTGATCGCGAAATTTCGAGAGGAGTGAATGAAAATAATAAAGCCACTCAAAGTAGTGAATAATAATATTAAAATAAGAATTCTACATTATTGTTTGCTATCGAATAAAAACAAAATTTAATGTGGAAAAATCTAGATTAGTTGTTCCGATGAAATAGATTATTTCAATCTCTGACCAGAAAATGAGATTTCAACGGAGCAAATAAAACTAATAAAATGCTTTCATGGCCTGATTAGATTGCTTTCAATAGTTTCAACTTAGAGATGGTAAAAAAGTGGAGACTTTTGAGTCTTTAGATAATTTAAAAGCCTTTACAAAACGTTTTAGATATACTGTAGGGTGACTGCTATAATTATTGACCACTGCATAGTAACTGGCCACTCTTAACAATAATACTTCTATTGGCTTGTTTCTTTCTGTTTCGTTACGTTAGTAGTGGCCAATTACTTTGTAGTGGCCAATAACTATAGCAATCACCCTACTTAAGTTTCTAATTATAATAAGTAGTTAAATAATATTGTAATCGTATCGAGTCGACAATTGGCGAGAGGTCGCACAGAACCGAGAAAACTGGCGCTGTCTTGTGTCGGAGGCCAAGTCTCATTTTGGGTCGCTGAGCCAACGGAGTAGTAAGTAAGTAAGTAAGTAATCGTATGAGTAGAACCGGAGGGAGCAACTAACAAGTTTCGGGACAGCCCTCGTACAGTCGGCGTCAAATACTTAGTAACAACCAAAGTAGCCAAATAGTTCGGTACACCATATATTTAGTATGGTGTACCGAACTATTTGGCCACGTTGACTGCTACGGAGTATTTGTTTTGACGCTGACTGTACTATCTATTTTTAAATCATAATTTGGTAACTATTTTACAATAAACAAATTTATAAATACACGAACTCATTCCCGCAATCTAAACCCCCAGGGTATGGCTATTATCTAAATTTATCAGTCTGCGTCGGTCAGCCAATGCGCGAGTTGAAGCTTCTCGTTATGGGGCGAAATTATTCGAGCAATTTTTGACTCAAAAACTTCAGTAACCCTTTATATTAAATACTTGAGAAAATTAAATAGAAAATGATAAGTATTCTGTAGAAAGTACTACATACAGACTGTACAGAAGTTTTAAGTCTCTAAAATAAAGACTCTAAATACCTACTGAAGTCTTTTCAACACTATTTCGATGTCTTCATCTATTGTAGTTATGTCATGCGAAAATTAATTTCCTTTGTCTGAGGGTAGACAATTAAGCTCGCTGGGTTGGAAATTTTCCTTTTTATCATTTTTTTTTATCTTGCGGAATTTCGTGCAGAATTAAGGAATTTCAAGCGTTTAATATGAGTACGGAATTAATATTATGCAATACGGAAGGAAAAATCTTTCTTTAAACATGCACCATATTATTTTTATTTTTTGTGAAGTCTGTTATTTGAAACTTTGGTAGATTTTGTGGCAAAAAGCTACAAAAATTGGCACTCATCATCTAATTTTCCTCGCCTTTGCCCCGGCCTTTCTCCACGGCTCGTGAGAGGCAGGGGACCGCTTGTCAACTAATCGCAGGAATTGGTATAGGCACTAGTTTTTACGAAAGCGATCTTCCAACCGAGAGAGAAAACTACTAGAAAGCAGAAAACCTCACATTACTATTAATCTAAATTTAGCCGAAAAAATCGTCCCGCGACCCCTCCGATGCAAAAGTGCCCATCATGCTCGCTGCGTTGCCAAATAAATATCATAATACAGTACGTTACATAAACTAATTCACCTACTTACCTATCACCTTAAAACAACCAACATAACTCTGAACCCCAAACACCCATACTTTCACCGATTCTAGAGACCATGTTACGGCAGACAAGGAACTGGCTTGAGAATAAGAGGGCTATGAAATCTGCTTTGTATCATGGAGGAGCTAGAGCGCTTAAGCGCTTCCATTTATCCTAGTTGTCGCAGTGGCGCATACTTTAACAGTAAGGCGTAAAGACAATATATTTAGAAACAAATTAATAAAAAAATATATATATTATTTTAATGAATATTTTGAGTTTTGCTTTTTAAGTAGTCTACTAAAACGATAAACTGAAATAGATGGCATAAACTAAAGAAAAACTGACAAAGCGCTCCAGTGTCTTAAAAAAGGATATAAAAAGATTGCTAGTAAAATTCTTTGTGCGCCTGGCAGAGAACACAGAAACAGTTTAAACCAGATAGCTTATAATAGAATGAGTCAAATATGGAGCTTTTTTATCTTTTTGGGTATGAAAAGAAAGCAAAACAAACTTATTGTTTTTAAACAAATTCTAAAATGAAGATAAAGGTCGCTTTTGGGGACATTATTTATTATGCAGCCACCACTGGAGTTTTTGATTTTAGAGGTGAAATATCAGAGGGGGCTAGCTTTTAAGTGTTTTTTTTTTTTCATTTTTTGACTATTTTTAACTGTATGGTGCACAATAAAGAATATTTATTTAGTTACTAAAATAAACATAGAATTAGAGTTATAATAAATTTAAATTGAGATCAGACATAAAATAAAAAAATCAAGATCAAATCCGAAATATATATATATATCAAAATCTAAATAAAATTACCAATTGATATATAAATTAAATTAAAATCAAGATCAAAATCAAATTAAAAACAAAGGCAATTTATATGTCAAAATAACAGTTTTAATAAAATTTAATTAAAAGAAAGAAAGAGAGAAATATGGTGCACAATAAAGAATATTTATTTAGTTACTAAAATAAAAATAGAATCAGAGTTATAATAAATTTAAATTGAGATCAGAAATAAAATAAAAAATCAAGATCAAAACCAAAATATATATATTAAAATCTAAATAAAATTACCAATTGAGATAAAAATATAAATTAAATTTAAATCAAGATCAAAATTAAAATCACAATTAAAATTAAAAACAAAGCCAATTTATAAGTCAAAATAACAGTTATAATAAAATTAAGTTAAAAGAAAGAAAAAAAAAATCCCTATCTCTATGAAATCACGTACAATCAAATTTAATTCGTAAGAAATAATATTATGTTCTAGAAGAACTTATAAGACTAAACGTAATTCAAAACTAAAATCTAACTCTAAAAATTGCCCCCTAGCATAGTTGTTTCCCTGTGTGCTGTGCCGCGATCGCATCGGAACCGCCGCTCCGGCCAATTTCCCCTGTCGCCGTCCCAGCGAGCGACTATAGCACCAGTGTGGTTCCAGCCTTATTGTAGTGTAGTCCCAGCCTTATTATAGACAAGCTTGCAACTCGTATATACTTGATTTTATTGAGTAGATGGTGTTGAGTAAGTATTTATTAGTGCGAGTAGGGACCTCAAGTTTATACCTCCGTTTTTATATGGGTGTGACGTAACATGTTTGTAAACAGTTTCTGGAAGTTTTGCACATTAATTTACTAATATAAATATAACAGAAACTCTCGGATATGCAAGAGCATATATTAGAGCGATAGCGAGGTAGATAACGATTTCGATGATGGCGGTAGGCCCTTAAAAAGAGTCAGAGGGCCTGCGGCGAAAATCAAAAATCTAAATTTCGTTATCTGCACCTCTGCCTTTCTTTATCTGCCTTCCGCTGTTAGCGAAATTTCGTTTTCTGAGATAATATAAATACAAAAAAATTACAAATACAAAATTGATTTCGTTACTAGACATAGGTCAAACATAGAATAAAACACGAGTAGGTTTCACTTAGAAATATTACAATTTGGTTAGCTCCTACCTTCACACTAGGTCAAGCCTGTGTCGTGAGGACTCTAGCAAATACCAGGAGATTTATCAAGATAAAGAGCAATAACTACAGCAATAGAGAGCCAGACATCGTAATTTCATTTTTCTCTTTAGTCCTTCTGGCTTGATATTAGTGTTGTATTAAGCCGGGGTCAGTTGATTCCCCGCGGCCTTTCAGTTCTGACTTCTAAGTTGTAAATATTATTAGTAAATATTTACTTTACTTAAACTAACTGACTTTCCTGAGTATTCCCGCAGGGCGAGCGTCGGGTAGCACTCATTTGAAATTAATTACTTTGAATAATTAGATAAAATAATAATAAGTTCCTTTGAAAATCTAATATCACCTATCACATATCGTTTTTTCGTCACGTTTGCAAGGTAAAACTCTTGATAAATTGCATAATTTTATTATTAGGTCGCCATGAAATATATAATTGTTGATCTGATTATTTTTAATTTTAAATAAAATAATATAGAGAAAAAAAAGACAACTACATTCAAATCGGTTGAGAAATGCGACCTACAGAGGACAACATATGTCCGGGACATATGGAGAATTTCGCTAACGATCGGTTTTAGCGAACCTAAGTGGACTTAAACTGTGTTGAAAATTGTTGAAATTCCAAATAGATCTTACAATAATTCATTGTTTTGTATAATATTACAATTTTTCATAATAAATAAAAATAATGATAACTTTCGCGGAAAAACTATGACATTTATTCCACAATTTGTCCCATAAAGTACCTATAAATGTTTCCCGTAAAAGCTCTGTCCGATACAATAAAACGGTATACAATAGAAGGTTTTATTATACCTCTTGCCCGAACACCATACCTCCAACATTCCAGTCTTGCTATAAACCCTACTATTCTTCAATCAGGAATAACCTAATTTTATTTCAGCAAAATATTTTTTTACGAGACATTCCGATAGTTCGAACACAGTATGCGGAATAAAACAGTAGTATAACTCCGGTCCGATCGTCCCGGTTCGGTCGGTCCGGTATCGCGGTCGGGTGACCGACTGTCCATACTAGTGGGACTTTGGTGACAAACATAAGTATGCAATATAAATGTCTACCGTAGCTTACACAAGTAGTGCGCGTTACAGACACTAAAATCATCCCATATGGTAGTCCCTCGAGAAATTCTCGGTAAGCCGTTCATTCCATAGTTCCGTTGTTAGCGAAAAAAACCTCTGCCGCACTTGCGCCTACGCATTAGTTTTTTGTTATTTTTCTGGTGTACATAACTTACGCATCATAAAAAAATACTTAAAAAAAACCGGCCACGTGCGAGTCGGAATCGCACAGGAAGGGTTCCGTACCATTATCTATAAAAACGGTCACCCATCTAAGTACTGACCCCGCCCGACGTTGCTTAACTTCGGTGATTGGATGAGAACCTCGAGATTGGAAAGAAATATTTATTTTATTCTGTTTTTAGTATTTGTTATAGCGACAACAAAAATACATATAATCTGTAGAAATTTCAACTGGCTAACTATCACGGTTCATGAGATACAGCCCGGTGACAGACGGACGGACGGACGGACGGACAGCGGAGTCTCAGTAATAGGATCCCGTTTGACCCTTTGGGTACGGAACCCAAAAAGGACCTCAAATTTCTCGCGTTTGTATCTTTTTAGGTCCGTATTGTAGCTTAGATGTGGTGGTAGTACAGACTAAGATATTCTAATTTGTTTTGTTTTGTTTAAGGGTGGACTACTGTAGTTATATCTACTTTGCCTCGAGGGTTGGCCACTGTTACATAAAATCGGTATTTTTTTATTATTCAATTTATTATGTCACATAAACTGCCGCCGTTATGTACGCTCGTAAATTATTATGTTTTATCTGCCAACAAAGAGTTTCATCTGAATCCGATACCGCAGTCAAGGTTCTAATACATATATTATATGAGTTAGAATAAAAATAGTGTTCCAAGGGAGTAGAATAAGTATATTTTAGTAGATTTTTATGAACAAATAATAAAATAAACTGTAAAAATAGAATTACAAGTCTTATTCACGAATATTCTACAAACCTCAATAATCATTTGTTTATTTCGATTTACCTATATATCTGTAAGAAAGGAATAAAAAAATAATTAATTGAGGCTATTAGTGCGTTTATGAATAAAGGATAACTCATGTCAGAACGGTCCGGGTCTGGGCCGAGGCATCCGACACTTCGTTTTCTAAAGGAAGCATCACGTGAGCACCTGTCATAGAAAACGAAGTGTCGTTTGCATCGGCCCGGACCAGGGCCGTTCTAGCGTGAGTCATCCTTGAGGGGGTAAGTCTTTATTATTTGTACTTATGTAAGCAGGTATATTTTTATACAAAGATTTCTGCAGGTTTTTGGGGTGATTACGGAACTTGTTAATTTCTTTAGCGTAACATTTGGGTGGAAATTATTTTCGTAATCTTGTTTCTGAACACTCTGTCACGCTGGTATTTGTGTCTTTTCTCAACTAAATAAAAAAAGTCGTGCTATTGCATGGCTTTTATAGCTATAGATTATAAATGACAAAAGAAAAAAATCAGAAATAAATTTGATCAAAAATCTGCACTCCATCACATTTCCTCCCCCAAGGACCAAAAACAAGACAACGAAAAGGATTTTGACCCATTAATTCCATTATGGTAATTTATTCGTGGTAATTTACACAAAAAAATATCATCTATTTTATTACTTTTGCGTCAATATGTTAATGTCAAGAGAGAAAATAATATCAAAAAGGCTGTTTTACTACTACGAGTAATATGCCTTAAAACTGCAAAAACGTTTGTATGAAAAATGGCCCAAGTCCATAACAGGTTATGGATATTTTGGCACACACATCAGAATAGGATCCGTCTAAGCTAACTTTGCATCGAATTTCATACAACAAAGTGTAAGGTGACATTATAAATGACATATTTTCATAATTTGAAATTAATGATGACAATCCAACACTTTGTCATTACATACCATGCAGACACAACAGACAATTCGTTACAAAGGGAAAGGGTTAATTTTCTTCTTAAACTTAAAATCGCTGCAGTCTGTCTCCGTATGCATGTGTATAGCTTCTCTGGTGTACGGGCCATCTAGAATAAAAACAAAACTTAAACGTGAAATGTGATGGTAGCAGCGTATACACTCCGGCTTTTATACTAATAATTTAGGGAGACCGAATAAAAAGTTAAAGTAAGGACAGATGCCTCTTCAGCGTAACAGGAACACTTAACAGGCTATCGTTGGAACTTGGAACATATAATAGCAATTAAGCTTACGACTAATCAGATAAAAGTATCGGTGATGGCATTACCTATCTGGAACCACTCGTTGAGCGCTTTCCCAGCGTCACACCGGGCAGAGGCGATGGCTTCGCGCAGCGCCAGCGGCACCACCACAGACATGCAGATCGGAGGCTCGCCGATCGCTGAAAGAACAACATATATCAACTCTTAATGCTAGTCTCAAAGCATACCAGAGATGCTAAGGTACGGTACTTTAGAAGCTTGCCACAAATTAATGTCCAGAAAGACTTTTAACCTCGCTGCAGTGTACATGACGCCGGAAGTTAAGTACGTTAGCCGGCCGGTGCTTTTTACCCGAAAACGATCCATTGGTCATCTATTGATGACTAGAAGAATACCATGTTTATAATGTTATTGGAAGTTGTAGGTACTTACAGTTCCACGCAAACCTTTAAGAATGTCATAATTATAATTATTGTCAGTGACTAAAATTGTCAGGGAAACCTCATAAGATCTATCGCGAAACTTCTTTTTTGTAACTGCAGAATAAAATTATGAAAAATACATCCCAAACACCATCTCAAGATGAAGTTATACATGTATTATAGCATTATGTAATACTGACCCGTCCACGATTCCAAAAAAATTAACTTACACTTAGCACCAAGCGACCGAACTTCCGAATAAGACTTGTCCTTGAAATACACCCGGAAGTCCTGCGGGATGTCCCTGGCCTGCGGCACGTGGTAGTTCCAGGGGCGGTCCGTGAGCACTTCGCCGGTATTTTCATCATATACCATGTGCTCTGTCGTCCAGTACCCCAGGCCCATGATGAAAGCACCTTCCACCTGGCATAAGTCCAGCCATTAAGGAATAAAGATGGCTGACGTTATCGTACTAACTGGATCCGGGCCGAGGTTATCGGAAGAAGGGATATCAGAAGATATTTCATTTTGTATATCGGGTTTTAATTATTATCTAATATGAATAGAAAACTTAAATGCCGGATACCTCGGCCGGGATTCAGACTTTTCTAGCGTGAGCCATCATTTAATTGAAATTTTAAAAATAGTTTTTTTAAGGATGAAGTGGCTGGTCGATTGTATTCTTACAAGATACAATCGATACAATTTTGATTTCTGATGTGCCAATAGAAATATCCGACAATTTGGATGATTATTTGTATGAAAAACGTTACCAAAATGTAAACTTTCTTAATTTATTGTGAATTTTCTCCAGAAACGCTCGAGTACTTTTTCGTAATATTTGAACACTGGACATAAGGATATTTTTGGAAAATTGCGCATCTTTTATTTTGATAAAAAAACTACACCGAGAATAATACGAGTATGCTTAATTTTTAAATCACTAAAACATCCTTACTTGGCCGACGTCGACACTTGGACTGATGCTCATGCCCACGTCTTCCAGTAGATCAACCCTTAGCAGCTCCCATTCCCCTGTCAATATGTCTACTTCTACTTCAGCCAGTGTCACCCCATGAACCTCATATTTCTGCGTATCTAAAAGCGACACAAAAGCATGGGCTTGAAGGTCTAAACTCGCCTTATACGCTAATTTCACCAACAAATCCCAAGTAGGGTTCAGCAGACCAACTTTAAGCGGAGCCAACCGTGCCAATAATATTTCACAGCACCTTTGAACTCCAATTCCGACATTAATCGAAGTTAAACTTGCACCTGTAACAAGACTGTTTGGAGTCATATGAGTATGATTTGCCTTAATTTGAATCTTTTCCATTGGGATACCAAGAAAATGTGAAGCAATTTGAACAGCTTTAGTGTTAAGGCCTTGTCCCATTTCGATTCCGCCGTGGGTTATAGAGACAGAGCCGTCGTCGTTATAAACTGACATGGTCACATCAAAATACTGGCCGTAGAATGGCGTCCACTTAAGAAGTGACCATCTTAAGCCTTTTTTCTTCCACCTGTTCTCTTTATTAAACTTATCGACGGCAGCTCGTCTCTTCGCGTAGTCTGCGTCGTGTTTTACTTTTTCTACCATCTCTATGAGCTCGATGTCGGTAAGATTCAGGTTTACTAGTCTTACTGCCAGCGGGTCGAGTGACATCTCATACGCTACTCGTTCTAAGATGAACTCGCAAGCAGCAATAGCTTCCAAAGTCCCTGAAATATATAAACAACATAAGAACCCCGGATTCCAGATAGCATTTATAAATCAAGCTAAAAACAAAGTCAGCTTAAGCTTAGTATCTGTGTGAATTTTTCAGCCTTCTTTACAGTGTATAAGCAATAAGTAAGCGACCTGTTGTTTATCTTCAATAGTCCCGGTTACCAGTTCACTTGCAACTCAACCCAATAGCCCGGTATATTTTTCCTCGGATGCACTACTATAGTGTAAACAAGGATAATCGTCGGTTGGTGTCACATAACTGTAAACTGTTTTATTACAAGGGACCTCTAGGTGTTTGCTTTTGCCCCACGCACTCCTTCCATTTGGAAGGCGTGCGTGGAACTGGATATTTGTCCGGGATCCCATGGTCCCGAGAATGTGTAAAAGACAGACATAATAATAATAAAATGCATTATTGCACACTAAAAAAATGCTACAAAGTATGAAAAGGTATAAATATGTAGGTAACAACAGGCGGACTTATCGCTAAACAGCGATCTCTTCCAGACAACCTTCAGATAGTGAAATGGCGATCGTAATCAAGTTAACGGGTGGTGCAACATAATAATAAAAGTAAAATAACAAAATAAAATAAATTTACTACAAATATTTAATATATTTATATATATATTATTGATGCCATATATAAACAATATATAAATAACAAATAAATATATAAATAAATTACAAAGGAAGCCATAACGAGGAGTTTCGAGGATAACAACTACATTTATGAAAGAGACAAGTAATGATCTTTTAATCAGTTAATTAAAAATAGGTAGCGATTAATTAGCACGTTTGAAGTCAATGGGCAGATGCAATGGGTTCATAGTGTCGGTTATAAATGTAAACTTCCATCATTATAAATATGTATGCCAGTCAGTCATGTAATCAGTGAGTCGATATCCGGTAACACGGTGGTTAAAATCCCCGACAATTGGCATAGTAAAATGTTAAGATGTCGTAACAAACCTGGTGACCTGCACCAAGTGTTGCAGGCCGTGTCGGTGGTGACGCTGAACACCTGGAAGATCCAGCGCAGCTTGTCGTAGCAGTTGTTGTACACGTCCAATACAGGAAGGAAGAGTGGCTCGTCGATGGCGTGCCCATTATCCATGTACAAGAACTCTTTGCACAGTTGAATTTTGCCGAATATATCGACTGCGATCTAAAATAGAAAGCGTTCAATGTCCATTTTAATTTTAGTAAAGATCTACTATCGAATTACACTACATTGCATTACTGACGTTAAGAGAATAAGGAATACATACTGGTCGGCGAGTGAAACCTACATTGAAACGTCGGAAATAAATTAAATTCGCGATAGATAGATAGGTTTTAAATATGTTTTCATCATGTGTTCAAACCACGAGATTTTTAAATGTTACCAGGAAGGAATAGGTACTAGGATACTACCTATGGCAAAAAGAACACATAAAGGCTATAGGAGAATGCAAACACAAACAAAAAAAGGAGAAAAGAGAAAATTATTTATTTATTTATCCATGTCTTCACCGGCGGCAGATTTTAAGTTAAATTTCAATGAGAACACAATTGTCTCACCTCATACTCTGAATAGCAGGGCAGCCGCTTGCCCACTGCCTTCGCGAGGGTGGTAAACGGCAGTATGATGCGGCAGGGCCGGTTCAGCTTGTGCGCCACCAGCGCGCTCGCCACCGCCACCTGCGAGCTGCGGGAGATCTTGAGGCCGTACCCTCCTCCCAGTCGGCGGACGATCACGTCTATCCTAAAATAAATAAGGAATTTCTTCATTTTTATAGTTAAATTCAACGTAAGACCCAAATTATCAATGTAGCCTGTCAACAAAACCAAGAAAATGGGAGTGAGTTTTTCACGTGGTAGACTTTATCATATTAAAATCAATAAGATTTACGAATGGATAGTACTATTTCTTCTAACACATAATTTCGTTACTTTTAACAGTCGTCAAAATTACCAGCTACTTAGTTGGTTTCTTTTTAGAAGAATGTCGATGTGGACGTTTAGAAATTAATGGCTAATTAGAAATTTAAATTCGTATAAAATTTTAGCTAAGTCCTACTTACTTATTCTCCTGCATTTTAAGAGCTCGAGATATCATCATCTGCACAAGATCCATATGCTGCGATGTACAGTGCACCTCCAGACCCTCCTCCGTCGGTTTAGCCACGCTCACCAACGTCTCCATACAAAAGTGCTGCTGCGAAAAAATTGCTTGCTGTCCTTTAATCAGTTTGAAGAGATTCCCGCCCGCGCTCGTTCCGTCATGCTCACCAGCTTTTTTCTTCCTGTCAGGGAACTTCATAGCTTCCCTTACATCCACAATAGGTTTCGTCACATTTTTATATGTAACGTGTACTAATTTAGCAGCGTATTCTGCGATAGATCTAGTGTCAGCGACAACGACTCCGATGACGTGGCCGTTGTACTTGACGGATCCGGAGCAGAAAAGTTCTTCTTTCGTTAGATACAGGTACTCAATTTTTGGGAATAGGCCGGGTGTGAAACCGTTTACTCCAGGGATATCATCAGCAGAGTAAAACGCGATAACACCTGGATGTTTCTGTAATACAAATCAAATATGATAAATTAGGGCAAATGTTAATTATTCTGACAGCACTCATAGATTTATCGCGATCTTTTTAGTTTCGAGTGTGATTATTCGGGTTTCCGCTTCATAATGTAATCAACTAAGATGAGCGCTTATCAGATCTGAGCTTTCATTAAAAACTATATCATAACTGTCACGGTTTTTACACATTATAAAATTATAGAAATGGAACTTAATCGCGTATTAAGATTTAAATTTAAATTAATTTAGAACTAAATACGCGAGTAAGTCCTGTTTCTATAATTTAATAAACTATATCATTATTTTCTAGAGGCTATTCTGATTAAAAAAATCCTTCGTGAATAGGCTTATAGCTCATATAACTACAGCATTTCATTTGTAAGATTAAAATACTTGTTAGTTATATAGTTTATTTTTTAAATAGTTATAATTCTTGTGACTTAAATTTAGTTTGTATGTACATTATTTTATAATAAATATTAGAACTTGTTAGACAACACTATTTCAATATGTTAAAAAAAAACTTAAACACATAAATCGAAAATACCCCATGACTCATTTAACAAGCTATTGCAAAACAAAAGGTCGAAAGGTACAAGCAAAATTATTGGCACCCCTGCACACACATTTGTAATTGTCGAAGTGGAAATCCCTAGAAGATAAAATAGGGTTATGTTTAAATACTTACAAGGGCCTCGCTAGGATCAATCTTGTCGATGTCGCCTTTCGGCACGGTCGCGAGCACGAAGGCCCCGAACACCTCGTGTGGCAAGCTCGGCAGGTCCTCCGAGTATGGAGCCTCGCCTGCGCATTGGATCTACACACAAACAGTCATGCTCGTTATAATTACTTACGTCATTAGAGTTCTGGTACAGGCAGGTGTCTCAATAAAATTATTAACAAAAATAACGACTACAGGAAAAGCTAATAGTAAATATTTGGTTCTAAAAGAAACCACGAACTTAACATTGTTGTTTTTTGTTGATTTTTTAGTAAAGTGTTAATACGGTTTTAAAAGTTAGTCGGTCGGTCGGTCGTCGGCACACAAAAAGACCACAGTTAAAGTGCAGGACACTTGGAATGGTGGCTAAGTTGATCAGAAATATCAGCATGGAGCATAGAGACTTAGAGAGAGAGAAGAGAAGATATCTGCCAAACGGAAAGTACCTATGCATGTAGTTCATAGGACTAGCTCAGGACAGTGGAGAGAGTAGCGTATTAAAAAAAACTATACTCAGCAGTATTTACATCAAACTTACTAGAAAGATAGATTATCTAAAGGGTATTGTGGGCTCACCAATGCTTCAACTTTTTCGACTGGCTTGTTAAGCGGATAGATCAGAGGGTTGGTAGTGTAGTCCTGTTTTGCTTTCGAGACAGGCCGCTTGCGGCTCAGAACGATTGCACCGGACGCAAATTGAGAATCTACATCGTTGTCAGGACAAAGGGCTAGGAGACCCTGGAATAGAAATAGTTGAAGATATAAGATACATGTGATTGAGTATTTTGATATCTCAATACTCCCCCGTCCTATAATTCTCCTTCCTCCTTACTAGAATCGTAATCCACGATTACCTATATAATCATAAATCTAAACCTAAATTAGCCTGAGGCATTGTTCGAAATCACAAATAACACTTGGAACGATTTAGTGTTCCGTGGTTCCGATTACCTCTTTTAATGGGATGAGATTTAAGCGAATTCAGGAGCAGTTTGACTTGAAATCCAAAATTCACCTCTAAGTATTCTCGATGATTAAAAACTATTTTTAATGGGAAACATTTACTTACTTTATAAAACAGATTGATAGCAAGTTTCTTTCTATACTTTGCCGACGGTTCCGGAGGGTTCTCTTCCACCACCAGCTCCTCCTTCAAAACCTCGATAGCATCTTGCAACGTTTTGTTCGTAAACAGTGTCTTCCCTCTCAGAAACTTCTCTGTCTTGGAAGCGTGCACAAATTTTGGGTTTAGGGCTCCGAACACTATTCTAGCTTCTTTTACTGTGTTGGAGGAATCTAGTCTGTATAGGAATCCGGCGTTGACGATAGCGTGGGCGGTTTGAGCACGAGGCATTATCTGAAAAGTTGTAAAAGTGTAACTTTCATACTCTGTCTCTCCTATATTCTATTATTTTCTTTCCAGCAACTCCCCGCTATATCAAGGAGCGTTTTAAGTATCTAAATTCTGTGAGGCTGTCGCGCAGCCTGCTTCTCTTCGTCCCATCTTCCACAAAATTTTACGACACTTCATTTACTTTTCAAGCTGTCCGACTCTGGAACTTTTTACCCGTTGGCATTAGATCCGCTCAATCTCTCGCTGTGTTTAAAAAATCACTCAAAAAACATTATTTATCTCTCCCTTATTGTTTATATAGTACATAGTTATTTTTACTCTGTGGCTGACATGCTGCTGTCATATTTAGCTATGTTTCGGTTAATTTTACACATATTTATATGTATGTCTATTTGTATTCCTCATATGTGTATGTTTATTCACTGTAATTGTGTGTGTGAATGTAGGCTTCATAACCATTTAGCAATACCTACTTTTTCGATTAACTTCTCTATTTCCGCTACCCATAGGTTGTCTGGAAGAGATCGCTTTTTAGCGATAAGACCGCCTGTTGTCTGCCTTTACATTGAATCAATTGTTTATTTTCTTGTATCTTTTTACTGAGGTGTGCCAATAAAGAGTATTTCTATCCATCTATTTATCGTTTTTGTTTTTGAAATAAAATGTTAAAAAACTGGTTTTAGTCACTCTTTGTTTCAGCCATGCTGAATGTGGCTTTTTAAAAATATGTTATCTAAATCTCTATTCTTGTGTTAGTTATAGTTACCTTGAATGATTCAAATTGGTAGTCCCGACCCAAAGGAGGAAGTAAAATGTTTAAAATGACCTTACTCCGCATATTCACTTTGAGGAACTCTTTTATAGTTACTTTTTTATCTTGTTTATTTGAATCCACTGAAATATAAACAGTACAATTAAAGATACGAGTATCAAAGACATTGTTGACTAGGTGTTTTATGTTTACAATTTCGCCAATAACTTACAAATAGTCATGTATGCACCAACGGTCTCAAGTAGAAGAAAAACATCTGATTGAAACTCATTGTGCTTGTGTTTGATCATCAGGTTACCAGCTACTGATCCCAGCTAAAACATATACAAATATTGTATTACTTATAACAATAAAACACGAACCATAATTTAGTGAATGACCAAAACTAAACCGTAAAGTAGATAATGTAAGATATTCGCAACGCAGGTTTCGCCAGGAGACTACAAATGTAAATCAGTAACATGCTTCGTTCAAAACACACTAGTGATGATATCCGCAACAGGCTTCGTCATGTCATGACCTGTACGTAGCTTAAAAGTCCCCATCACACTGGCAGCGTTACCGCGCTGAATCGCCATTTTGTATTGTATTGTATTTATTTCAAGCAATTTATTTTTTTATTGGTATGGCTCATAAAAGCCTTGAAACTGTACGAGTAATAAAATCATTTCATTCATTTGGACAACGACATCTGTTTGATTTAAACTAACACGATTTTCACTCATAAGTTGGATCAGATACGACTTATACGTCACTTAATTCGTATATTATATTGCTATAACCAAAGTGCAAATTATTACAAGTTCTAAACTTACATTTCTGACAGCAATATGAGCTACCAACTGCAAATGTTCTTGTAACTTCTGAAGATACCAGAAACCATCTTCAGTAGCGGCGAGTTTCTTGAATATTTCAATGGTATCATTAAGTGTACAGCCCGCGCCGAGGACCAAGTTCTGGTCGAGATGGTATCCTTTTAGCTCATCGACGCCGCTTATGTCGACGAGAACGCGGGGATACTTCAGTATAGGAAAAGCGCCTAAAAATATTCATTATTAATATATATTTATATCTAATTGCAATATTTTACTAACATCATAAGCATCTAAAACGATACCTTTGGCTGTGTTTCCTGCTACTAGCATGTAATCATCATCTCCTTTCTGTTTCAACACTTCAAAAATGTCATCAACACGATATACTTTGGAAAAAGACCTTCCATCTTTCAGATCTATTTCAATTTTTTGATGTTCTTTAGCATCATTTGCTTCCACTAAGCACCATTCGCTTTCACTGCAATTGCTTTTGCGGCAAGTCTTTCCACTTTTTTTGCAGATATTGAGGTCTTCTATGTCTAACATAGTTTTATCTGGTTTTGGCGCGTCACTGGCGAATTTTTTGAAGGCCTCTAGAATAGGCCGGTAGCCCGTGCATCGACAAATGTTGCTCCCGAATGATTTTTCTATCTCCAACATGGTTATATCCTTATTACTTCGCAGGAGGCTGGTGATACAGACAATATGATGTGAAAATAGTTATGAGCAAAATGTGTCCTTGTAACAATATTTACAGTGGCTCTTGTTTATACCTGACTTAGAATTATCTTTTAAATGATTTAAAATATTTATGTTAAAATTACAGCCATTTAATGAGAGGCAGATTGGTCAAAATGGGTCGTGTGTGTGATAACCGGTGTCTTTTCTGTGGACAATACCTACGAAAGTAAACGATCTGGTTTATTTTTTTCTAAGACTTTAATCGTAAATTTTTTATAAGTATAATTTCAATATACCGTCAAGTACGAAAACTAGAATTAAAAGTCCGATTATTTTATGATGTCCACAGAAAAGTCGCATAACTAATACCTATCACATTGATTTTGATAATTAACTCTTGTAAATGAAATTAATGCATGTCACCTATATATTTTGGTATTCAATTCGACCGGTTTGGCCTAGTGGGTAGTGACCCTGCTTACGAAGCTGATGGTCCCGGGTTCAAATCCTGGTAAGAGCATTTATTCGTGTGATGAGCAATGGATATTTGTTCCTGAGTCATGGGTGTTTTCTATGTATTTAAGTATTTATAAATATTTATATATTATATAATATCGTTGTCTAAGTAGGCACCCTCAACACAAGCCTTATTGAGCTTACTGTGGGACTTAGTCGATTTGTGTAATAATGTCCTAATAATATTTATTTATTTATTATTATTTATTTATAATTCGTTTTTTTAATTTTATAACACTAGGTCTAGAGATACTTGAATTGAATTGTACAAGTCTTGTCCGAGAAACCATAATGATCTAAGTTCAGTACTGAAAACTGTATGGGCTTAGGTATGTATATTTTTTATTGTACCTAATTACCTATAGGTGTTACTTTTCGCTGCTTGTTTCCCATTACCAATAAATAACTTTAACTTATACCAAAATAGTTATTGACCCGTAGGTAAGGTATGCAAGAGCACTGAGAATAAGTTTTGTCCTACTTTTACAATTAATTCGGACTCTTTTTTAGACCAGATCCCATCAATGGTAAATAACATTCCTTGAAATAAAAAAAATTATATAAAAAGGGATTGTAATTTATATCACTATACGAAAGTCTAATAGAAACAAAATGATGACAATAATAATAATAATAATAAAATACTTTATTGTGCACTACAAAGAAATATACATGTTACAAACAAAAAAAAAGGACATAAGTAAGTAGGTAACAACTGGCGGACTTATCGCTAAAAAGCGATCTCTTCCAGACAACCTTCAGATAGCGATTCAGTGGCTAGAAATAAAGTTATTGGGCAGTGCAAAACCACATAAGTGTAAAGTTTATAAAATAGGTAAATAGAAACTACAAACAATGAGAAATAAACTACATATATTATATAGGCAACAATAATACACTACATATACCTACACAAAATACATAAATACATAATGAGTAATCAAGCAAGAGAAAAATAACGACCAGGTAAGAAAAAGATATGAGTGTAAGGAGCATGACTAAGAGAGAGATAAATAGTGTTCTTTTAGACGTTTAAATACAATACAAACAACACAATACAATACAAACAACAATACAATATTATTTTATTATTTATCTCATTCCTACTAAAAGCGCCAGACCCACATTGCACATATTATTACGTACGCTAATGCCGTTGCGAAATGTTATCGTCACATATTATAATCGACTGTGACCAAAGATTTCAAAAGTAAATATAGGCCCGTTCATATAATTCCGACCTACTCTAACATTCTCGTTTTGTGTGCGTCGGCGGAATGCTACAACGCCATTGGTTGATGAGTTCACATCACGAGCGCAATTGGTCGCAATTAGTTGCGTTGGACTGCACGCTTGGCTTGCATTCGTCAGTGACACCGCTGTACTAGCACCATTAGTGGTGCTAGCACCAGGTTGCTGGCTCCTGAGACGGTTACTGACGCCTTCTATCGTCGTTGTGTCCCAGTCTTGACATGACGTCACCGATACCAGGCACTGCGCGTAAAAGTATGAAAAATTTAGGAAAAAGTTTGTTATTTTTTTACATAATATGAGGCAACGGAGCAGACGGAGGAGTGAGTATTTCCGATGAGGGATAGAGATGGAAAAATTGGATCTTCATTTTCATTTTGAGTAAACACATTCACATTTTTGTATAATTCTCAATTTAATTTAAGTTAATTCTTTCTACAAATTTTATATGTATATGGATCAATGTTGTCTGGAGGAAATGATTTTATTATTTTATTACATATAATTTCGACCTAACATTCTCGTTTGGTGTGCGTCGGTGGACGCGCGCAATTGGTCGCAACTAGTTGCGTTGGACTGCGCGCTTGGCTTGCATTCGTCAGTGATACCGCTGTGCTAGCACCGTTAGTACCCGTAAGGCCCGTCTTTACGAAGTCATATATATAAGTAATTGACTGGATGGTCACAGGACCATGAAAGAAAGTAATAATAAAAAGCACATTCGATTGGTATTCCAATTCAAATGAATATGAATTTGAATATAATCAATTGTGTCAATAATCATATCCCAGGTGTTTTTGTAAGCTGTGTAAACTTATGATGTATTGCAACACTAACCTTATACTTATTATTATTCCATTAGTATTCACCTTGAAATCAAATAGCCCTACCAGTACAGTATAATAACTCATTTAGGGCGCTGATGGGGCTGCCACGGTATTGCAGCGCATCAGGGATGTTTGCGGAGGTGCATGTGGATGTGGCGTGTTTTAAAGCTACCATGCACCTGCGAACCGCGTCCCTTGTGCGACGCATGCGCGCCAGCTCCAACAGCGTCCTGGCAATTATTGCGGACAAGTTTTGACCGTATATTATATTTTGCTGCGGACTTCATACGCCCGGCAGCACTGGTGTTAACAAATTGGGAAATAGATGACGGTTATCAATGTCTTAACCTTGGTTGCTTTATTGTTTTTAATTTTAATGTTATTTGTTTAATGTTTGTGTTTGTTTGATTTATTGAAATAAATGTATATTAATTAGTTTTTGACTCAAGCTAAACTAAATGAGACTAAAACAGGGAATGGCAGAACTCAAAACTAAATTAGTAAAAAATAATGAAAGTATTATACAATCTCTCTTTAGTCTTTCTCTTCTATCATGTCAACTTATTGTGTAGGTAAAACTGGCCTCACTTGAGTTGTAGCTATTAGTTTATATTTTTTTCGAGCTTTTAGTTACAAAATTCTAAACATACACACTTAATATACTTTGATATTTAAAGTATATTGGAATAACTATTGTAATATCACGTAGTAGTAATTTATAAAAACATTCACGATAAGTATAATATAAAAAAGACAATGACATTTACGTTTTAGCGTTATCTTCGCTACTTAAATATGTAAAGCTTGACCAGTAATATATGATCACGCGCCATATTGTGGAATTTCATTCGAACTGAATTTTTTATACTAAACTGAACTGTCACCCTATACATGAGAATAACAGCGCCCTCTTGATAATGAGCATATATTTCTGGTCGAGCTTTAATTTCAATAGTCCTCAATGACAATTTTAACACCAAAGAAACAGTCACTTTTCGCATTTGTAGTTATAGAACTACAAATGCGAAAAGTGACTGTTTCTTGACCTCCGTGACCTCCGTGACATAAATACCCTTCAGGAATGAACGAACAGATGTGGTCTTAATTTATTCATTATTTAATTCCCGTTAAATTGCATTATGTTGTTGAATTAATTATATGTTTATCTTGGGCAAATAATAATCATTATAATATAATATATTTGTGTGAAAACTAATAAAATATCGTTATATCAAACGTCCGATATAATTATAAGAGATATTAATTATTATAATAATAAAACTTTTGAAGTTGGTATCCCGAATGTAAAATGTATTAAAATGGACCTACTGAACAAAGTTTCCCATGCAACCGATATGAAATTCGTAAAAAAATATACCTCTATGAATTATAATAATTTCGTAATTCCCGAGGAGTCACTGGAAAAAAAGCAGCTAAAGTTATCGCGATGCGGAAAAAAAAGTACAAGTGGACCAAAACATTTTTCATTTCTCACGGTCTGAAAGTGGGTCATTGTAGTTATAAGGAGTGTGCAGAAAGTTTCTAGAATTTTACATTCCATGTAGGTTTTTTTTATACGATAATCAATTACAATTTGGTTTTAAATGGATTTATTGGTCATTTTCCATTCTCATCTTTAACTCCCTATCCGATAAATAACGATACTTTTATCTAAATTGTTAATTGATAGTACCCATAAAAAGTACTATGTAAGTTTATACTTAGTCATGTGTTTAATACGCGTGTACTTTCCTCATATTCGAAATGAAAAAGAGGGTTTTTAACTCGGCTGAAAGGCGAGTGCTAGGAATTGAAATAGTTTTCAATCCGTTGCTAAACAATCTACTACTATTTAACCCCCCAACAAAAACGCAACGCAACCAACGCAAAAAAGGGGTGATACATATATTGACATTAATGTTTGTCTGTCTGTCTGTCTGTGCCGATGCGGGTTTTTTTTACTCTGAACAATAGCGGGATTTTCTTATCCTAAGATACGGTCTTTTCAATTACCAACCTGTACATGGCCATGACCCATCCAGGCGAGCAGTACCCGCACTGCGTGCCGTTGAGTTTGGCGAGGGTCTTCTGTATGGGGTGGTAGCCCTTTAGACGGTTGCCGACGCCTTCTATCGTCGTTATGTCCCAGTCCTGACATGACGTCACTGATACCAGGCACTGCGTGTTAAAGTATGAAAATTTTAGGAAAAAGTTTTGTTCTTTTTTTATATATATGAGGCAACGGAGCAGACGGATTAGTGAGTATTTCTCATGAGGGATAGGGGTGGAAAAATTGGTTCATCATTTTCCTTTTGAGGATAATGTTTGAGACATCTAAGAGGAGAGAGAACAATATTATAAAAGGAGGAGGTGGAAGGAGGAATGGAAAGTGGGCATGTACTTTTGTAGCTGTGTGTTTTCCATTTACTTAGTCGAATTGTGACACATAGTGGTCGAGGTATGTTCAGTATCGACAAACATTCTGAGTCTAAAACATTTTGTTTCATCATCTATTATTGTATCACTTTTGTTTTCCCAGCTGTTAATATAACTTTGCTCTAAAAATACTTGGTTTCCAAAGGTAACTTTTGTAAGCGATCACCGTAGCCTATAGACGTCTGCAACCCTGATGTCTCATGGTACTTACAGAGTTAACAGCTCCTTGGTTCTCGCCAGGTCTAGCAGCAGAGACGACGCACGCGCCGCAGCCGCCCTCGCGGCACATGTACTTGGTGCCGCGCAGCTCGCAGCGCAGGCGCAGGTACTCCAGCAGGGACAGGTCGGAACATGTCTCGCGCCCCACTGGGAATACAAGTTTTTTTTTATAAGCCGATAAGAGTGTCCCCACGTCTCTATGCTGGGCTGGGCTTTCCTGCTATTTGGTCCTATCCAAAGTAAGTTGTTTACTCTGAGACATTTTGGAAAGTAAGCTGAAAGGCTCAAGATAGTTCTCGGTGTCCACAAAGAGCCGATAGGCTAATAGGTACCTATCATCTCAATACGACGCCGACTGGTAAGCTGAGTAGTTGAGTAGTTGAGTACATATAAATCAACTCGAACATTACAATATGTATCATCTCTACGATTACCAGTGATGGGCACGGACGCCACACCGCGGAATTTCGAACAATAAAACTTAATATGGACATGAATGGACATGACTCATATGCAGCGATTTAATTTAAAAAAATAGTAGTAGTATGTAAAACACTTTATTGTACGAAAATGAAAACAAAACAGGAAAAAAAACATCATTAGTACAAAGGCGAACTTTTCCAAAAAAAGTGATTTAAAGTCATTCTATTGTGTGTTATTTTAAATAATATTTTTTAAGAGTCCATCCATCAGTGCAAATCACTGAGAATTACCATAAAGATTGACCTGTAATGATATAAAATAAGACAATGATGTAGATAATAGATAACCTTAGCTTTATTTCACAAATAGTTTCAGCCTTGACTTTGCACACATGTGGAATGTACAAAATCATTCTTTTTGTTTTACTTAGGTACATAACACACTAATATACCCTAATTACTTGATTGTCCTGAATTAATTAAAAGGATCAAACACATTTTAGAAAAAGGTCACTTCTCTAAGTAATAAAAGTTAACAACTCTAGTATACTCGTAATTAGTCAAAAAGAGTAACCCGCTAGTAAGAACGCAGCGTAAGAATTAGCTTTAGATCTCCTGAATTTGGCGACGTCTACAGAAAAGACGCACATGAGTTAATCATGCTATAAAATCTATGACTCAATTTATTTTAAGACAGAAATCAAACTCATCAACTCACCTGAGTGAGGTTCCCCATTGACGGTAAAATTCACTCGATCCATACTGCTCAAACGTGTCAACTGGACAGTGTACAGCACGGTAAACTGCAATACAGACTATTGACTATTCCATAGGTACGTGACGTTATAATGTGCCCTATGAAAACATACGAATCGAAACTCGTGGCGGCAGCGCTTTGTTTAATTTTTACCTTATTTGTGAGTATTTCATTCACGTATTCAGATCACGCCAATAGAAACTTAAATAATGTATCGAAACTGTCACGTGACTATTCGTAGCATCTGTCATTCAAAAATATGCTTTTGTTTGGCATTTGTTATTCACCATTTTGGCTAGTCCCCCGGAATACTATGTTTTTTGAAAAAGGGTTTTTTGTCAGGTACTTTTTAGTCTCTATAAGTCTAGTCGCCTATTATCGGTTTTTAAATTAAAAAAAAAATAACAATATTTATGTACGTAAAGAAAAAAAAAACAATAATAAAAACTGTTACTCTGGATTTTAACACAATTAAATAGCATTAGCTTATCTTAGATAGATAGATAGATTTATTTATTTCATAATACAGATTACATTATAAATTGCAGGCATGTCAATCTACAAGAATTCATATTATGATCGTGAAAATAGATATACAAAAACATAATCAATAAAATATCTAGTCAAAAATTAAATAATTACAGGATACTAGTATTTTAAAATAATGTCTAGATAGTATATCCTGTAGAGGATCGTCAAAATTTTTATACATCGTTCATAAATTCCTTAACAGAATACAACGGTCTATGAGGTCTATCCAACAAAAAATCTCTCAATCGGCGTTTGAATGTCTGATCACACAGTTCACTTCTTATATCGGCTGGAATTCGTTCATAATATCTAGGTCCTATCACACGAGGATTTTTTTGAGCTAAGGCCATACGGCGGGGAACAGTTCTCAGCCGTCCCGTCGAACGGACATTTATACCCTCAACATGAACGCGTTTGAAATCTGATATACTTATTGTTTCTAACGAACATAATGATTTCAAAAATATATAAGGCAGAGTGCGTCATAATACGATGTTCTACAAACAGATCCCTACACGAGTGTCTAGCATTCACTCCGGCCAAGATACGTAGTATTGTATGCAACGTTGTATAATTAGGTCAAAAAATGCTCATGGCGTATCCTTTACAATGTTCGTCTACGCCGGTGGCTCCGGCTCACATTGTATTTGTAACCACGCCACTCGCCTATTTCTTATACAACGGTTGCATAAAACACTATTTTCTACTCCAGCACTTTTATTTGTCGATTAAATGACTGCCAGTGAGAGTAGTGGGAAATGGCGCATGGGGCCTTTGTCTATAGGGTCCTTAAAGCAGTGTTGTTAGGGATATTCCTACAATATTATGCAACTGTTTTATGTATTTTTTTTAATGTTGTCTTCTAGGCAACGATCTCCGTGTTAGTTATTCTCAATATTAAGGGGAAATCATCATATCAGAGGGCTTACCGCGAACCACGTTCGACGTGTTACCAGTTACCACTCTGTCACACTTACGTACGAATTTACAAGTGCGACAGAGAGGTAACACGTCCAACGTGGTTCGCGGTAGGCCCTCAGAGGGCCTACCGCGAACCACGTTCGAAGTGATGCGTCCCTGTCACACTTACGTACGAATCTACAAGTGCGATAGAGAGGCAACACGTCGAACGTGATTCGCGGTAGGCCCTCAGAGCCAAGTGCAGGCCAAGGCGCCCGCATGATCTGTCTACAAGCGATGATATCATTGTAACATGACTATCATGTTCATTTTAATATGTACCTACATTATTTCACCTTATTCGAATAGATGAAAGTGAAGAAATGTTTACGTAATTAAATCGCCTTAACACGAAACATATGTCAATAGGGTACTTACGGTATATTCTTTATTCAGCTGCGGGTAAATCCTCTGCTTATAAGTACGTAATTACTTAAGGCGCTGTAGGTTTAGATAGCGGAGTTTTCAAATAATCGTGTCACTTTTTCAGATCACAATACGGGTGCCAAAAATTTAATTAACAATGTTGAGGATTTGACTAAGTGACTTCATCGATTCAAATGCTGATTTTTTAGATTTTTGCTCGATAAAAAAGAAACACGAACATATGTCTAAAACGCACTTCAAAAATGTGTACCTAGGTTATATGTACAAAAGCTAAAAAGCTTCTACAACTGCGCAATTTTAATTATGAGGGAACTCATCAATTGCTTGTTTTGCTTTAACATACAACAAATTAAAATTCAAAAACTAGCAGCCCGATTCGAAGAATGAGATACGATAACGATAAGTTCTAGTTTAGATAAGTTTCATTTAGATATCGTTTGTATGTCGTATGACAGAAGCAGCTCGATTCGGGCAAAAAATGTTACTTTGGCATTAGAAATATCGTAGATAGATCTTATTGGGATCACAGCGGAATCGAAACCTCAATTTTGACATCTCGTTTAGTTATTGATCTTTATTTAAAGATCTTTCCAAGATCTTAAACGTGTCTTAATCATTCTTCGAATAAGGCCGTAGATATCCGCGCACATCCATCTCACTGAAGCTTAGGCTCAGTGTTTCTGCTAATGAGTAACGCCAATAAATAAAATATATCTACTCAGTTTCGAACAAGTACTGTCCTGAATAAAGAAAGAAAAATGGTTCGACATAATCGTGGTTACAGCCGGTCAAGACTGGTCACAGAAAGCCTAGGAAAAAATGGGTGAATCTGGAGGAGACCTTCACCCGAAGAGGGGTCTCTACAAAGTAGTTATAATTTTTAACCTTTATGAACCTTTTAAATTTTTTTAGTGTAATATTTTAAAGAATGAAAATAGTGAATAATAGACTTAGAATTTACCTTATATTTTATTTTATTTACTGTCCAAAGAGTGCACAAATAAAATGGACATTGTTTCTATTATGTTAAACTTAGTAAGGAGGAAGAACGATATCTCGTTTTTTTATAAAATGTTTGTATTATAAAACGTTTATTTCATTACTTTTTACAACAGTTCATAGGTATAAATGTTAGGTAGGTAAGTAGTCCATCTTAGGTACAAAGTGTAGGTAAGTATATCTCAACAATGTGCAACAATTTTATTGTGTAAGTAATGAAAAAGGTGCGCATACAGCTTGCTGAATTTAAACCCGCCCTTAGTCAGCTAATTGGAGAGGTATCGGTGTTATTTAGCGAATTATACAATTGACATAAAACGAGAACATTTAGTATTAGATAAATTAAAACACTAACCGGTACCGTCTAACCAGCAAGCAGGCTCATTCAAATCGAAATTGATACAACCTGTTGATATTCCGAATCAGTCGCCGAAAACCTACAGACTAATAGAAACATCCAAGCCAGCAAAAATACCTAAACCACCAAATCAATGTACAAAAATATAAACGACCCTTTGTTCAACCCATACATTGCTGCTTTCCCTTGAACGTAGGTAAGGCTATTGGGAAGAAAACTAGTAATAGAATGGCGCTTTAGAAAAGCGATTGTGGAAATGGTTTTAGTAAATATTAGGTGGTAGATGTAGAACCGGATGCTGGTGCAAATTGGTATCGAAAACCGGAAATGGCTTATCGTAGGCTTTGTTCTGGGGCTGGCCCTATGAATTGTGTTTGTGGTGCGGTACTAGTGGTTTAAGAGGTTATTTTTTAATTTATGTGGTTTTATGGAGCATATTGGTTTGATAACGTACAACTAGGGTTTTTTACGCTAGGTATCGAAAAACGAAGAAGAAAAAATCTTCAATAGTTTTATATTAAGCAAAGTAAGCACCTTATGAGCGTTTTTTTTAATGTAGCTAATCATCGTAAACAATTTTTATTAATATATGTAATGGCTTCCGTGCACAAATTCGTTCGCGTACAAAGTAAAAGAAAGATTGGATTGTAAAAAATCCTCTAAGTGTAGGATCTAGGCTTAGGACTTTTGGTAGCATACCGTGGTTCTAGAAATCCATGGAGACGAAAAACATTTTTTTTTTCAAAGTCAAACTAAATATAACATAAATATTTATGTGTAAAAATTAAGTCAATGCTGGTAAACTAAATTAACGGTTGGGGTAATATGGGGTAGGGGTCGGTTTTGGAACGGAAAATTTTTAATGAAACAATTTTTTTTTACTTCTACCATCGTAAATAATGTATTTAAATAAGTGTGTGATGTGCACTTATGTTCTCAAATCAATATTTACCGAGATATACCTACTGAAGAACCCTAAATTATTAAATATTGATCGGAGAAAAAAGCGTATCTAACAAAACACACTCATTTAAACACATTCTTTACGATGGTAAAAAAAAATCATCAAATATTTTATGTTCAAAAAACGACCCCTTACCATACCCCAGTCGTTTATTCTGTTCACAAACATTTACGTATTATTTACATATCAATATACATATAATATTTACTTTAACTTTGACTTTAAAAAATGCGACTCCATGTATTTTAGAACCACGGTATGCTACCAAAAGTTCTAAGCCTAGATTAATACCTGAAAAATATAAATTCAATTGGATTTATATATAAAGGCTGTGCGTTGTCGGATTGTTTATAATATTTTCTTAGTGCGAGTTTATTTCGGTACCTACCTATGTGCAGGGTTTATAAATAAATGTATATTGGGATAAATAATTATAATAACGAGATATTTTGGACCACTTTTGACCCCTGCGTAGCCTTATATACAATTAACCCACACAATTATGATTTAACAAGTCTCGTTAGACCACCATCTACTTAGTTACCAAATCCTTCAATATAAAACTTTTGACCGTCCAAGATAGTTTGACGTTTATCAATCACACGTCATGTTTTTAGTGCTTGACAAAATAAAAACATCGACAATCCTGTTATCGATATATACCCCTTCATCGTCAATCATTTCCCATATTTTCGCTATGCACCCATTACATCAGTGGAAGTTGAAATTTTTTTTATTCAATTTATGTAGATTTTTTCAAAGATGCGAAGAACCCGGAACTATGGAAAAAATTGATTGTTTACTTCAAGAATCATATAACAAAAACCTGTATGATGGTTGGTGATGGCGATTTGAAAAACAATCTTGGTGTTCTAAAGTATTCATAAATAGATAGTTTCGTTATTCTCGTTCATTTATTTACAAACAGGGCACACTTGTATACATATAATATTATTATGACAGTTATAAAATATCGATACTGTAAGATATCGACGAACTAAATATCGAAAGGAAGTCACTAGCGTTGCCTCGTTCATGCTAGGAAAATTCTAGGTCTATTAATCACAATTTTTACCACTGACTCACGCACTCATCAAAAAATTCGATAACTGCGACGTCGCACTATTGAGTAGCAAATAACATAATTCTCAAACCATTTTAAACAATTAAAGAAGCTTTTTACTTGACAGGAGCATGGTGGTATAAGGGTCTTTGAAAGAACTTGGTTTCCAGTTAGATCTCACTTTTTTATTAGCAAAACCATTAAGAGGCTGTCAACACCCAATGTCCTTGAAATTGATGTTACTTAAACAGTTTTTTAAGAAAGACTATTTGTTTTAGTCAAGTAAGAAAAATATATGTTCATATTCATTATATTTCAAAGACCTAGGTTGTACTCGATACATGATTGAACGAAATCGGCTCGATAGAAAATAATTGCAAAGATTGGTCTTAAAATCACAATTAAACGGTTTTATGTCTTTATTGTTTTGACTTATGGGTCTGCAATTAAAATCACAATTTCAAAACATTTATATCTAAACCGTGGTTGAGTAAAATATTACACTAACAATCCACTTTTTTTTATTTAAATATTTTTCTTATTATTCCCTTGCCCAGGCCCAGTAACATGCGTCATTGCTATCTCATTTACTCCGATACAAATAGACAGTGTGCGCGCTTTAGGTATTGACAGCCTATTAACGAACTTGGCATACTTTAACGTTCATGCTTTTGGTGGAATAAAACAAATAATTTAAATCTGATACTCGTATCTCTACGTCTGGTGTCGAGACTCGATTGGAAACCATGGTAACCCCTCGGGGCTTGTGAAACTTATCGTCTATTAAGTCAGTCTCTGTCAACCTGAATCCCAATGATTCTCGACCTTACTGCCTAAATTTCAAAGTCTAATTCACCCAAAACTGTCACTGCCCACGGTATTTGCGGCTTTCGATTCATTTGTGTAGCTAATACACTGCGAAATGAAATTCACTAGGTATATTGAATTTAAGCTGAAACATCGTCCATACAATTAATTATCAATTTTGACACAAACCTTATTTATTTAGAAGGGAAGATACTAGAGGTCTTGGTTCCTTGGAGCCTAGGACAAATTTTAGCGTGGGATGCTACCTGCGTAGACACACTGGTACCGTCCCATCTCCAACGGACTAATGTAAAAGCGGGCGCAGCGGCGGAAAGCGCCGAAATTTTGAAACGCAACAAATATGAGATCCTCGGTAGAGAGTACCATCTTATACTATCTTGCGTTGAAACTCTAGGTCCATGGGCTCCCAGCGCGCACAAGTTTCTTGTAGAAGTCGCGAAACGTATGGTTGACGTAACTGGTGACCGAAAAGCTGGCGGCTTCCTCGCACAACGTATCGGTATTGCGATACAACAAGGAAATGCCGCCAGCATCCTTGATACAATGCCTTAAGGGCCTATTTTAGATGTAAAGCTATATTCTTTATCTTCCGGCATTGAAATAAAAGTGAACAAACAATTTGTACCAATGTACAAATTACATCGGGGGTAAATACGGGTAGTTATAACATTTATTGGTTAACCAACCAAATACAAAACCGACTGGATCTGTCAATAAACGACCTGATTTACTTGATCATGTAATGTTTTTATGTCATTCCAGATCTAGAGTAGAGCCCAACTGGATAAATACCTCCACCTTACAGAAAGCACAGCCAATTAACACTAGACCCTACTCATAGTGTTGTGTTCCTGCCGGTGAGTAGGGTGACTACCTAGACCTACAAACTACGCAACATATGATGGAGTGTTCCCTGTGTCCAACTACGTGCACTGTAGAAGACCTCATAAAAGCTACCCCCCGGGGGTTAGAGGTGGCAAGATATTGGCAAAATATTATTTAGTCATGATCCCTTCACACGATAAGAAGAAGTAGGGTGCCAGAGCTCAACAAGAGTAACTCCTCTGGAGATGCAGGCCTACATAGGCTACGGAGACTGCTTACCATCAGGCGGATCGTATGCTTGTTTGCCACCGAAGTAGTATAAAACAATAGAGCAAGTAGAACTAGTACAAGACATAGATATATATTATATATATGTTATGTAAATGTTCATGGCAAGTTTCATTTTAAGAGGAAAAGGGATGGTCCGCATCTCCATACAAATGTAGTCCCTGTTTTCCTCTCTAGATGTTGACTTGATGGAAAATATTTTTCCATAATTTGATGTATAGCTATGCCCCTACGTTAGACTTTTTTTTATTGTTGTAAAAATTACGAGCTGTAAATAGATCACTTATATAACGATTGAAAAATCAAAAAAATCAAATGTAAGGACATTCCTGTACCTGATATACAACAAATTAAGTCAAAATATTTTCAATATTGTCAATATTCATAGAGGAAAATTAGGACTACATTTGTATGAAAGGAGGACATATACCACGTAATTAAAACAAATAAATATAACAACCCACCACCGAAAATACAAAACTATAATTTTGTATTTTCGGTAGTGTGTTGTTATATTTATTTGCGAATTTATTTTTGCGGTGGGAGGTTGGGAACATTAATTTCATGTAAAAATACGCAAGTAAGTATAACGGGTTAGCACTGATTGACTAGCATGTTATCTTTTCGCGGATTAGCAAAGTAATATTTTTGTTTTAATTAATATGGATTCCCGCAAAGTAACGCCTGATTCTATTCAGTATATCCATGTGATCGTCCATACAAAAAGAGAAAACGTAGGGTATTCTTCCCTATTAAAATGAATGTGTAACTGCTTATAGTGCTAATAAATGAGATTGGCAATTTGGTTGCGGGTTCGCTGAAGTAGACGTTTTGTACACGCCTTTAAGGGTCCTTACAGAAAATTAACGAAAACACTCATTTTAAAAAGTGTTTAGACTGTCATGCAAGTCGCATAGTCGATATTGATTGCAATATACTCCCGTATATTTTATACCGCGTTATTACTATATCTATTCATTTCTTTATTAACAGTTATTTTTAAATCCATTGTCATATTACTTACCATTATAGTTAAAACAAAACATATTTGTTAACAATGTTGTTTATGACGTAGGTAGATTATTATTATTACCATAATAGAAATACGGTCACAATATGTTTTCATGTTCTTACAATAAACATTGATTCGTGTTTTATTTATCAAAACAATCTAGAGGCAGATCACGTTGCAGTGATAGAGTGCACGGTCATAGTGGTAATTTCACAATTTGTTACTTTAATTAAAGTCCATACAGATTCAGCTTAGAATAATTAGTTTTGGCAAAAATTTCATTTTTGTTACAAGCTTTTATCGCTGACTGTACTTTTCTTTCCACGTGCCACTAATACTCATCGAGCCAATTCTAAAAACCCCAAGCACAATTAGGTTGCGTTGTTTTATCACAGAGTTCCTATGCCCACCTCCTGTCTCCATCATTGGATCAGCTCGATGGTACCGTAACATTGCATTGTCACCCGACTTACATATGTATGCAAAGCTGTAGCTTCATCGGAAACCGGGAAGTGGGTCTAATTTAACCGTACATACATAGGTAATAACAAAAAACATCGGCGGGCATACAGCGCTCAGTGGGTGCACTTCAACAACGCGGTGTTCGGGCTGCCGTGACACTGTAGCGCTCGGGTATGTTCGCGCGGGGACGGATCGACGACTTCCACGCCATCATCAGGGATCGGTGTAGCCAGCTCGAATACCCTGTACACGTTGGCCGACCGGTGAGACTCACCGTGGCTGAAGCACTGGGTGCAGCTACATGTCCCACCAAAGGAACTCTGTGATAAAACAATGCAACCTAATTGTGTTTGGGGTTTTTAGAATGGTCTCGATAAGTATTACCTACTTGTCTGTAGTGTGGAAAGAAACATTCAGCGCCAAAAGATTGTACCAAGAATGATTTTTTTGCCAAAAACTTATAATATAACCATAATAATCACATAATTCACATCTCATCAGATTATGACCAAAGCAGAAACGCTGTCCATATAGATTTTCGTACATTTACCTAGATAGATGTTCCTGCTTTAGGTAGATGTTCCTAACAAAATCACGTATGGATAACAATGGATGTGAAATGAAAGTCATAACATAAAGTCTATAAAGTCACTGAAATTATAAGCATAACATTTCTTGTCTCATATGAGAGGTTTTCAACGCGAAATCTACTATAATATACGTGCGCTCGATATTAAATGTATGCGCGTCACGTACCGTCTTGGCACCCTATTTCTGTACACCCCGCACTGCCTCTTGAAAGGAATACCGCAGTGCTGGCACCATCTATTGCCAACCTATTATCGCGGCTTTGTACTCACTAATTGTATTATTAAAATTTGTTAAAGGAGCCACTGGTCTCTTAACTAACGCGTCATTTATAATCTTAATTTTATACGTACTTATAGTAGATAAAGACATAGGAAAAAAACATATAAAATGGAAGTACAGTGTAGAATATTCATTAAAAATAAAATTTAAATTTAGACTTTAAAATTAGAAGTCTAGTACAATCTAGCACCGTAGCGAACGTCACAGTCCGTCGCGAACTTCCCTTGCCAGCTCTGTGGCAAAGTATGCCGCTCTCGCATCGGTCTTTTCAGTCACCAAAAAAGATGTTTTGCGGACATTGCACTATAGATCGTCTGAAATAGACGCTAAGGCCAGTATGTAGTACATTTAAGAGAAAAATATATTTATGAGTGTTAAATAGGAGCTGGCCTCAGCTATGTTAATTAATAATGTTAATAAATAATTATGAAATGTGAATTCACACATAAGATTCTTTATTTCCTCGAATTTCGTTAAGTACATCCAGCTGCAAAAGTGCATACCCACTTCACCACAAGTGGACAGCGATCACCGGGGTCATTGGTCTCTATGGGTGTACCGCAGGGATCAATATTGGGGCCGTTCCTGTTCCTTATCTACATTAATGACCTGCCTTACCTTGTAAAGACCCACCATGACATAGTATTGTTTGCAGACGATACCTCACTTATTTTCAAAGTCAAACGACAGCAACAAGCTTGCAGTGATGTAAACAATGCTATTTCTAAAGTAGTAAATTGGTTTAATGTTAATAATTTATTGTTAAATGAGAAAAAGACTAAGTGCATTAAGTTTGTTACAAGTCACATAAGGAATGAGCAAACAGGTGTCATTGTCAAGGATGAGGAATTGGAACTAGTAGATAGCACAGTTTTTCTTGGTATAACTTTAGATTCTAAACTACAATGGGGTCCCCATATTGCTAATCTCTCGAATAGACTGAGTTCTGCAGCTTTTGCAGTGAGCAAGATCCGTCAATTAACAGACGTGAAAACAGCTCGATTAGTTTACTTTAGTTACTTTCATAGCATTATGTCATATGGTATTTTACTATGGGGTAGTGCTTCAGAGATAAATACCATTTTTGTTCTGCAGAAGAGGGCTATTCGTGCAATATATAAAATGTACCATAGAGACACACTTAGAGATAAGTTTAAGAACATTAACATAATGACAATGCACTGTCAATATATTTATGAGAATATTCTGTATGTACATAAAAACATTGCCAGTTTTAAGAAAAACTGTGAAATACATAATATTAATACTAGAAATAAGCATAAGCTCGCAGTGCCCTTCACTAGGCCTTCCATAAAATTAAGAAATCATTCATGGGTAATTGTGTAAGATTTTACAATAAACTTCCTAATATTATAACTGAATTGTCTGTTAGTAAATTTAAAAATTATGTAAAACGTAAGCTTATCTCTAAAGCCTATTATAGCACACAAGACTACATGAATGATGAAACACCGTGGGATTAAGTGTGATTGTAAAGAATGAATTATTTATTGTTATGTTATTAATGATGAAATTGATAATTCAATGTACATATATACCGTATTTTTTGACATTTAGATTTTATTCTAGAAAGGTTCTAGACTAGTATTTTTATACAATTTTGATGTTTGACGATCTTTTTGTGAAATTCTTATTATTAAGTTTACCATATCTATAATAGTTCAATGTTTTTTTTAGAACAATAATAACTGCATCAATAAATTGCTCTGATATTTAGATTAAGATGATATTTGTAAAATTTGACGATTTAAAAGTGCTTGTTGCTAGGCCTATTTGAATAAAGAATATTTTGACTTTGACTTTGACTTTGACTTCACTTGATACCTACGTAAAGTGAGTATGCACTTATGGCTGTGTGTAAATTTTAATGATTATGGGTCCGTAATTTGCCAAACGATGGATCAAGAAAATAGTCACAATATGGCTGCAATTAATTTACTATTTCGATCTCATCTATCGCCGTGTGTAAAAATTGTTTCTAGGTTTTTAGCATCATCGAGAATTACATTTTATTATATATGGGTAAACCATGCATATTTTCTACCTCCCTCAATAAATAGCAGTTTTCTGCATTGAAAAAAAGTAGGTGTGTTCCTAACCCAGTTAAGAAGACACAATTTCACTCACTAAGGAGTTTTTACCATTTTTCATGTATTAAGAAATCATCGTCTCACAGATAAAACATTTGTTTTACTCGTTTTTACAGTCTCAGTAAACAGGTAAATAATTCTCCTCCCATATCTATTGGATTGACTGCGAAATCCGACCGCAACGGCAAATTGGGCTAAATGCGATCAGCCGGCCAGGATAAAAACAATTTTATTAGAACCGGGGGTCGCTTACGAATCCAACAATTCAATCAAACTTAGATCCCAAGCTGGCACAGGCACAGCAGGTAATTATGAAAGACAGTAATTAATTTTTGAAAAAAAAACGGGCTTCCGTAAGACTTGCGTGTGCGTGTATTAGAGAAATAAGTATGCTTAGTATGGTTATTCAATTACTAAGATTTTAAATAATAAGTTGTATGGAGCTGGAGCCGCAGGGCAGCTTGTGGCGAGCTGTTGAGGAGCAACGACACCACGAGCCCTAGTGCTCCCAAGAGGTCAAGGTTTCCGTCTCCGTCTTCTTCCTTCAAAGAAGATCCCAAGGGGACCCGTAGGACTCAGCTCTCAGCTCTGGCTTGCCTCAGCTATATGATCCTGAGGTGGAAGTGAAAGATGCATAAGACATGAGTTGGGACAGTGGTTGTTAACAGCCACGGTAGAAAGCGACGCACACCTCTCGACGCCCCTGAGCCGCTCACACCGGTGTTGCTCCTGGTCGTCTTCCCGATGGTAGTTTCAAGGGCCCATCTAGTGTGTGGCAAGTCACCGTCTGCCTCGATAACCGATATAGGCTGGTATACTGTTCACTTTTTTCCAATAGTCCCAATACTTGCTGAGACCGGTTCATGGGTGTCTATTGTTGCATTCTACATGACATTAAAGTCTACAAGGGGCTCTACGTATTGGATCTATATCCCTTCGTAAGACTATCAAAAGACCGGGATTTAGAGGCTCACGAAATCCAAAGTAGAGATAAAAATACATAAGTTGTATGGGAGGTATGGCAAAACGGATTACGCATAATTTTAAACTCACTTAAAACTTATAGTTAAAACTTAGTTACAAGAGTTATGAATCATTCAAATATCAAAAAGCACTCAATAAGTATTGATAACTGTGGCTGACTTTAACATTAAGGTCTGTTTACGAACTGATTAATGATGAATAATGATCTACCAAAGAGTATAATGTCTACTGCGAGTTCATACGTTTGCTACTTGCTACTTGCATTTAGTGGCATATATATGAACTCGCACTAAACACAATATGTTAATAGGTCCCTATGTACGGTCAGCTGTAGAGAAAAAGTACCCCCCTGCATACAAAATCTATATTACAGATGTAGTGCATAATTGTTTTCCATCGTATTTTCTCGGTAACGATCGTATTTGTCACGCTAGTTCAGTCAACCTCAGTACTTTTTGTACTGACTGAGACTGGCTGAAATAGCAAGACACATTCGTACGTTTCTGTGAAAATACGATGGAAAATAACTATATACTACATCTGTATAGGCTGGCCACACTTACCCACAGTTATCCGTATTGTCCTTAAATTTAAATTGGGTGGGGCCTGTAAGAGAAACAATTTTTTTTCTGTAGGCTGTACTCTTTAAACTGACCACCATTTGTTTAGAGATTTTAAAAAATAACTTGTGTTTTGATTTTTTTGGTACACTTTAAATTGTATTCTAAGAAGCAAAATTTGTTTGTTGTCAATTACAATAATGACGCCGTATATTGAATATCAGCATTATCATCATTTTAGCTTCCAGTCACACACTGCTGAGCATATGCCTCTCTTCGTGTACGCCACTTATCCCGGTCCTGGGCTAGTCGCATCCAGAAGTGTCCCGTGATTTTTCGAATGTCATCCACCCAACGAGCCAACGGACAGGCGCTTCTTTCATCCGAAAGAGGCCACCAATATGTCAACATTCACCTGCCATCATTCTGCGTGGCAACATTGAATACAATATTTAATTTGAATGAAAAATAGGAAATTTTTTAGACTTCATAATTTTTAAGTTATTAACCAGTGTCACCGTTTGAGAAGTACAATCTATGTTTTATTGATATGCTCGTGTTTTATACCCCACCCGGTATACAGAATAATTTTAGACTGGTCTACTGCGACGTGAACTACTGTGTCTCGTCGGACACGGCGTACCGCTCCTAGGGTTTTTGGTAAAAAGCCGAGCACATTCCAACACACGTTGCTCCTAAGCCACAAATTAAGGACACCAAATTGGTGGATTTGAACAAGTCCACTGGTTAGGACAAGAAATTATTTGGAGAAAATAGTGGAGAAATCCAGTAAAAACAGCTAGAAAGCAATAAAAATGAGCACATCGTTTTAGGAATACCACTCAAAGGTAACCAGTTTATTCTAAAGTAATTACATTTCCATCATCACCACTTAGATTGTTGATGGTTAGCAGTCCTCATCCGTGCATTTCTCCGGAAACTTCCTAGTTCACACGGCTAAACTGTGGAATGGACTGTCGACTGAGATATTTTCGGATCGATACGACCTTCAAACCTAATGAGGTAAATGAGGCTTTGTGGTCTGAAAAAAAGGCATACTTTCAACATAAAATTAATAATACTTCAAAAAATCCTCGACAACTATAATAATAATAATAATAAAAAAAAAAAAAAAAAAAAAAAAAAAAAAAAAAAAAAAAAAAAAAAAAAAAAAAAAAAAACCGCTGACACTGACGCACGCGTCAATGAAAAAAATCACTATTTTATTTAACTTTTTAGTATTTTTATCGCCGTTTTTACTTTTGGAAACAGTTTTTGTGTATTTTTACCCTTTTGAAATTACATATACCTAACATCCAACATGTGTTCCCAAGATCATAGTGCTAAATACACGGATTACGTAAACTGTCAAACGGCGATGTGAATATTCAAAATAGTGACAATGATAACAAGATCGCGTACGAAAGCGGCACAACAAAGCGCACGACCACCACCCCCGCCCGCGTCGTCCAGCTCCTCGCATTCGTCGTCAGGCGACGAATACGCTACTGCGCCTGACGCGAACAGCAGCGAGTCGAGCAGTGACGAGCGCGGGCCGTCGCCCTCGCCACCACCACCACCAGCGCGACGAGGAAGGCGACCGCTGCCGGCACGCTTGGGGCCTGCGGGACATCCTGCCCCGCCCAAGGCTCCCGCTGCCGGTGGTGCAGTGCGCCGCATGAAATGGACTCCATCTATAAACGAGAACGTCATGCGAGCGTACTATGGGGCTACAGAGGGGGGAACAAAACTATCCGCGTATCGTTCAAGAATACTGCCTCTGTTTCAGGCTCTTGAACCCACCATCATCGTGTCGGAGCAGCGATTATCGGATCAGGTGCGCGTCATTCAACGGCTAAAGCGGTTGGATGACGCGACACTTGATCGGCTTCGCCAGGAGGCTCTCTCTGCTCGCACGGCCTCCACCTCGGTGCGGAATCTGCCTGCCACGTCGCCGGATCCGGTGCCCGCACCCGACCTGGCACCGGGGGCACCGCCGGCTGATTTCAGTACCGACGAGGGGGACGTTGCGAGTCAGAGCGTGAGTATACCTGTTAATGAGCAACTGAGGAGGACTTTGGAAGAGGCGATTACGCAGTATCGCGCCACAACCAATTCTAGGCCACGATTACCACGTTTGCCTATGAATAGACGCAATCTAGCGCTAGTGGGAGCCCTAAACGCTTTACTAGAGCCATACATACGGACTAGTAAAGATTTAGATGATACGCACTCGATCATGTACTGCGGAGCCATCGCGGCGTGCCGTGTTGCTCGAGTCAAGTTTCCGGACGCTGAACGTGCACCTAGGACCGTCGGAGGTGTCCCTGCATGGCAAGCGCGGATCGAGCGTCGTATCAGCTCGTTTAGGACTCATTGCAAAGCTGATCTGCTTCAGGGAGGGCAACAATCGCCCTCGAGTAATGCGCTTTGTGAACCAGGCGTTCGCGGGGACGAATATCAGGCCCCGCGAATACATGGCCAATGTCACGGAGCGCATCGACTTTCTAAAGCAGAAAGTCTATGCATGGGCAAACCGTATTCGCCGCTACAGAGAGCGTGTGGATCGATTCCAGCAGAATCGTCTTTTTCAGAGTGACCAAAGGAAGGTGTACCGGAAGTGGGAGGAAACCAACCCTCGTGCGTCCGACACGCAGCCGCCGGATGCTACTGCCATGACTGACTTCTGGCGTAGCATCTGGTCGGTGCCTGTCGGACACACCGAGGGGAGTTGGATGAGTGTTGTCGAGCGTGAGTGCGAGTCCATCGAACCTATGGGGGCAGTCACCATCAGCCCCGATGACGTAAGTTGTGCCATCCGCACGGCCCAGAATTGGAAAAGCCCTGGGCCGGATGGATTGCACAACTTCTGGCTAAAATGGTTTCGATGCTCGCACTCGCGCTTGGCAGCACAATTTCAACAAGCCCTCGAGCTTGGTTCTCTCCCACCTTCCTTAACAACTGGTGTCACCTTCCTGCTCTATAAGTCCGGTAGTACCACGGAAGCGAAGAACTACAGACCCATCACGTGCTTGCCTACACTTTACAAGCTCCTTACATCCATTTTGAGATCAAAAATCAACGCGCATATTGTCGCTAATAACATTTTGGCCACTGCTCAAAATGGATGTAGGGTTGGGTCCCGTGGTACTAAAGAGCTCCTCCTCATAGACATGACTATTTGCCAACAAATCCGACGGAACAGGGGGGCCTTTTCCGCCGCTTGGATTGACTATAAGAAGGCCTATGATTCGGTGCCTCACTCATGGCTGGGGAGGGTCTTAGAGCTGTATAAAGTTAATACAGCTTTGAGAGCCTTTCTAAGCGCGTGTATGAGGCAGTGGACCACAGTCCTTCGTCAACCAGGAGGCGAGGATGACCGCCCTGGCCCGCAGGATTTTATAAGGATTGAGCGAGGAATATTCCAGGGTGATAGTCTGAGTCCTCTGTGGTTCTGCCTAGCTCTGAATCCCCTCAGCACCCTGCTGAAGGATTTGGGACTAGGTTGCCGGCTTCGGAGAGAGGGTGAATTAATTTCTCACCTTCTTTACATGGATGACCTCAAATTATTTGCACCAAATAGCCAAGATTTGTTGGAGCTACTGAAAACCACCGAAGTCTTCAGTAGTGCCATCAACATGGAGTTTGGTGTCGATAAATGTGCGGTTATGCATGTACAGCGGGGGAAGGTTGTAAATTCAACAAATTTACAACTTTCTGAGACAATGTCTTTCAGATCTATCTCTGAATCAGAAACCTACAAATACCTTGGTATGTCACAGTCGTTGGGTATTGAGGACGAGGGTATTAGACAGTCGGTGAAGGAGCGCTTTTTCAGTCGGCTCACAAAAGTCCTTAACAGTCTTTTGTCAGGAGGCAACAAAGTGCGCGCCTTCAACGCCTGGGTAATGCCCCTACTCACATACTCCTTTGGCATACTAAGGTGGACTCAGACCGAGCTGGACGCCCTGGATCGGAGGGTCCGACTACAGCTCACCACATACCGTATGCTACACCCACGCTCGTCTGTTATGAGATTGTACATCCCACGGAAGTGTGGAGGTCGAGGCTTCCTAAACGCCAAAGATCTCCACAACCGCGAGGTGTGCAATCTCAGGAATTATTTCCTTAACAACGAGTGTGGGATGCATCGTGACGTGGTGGCAGTAGACAGGAACCTTACGCCGCTCTCCTTGGCAAACGAGAACTGGCGCAAACCTGTGGTACTAAGTACTGCGGATCGCAAGGCGGCATGGGAGAGTAAGGTGCTACACGGGCGGTTCTACAAGGCCCTCACGGGACCTGACGTGGACCTGCTCGCGTCGGTGAACTGGTTACGATTCGGGGACCTCTTCGGAGAAACCGAGGGTTTTGTCTGTGCAATTGCGGACGAAGTTATGATGACGAACAACTATCGGAAATATATCCTGAAGGACGGTACGGTCGACATTTGTCGGGCATGCCGCCGTCCCGGAGAGTCACTCAGGCATATCATTTCCGGTTGTTCTCATCTTGCTAACGGCGAGTACTTACACAGACATAATCTCGTAGCCAGAATTATTCACCAGCAGCTTGCTCTTCTATACCGCCTTGTGGACCGCGAAGTACCGTACTACAAGTACTCACCTGCGCCAGTTCTCGAAAATAGTCGTGCCACGCTCTATTGGGATCGATCTATTATCACTGACAGGACTATTGTAGCCAATAAGCCTGACATCGTGATAATAGATCGATCGCAACGCCGGGCCGTGCTCGTCGATATCACCATCCCCCATGATGAGAATCTCGTGAAAGCTGAGAAGGACAAGTCCAGCAAATACCTAGACTTGGCTCATGAGATAACCGCCATGTGGGATGTTGATTCGACGATCATTGTCCCAATAGTCGTTTCAGCGAACGGTCTCATAGCGAAGAGTCTCGACCAACACCTTGAGAGACTCTCGCTAGGTGGTTGGATCAAGGGTCAGATGCAGAAGGCGGTGATCTTGGACACGGCGCGGATAGTGCGGCGGTTCCTCTCTCTGCAGCCCTGACCACCGGCAGCTTGGGCCCTGCCCCGCTGCTGGCGGCACACTAGGTTAAGTTTTTTACAATGTGTTTATATGTGTTTTGTATAGTATTTTTTGATGTATTTTTATATTTTACTTTTATATCCATATTGTAAAAAACATAACCTAAGAAGGAAGAGAAATAAAGGATAATAATAATAATAAATCTTTATTTCGTAAAGACATAAGTATGTTACATGAGTAGGTAGGTATTTATGATAGAATTTAACAATACTTATTACTTTAGGTTGCTACATTCGTTGCCGTCAACACTATAAATATATTCTTATGCGTAGGTATTAAGTAATAGATTACCATCGCGACATCGAATGTATCAACATGAATTGAATAACCTTATAATTAGGTAACTAATGTTTTATCATTCTTAACAATCTGATTTGTGATTCATCACTTAAGTTGTCATTAACATCCTTTGCACTGAATGCTGACCTTTACCTCCCGTACTAGTTCTAAACTGTATCACGGTGAGGTAAGAATCGTCATCCATCTGCATGTGATATGAACAACACAATATGGAAGTTGGAGTGTTACAATTATTCTACAAAAATGTATTAAATACTAAATATTTTATCAGTTATGTTACATTTTACCAGTTAAGTAATTTAACACAAAATTCTACGATGGTTGCTATCAGCTAAACTTAAACGTAAACAAGTAGTATATGCACAAGATGCAGGTGAAAAGTGAAAAATGCTCAAACTAATATTGACAAAAAAAAAATGTATTTTACTTATGTATCTATAATATCCACTGTTGTGTGTGTGTGTGTGTGTGTGTGTGTGTGTGTGTGTGTGTGTGTGTTGTATATATGAATGAATGTTTCGTTAGCCATTTATTTTATTAACTGTTCCGTGTCTTCATAACTGAGGGTTTTCAAAAATGTATCTAACACCTTTCTACATTCATAATAACTCAGGTAACGTAATTGTACATGTTTACTAACACGATTATATACTTTAGGTGCAAGCACTTTATGAAATTTGCGAGAATATGCAGACTTGCATGTAGGGATAGAATATACAAAATCACATCTGCGACGCATTGGAGAACTATGGAAAAATATTAAACGTGATATTGTTAGCTTCAATTCAAAAGAGAGTAACCTTCCTCCCAATTTAAATGACCCAAATTCAATAAATGCTCATTTCCTTACTCTCCCAGGAAATGATAGTGTCGCGATCTCTGAACTTACCTTTTATGAATTTAACCGCTTCAGCTCGTCTTCATTCAGCTTAAAGCCGGTGAGCGAAGATACTGTTTCCAAAATTATCATGAAAATTAAGTCAAATGCCCTAGGTGCAGATGGCATATCACGCGACATGATCGTACTGACACTACCACATACCCTAAATATTATTACAGCTTTAGTCAATAAGTCCATCCAAACTGGAGTTTTTCCGGATATGTGGAAGGAAGCTCGAATCAAACCAATCCCTAAAAATAATAACCCGGTTGATTACAAAGATCTCAGACCGATCAGCATTTTACCATTTCTGTCCAAAGTAATCGAAAAAATCGTTTGTCAACAAGAAACAGAGTACCTTAATGCTAAATTAATCTTGCCTGAAAAACAATCCGGGTTTAGAGCAGGTCGTAGTACAGCTACAGCACTTCTAGATGTTGTCGATGACATTTTATCAGAGGCAGATCTTGGAAACGGAACGTTATTGGTTTTACTAGACTTTTCGCGTGCGTTTGATACAATTAATCACAACCTACTTATATCCAAGCTTGCTTACTATGGATTTGACTTCGTTGCGTTGAAATGGTTCTCTAGTTATTTAAAAGACCGTTCTCAAAAGGTTGAACTGTGCAGTGAAAGTGGCACTTGTAGCTGTTCTGTAGCCTCGCCTGTTCCTCGCGGAGTTCCACAAGGCTCAATATTAGGACCAATATTATTCATTCTGTATAGCGCGGATATAATAAACTGTCTAAAGAATTGTAGCTATCACATCTATGCCGACGATCTACAAATATATTTGCCATGTCAACCCAGTAAAACCATATTCGCGGTAGACGCCATTAATCAGGACCTGAACCGTGTAGCTGATTGGTGCTTACGCAATAACCTAGTTTTAAATCCGATAAAATCTAAATTTATGGTTATAGGCACAAATAAACAAAGGCAAAAAATCAACGAGTTTGTACCGCTGTTGAAAATAGGAGATAACAACATTGAACAAGTTACACAAGCGAAAAATCTAGGAGTGATCATGGACGAAAACTTAAGATTCCATAATCATGTTTGTGATGTTGCTAGAAACTGTTTCTATAGGCTTAAGATTCTATATCAAGTTCGGAATTACTTATCCATAGAGCTCAGAATTACTCTATGCGAATCACTGATACGATCAAAACTTAATTATGCTGACACAGTTGTAGGTTCCTGCCTCTTATCTCACACAAAGAAAGTGATTCAGCGAGTCCAAAATGCCTGTGCACGTTATTGTTTTATAATTCCACCAAGAACTCACGTAACTCCCTATCTTAACAGAAGCGATCTAATGAACATGGAATCTAGGCGCTCTCTCCACTTTGCTTGCCTACTGTTCGGGATCGTGAAGTTTCAAGCACCTCGTTACCTGCATGAGAAGCTCCGGTTTTTGCAGCGCCAGAGATTATCTACTCTTCTCATGTGTCCCAAACACAAAACTGCAGCATTTCGTGGCAGTTTTAAGTACACCGCCACAAAATGCTGGAACAACCTACCACCACCTTTTAAGCAACTAACTTCTTTGCAGTCTTTTAAAATAAAAGTAAAAAGTTACCTTCTCTCTAAGCAAAAACTATTGTCAGTGTGATTGAGTGAAGCCATTACAAATCTTAAGTACTGTAACTAATTATTTATATTATTATTTTGGGTACATATATATATATTTTCTGGACCATGATAGTCATGCTAACATATGATGTCAACTGCTTCATTGCCGCTTTGTTTTTTACCGTCGTAATTATTATAGTTATCTCAGTAACTTAACTGTAGTTGGTAGCTGCGCGCAACTACGCTCCCTACAGGTGTCCACGGAAGACCAGCGTCAGCGTACTACTTCAGTAGGACCTGGCATTATGCTGAGTGTTCACCTTTTTCAGTATAATTATATACAGTGTACAAGTTAGTTATAAGTCATTTTTTCTCTTTCTTCCTCTATATGTATTGTATAACTGTGTACTTATACTGAAATAAATGATATTCTATTCTATTCTATTCTATTCTATTCTAAACCTTCAAGAAAAGAGTGTATCCCATATCCATCGGCTTCGGTTATTCCTTACCATCAGGTGATTCGTCTGTTTGTTTGACTCCTATATCTTAAAAAAAGCGGCCAAGTGCGAGTCGGACTCGCCCATGAAGGGTTCCGTACCATTCATGACGTATTAAAAAAAACTACTTACTAGATCTCGTTAAAAACAATTTTCGGTAGAAGTTTGCATGGTAATGTATATCATATATTTTTTTCAGATTTTTCATTCGGTTATTTTAGAAGTTACAGGGGGGGGGGACATTATTTTTACTTTGGAAGTGTCTCTCGCGCAAACTATTCAGTTTAGAAAAAAATTATATTAGAAACCTAAATATCATTTTTGAAGACCTATCCATAGATCATCTTTTTCATCACACCCATGAAAAAATCTTTTTTCATCACACCCACACGTATGGGTGTGATGAAAAAAGATTTTTTGAGTTTCAGTTCTAAGTATGGGGAACCCCCAAAATTTATTGTTTTTTTTTCTATTTTTGTGTAATTATCTTAATGCGGTTCATAGAATACATCTACTTACCAAGTTTGAACAGTATAGCTCTTATAGTTTCGGAAAAAGTGGCTGTGACATAATCGGACAGACAGACGGACATGACGAGTCTATAAGGGTTCCGTTTTTTGCCATTTGGCTACGGAACCCTAAAAAGGCCCTCTTTGCTGACTTTTGGATTTTAGAGATACACCGTATTATCATGCATTTAAAAATAAAATTAGGATACCTACGTAAAATGAGACATACATTTACTTTGTTCACCTATCTTTTGTATTTCGATAGGCCTGTATGTATTCAGGATCCCATCACACACAGCACACTGTCGTTTACCTAAGACACTTATATCATAATATGATTCATATCATATTCATATTATGAAATATGAGGAAAGTTCGTGTCCTTTCAGAACGTAATAGACAATAGTCAGAGCAGGCTATAAACTATTGAGATCCGAGAGCGTGCCAAGTTGGTGCCAAGTTTCACTTACAAGCGTTTTTCGGGTTATTCAACTTTTGGGTGAAAAGAAAGTACTGACCTGCTATCATGAGTTGCGTTCTCGCCCGTCACTCCATACATCTAGCGCGACTTCAAGTGTGGACTCGCGCGCGAGAACGCAACTCATGCTAGCCGGTCTGAAGACAGTCAAGGTCATCATATTTTGAACTTTTTATTAAGTAATATAATATTTCGCACACAAAATGATCAATATATACATATAAAAAGTTCTCCCCGAAACGAGACCTCGGGCGTGCTATTTCATTGCATGTAAGTATTTATAGTATCTAATATTCGTAAAAAATATACTAGGTATCACCTTAAAACACTTTTTCAATTCTCATGATCTGAAAGTGGGTCGTAGTTATTCTAATAAGTGTGCAGAAAATTATATGTTTCTGCTCTAGAGGACTTTCTAAGTTCGTTTTTTTCCTATTTACGATAAGCAATTAAAATGTTGGTTTGTTGTACAATTTTTACCTAAATTGTTAATTGAAAGTACCGTCAAGAAATACTACTAAAGTTTATACCTAGCCGTGTTTTTTTTTCTAAATGTACATGTATTTTACTTTCCTCGTATTCCAAATGAAACGTATAGCGCTCAACTCGAATGAAAGGCACCATTTCAGTCTCGGACTATTGGCGCTCTCACTGCGTTCGGGCGCCACACTACCGCGACAGAAATGGGTGCCTTTCATCCCTTGGTTAACAATCTACTATAAAAATATGATACTAAACGTCCATTTATAATAGATTCTATGTGCCTGCTTCTCTTGGTTGAAAAAAACGAGAAAATTTTAACATTTAAATACTGAATGAGTTTTTCAATGAGTTATCTACGGCTGTGTGGTGGGACAGAATATACGCTTTAAAATAACAGGCATATGTTTTTTTAGAAATTACTTAAGATAATTTCAATGCCGTAAACCTTTGTAGTACATAAAGCACTTGTCTGTAACTTGTATCACGTGTTGAAATAAGTAATTAAATATGATTAAAACTAAAACCTTGCAAGAACCATATTCCGGTTTCCAAAATACGTCTGCTACAAATAATATCAAGAAACTGTAGTTAATGAAACAAAATAAATGTCTCACCAACTTATTATAACTTTACCTTATAATTTAACACTTACGCAATTTGTTAACAAATTAATTAAAAACTCTTGGAATCAAGATTGTATTTCGCTTGTAGGGTGAGTTTGACTTTAAAATTTACTTCAGATAAGTTGGATGGAAGTTACAGCCGTATAAGGCTGCGTTTCTACCAGAGACACGTCTCTGTGCGAGGATGCGAAGCGAGGGATGTGTTTGTCATGAACCAATAGAAACACTTCATTTACTGGATACAGCTCAGCAGAGCGATGTTTTTGTCATATAAAACGCGCGAGCAAAAAACTAATAGCCACTTGAGCGTGTTTGTTATTTGAAAAGAACCCACTACATATCCTCGCTACGCATCCTCGCACCGCTCAGCTACCTCGCACATCTCTAGTGGAAACATTCAGAACGTTCCACATCCTCGGTACGCCTCCTCGTACCACTGAGCTACATCGCACATCTCTGCTGGAAACATTCACAACGTTCCACATCCTCGCTACGCCTCCTCGCACCGCTGACCTATCTTGCACATCTCTGGTGAAAACATTCAGAACGTTCCACATCCTCGGTACGTCTCCTCACACCGCTGAGCTACATCGCACATCTCTAGTGGAAACATTCACAACGTTCCACATCCTCGGTACGCCTCCTCGCACCGCTGAGCTACATCGCACATCTCTGCTGGAAACATTCACAATGTTCCACATCCTCGGAACGCCTCCACGCACCGCTCAGCTACCAGGCACATCTTAAAACTGTACAAGAGGTAATGACTTATAAAAAAAATCTGATATTTCCACAGTAAAAATACTTCTTATTTCTAACAGATTTTACCAGGTGCGAGTCCCAGCCACGTATTCTTTCTTTATAAATAGCGGGGATCCTTTTAAGAGCATATTTGGTATCTTGTTTTGATTAGGAAAAACTAGAAGAAAAATATTTTGATGCGAAAACATTTTTTTTTATGGGACAGGTCGACCAATATGGCCAACCCTCATACAAAGGTCAATAAATTTCCCCGCAAAATAATGTTCTTCTACTTTTTCCTAAGCAAAACACGATACCAAATTTGCCCTTAAACGGATCCCCACTACTTTTGTTACACCGTGTATCTTTAAACTATACCTTTACTCGAAAACGTAACTCCTTAAGAACCGAACGAATTTTGCACTTTTGAGAGATTTAGGTTGGATGGACTTTAGAAAACATTTCATCTAGTTTCCACTTTCTCCTATCTGTCCTATTAGGTTCACCTCGTATATGTAACTAACCTAACTAGACAGCTAGGACTAGTGTTGGTCTCGAAAGAGGACTCAAAAGACTCGAGTCTTTTGAGTCCTCTGCTTTAAGACTGGAGTCGGTTTTTCAGTCTTATAATTAAGTCGAAACTCGAGTTCTTTTCAACTTGTTAGAAATCCGAGTGTTTTGTAGAGACTTGAGGCCTTTTCATAGAACTCTCATTTTTTTTATTATAAAATTGTAAGGCTCACTTATTTTCTTTACTGTTACTAGTAGTTAGATGAAACCCACAAAATTTATGACGGAGTGTTTCTTCATATTCTTTTTTTTTTTTTGAAACGTAATTATATACAGCATAACAGGCGAGACCAAAGCACTGTACAATTCAGATTATATAATAGGATTACATACTAGGAAAAACAAATCACAATCAACTTTCGTCCATCACCTCGCAATACCGCAGACACATCTGATACACAGCCGTCCATCGACATGCAAACATATCACAATCTGGTGCCCATGACAGAAGGGAGTTCAGCAGCCTTAGAGCCCGCACAGCAGGCGAGTTGTTTGTTATTTTTGATTTTATTTATGAATGCACAGGCAGCTTATAGCTGACACGTGCACATCAATGTCCTGCACTTATGTTTTGTCCATTTATAAAATGTTTTTCGAGTCTGTTTTTAAAAGAGTTCACTGAGGGTGCACTGATTACGGATTCGGGCAAACTGTTTCACATTTTCACTACGCGGTTGGATAAGAAGTGTAGTCTAGGGTTGCTACTACTCTGCGTCCGCGTCAGCTTCAGAGAATTTCCTTTCAGTCTGCCACACATAATTCAAGTGATAATATCACTCAATGCGGGTACATTGTAGTGTCCTGTAGGGCTAAGATGGTCGGCTCTTTATCATTTGTCACCATGCCTGTCACCTTCTAACAAGTATGTAAGCGCGAAAGTGACGGGAATAGTGACAAGTGATAAAAATGGAACCATGCTGCAACCGCTGTAAGTCTTTTGTTTGTTTCTATAAAGTCACCGCGTTCCGCGTTCTATTGAGATATAAGTTCTTTTTTTTATGACACAGGAGGCAAACGAGCAGACGAATCACCTGATGGTAAGCGATTACCGCCACCCATGGACACCTGCAACACCAGAGGGGTTGTAATTGTGTTGCCTGCCTTTAAGATGGGAGTACGCTCTATTCTTGAAGTTCATTGGAAATGCGCTAGAAAAAGACTCAGAAGTTTGTTTAGCGCAGAGTCTCTCAAAAACGAGTCGAGTTTTTCAAATTTAGACTCGATAGACTCGACTTCCACCATCACTAGCTAGGGCTGCCCACCGAGGTCGATTATTATGGGTCACTGAGCACCCTAGCTGATGTAACTTAGCTAAATTGATTTGATTTTATATGATGGTGGTAAACAAGCCTGCGGTTCAGTAAGCGGGCACTATAGCGGATGGATGCTGGTTACTATAAAGATGCCACAAGCACTTTACCGACACACATATGATTCGCTGAAACAATGCAGATCTATGTGTCATAACTGTGTATCACATTTCGTGTCATCCACGACGACGCGCAAATTTGTCAAATCTAACTATGGAAGGTGGAGATAAAGAATGGAATCTCCATGTACTAAAAAGTGTCATCAAAGAACCTGGCGCTACAATACCTAGAATACTTGAAAAAAAAAAACAAATCATAGATAGCGCACTTCACTCCGTCAATAACGCCTAGGTTCTTAGCTACTCTAGCGCTACTCTGGAGAGATTTGGAACTATTATTTATAGCTAACAGCTGGACACTTTTGCATAAGTTCTATGGAGATTGCGTTCCTTAACTCTACCTTCCATAAGTTCTACCATAAATATTTCACTCCTTTATGTCCACACTCCATAAATCTAAACGAGTGAAGGCTCGCGACTTCGTGAATGACGCGGTGTATATACTATTGACCCATTGGGTTTGGCTGGTCGAAGTATTTTATTGAATAGATGGCGTCAGCATAGGTTTTACTTCTAGTGTCAAATTCTTGTTTTTATTTTATTCTATGGCATGGATGCTTGCCCCTCAAAGGCACACTTAGATATTATACGGGAAAAATTACCAACCTGTAACATCGTCTTTTTGTATTTTTTTTTTCTCTAACCCCATTGAAAATGAAAATATGTTGTAAAAAAGCGCTCTGCAACAAAAATATGGCAACATGGCGTTTACTAAGAAAACGACTAATTTCGCTTTCATTATTTTATTGTCATAATATCATATATTAAAAAAACAGGTAACATATACACTGGTAACAATAAAATTGTAATAAATCAATACTGCGTATCATTGTCGTGACCTCAACCAAATCCTGAACTAATATTGATTCTAAACATTGATTACGATATTCACTTCAATAAAATTTGAAATCACTGAACTTGGTAGCTGTGTTTTGTTGTATTTTCTCCCTAGTGTACGGGCCATCTGAAATCAAATTTGATTACCAAATTATAATAATCTATAATCAAAAATAATTGGGAAACAAATAAGTAGGTAACCGATTTTTAATTAATTCTATCTCATTCGAGAGTTCTCGAAGTTCCTACAAAATATCGGTTATTTAGACGACCCTACTTTATCATATAAATCTATAAAAGATGCCTTAAAATCAATAATCAGGTCGCCCAAAAATACGATGAAAAAGGACTTTGTTTTTTAGTTACATGTTTATTATTGAATATCATTAAATATTTAGAACTAAATATCATGTAACTTAAACATTATCATCAAAACATTAGCCTTTAGCTTTAATACACAAACACAAAAGTTTGTTAAAAAATATCAACAATATGCCACAGTAAAAAAAATTACCAACATATTTTTGGGCCACCTGTATTTCTTTAATACCTTTTATTTTCGGTGGGGTAAATAGTTGGAGAGATCTCAGGTTTTGTGTAAAAAGCCAATAAGTATTGATAGCATACCCTAGTTCTTACCTATTTGGACCCATTGGTTGGAGGGTTTACCGGCGTCGCTCCTGGCAGCGACGATGGCTTCACGCAGGGCAAAAGCTACGGCCACTGACATGCAGATCGGAGGTTCGCCGATTGCTAGAACATTGTTATGTAGGTAGACTTCGTTGTTTAGATTGGAAAGACGGTAGGAAGAATTAGCCTATAAAAGCTATACGTAAAACACCCGCTTGTTCTTATTCCCCTTTGATCGTCAAAGACGTCAACCGAAGCGGTTACAGCCCTTATCAAAATGGTGGCAGTATTCAAGCGTGAGTTTCTCCAAAAACTTCCTACCTCGAACAGCTAAACTGTAGAATTAATTGTCGCCCGCGGTATTTCCGGACCGATACGAACTACAAAACTTCAAGAAAAGAGCGTACTCCCATCTTAAAGTACTTGCTTTCCTTTTTTTTTCTTACTAACTATCATTCTTGCCTAAGCCTTTTCCATTAAACTATGTATCATCATTAACGTCTATTTACTGTTAATGGTATACTTACATTTAGCGCCAAGGAGCCTAGGTTCAGAGTAAGACCTATTCCGAAAATACACCCGGAAGTCCTGCGGGATGTCCCTGGCCTGTGGCACATGGTAGTTCCAGGTGCGGTCCGTGAGCACCTCGCCAGTTCCAGGGTCGATGACCAGCTGTTCGCAGGTCCAGTAGCCCAGGCCCATGATGAAAGCACCTTCGACCTTAAATTATAAATTATTACGATGTTAGGATTATTAGGGCCTGTTTAGACATTAATTAGGGTGGTTCATGCTTTTGCTATTTGCGTTTAGTAGAAATTGTATGAACTCGCAATAAACACTAATTAATGTGTAAATAGCCCTTAATGGTACAGAAACTGAAAAATCGTCCTCGAGTGTTTCCCCACAAAATAAGAAAACTATAAAATAATTCAAGTAATACATAATAAATAAGAATATTGAAACGGATTACTAGCGTTTTTTAAGTCGAAAATTGCTCGACATGGTTTTATCCGTGACGAGCAGCTTCAATAGGAGCCACACGCGTTGTCAGATCGACGCAGACGCAGAGATTTTGCGTCTTCAGCTTAAAAATCGCGAGTGACCCGTTTAAATATATTTTATATACTGTCTGCATCTCACAGAAGTTTTGTAATACATAATAAGGGATACAAAAAATCTTGAAGGTTCTTACTTGTCCGATATCAATCTCAGGGCTGACGCTCTGTCCAACATCTTCCAACACATCAACGCGTATCACCTCCCACTCTCCAGTTAGGATGTCTACCTCCACCTCTGCTAGCGTCACCCCATACACATCCACTTTCTGCGTATCAGCCATCGTAACAAATCCATGCGTCTGTAAGTCCACATTAGCGTTAAATGCTGCCTTGACCAACGCCTCCCACGTCGCACTAGGATTATCCTTCCTTATAGGCGCCAACCGGACTAAGAGCTCCTCACAACACCGCTGAACACCTATCCCAATATTTATAGACGTCAAACTACCTCCAGATATAAACCCATTAGGGTTTATTATCGTATTATTCCCCTTGATTTGTATCTTATCAATAGATATTCCTAGGAAATATGCAGCAATTTGAACAGCTTTCGTATTTAAACCTTGGCCCATTTCTATTCCACCGTGAGTTAGAGTAACACTTCCATCGTCATGGTAAACTGAGAGTGTTATATCAAAATATTGTCCACCGAAAGGCTGCCATCTCAGAAGGGAAAATCTCAAGCCTCTCTTCTTCCACCTGTTCTGACTATTGAATTTATCAACGAACGCTTTTCTTTCATCATATTGTCCGTCTGCTTTTATTCGGTCTACTTGTTCTCTCAGATCAGTATAGGCAGGGTCTAGATTTCGCAATCGCACTTCTAAAGGATCTTGTGATAACTCGTATGCGATGCGCTCCAAGATAAATTCGGCTGAAGCAATAGCTTCCAGAGTTCCTGTAACACATAAAAAGAACAGTATTGTAAAAATGTATTTATTTCTGTATTTAATTCTATAAGGTATTCTCTATTACCAGTCAATGTTCGGGCAAATCAGATAAGTTTCAAATAGTGTAACACAAAAAGGAGAGGTATCTATCCAAATGGAGTTAAATATTATATGAAATAAAAATAATTAGGTTAAAAAACACAACATCAATAAAAACTTGTAATGTAGTAAGAAATAATATAAAACTATAAAGAACGTCAAAAGAGAGAAAGTCGACGAAAAGAAAAAAGCAGAGATACCAAAAAGAGCGCACATGGATCTGTAAAGAAATAATAAACAAAGTACGTCGTTTTGTGGCATTTGCAAAAGACAAGTCATAAGATACATGAACTTATAACTGGAGCACTATAAGAGCCAAGCTGGTTACTCTTACCCGGTGACCGGCACCACGTATTGCTTGCAGTATCCGTAGTGACATTGAACACCTTATAGTCGAACCGCGCCTTCTCATAGCAGTTGTTGAAGACGTCCAGCGTCGCCAGGAACAGGGGCTCGTCAACGACGTAGCCGTGGTCCATGTAAAGATTTTCGTTGCAGTATTGGATTTTGCCTGTAGCATCTACTGCTACCTGAAATGCCGGGAATATGTAAAAAGATATTAATTTGTAAATAACAGATTTCACTGTATACTAAACTCTATTCACATTAAGTACACTGTTTTATTTTGTATACCTAGATACAATGTTTCTTGGACCCCAAGTCAAATCAAAGCTGGAAAAAATTACATGTATAATAAACGTTATGACGTTTTAGTTACAATGTTTTTTCTTTAACAAAATTAAAACTGTTTCTTTTAATGCAAAATATTATACCCTAAATAATTTTAAGGAAATATATAGTGTTAATTGCCAATCAAATCAACGAAATAAATTTCTAAAACCGCTACTATTAACGCCATCTATTGGGGAATTAACTGTTAATGAAGAAAATAAAATCTGTACTTGTCGTTATTTTCTTCTTGCTAAGTATATTTTCGCCGTAACGCCGTCTTTATCAGTTAAATTAAATTATTGACTCTATCTTTATGCCCATAAAACATAAGTTTTCTTTTGGTTTTCAAATGCACAGCTTACAATCATCTCTACTTTGCCATAAGGTAAGCTCTTAGATAATGTCGTATAAAGTTCGCATTTTGTATTTTAAGTTTGGTACATTAAGTTTTTCTTATGAGAGTTTGTATTTTAAGTTTAAATAAATTATAATCAAATATTGCTATACAAATTATAACCAGTGGACCCTGGCAGTTGTTTCCCTGCTGCACATATAGTATATTGAGTGGCAGATCCAGCGTGGACAATTGGGTCAAAATATTTTTTGTATGTGGTAGTAGTAGTAAATCACTTAATTAACATAAAACAGGAAAGAACAGGGATCTCTTCCAGTTAACCTTTGAGCAATTGAGGAAGACTATGTATGTTTTAAGATTACGCGACTCTCCTGTGGATATCATAAAACAAACGGACTTAAAAGCCTAATTTTCGTATGTTATCCTTATCGTCATGTTAAAACCAAATGATTCTTATAATTTATCTGATAATTTTTAAAAAATCACAGAAAAACCGGTTCTTCCAATCGTTTTCGACCCAGTTCATAGGTATTTTTTTTAGGTTTTCTAAGCAGACTAACCTCATATTCAGTAGAACACGGTAGCCGCTTGCCCACAGCATGACTCTGCGTAGTGAGAGGTAATAATATCCTGCATGGACGGTTCAGCTTGTGGGTAACCAGTGCGCTTGCCACAGCCGCCTGGTTTCCTCGGGATATTTTTATTCCGTACGCACCGCCCAAGCGACGCACGTGTACGTCTATTCTGGAAGCATTCTATAATTGTGTCAATGAATTTTAATAATGTGCTCCGCCCATTACTTTTGTGCGTTCAGTTTTAAGAACTTGTTCAAGATAAAAAAAAACCTGAAGTTAACTCTTTCTGTCTGTCTGTTACCTCTTATCGATAAACCGCTGAACCGGTTAATATATAATTTGGTATAAAGAAAGCTTGAGTTCTAGGTTCTAGGAAAGGACATAGAATATTTTTTATCACATAAATAATTCCTTGAGGAATTGTTTCCTTCACGGTGGAATTTACCTATTTTACGCAGACGAAGTTGCAGGTAGAAGCTAGTTTCTATTGATTGAGTAAACATTTCATGACAGACAGGGAGAACTTACTTATTTTCCGGTATCTTGAGAGCCCGCGATATCATATACTGCACCCCGTCCATATGCTGCGTAGTGCAATGCACCTCCAAACCCTCTTCCGTCGGTTTTGCTACACTCACTAGCACTTCCATACAAAAGTGCATCTGTTGGTAAATCGTTTCCTCACCCTTTATCACTTTAGTAATCTCCGATCCTTTACTAGTAGCCGGGACTGCTTGTCCCAATTTAGTCCTGTTCGTATCTTTCTTTGCAACTTTTATATCTATGACTGGCTTCTTAACATTCTTGTATCTGACTTGAACAAGTTTCGCGGCGTATTCTGCTATAGTCCTGGTCTCAGCTACTAGAATTCCAATGACTTGGCCGTTATATTTGACGGGACCAGAACAGAATAGCTCTTCTTGAGCGAGAAAGAAAGGGTTGTCTCCTGGAGTGAAAGAATTGACGCCTGGAATGTCTTTTGCTGAGTAGAATGTTACTACGCCTGGGTGATGCTGGAATTAAGAACAGAGGACAGAAGAATTTTATTGTTCTTTGATATAAATATCTCACATCTCACCCATTTGGAATGACAGGAAATAAAACACTAAGTAGGTAGGTATTTTAAACTCAATGATTGTAGGTATGCTACTGGTGTAGCGTACACCTCACATCAGCCAATGCAAGTTCTGGGCTTCACGTTGGATTGCACTATATGATTGTTTTATGGACTTGTGAAAGAGCTCTTGAGGCCTACTCCCAGAAAATAATTTTGAACACATATATTGTGCAACTTTATTTTTTTTTGTAAATTTTTGCAAGTGTCCCTGGTCATTCATAGCGAAAATACCCTTTGTTATTATTCTGAGATGCAACAATTGTAACAACTTAGATTGCAGAAACAGATTGTTAGTATAGAAGAGTAATTTACCAAGGCTTCACTGGCATCAATGTGGTCAATCTCACCAACTGGGACTCTGGCCAGAACAAATGCTCCAAACACTTCTCGCGGGAGGGCCGGCAGGTCTTCTGTGTACGGTGCTTCACCAGCACACTGGATCTAGGTATAAATAAATGAATAATATGACACAACCTTACACGGTAACACGGATCACTACAGATGGTGCAGGTCTGCCTGCACCCCAGGCAGACCTAAAAAAGAGATGGCGGGACGACTTGGATGCATTTTATCCGGATTGGCGAGAAAGTATAAACGACAGGTCGAGTGGAAGAAACGAGAGGAGGCCTTTGCCTAGCAGTAGGATATCAATCTAGGTTAATAAAAACTTTGCACAGTGATCCATGCCCCAAACTAAGCAAAGCTTGTACTATAGGCAAATAAAGACATACTTGAATATATGAATACATACTTCGATTTTTTATCCCTTCTTGATATGTTTTGTTTGATATGAGTATGTGATGAATAAAATAAAGGAAAGTAAAAGTCGTTACCTACTTACCAGTGCCTCAACCTTCTCAATAGGCTGGTTGAGGGGCCACAGCATGGGGTTGGTGGTAAAAATCTGCCTGCCATCAGAGACGGGACGTGTTTTGCTTAAGACGATCCCACCAGAAGCGTATTTAGGGGACACTATGTTACCGGGACACAGTGACAGAAGACCCTGTTGGTAAAGGTCATAATAATGTACCTATTATAAAGTTAGATTCATCTAAAACAAACCATAGATAGAGATGAAATTAATGATACTTTTGTTACATTTACCTCAAGTTTCCTAAGTTTTAAGGCAGTTTTATTGTTCCTTCAATGGTACAATAAAACTGTGTCCTGATAGGACTATACCGTCATTCAAGCGACAGGAGTCATAGGTATCTAGGTTTTTTGCTTTGTGTGTGCTGATAGTCATAAGGGGCTTAAAATCAAAATTAAATCGAAAGCCAGCGCGGCTGGCCTACAAGCAAGCACCATGATGTGTACTATTTCGTGGTTTTCATTATTTTTGTCTTTTGTACGTAAGTAAAATCACACTATCATCAGATTATATCATTTTCTTTTTAGACTGTGTAACAATGTCGTTTTTAGGGTTCCGTAGCCAAATGGCAAAAAACGGAACCCTTATAGATTCGTCATGTCCGTCTGTCTGTCCGATTCTGTCACAGCCACTTTTTTCCGAAACTATAAGAGCTGTACTGTTCAAACTTAGTAAGTAGATGTATTCTATGAACCGCATTAAGATTTTCACACAAAAATAGAAAAAAAACAATAAATTTTGGGGGTTCCCCATACTTAGAACTGAAACTCAAAAAAACTTTTTTCATCAAACCCATACGTGTGGGGTATCTATGGATAGGTCTTCAAAAATGATATTGAGGTTTCTAATATCATTTTTTTCTAAAATGAATAGTTTGCGCGAGAGACACTTCCAAAGTGGTAAAATGTGTGTCCCCCCCCCGTAACTTCTAAAATAACAGAATGAAAAATCTAAAAAAAATATATGATATACATTGCCATGTAAACTTCCACCAAAAATTGGTTTGAACGAGATCTAGTAAGTAGTTTTTTTTTAATACGTCATGAAATTAAAAAAAAATTTTTTTTTTCAACATACCCATACATGTGGGGTATCTATGGATAGGTCTTCAAAAATGATATTAAGGTTTCTAATATCATTTTTTTCTAAACTGAATAGTTTGCGCGAGAGAACCTCCCAAAGTGAAAAAAAGTGTGTCCCCCCCCTGTAACTTCTAAAATAACAGAATGAAAAATCTAAAAAAAATATATGATATACATTACGATGCAAACTTCTAACGAAAATTGGTTTGAACGAGATCTAGTGAGTAGTTTTTTTTTAATACGTCATGAAATTAAAAAAAAAAATTTTTTTTCAACATACCCATACATGTGGGGTATCTATGGATAGGTCTTCAAAAATGATATTAAGGTTTCTAATATCATTTTTTTCTAAACTGAATAGTTTGCGCGAGAGAACCTCCCAAAGTGAAAAAAAGTGTGTCCCCCCCCTGTAACTTCTAAAATAACAGAATGAAAAATCTAAAAAAAATATATGATATACATTACGATGCAAACTTCTAACGAAAATTGGTTTGAACGAGATCTAGTGAGTAGTTTTTTTTTAATACGTCATAAAATTAAAAAAAAAAATTATTTCGTCAAACCCATACGTGTGGGGTATCTATGGATAGGTCTTCAAAAATGATATTTAGGTTCCTAATATAATTTTTTTCTAAAGTGAATAGTTTGCGCGAGAGACACTACCAAAGTGGTAAAATGTGTGTCCAAAGTGGTAAAATGTTGAACGAGATCTAGTAGTTTAAGTAGTTTTTTTTAATACGTCATAAAGGAACCCTTCTTGGGCGAGTCCGACTCGCACTTGGCCGCTTTTATTTTTTCATTACCATCAAAGGCTACAAAATGCTTTCATGACAGATATCAGGGACGCTCCTATATCTTTTTTGTTTTATTACCTTATAAAACAAATTCACAGCAAGGTCTCTCCTATAGTTCGCCGAAGGTTCCGGCGGATTGTCTACCACCACCAGTTCCTGCATGAGGACCTTGATGGCGCTCTGCAGCGTGTCGTTGGAGAACAACTGTCTTCCAAGAAGAAACCTTAATGAAAGAAATATGTGGAGCAATGATTAACGAATTAAAGAATCAATATGGCGAAGGACGCCATTTAATATTTACTACGGGAAAAATCGTCTTAGGGCAAGAAATCTATTATTTGTATACCTACGTATAATACGTCGCTTAGACACATTCAGAAAGAAAGAGCTTCACTCTTGCTCTACCGACCTTCTATAAGTGGAGTAGATAATATGTGTACAAACGCAAGAGTTAAAATCAATGAAAGAGCTTGACGGTCTTCCCTTGGAGACGGGTTTTCCCACATTTACCGTAATGTAAGTTTTTTTAAATAAAATTATATAATGATATGAGCAATATTACTATCGACACAAACCTCACTTCAGGTTTTGTCGTTGTCTAACTACATTTAAGGTCAGACTCTAGTTTACCTCTCAGTATTCTTGGCGTGTGTGAAGTGCGGAGAAAGCCCGCTAAAGACCATTCGAGCTAGACATACATGGTCTTGCGGTGCGCAGAACTTGTAAAGGAATGCGGCGTTGACGATGGCGTGAGCGTTTTGAGCGCGCGGCATTACCTGTAAAATTAGTTGGACTATAAGGTTGCAGCCACAAACATCTTTACAAGGCAGCTTTCCAAAAATATATGTACAAACCTCCAAGACACTGACAATAAGGTCGTGTAAATTTATACCTTATATTTAAAAAGTGAAGAAATACTAGGTGAAGCTCCTCAGCTTCCCCTTTTTCTTTTTCTCCTTTTCCCCCTCGGAATCTGAGTAAACAAGTGAAGAGCGAAGTATAAAAGGAGGGAGAACAGCAGCCATTGGTTCAAGCAGCCAAAAAAGAGAGAGAAAGAATAGAGATAAAGAGAGGTATGGGAATCATTGTAAATTTCATCACGTCGTGTTTTTAAACCGTCCGGTTCGAAATGTAATCCGTCCGGTACGTACTATGTGCCTGATGAGTTTTTTTTTCACAAAAGTTTACTTTTCGTTTTTGAGTAAATTTATGTAGAAGTTGCATTTGTGTTTTCTAAAGTTTGTTGACTGAAATCATTCAAAATTAAAAATACGTTTTTTCAAACTCTTCCCCCTATCTACTATTGAACTTATAATCTATTATTGTTCATAGAGATCGGCGATAATCCATTGGACCTTCAAGAAGGTTCTAACGACTGCTTAATACGTGCTTCATTACTGTGTTTTGCGGTAATTCTTACAATTGCTTTGTTTTTTCAAGTACTCTGTTAAGTAGATGGGGCAAAAAGAAAAACTAAACACTATAAACATGTCGATTTGCATCAATCTAAACGTCTCTTATTACTTATTTTATAGGAGACTGAGACTTTCACTGGGCGTCCAACGTGAGTTTAGATCCTCGGGGACCGATCGGGGCACAGAAATATTTCTGTGGATCGGGGTCTGGATATTTACCTTAAAGGACACGAATTTATACGAACGGCTAAGAGGCGGGAACAGGACGTTCAAGATGACCTTTCCTCTCATATCCACCCGGAGAAACGCTTCAGGCGTCATCGTTATGTGCACTCCGTAATGGTCCACTAAAATTGTAAATATAAACATGAAAATAATCAGATTATCGAGATTTTTTTAATTAAATTTCGCATTTGCGTGATATTACTGGTGATTGCAATAATATCAAAATCGAAGTTGCTGCCCGGTTTTTTGAGTAATGCTGGTGTAGTCTGAATCTGGAACCTTTATGGTATGCTCCAAGGATATTTGGCATCTTAATAAGTTTATGGCAAAAGGAGAATGGGCAATTTGTCCCATGGATGTATACTGTTGAGACATATCTCGTTTGAAAGGGTTGACTCTTAGCATTATTTTATTGTATGACACCAACTTTGGATAACGTGCAGGGACTGAGCAATTAAAAAAAAAGAGTGGCGAATATAAACTGTTGTTTTACAAAGTACTTGTTACGTAGCCGGTTGTTAGGTGTTTTGTATGAAAGAATATGAGAAATTCTAGATTTCTGTTTACCACTACTTACGTTTAAGTACGTACAGGGCTGGAATTAGTTGATATAACATATGCTTGAATGAAAAATATTGCTATTAAACACTGAAACTTGCTTGTATACTCAAGCCATATATATCATTTAAAAGACATTTTTATAAGGTATTTTAATATATATATACTTGCACTCAAATGCTTGCAGGGGCGGTAATAAAACGAGTTTTTTCGTTAATTAATTGTGGTAAATGCCGCTTTGTTTGTTCTACCTGGCACTAGATGGAGCCTTGGTAGCAGTTTGGGTAATTTTTACTATTGGTATATACAATTGAGTCATATCCTATTTGGAAGGTCTTCAATTAAGCATTAATTACTTATATGACACCAAAGACCGAAAGTGTCCAGGGAAGATGATATTAATAATTTTGATCATGCGCTGCGGCGTAAACTGGAACTAAAAAATGTCATTCATCTAGAGTTACTTTTGTAACCATTTACATCACTTTGCATGCCTGAAATATAATGAAAAAGTAATTTATATATTTTTTTAAATTATTACTGCTCAATAAATGGCACTAAACTACTTAATTATGATTTTTCAAATCCTCTCTAGTACTGACATCTTGCGTGCAATAGGAGAACCGAATGAGCGGCAAATGCTGGATCCGTATAGTCGCTTATAAACGCTAAAAATGTCACCGAAGAATAAGTTTGTTTAATTCGGAACTTTGACAATAAAAGGAGTGGTTACCTTGAACTAGTAAGTTTCGTCTATTTATCTCTCTTGCTCTTACATATTCGAGTGATAAAGGTAGAAAAAGCATTACATTTTTTAAAGTTCGCGTTATGTCCCGCTAGAAACGTTATATAAACTTATTATTAAACATGAAATAAGATTCCTAAGCAATAAGTAGGTAAGTAAATGTATTTATGGAGTAGTTGGAGTACCATAATTAGCAGCAAGAAAATAAATCTAAGTTTATATGTTACGATAAAATAAATCGTAAAAAGGTACTATGTACATACTTGTTTTGTCTCTCTGCAGGAAAATTGTGTAAAAGTGAAACATTTGAGATTGCGTCGCGGTTCAAAGCAACGTTTCCTTCGTTTGCCATATGAAGCAGGATTAAATTGTGTAGTTTTAAGTTCTCATGTAAGTGAATTGTCAAATTCTTAGTGAGAATAAAGAATCTTAAACCTAAAATTAACGCAGTGAATACAATAAAAGCATCAGCGACTCTTAACTGCTTGCCAAGCTAAGATAGTAGCTGTATTTCGTTCCATTATATATACATATGAAATAAAAACTTTTGAATACATTTAACACCTTTATTTCATATAAATTGAAAAATAACTGACGGCATACATTTTCTTCACGGTCGCACAAATATTAGCAGGATGAGTCGACAAGTTAATTTAAAGCAAGCATTGGTGAATAGGTGCATCCAGATCCAGATAAGAGAATGCATGGTTATTGCGCCAATCTCGGACCATTTGCGATTAGTTTGCTAGCTGAAGCGGGTTAACGAAAAACAGTAACTGGCGACGCTAGCTGGCGCGGACGCGTGCGACGAATTTTACCTACAAAGGCACCCGCGCACGTGCACCCGCTCCGTGCACTCGCGCCAGCTAGCAAACGCCCTTAACCTTTTGAACGCCAAGAATACCTTAAGGCGTCGTAACTAGCTATGCTCAAAGCGTCATAAATACATTATAGCTGATATAGCCGCTGTCAGAGTAACCTTCACACTTTCAAGTAAGGTTTAGGGCATAGGGCGTCCGCAACGTCGCGCGTGTGCATGGAGCGGGCGTGCGGCTTAGAGCTCGTTCCCACTATGTCGGATGTCGTGGCGATTTTTAATCGTGTGTCGTTGCCGCTGTTCTCACTATGTCGGATGTCGGATCCGGATTTCAATCGGGTGTCGGCGGTACTGTTCCCACTAGTCGTCTGTCGTGCACGATCGCAGCTGGCGTGTATTTTTCGAGTGGGTAGCGAGGCTTAGTACAAGATGAACGTCGACGAAATGTTTGTGGTTTTGTATTATTTGCGAAAGAAACGATTAGAGGCAGTTAAAAAAAGCGGCCAAGTGCGAGTCGGACTCGCGCATGAAGGGTTCCGTACAATTTAAGACGTATTAAAAAAAAATCTTCTTACTAGATCTTGTTCAACATTTTACCACTTTGGACACACATTTTACCACTTTGGAAGTGTCTCTCGCGCAAACTATTCAGTTTAGAAAAAAATGATTTTAGGAACCTAACTATCATTTTTGAAGACCTATCCATACATACCTTACACATATATGTTTGATGAAAAAAATTTTTTTTTAATTTTATGACTTATTAAAAAAAAACTACTCACTAGATCTCGTTCAAAACAATTTTCGGTAAAAGTTTGCATGGTAATGTATATCATATATTTTTTTTAGATTTTTTATTCTGTTATTTTAGAAGTTACAGGGGGGGGACACACTTTTTTTCACTTTGGAAGGTTCTCTCGCGCAAACTATTCAGTTTAGAAAAAAATGATATTAGAAACATTAATATCATTTTTGAAGACCTATCCATAGATACCCCACACGTATGGGTATGATGAAAAAAAATTTTTTTTTTTTATTTCATGACGTATTAAAAAAAACTACTTACTAGATCTCGTTCAAACCAATTTTCGGTGGAAGTTTACATGGCAATGTATATCATATATTTTTTTTAGATTTTTCATTCTGTTAGTTTAGAAGTTACGGGGGGGGGGACACACTTTTTTTCACTTTGGAAGGTTCTCTCGCGCAAACAATTCAGTTTAGAAAAAAAATGATATTAGAAACATTAATATCATTTTTGAAGACCTATCCATAGATACCCCACACGTATGGGTATGATGAAAAATTTTTTTTTTTTAATTTCATGACGTATTAAAAAAAAACTACTTACTAGATCTCGTTCAAACCAATTTTCGGTGGAAGTTTACATGGCAATGTATATCATATATTTTTTTTAGATTTTTCATTCTGTTATTTTAGAAGTTACGGGGGGGGGACACACATTTTACCACTTTGGAAGTGTCTCTCGCGCAAACTATTCATTTTAGAAAAAAATGATATTAGAAACCTCAATATCATTTTTGAAGACCTATCCATAGATACCCCACACGTATGGGTTTGATGAAAAAAGATTTTTTGAGTTTCAGTTCTAAGTATGGGGAACCCCCAAAATTTATTGTTTTTTTTCTATTTTTGTGTAAACATCCTAATGCGGTTCATAGAATACATCTACTTACCAAGTTTGAACAGTACAGCTCTTATAGTTTCGGAAAAAAGTGGCTGTGACAGAATCGGACAGACAGACGGACATGACGAATCTATAAGGGTTCCGTTTTTTGCCATTTGGCTACGGAACCCTAAAAAGGAGATATTGGGTACACCCAATTCTCAAGGAAAGATTTACCTTATGAATATTTCAGAATTTGATAGCTGAATTAAGAAGCGATCGCAACGACGCGGCAGCGACGCGCGGGTGTGTGAGGGGGTGCCGCGCGGGCGGCGCGGGCGAAATCGTTCCGACATCCGACAAAATGTGAACAGCGCTATATTCACTCGTACGCGAGCGAGACACGACACGATTTTTTTCCGGGCTGGGAGGGCTGGCAAAACGCACGACATTTTATGTCGTATCCGACACAAAATCGTTGTCGGACGAGTGTGAACAGCTTCATATAAAATGTTCTGCCAGTGGAACGTACGATTAAAAATCGCCACGACATCCGACATAGTGGGAACGAGCTCTTACAGTATGAGCAACGCTAACTGGCGCGGACGCGTGCGACTGATTTTACTTACAAAGGCACCTGCGCGTGTTTGCCCGCTCTGTGCACTAGCGCCAGCTAGCAAACGCCCTTAACCTTTTGAACGTCAAGAACACCTAAAGGCGCCGTCACTAGACATGATTTAAGGGCCATGAACACATTAATGATTATAGCTGTTATAATCGCTGTCAAAGTCCCTAATGTAATACTCATGCACTTTCAAGCTCACTTGCGCCCGTGACCTTGGCATGTGAGTAACGTTTTTGTTATGGCGTTCAAAGGGTAAAATATCAATGTCGTAATGCGTCGCTAGCGCGTTATTTTCGAATCGCACCCGTGTTCCCGTGTTGGACTGCACACGCGGTGTACACTTCTTGTTATTGTAACCGTTTGTGCGCCTAGATAACACAAGTACACATACACAACTCGCAAAATGCTCGCGTGCTCTTGTTTATATGTAAAGTACGTCTTCTAGGGCCGTGGATTGGACCCACGCGACCGGCGGGGCGGTGAGCGGCATACATTGGTCGCAATGCAAGCTGTAAAGCTAGTGCAGTGCATGAGGGACGCGCGGCTTTCTCTCACCACATCTTTAGGTGTTCTTGCCGTTCAAAAGGCTAAAAGCACCCAATGAGGTGGCTTTACATTAGCTAGATGCCGGCCCACACGCCGATCCGGTGTGCAGGCTAAGGAAATCGCTATGTAGGCCAATTCGAAAGTGCAACTGACATTAAACCAATTTTAGAATAATATTGGAATGATACCAGTTAGCTGTCATTCGTGTGTTCATTTCGCACTTATACGCATGTATTTGTGCGAGCGAGACGCCCGCAACTAACTGATATGATTCCAATATTACTCTAATATCGGTGTGCACGCCCCTTATATTCATAAGCAAGGTAAGATTGAACCACTATAGAAGGCAGCGAAGAGGCCGGCAATGGAACTGGTAGCGTTTGATGGAGTCAGTTTTCTGTCAAATGCAAGTTCAAATTGGCCTGACTGTCTCACTCGCACACCGGAGTAGCGTTTCATATAAGCGTACTTTGTTATATCCAATCGACCCGCTCTATTCAGTAGGTTTCATTATCTCGATCCATCAGTTAAGTAACAATCTCTTCAATCTGGTGGATCGAGATGGTGGATCCTACTGGACAGATGGAACCTATGGATAGGAAAACGTTATGCTCAACAATTTGGTAGCAGAAGCGATGTGATTTTTTAAAATCGCGACTGTGTCGTTGACATAATATATCTGAGGACGGGCCTTACGGGCAATAAGAATGGGGCCAGTACAGCGGTGTTACGCACACGAGTTTGAGCCAATCGTGCAGTCTAACGCCACAAGTACCACGACGTGATTGGTTGATGAGTTCGCATTATGCACGCGATTGATCGCATCTAGTTGCGTTAGACAGCACGATTGGCTCGAATTTGTGAATGACACAACTGAACTAGCACTATCGTTATTGCCCCTAAGGTCGGTCCTTAGATATATGGTAAGCGTCAGGATGGCGGTGGACCTCAGCGAATTTCAAAGAAATATTTATAAACATATTGTACCTTCTGTGTACCTTTAATATAAACCAGTGTACCTTTCCCCAAAACGAGATATTTTACAAAACGGTCCACCCGCCAACCTGACGTCAGGATGGCGGGTGGACCTATGAAATCTTGCATTATACCGCACTAAAAGTATGCAGTTATATTGTGCATGAGCTTAGCCTAGCTAGCTTGTTTTGGGGAGAGGTACACCGGTTTCTATTTCTATTTACAGAGGTAAACTGAAGGTACAGTCACCATCATATATATCGGAGCGGCCAAGGTACCCACGAATATCTGAACATGCCTCTACTGTCAAGAGGTTAGAGTGCGTGTTTAGAGATCTTTGAGCACCTCGGCCACTCCGATATATCTGATGGCGACTGTACCATATAACTGCATACTTTTAGTGCGGTATAATGCAAGATTTCATAGATCCAACCGCAATCCTGACGTCAGAATGGCGGGTGGACTTTTTCTTAAATATCTCGTTTTGGGTTAGGTACACAGAAGGTACAGTATGTTTATAAATACTTACTTACTGCTATGGCGCAGCGACCCGAAGTGGATCTTGGCCTCCGACACCAAAGACCGCCATGCTTCTCTGTCCAAAACCGTTTCCATCTAGTCGACGGCGCCGAGTTCGCTAAGGTCTTTTTGCATTTCATCTCTCCAGCGGGACCTACCTAGGACGTCTAGACGGTCTTCGGCCATTTGGAACTTCAGAGTACGCCCTCCAGGCTGCACGATCCTCACCCATCTGGACTACGTGCCTGAGTCATCGGAGTCTGGCAGCGCGAAAAATCCTAGGACTCACACGTGGAGAGGATGGAACCTGGAGACTCCACAGGAATCAGGACATTGAAGATCTGGTGTCCGAGCCGGACGTCATTGGATGTTTATAAATATTTCTTTGAAATTCGCTGAGGTCCATCCGCCATCTAGACGCCAGATGTCAATGCCGAGTGCGACCGCCCTTAAAGCGGTATATTATCTCTAGTCTCTCCAATATGTTCTCCTGGTGGGTCCACGGGGTTTATTTAGCGGGTCTACGTGTACCTAATTATTTTTACCATGGGCCGACCATGAACACGATTCTATTTTGAAAACGTTGCCCGCGTAGCTACTTCAGTCTTAGGCGGTATATACTCTACACCACGTTCACAAAAGATTGATATTTTAGGTAAAAACTCACATTTCGCTATATTTGTCCATAGTAAATACTAATTCAAAAACTACTGTAGGGCCTAAAATCTTCTGTGATAGTAATGTAGAAATAAATACTGTTGACAGGCGGTCAACGGTATTTAGTACAATAATTACACTGAAACAATTCGTATAGAATACAGAACCTATGAATAATATATATCTAGAGAATCTAACTTTAATGCAATAATATAATTGAACAAAAGAAATACATTAGTACGAGTAGTACGATCAACCTATATGTCTATTTTTAATAGTCTTAATGTTCGTGTATCGGTTCTGTATTCTATGGCCATTAATTATGCTTTATTTTTCAACTTTCTTTGACTACACACAAGTACACATTATATTTGCTTTTTTCTTGAACTTTATCTTGCCCATGTTCGATTCTTCTTATGTCGATGCATCCTCATTATTTCCGTATGGTTTCTGAAAATACAATAACAGTTTTTGTATTGTTTTCTAATACCTATGTTTGAAGTCGGTTTCCTATTTTTAAGAGAAGTTTTTTTTTTCATGTAAGTACCGTCAAGTGGGGTAAATTAGAGCAGATGGGATACCTATCGACAATTATGTCAATAAACAGTTTTACGTTCCATCAAGAATTGAGAGGTTGCCTCAATTCCTCATGGAACCCATGATGTAAGCTAGACCTTTACACAAATATTCCTTAAACCTCGTTAACCCTTTACCAGGCCCCGAAGAACCAGCGTGTCTTAATACGTACTTTATATGCTGTTGCAACCGTATTGAACGCCTTGTAAAAAATGTATTTATGAACGTCGGAGATCTTCCTTTAAACCAGAAATAAAAATGTGGGTTAAGGTTATCCCATCGCCTGTCTAAGTAATGAACTGTCATACTAGATTTTGTCTTATTATATTCTTGATCAGGCCAAGGGATATATTCCACCCACATCTTATATCGGTTATAATAGTCAAGGTTTAACTCCAAATCTCCTACGAAACATTATATCAATCACTGAAAAAAAATCACTTACTTACGTGAGTTTTTATGACATGACAAGACAATTTACCGGGCCATGGGAAATATAGCTCCCACACAGTTAAACTCTAATAAGGCCATGGGATAATGTCAACCCACATCCTAATTCTGGTCATACACAATAATGCATGAATATTTAGCAATGTTTCCGATTACATTAGCTTTCAACACTCAAAATCTACAAAATATCAAAAAATTATTCGACCTATGTACTTCTGTTTCATAGAAATTATGAAAAGTGTTCGAATTTATCCGTAGTTTACTGAAATTAGCGTTCAAGTGAATTTAAACGGCTGCCAAAGATATATTACGCAATTTAGAAGCGTGTTGTGAATGAAGATCATAAAATAATATTTTCAGGGATTGACAAAATATTTTGTAGGTGGTTTGGAGTTAAAACCTGACTACGGTAACCGATATAAGATGTGGGTGAAATATATCCCTTGGCCTGGTAAAGGGTTAAGCAAGTAGCTTCTTTACAAACATAACAAAGAAGACAAATCGTCTAGGGTGAAATACGCATCGTTAAAGAGTTATTTTCTGGTCCTGATCAGAAGTTCCACTTCTTCAAATAGCACTTTTTTGAATGGCAATGCCTGGTCTGTTGATGAAACTAAAAAACGCCTATAAGATTTGGGGAGTTCCCTTAATTCCTCGTGGTTTTGTCAAAAATAGGACCATCTTGGAACTATATACCCACTTTCAAACGATAACTAATTTTCAACATTGGTTCAGAAAATTTTTGAAGTCGGTTAAAAAGTAGTATCTTTACAATACTTTCCTTTTACTAAGAAGGGATGACTACTACAATTTGCTTACTAAGTAAGTACTTACTTACTATTAGTATCAGATTGGAGTCGACTCGAGAGTCGATAAAATGGGCGTCGCTACCCTTTCCGGGTGGGGGGGATTTCACCGCATGAAAAAGAGACACATATAGTGAGTTCTTACTGTTCTACCAAACTACATATATAAAGTAGTCGTACTTTTTGAGTCAAATTAGTTTAATTCTAAAGGTGCGACGTAATGGCCTGAAGCCCGCTCTTAGCATACCTAGTTATACTATTTGATGGATATTGGTGTCAATTTATAATACGTTTAAGTATTCATTGTCTTTACCTAATTATCTTTACCTTTTGCCGACCGGTTTGGCCTAGTGGGTAGTGACCCTGCTTATGAAGTATGAAGCCGATGGTCCCGAGTTTGAATCGCGTAAGGGCATTTCTTTGTGTGATGAATACAGGTATTTGTTCCTAAGGCATGCGTGTTTTCTATGTATATACGTAAATATATATTTATCTAAATAAGTATGTTTAACGTCGCCTAGTACCCATAATACAAGCTTTGATTAGTTTGGGGCCAATCTGTGTAAGATTGTCCCTACCTATTTATTTATTTATTACCTAAGGTAACCTACATAAGGTAATTAAAGCATTTTATTTTTGTAAGGGTAACAGTTTTGTTGGGATATAAAATGGTTAATGATAAAAACTAATACTTTTACCAGCATTTTAACTTTATATTCATGTATTCGAAACCTATACATTTATGACAATAACTTTTGCAAGACGATAAGATTTTTTATTCACAATAACTTGTCCGTATTCGAACTGTCTGGCTACCCGGCTGGCCGTGGCTGTGTACCCGGATTTTATACTCTGAAACTGGAACTAGTGACAGATAAGAGTCGATTGATGTTTTTTTTAAAGACACTTATACTTAAATAGAATTACTTACCTATGTTTAATTAAAAGAAAGACTACTTATACATAATAATCCTTACAGTTTTAACCTATTTAACCTACCTACCTACCTACTTTTAATAGTAGCAGTTCGGTTCACTTAGTAGAAATACCTGTTCTAAGAATAATGAAAAAGAAAGAAGAGTAATAAAAATAAAGAATCTGGAAGTCGTTGAGGTGTTCCGTTCTTCATCAGCAATTCTACTTCAACAAATGTCACTTTATTGAGTAAAAATGCTTGTAATATTGATGAAAATCCTAAAATGACTATATGTATGCCTATCCTATACAATATGAGAAGCTCCTTCGGTTTCTCGTAGAACCTATCATCAGAACTGGACCTTGACACAAATGTTCCTTAAAAGCCTTACATGCTATAAACGAAATAAAATAAAAAACACGCCTAAGGTAAAATACTTGTCGTTGAAGAGTTCCATTTTGCTCAATATAAGCAGTTTCACTTCATCAATTAATGTCAATTGTTCAAATAAAAAAAACTTGATATGTTGACGAAAATCCTCAATTCCTCCCAATTGTGAATTCAAATCGATTTAAAATCCTCAATTCCTCATTGAATCCATCATCATAACTGGACCTTGACACAAATGTTTCCTAAGAACCTAGCTTGCTACAAACTTAACAAAGAATAAGAATCGCGCGCGTTGAAGAGTTCCGTTCTGGTCAATATCACTAACTTGTTTAAATAAAAATGCTTGATATGTTGACGAGAATCCAAACATTACTGTATGTATTGTATGCCTATAAGATTTGAGGAATTTCTTCGATTTCTCATGGAACCCATCCTCAGAACTAGACCTTATGACACAAATGTCTTCAAGAACTTTACTTGCTACAAAATAAACAAATAAAACATATCGCGCGCGAATTGGCGAGTTCCATTTTGGCCAGCATCAGCTGTTGCATTTCGTCAAATGTCACTTTTTAATAAAAATGCTTGATATGTAAATAAAAATCCAGAAATTATAAGATGTCAGGAATTCCCTCGATTATTTATGAAACCCATCATCAGAACTGAACATTGATATAAATACACCTTAAGAACGTTACTCGCTACAAGCTTAATAAAGAATACAAAACGCGTGCGTTAAAAAGTTCCGTTCTGGACAACATCAGCAGTTCCACTTGATCAAATATAACTTTTTTTAAATAAAACACCTAGAGATATTGATGAAAAAAAAAATTATATGTATTTCTATAAGGTTTGAGGTGTCCATCATCAGACCTAGACACTAGACACTGGTGTCTACCACAGATATTTCTTAAGAACCTTACTTTCTACAAACTTAAAAGTTCCAAGGAATTGTTCGGATTAATCTCTGCCGCCTCTTTCCGTCACCGCTTTACGCTACATCATTTATATCTTCACCACTTAGATGGTTGGCAGTCCTCAACTGTGCATTTCTCTAGAAACTTCCTGCCTCATACAGCTAAACTATGAAATGATCTGTCGCATGCGGTATTTCCGGCCCAATACGATCTTTCAAACTTTAAGGAAAGAGCGTGTTCCTATCTTAAATGCCGGCACCGCACTTACAATCCCTATGGTGTAACAGATGTCCATGGCTAGCGGTAATTGCTTACCATCAGTTGATTCGTCTGCTAGTTTGCCTCTTATATCACAACAAACAAAAAAAGAAAAAATCTCACGCGTTGAAGAGTTCCGTTTTAGTCAACATCACTAGTTCCACTTCATCAAATGCCACTAATGTGAATAAAAAAAGCTAAAGATATTGATGAAAATCCAAAATGACTATATGCCTATAAGAATTGAGGAGAATGAGGAGTTCCCTCGCTTTCTCATGAAACACATCATCAGAACTGTACTTCGACAAAAATGTTTCTTGAGAACCTTACTCGCTACAAACTTAACAACGAAGAAAAATTGCGCGCGTTGGAGTTCCGTTTTGGTCAACATCAGTAGTTCCACATCATCAAATGTCACTTTTGTGAATAAGACTTGATAATATGTTGATGAAAATCCAATAAGTACTATATATATACCTATAACATTTAAGAAATTCCCTCGATTCTTCATGGGACCCATCATCAGACCTTTACCTTGACACGAATGTTCCTAAAAACCTTAATACTTAAAACTTACTTGCTACAAACTTAACTAATAAAACAAATCGCGCGCGAGTTGGCGAGTTCCATTCTGGTCAACATCAGCTGTTACACTTAGTCAAATGACAATTTTTTAATAAAAATGCTTGATATGTAAATAAAATCCCAGAAATTATTACATGTATGCCTATAAGATTTTAGGAATTCCCTCGATTCTTCATGAAACCCATCATCAGAACTGTACTTTGACAAAAATGTTTCTTAAGAACCTTACTTGCTACAAACTTAACGAAGAAAAATTGCGCGCGTTGGAGTTCCGTTTTGGTCAACATCAGTAGTTCCACATCATCAAATGTCACTTTTGTGAATAAGACTTGATAATATGTTGATGAAAATCCAATAAGTACTATATATATACCTATAACATTTAAGAAATTCCCTCGATTCTTCATGGGACCCATCATCAGACCTTTACCTTGACACGAATGTTCCTAAAAACCTTAGTACTTAAAACTTACTTGCTACAAACTTAACTAATAAAACAAATCGCGCGCGATTTGGCGAGTTCCATTCTGGTCAACATCAGCTGTTACACTTAGTCAAATGACAATTTTTTAATAAAAATGCTTGATATGTAAATAAAATCCCAGAAATTATTACATGTATGCCTATAAGATTTTAGGAATTCCCTCGATTCTTCATGAAACCCATCATCAGAACTGTACTTTGATAAAAATGTTTCTTAAGAACCTTACTTGCTACAAACTTAACGAAGACAAATTGCACGCGTTGGAGTTCCGTTCTGGTCAACATCAGTAGTTCCACATCATCATATGTCACTTTTGTGAATAAAAGTTGATAATATGTTGATGAAAATCCAATAAGTACTACATATATGCCTATAGCATTTAAGAAATTCCCTCGATTCTTCATGGGACCCATCATCAGACCTTTACCTTGACACAAATGTTCCTAGAAACCTTAATACTTAAAACTTACTTGCTACAAACTTAACTAATAAAACAAATCGCGCGCGAGTTGGTGAGTTCCATTCTGGTCAACATCAGCTGTTACACTTAGTCAAATGACACTTTTTTAATAATAATGCTTGATATGTAAATAAAATCCCAGAAATTATTACATGTATGCCTAAAAGATTTTAGGAATTCCCTCGATTCTTCATGAAACCCATCATCAGAACTGGACATTGATGTATTAAGTACACCTTAAGAACCTTACTCACTACAAACTTAATAAAGAATACAAAACGTGTGCGTTGAAAAGTTCCGTTCTGGAACATATCAGCAGTTCCACTTGATTAAATGTAGCTTTTTTTTTTAGTAAAACGCCCAAAGATATTGATGTAAATCCAAAAAAAACTATATGTATTTCTATAAGGTTTGAGGTTTTCTATCAGACCTGGATCTAGACACAGATGTTTTTTAACAACCTAACTTTCTACAAACTTATCAGGACAAATCTATTACGGCGAGTGTTCCATCGAATTGCTCGGATTAATCCTTGCCGCCTCTTTTCGTCATCGCTCTACGCTACAACATTTTTATTTTCACCACTTAGATGGTTGGCAGTCCTCAACTGTGCATTTCTCTAGAAACTTCCTGCCTCATACAGCTAAACTATGAAATGATCTGTTGCCTGCGGTATTTCCGGACCAATACGACATTTAAAACTTTAAGAAAACAGCGTATTCCAATCTTAAAGGCCAGCACCGAACTTACAACGCCTATGGTTTAGCAGGTGTCCATGGGCGGCGGTAATCGCTTACCATCAGGTGTGACGTCTGCTCGTTTGCCTCTTATATCATAAAAAAAAAACAAAGAAGAAAAATCTCGCGCGTTCAAGAGTTCCGTTTTGGTCAACATCAGTAGTTCCACTTCATTAAATGCCACTAGTGGGAATGAAAAAGCTTAAGGTATTGATGAAAATCCAAAATGACTATATGCCTATAAGATTTGAGGTGTTCCCTCGCTTCCTCATGGAACCCATCGTCAGACCTTTACCTTGACACAAAGGTTCCTAAAAACCTTGGTACTTGAAACTTACTCGCTACAAACTTAACAAAGAAGACAAATCACGCGCGTGGAAGAGTTCCGTTTCTGATCAACATCAGCAGTTCCACTTCACCAAATGTACTTACTTACCACCCATTTATTTGAAACAGTACCTAGGTACTCCATTTTGATGCCGCCAACTTGAAACTTCAATGGCCTCAGTGTCCGATGAACAACTTAAAAATGCTGAAAGTAATAACAATTATAATAAGTTGGGGAGTAGCGACCTTACACACCCGAGTGCTCCTGGGGAGTTCTGTTACCGGACATACAATAATAAATATTATAGGGACATTCTTACACAAATTAACTGAGTCCCACGGCAAGCCGAGAAGGCTTGTTTTGTGGGTACTCATACAACGACATAATAATATATAATATACAAATACTTAAACACATAGAAAACATCCATGACTCAGGAACAAATATCTGTGCTCATCACACAAATAAATGCCCTTACCGGGATTCAAACCCAGGATCATCGACTTACTAGGCCAAAACGGTCGTGAAAAAAAGAGCAAAAAAAAAGAAAAATATGTCAAAAGAAAATGCGATTTGGAAACGTTATTCGCCACTTAATATATATCTGATTCACAGCATTTATTTGGTGCTGATATAATGCCTGCAATATTAACTACCCGAGTACATTAAAATATGAATAAATTATCATAAATTCAAAAGATGGTCCCTATAACAGTTCATTTTTACATGGAAAAATGGCTTTCATATAAAATGTTTGTCAGACATATTTTTGGAAGTATAGTACAATCATTAACTTAGAAATATAGGTAACATTTCACGAATAAAAATACGGTAACACATATTTTTAATTATTTTTTTAACTTATCCTACGCAAAATAGAATTGGAGAAACTGACATAGGGACTATCATTCGACACGACACGTATAGTAAAGTATGAATCCGCTCTAAGTCCCCTTACATAGACAGTGGGAAGTAAAATAATTCTTGTTCTGAAAACAATAAAATGTAAAATGATTAGGTAGGACAATCCAAACTTCTAAGGTCGCGTAGATCAGAAGTAGATATGAATTTGTTCGACAATACGATAGGAAACTTTTCAGCATTTACATAGGCGCATTTTTTTCTGGAATACTATCTAAATTGCACTTTGTATATATGCTACATTTTTTATATAATTTGGAGCCTTTATTTTCCATGGAGTCGAACGCTATATAGCAGCTATACGAGAAAAAATAATACTTTGATCTTACCTACCCCATGAATAGTGAAGATCATCAAGGAGCATACTCTCTGAGATCAATGGAATGGAGTGCCTTTCGATTGGAGAAAATTATAGCGTATTAGAAATATACTATTTTGTAATTACAATGTTGAATATTTTAAATTGCGTGTTTTGACAATTATTGTTGACAATATTACATTCAGAGTCATCTTGACATTACTTTAGAAATCCATAAACTAGTCTATACTTTTTAAAATGATGGAGTAAGACTGACGAGATTACCGCGATGTATAAATGTTTTACGTCAAGTAGAATTTTGCTTTAGAGCGACATCTGGCGTTGAGTAGAAAAGTTAAGGCGTAATTAACTACAATTAATTAACTCATTAAATGGTTTTATTTTGGTCCCTGCAACGATTTGACCCCAGTTATATTATACGAAAAATAGCTTATAAAAATACTTTTCACATGATATACATGGCATTTGTATACACTCTTATTTCGCTGTGTATCAAGTAATTTTTAGAATGACGATTTTTTAAAACTGTTCATTGTGTCCCTTTAAATACTTTATCATTGGTGTTGATACAAAAAACATAAAGCATTTTTTATATTCTTTCGAATAAAATACGCTAAAACTTTTTATATCCCACGTATAAGGAAATATAACTGCTTATATGCGCAACTTCTTTTTTTATATAGCTCGGTCCCTGCAAGTGGTCCAAGGTTGGTGCCATACAATAAAATAATACTACGATTAAGAGCTTTAAAACGACATATGTCTCAACAGTATACATCCATGGGACACTCCCCATACAAAAGTGCCCATTGTCCTTTACATTTTTCGTACAAGATTTTATAGCTGACTGTTTTTTTTCTTTCCACAGGCAACTAATACTCATCGAGGAAATTCTAACAACCCCAAACACAATTACTTTGCGTTGTTTTATCACAGAATTCCCATGGCCACCGCCTGTCTCCATTATCAAATCAGCTCCATGTCGTCATAATATTGTATTGTCATCCAATTTACACATTACACTTCTGAGATTTGACCCACACTAACATAGTGCCAGGGCAATTTAAATAAAAGCTTGTAAAAATTTTAAACGAAAAGAAGCTCACCGATAGTAAGATATGCACCAACAGTCTCAAGCAACAGAAATATGTCTGACTGGAATTCATTGTGTTGGTGCTTGATCATCAAATTGCCGGCGATTGTACCCAACTGAAATAAGGTTGCCAAAGATTACGATACAAACACAGGAATATAATGAAGATGACGGGTCATATTGCATACGTATCATTACACAGTAAAATTAAATTGTCCTATCTGTTTGTAAAATAGGATTCGGAAACAGTCGAGTTCATAAATGTGTATATATTTCTTCACCCATTGCAAAGTGTAAACCCATTGCAATAAGGTGAAAAAGTGCATTTATATTTATGTTCTCGACTATGTACTTGTAACCTCGCAAAACAAGTTCCAAATTCAAACTGGTTTTCCAATTGTGTCGATTTACGACTGTCATCTTAACTAGGGCCTGCTGTCTTGAAAATGAACGTATCTAATTGTGACAAAGTAAATAATCAGAGCTAAAATCTCCGGCAGCGTAGTTTTGACACTTTTGGCCTTTAACTAAATCGTATGAATTTGTTTCACTGGTGTTTTTGGGAATATAAAAAACAAATTAAGTAGAATTTAAGTAAGTAAGCTTGTTAAAAACGTTAAATTATAATTATATATACCGGGTGTGACCTGTAACATGAGCAATAAATTTAACTGTAGGCTGTACTCCTCCAACATTTGTTCAGTGACTTCCTATTTTTCTTACAAATTAAATATTACCTTCAATGTACGCTGTCATCAGTGTAAACGTAACAAAATTCGCAATACAATGCGACTTACAATAAATTTTAAAGTGTTCTAAAAATCAAAATAAAAGTTATTTTTTAAAGTTGTTGATCAGTTTGAGGAGTACAGTCTACAGCAAAAATTTTTGCTCCTGTTACTGGCCACTCCCGGTAGATGTACTATCATGAAACTTAATACTTAAGTAGGTTGTAAGTGACTTAGCAAAAACCAGTTGAAGATTAGAGATAACAAATTTCAAAAAGAAACCTAAATTACGGTCATTGACCAGCGGCAGTGCATAGGTTCCGCTTATATTTCTAACGGGTGTAATATATAATGAAACACAACCGACTTGTCCGTAGAAAAGGCGCAAAATTCTTTTTTTTTTATAGCCCACCACTTTCTACTAACAAGGTCGCTGTGCCAGAGTATATGTAACCAACATCAAGCGGGTCTAAAAATTGCGCTTTTTCGTCTTTCATCATGGCCGTAACTTTCTAAATGTGACATACGCATGGCGACTGCAGAAGCGTTCTAATCTAATCGCAAAAGCAATTCGGCAACGTAATTAACCCAATGTATCACAGAAACTGTGGCACGGCAACGCTGCACCAACAAATCTGCAGCAGTGGTGCTTGTTTGTGTTTGTTTGCTTATTCAGATATCAAAAGGAGCCCAAAAAAGTATGTTCAGTGTCATTAGTAAGCTCAAATAGCCTGCGCCTAAGATAAGTTTTTGTCAAAATGGTGGCCTATTGAGTTCTAGGACATTACTTATTCGAAATTCTTATTAGAAGTGTCCAAGAACTCAATAAAATTGCGATAATACCTTTAAAACTATTACTTATTATAGATCCACTTACATTCCTAACAGGTATATGTGCAACCAACATCAAGTGCTCCCTCAACTTCTCTAGATACGAGAAGGAGTCCACAGAATTTGCCAGCTGCTGGAATATATCCATGGTCTCTGTTAGGGTGTTGCCTGCTCCCAGCACCAGGTTTTGGTCGAAATGGTAGCCTTTAAGCTCCTGAACGTTGCTGATATCGATGAGGATCCGAGGATATTCGTCTATGGGGTAGGCTCCTAAAAACCACAATGATTTGTAGATTTACAGACCCTTAAATATTCGGCTAGCTAATATGGTAGCCGAACAGTTCAGGTCAGTGATTTTCGAACTAGTCACAAGTTTCGATTCCGTACCAATGATTTTCTGGAAATTTTTGTAATAAAATCGCCTATTTAATACAACTACATAGGTTTTTGCTATAATGCTAAACCTTACCATCACAATTAAATTGTTGGTATGGGTCCCGATCCTTACCCGTACTATATTCTAATGAGAAAGGTCTGTTAATTTTTGTTCAAGATACCATGTGTTGACGTTGATAATACTCGTATAATTGTAATCAAACTTCACAGGTAAGTTCGTTTGATTATTAATTAAACCTATTTAGACCTTGACAACGCTCATTTATTTCATTCATAGCCAATTTCAGGCTTGGTGGTTATATGTATAGTTATAGTTAAAAAAACTGATAATACGAAGTGATGGTGTTTCTTGCCGTAAAAAAGATAAAAAACGCATTAAAAAAGAAATATAAATCAAGCAGCATAAAAATATTTTTTATGATATCTTACTCTGACCATTTAGTGTGGAACTATCTTTCTGTCTATATTTCAAATGGTCTTCTAATCCTTACCTTTGGCAGTATTTCCAGCAACGAACATGTAGGAATCATCGCCCTTCCTCCGCAGCACTTCAAATACATCAGCAACGAACTGCACTCTGAACCAGGACTTGCCGTCTTTCAGCTGGATTTCTATCCTTTCAGGTAATTTCAGGTCTTCTGCCTCCACTAGGCACCAGTCGCTTTCGCTACACTTGCTTTTGATGAACAGAAAGAAATAACGTAATTAATATCCTGAAGAAAAAACCAAAAAACTAAAAATTATGGCTCATAAAATATTTTAAAGTACATTAACTGATCGACTGTGGATGACGTCTCTCGTAATGGCTCGGAGGATATTGGCTATATTCGCCTTTAATTATGCGAGCTACTTTTAAATTGCGATATTATACTACTTTAAAATGGGATTAGACGAAGCATGATACGTACCATCTTCCACACTGTTAACGACTGATAATTCGTAAACCGTGAAAGTAAATTGTAATGACATGGTTCGTCGATATGATCATCAACTAACAGTGTTGTCATAATACTTATCCAAACCTTTTGCGGCATGTTTCACCGCTTTTCTTGCAAATGCTGAGATCTTCTATATCAAGTATTTTCTCCTTCGGGGCGTCACTGGCGAACTTCTTGAAAGCCTCCAGGATGGGGCGGTATCCTGTGCATCTGCAGATGTTACTGCCTAAAGACTGCTCTATCTCCAGCATTGTCAGGTTCTCTTTACTTTGCAGTAGGCTAGAAAACAAAAGTATGACTAGCAATTTAACACTGGACAAATAAAGCGTCACAGCTTATTTGATGATATGATGATATTCAAACATAAATGGCAGAATATAGAACTATCAAACTTTCAATTCATAACAGACGTTAAAATTATGTAACCATGTGGTAATGAAAATAAAATGCATTTGTATCTCATTTGGCTGCCACTTTATTTGTAGCTACAAAAATACAAACTGGCCAAGGTGACCGAATGCAGAGTCTAGACTCTGCATATAAATAATATTATTATAATATTTACTAGACTCTGCCGGATGTATCAACTGGGCCAAAAGTGTGGCTAAATAGTAATAATATTAGCCTGTTTAGTTTTTTTTTGACTCCTCGATCATATAATATTTATTTATTTAAAATTTATTGCTCAATAAAAATAAGTACAGATGGCGGACTTAATGCCTCAAGACATTTTCTACCAGTCAACCATAGGGCAAAATAGAAATTCTCGAATGTGGGTGAAGTGAAGAATCACAAAACATGACAACTATAAGTAATTTTGTTTGGACATTAACAACATCATTTACAATGATACACAAATGATATTACTAAATATATAAAGACATACAGCTATATAAATACTAATATAATATAAATAAAACATATAATATCAATATACATACATATTATAATAACTATACATATGCGCGGAGGAGGGCTAACTCACTTGTGCTGTACTCAGCAGGTGCTTGTGCAGCATACATTTGAAAACAAACTTGCTTGGGGCTTGTCTAATTGTCAGGAGAAGTGCATTCCAGAGACGGATAGCTTGAACCACTAATAATTATAATAACACTACTACTACTATACTAATAATATTGTGCAATTTTACTCTGAAGAGTCACAATATTTAGGATTTCGATTTTCACCCGACGGGTAAGGATTTAAGGAATCCAATATATGGTTACGTAAAATATATGGTTATGGTATAATATATGGTTGCGATGCGTTTATATCAGGCGTTAAGAAGGAGAGTATGTTTTATTTAAAAACCGGACAAGAGCAAGGAATCCTTAATAATACTAGTTAATAAGCTGTAAGTCATAACTGTTGAAATTGAACTAACAATTCACGTTACGAAACAGGCAAATTATTCTACCTTGACCAGAGAAAATCATTTTTTCAACCGTCTTTAAACTTTAATAACTATGTGCATTTTTAACTATCTACTTAACATTGTATAGGTAGTAATCTGGTGCTGATACATAATGCATAGAGCGGTCAACGGAGGAATCATCTCGCTGCCTTGCTTGAAGAACAGTTAATAACTGGCCAGTTTTAAATCTTACTCCAACGATATAAGGTCTACCGATGGTTCGTTGAACTGTGTTTGTGCAATGTCGAACCGATTTCGAAGATAATGCCTAGTCGGTGTTCAATTATATGGTTTGCTTAGTAATTAGGTCTTGTATTAGAATCGCGTTTCCGTATAAAATAATAAACTATTTATTTAAGCATTATAACATATTTGTGAAGTAACCGGTGCAAGAGGTTTATGGTTTAATTAGCATATAGTTAACGATACTTAAACGAATACTTAGATACCTCGAAATGATGTTGATATGATCACAGATAGTAAAATTACGGCATTACTTCACACAACGATTTCTGCGCATTTTTTTTACACGCTTACAATATTTATTGAAAAACAATACATTACTAATTAAGTCACGATTTTCTTAAACTTTTATTTTGGAACGGAAATACTTACTCGTATGCCTGATAAATAAACACACCGTACCAAAGACACTTAATTTGCATTTTATTAAAACACCGGTTCTTATCTGTAGCGAAAGTAATATGTTTTTGTTTCAAACCAGAAATAATATTTCATTATACGAATAAGTTGGTATAAATAAAGTGTTAGATAATGATCTAGGAATCCACTGGAAAGAGGGCCACTATTTTTAATCAAATATGTAGTAAGTATATTTAGGCCTGATATAATTCTGAATTTATTGTTATTGAATATGTAGATGAAGTTATAAATAGTTAAACTAAACTAAGTAAAGCTAGACCAACGGCATGCCAACGGCTAGGAAAATTGAACGCACAGATGAATGACGCTCACGTTTGAAGTTAATTGAAGTGTACAAAAAGGAAACCATCAAGTGTATGAACTTCCAATAACACTTAACAACATTCCAAATTTGACCGCACTTTTGATATTTGATAGATAATTTTCTAAGTTATAGATGAACGAACCTCTGTAGAATAAGAATCACAAAAACTTTTTATAGGCTTCTATCTGTTTGACCACAAAGGTTTGCAACGATCACTGTAAGGTTCCCTGGAAATGGTGATACCCTTACCCATACATGGCCATGACCCATCCTGGTGAGCAGTACCCGCACTGGGTGCCGTTGAGCTTGGCGAGGGTCTTCTGCAGCGGGTGGTAGCCCTTCAGGCGGTTGCCGATGTCCTCGATGGTGGTAATCTCCCAATCTTGGCATGATGTAACGGATACGAGACACTGTGAACCAATAAAAAATGAAAATGCAAAATTATACAGGCATAACCCATATAAGTGTTAGTAGCAGCCTTAAATAATAATGTTAAACTATGACTATTACAATTTCCTAAAGTCTACCATGCAACACATACTTCGGGCTAGGACTATACAATACCGGACAATATAAAAACGTACAGATGGTGGTTACCATAAGGCCAACCATACGCTTGTTTGCCACTGACTTGGTATAAATATAAACACTACTAACTACAACTAATCCTTTGTGTATCAGAGATGTATCCAATGTTTTGTTAGGTATCTGTTGGCTGCTGTGTCAACAGAATTGAACTGCATAATGTAGCTATTGGCATAACGTCAATATTTTCGTAAAATGAAAATGAACAAAATGTACATGTAAGCATTTGAGAGGTCTTACGTACTAAGCCATATATCAAATATAATAAAGGACCTAAATTAGTACCCTTAGGCACCCCTGTTATGATCTTATAAATTTTAGTTATTATGCCTCCATATTACAAATGGCAGTCCCGGTTTTTATCAAATAATACGTTTTTAAGCTAGATTTGGAAGGTAATTTAGTACGTATTTATTTAAAGAAGCTAATCATGTCATACGCATTCAAAAGCATGTGACAGATTAACAAACTAATATTAAGTAAATATTACTTACAGAGTTAACAGCATGCGGTCGCTCACCGGGTCGTGCGGCGGCGACGACGCATGCACCGCAGCCGCCTTCGCGGCACATGTACTTGGTGCTGCGCAGATCATTACTCACGCGCAGGTAATCCAGCAGGGAGAGGTCGGAGCTGATCTCGCATCCCACTGTGTTCACAAAATTTTATAATAAATGTTCACGTGCTTTTACAACATTTTTTTTTAACATTAACTTACACAATGGAACAAATTAGCTCTCACGACTCATATCTTTTTCCTAACTGACTCATATTCAGGCGCATAACATATTTAAAGTTCAACACTAGGGAATGCTCCGATTCTCATTTTTGTACGGCAAGAATCGGCAATTCCCAGATTTAATACTGTTTTTGTATATGTCGCGGCTAGATCATAACTATTGATAATTTCATAAAATGCCATTTTAGAATTAACGACTTCATGTGGTTTGGTTTTCTTTGACTTTTTCATGATATGGCCTACCGATCATTTCATGAAATGATTGCCACATCATAAATTCTAAGATAGCCACTATGCATATATGAAAAATTACCCGAAGTTCACCCTACTGAACACTGACCAGAGTGGGGTTCTCCGTTAAGGAGGAAGCTGACGCGGTCCATGGCGCGCTGCACTGCGTGCACTGCTCGACTTGCGATATCTTACTTGCCATTACGAGTATAACTTATGCGATACACACGGGGCCATATTGCGAACTGGTGCGTTGATAAATATAGCTGCGTTAGATTTATTTGACTTTTGAAGCAGTGCCGTCAACTAGGATTAATAAGGATGGCGAAATAAATTTCATGGAGATCTGAACTGATAATTTCTTTAAACTGACCATCAAAAGTTTCAAAATGCTAATCAATTATTTATGCAAATGTAAGGATGGCAACACACATGGTGAACGATCCAGATACAGGTTTGTGATACTTTCTTTTTAAGTTCTTAAATTTTATATTAAAGTAATGTTTTAAGTTACCACTTGAAAATCTTGAAATCCTTATTCTTTGACTTATTAAGTCAGTTAGCCAAAACCAATGGTTTGTTTAGTAGAAACTGTAGGTAATATAAAAATAGTGAACCATGATCATTTTTAAAAATCCTAAGTTTAAAGAAACGCGTCGAGGGTCGATATGAGTAGGTATAGGGGCTAGGGGTAATTAAGATGTTAAAAATTGTAGCATCAAGTGTCTGAAATAGTGTTTTGTGAAAAAGTTTACATAAGTAATAAAGGTTTTTAAGTTAAGTCAAAGTTACAAAACGAAGTGGAGTCGAGTCGAGTGATTTTTTTTTCTACTCCAGAACGTCTGTTTGTCAATTATAACTGCCAGTCATACGAGTGATATCTAAATCAACTTCATTAGTAGCGTGGCAGCCGGCACTTGCTTATAGGATCATTATAGTAGTGTTATTATGAATATTCATATCATATAGTACAACAGTTGTATTTTTTAAATGCTTCCTTCTAGGCAAATATCTGCAAACCAAATTGATTTCCTTTTCCTTAGGTATTCAATTTGTTTTAATATAGGTAGTCTACGATTACCGCGATAGTTATTTAAGAAATATAGTTAGATAAATTAGTTAGACGGATTATATTGCTTATAATGAATTTAAAATACTTTGTTTTTATTTATCATGCTAAGTGATTGCTCCTATCTTAGAAAAATTAGGTCTTAAACTAAACTTACGTCGTACATAAATTAGGTTTTTAAATTCTCGGGCCTGTCTTTACGAAGCCTTGTAACTTCGGTTTTTGAATTTTAAGAACCCTTATTATGTACCCGTTGCACAAAAACCTATTGTGCGTGTACTTAAAAGCGGGCGGTTTTTAAACGCTGTTTTCACCCGCCCGTGTGTTTTCATACACACCGTTAACTTACCTAATTATAATGTGCACCTTCATACTGTTAAGAAACTGGTTTAATTCGGCTACTTTGTTTTTTACTTTTGCGGTACGGGCAGACGAATGATTTTGGTAAAAAATACACGCACGCCGTTCAATAATTATCTCTGCAACCTTGTTATTAAAGTTTAATTTATGTTGATAGTGGATATTATGAATATTGGTATATAAAATATTGTGCATCCGCCATGGCTGTGGTCTGATGGATAATGTCAGTTGGTACAAGGTAGCGACATTTGCAACTTTTGAAGTTTTGAAATATTAACGATATACAAGTTGGCTGATAATTTTAACAAATATTTGCGTTTGTGTATCAAAGCCAAAATGATAATATTTTGAAGATGATGAAGTTTTGTTTTAGTTAATTTAGTGTACTTAGTTTTAATTTCTACGACATTTTAATTTAATTTAATTTCATTTATTCCTTGCTTTGTGTGTGTGCAAAAGGGAAAGGGAAGAGGAGAAATAAAGGAAGGGAAGGGGGACGGGGTTAAATTTGTAAAAGAAATTTTGATAAATATTCTTATTATATTAGTGGCTTTTTTAAATAATACCGAAGTATTATTTAAAAAAAAAGTGGCAAACAAGCATACGGCCCGCCTGATGGTAAGCAACTAAGCAGTCTCCGTAGCCTATGAACGCCTGCAATTCCAAAGGACATGCGCGTTGCAGCCCCTAACACTTCGCACCCTCATTGAACCCTGGCAACCTTACTCACCGGCAGGAACACGACACTATGAGTAGGGTCTAGTGTTATATGGCTGCGGTTTTCTGTAAGGTGGAGGTACTTCACCAGTTGGGCTCTGCTCTAGATCTGGAATGACATCCGCTGTGCTGTGCCCTGCCACACAAAGCGAGATGACATTTATAGCGTTGTTATAATAACACAGACATTACATTTAAGTAACTCAACTAAACAATTGAAAACTGTGACATATCAATGTCATTTCGAACATCGATCGTCCGAGATAGTACTTATATACGTTTAGTAGCAAATGTATAAACTCGTACTAAACACTAATCAAAATGTAAACAGGCCCTAAGGCAAGTGTACACGCTCGTAAGGGCTTTATAAGATAAAAATTAATTATTGATTATCTCCGAAATGGAGTTAATTAGAATAGCGGTGTCTTTGAGAAAGTTACTTTAATTTAAGCTCAGGGATGTACCCTTGAAATTAACAAAAAAAAAAAAAACACGGTGTATATTAAAGTGATTGTTAACCGATACTTTATATTGACATATCGCCGTACACGTTTAACACGCAAAAAAACATATATTAGGCTGCACTTCCACCAGAGATGTGCAAGGATGTGAGGCGAAGGACATGTTAGTTGGGAACCAATAGAATCTAGCGGACAGCATTATATTGAACAAACACATCCCTCGCTACGAATCTTCGCGCATCTCTGGTGGAAACGCAGCCTAACACCATCATCTATCTGATAATTCGTAAACCTTTGTCATTAGAAAATTCCATGCAGAGTTAGTTTGGTCCGATTCTATACAGCGTGTAAACTCAATACGGGCGAATATTACACGGTGGTTAAATATGTAGGTTAATATTAGTTTGTAATTCCACTAACACAATTTTATAAGTTAAATGTAAATATTTATTTATTATTTATTTATACTTTATTGCACATAAAATATTACGTACAAATGGTGGACTTAATGCCTTAAGGCATTCTCTACCAGTCAACCACTGGGTCAAAAAGAGACGTTTGTTAGGTGCGGGCTTTGTACTTGAGAATAATTAACCGATATCACTACATACTATTTACAAATTAATATAATATAATAAAATCATTAACTTAAACATATACTTTGTATAATATACGTACATAAATATCTACATAATTATATACATTACACGTTGTAATATAAATAACAACTATGGATTGATATCCGAAATAAAATAATTTTATTTATTTATTAATAGGACCTAAGAAATAAATTTTACTCAAAAATACAATGTAAATAATACCCATACAATATAATTCTGCCCGCAATGTTAAGCAACTCACAAGTTACGAAATACGAGCTTTTTAAAGTAACTGTCAAAGCTTGTTGGCAGTTACTATAAAAAGCTCGTATCAGGTAATGTCATTTTCATGTTAATGTTTGCAGTACATTTCTGTTTGTTAAATTTTTTAAAAATAATTTTGGGGTTAAAATTAAGTGTAAATTAAAAAAACTTCTTAATGATTACACGGATAAATTCAATATCTGGTTTAATTTATCGCCCGTACTCGATTTACACACTAGATAATAATAATAATAACCGCAGGGCAGCTTGTGGCGAGCTGTTGGGGAGTAACGACCCCACGGACCCGAGTACTCCCGAGAGTCGGTCAGGGTCTCCGTCTCCGGCGTGTCTTCGTCGGTCGGAGTGGACCCCAAAGGGACCCGCAGGACTCTCAGCTCTGGCTTGCCTTCATTGGCCGTCCAGAGAGGAGTCGTTA